>NC_091284.1:26831295-27506843 GCF_032444005.1 Ranitomeya imitator
ATATTTGCGTGCTCCAAGTTTGGGCATTTTAGACCAGTTTTTCACAGTTTTTGGTGTCCATTACTCTACTTATATACAGCACTATTTAGCATTTTTACAAAAAAAAGGCCACATATTTGCCAGTGTGTTATTTTCGTGACAGCCCTCATATATCTGCGTCTTCCAAGTTTGGGTATTTTAGCCCGGTTTTCGACTATTTTTGCTGTCTGTTACTCTACTTATATACAGCACTATTTTGCAGACCAACCCAAAAGTACAGGCCTTATTGTTATGAACTGGTGATTCAGAACCACAACAGACCTGGTGGTTAAGAGCACACAAAGTGACCTGATAGTTACTATTAACATAGGACGAGCTCTGAGACGTGGGAACTCTGCTGACCGCAATCCCTAATCCTATCACACCACACTAGAGGTAGCCGTGGAGTGCTCCTGACCAGACCTAGGCGCCTCGGGCACAGCCTGAGAAACTAGCTAGCCCTGAAGATAGAAAAATAAGCCTACCTTGCCTCAGAGAAATTCCCCAAAGGAAAAGGCAGCCCCCCACATATAATGACTGTGAGTAAAGATGAAAATACAAACACAGAGATGAAATAGATTTTAGCAAAGTGAGGCCCGACTTACTGAATAGACCGAGGATAGGAAAGATAGCTTTGCCACGCAGAGGGCGCATAAAGACCCTCCGCACCGACTAACGGTACGGAGGTGCTCCCTCTGCGTCCCAGAGCTTCCAGCAAACAAAAGTAACACAAGCAGAACTTAGCTTATGTTAGTGAAGACAGGCCACGAGAACGATCCAGGAGAAAGCAAGATCAATACTGGAACATTGACTGGAGGCCAGGAACAAAGAACTAGGTGGAGTTAAATAGAGCAGCACCTAACGACTTAACCTCGTTACCTGAGGAAGGAAACTCAGAAGCCGCAGCCCCACTCACATCCACCAAAGGAAGCTCATAGACAGAACCAGCCGCAGTACCACTCATGACCACAGGAGGGAGCTTGACCACAGAATTCACAACAGTATCCCCCCCTTGAGGAGTGGTCACCGAACCCTCACCAGAGCCCCCAGGCCGACCAGGATGAGCCAAATGAAAGGCACGAACCAGATCGGCAGCATGAACATCAGAGGCAAAGACCCAAGAATTATCTTCCTGACCATAACCCTTCCACTTAACCAGGTACTGGAGTTTCCGTCTCGAAATACGAGAATCCAAAATCTTCTCCACTATATACTCCAACTCCCCCTCAACCAAAACCGGGGCAGGAGGATCAACGGATGGAACCACAGGTGCCACGTATCTCTGCAACAATGACCTATGGAATACATTATGGATGGAAAAAGAAGCTGGAAGGGTCAAACGAAAAGACACAGGATTAAGAACCTCAGAAATCCTATACGGACCAATGAAACGAGGCTTAAACTTAGGAGAGGAAACTTTCATAGGAATATAACGAGACGACAACCAAACCAAATCCCCAACACGAAGTCGGGGACCCACACAGCGCCTGCGGTTAGCGAAACGTTGAGCCTTCTCCTGGGACAATGTCAAATTGTCCACTACATGAGTCCAAATCTGCTGCAACCTATCCACCACAGTATCCACACCAGGACAGTCTGAAGACTCAACCTGCCCTGAAGAGAAACGAGGATGGAAACCAGAATTGCAGAAAAACAGCGAAACCAAAGTAGCCGAGCTGGCCCGATTATTAAGGGCGAACTCAGCCAAAGGCAAAAAGGACACCCAATCATCCTGATCAGTAGAAACAAAACATCTCAGATATGTTTCCAAGGTCTGATTGGTCCGTTCAGTTTGGCCATTTGTCTGAGGATGGAAAGCCGAGGAAAAAGACAAATCAATGCCCATCCTAGCACAAAAGGCTCGCCAAAACCTTGAAACAAACTGGGAACCTCTGTCAGAAACGATGTTCTCCGGAATGCCATGTAAACGAACCACATGCTGGAAAAACAATGGCAGCAAATCAGAGGAGGAAGGCAATTTAGACAAGGGTACCAAATGGACCATCTTAGAGAAGCGATCACAAACCACCCAAATGACCGACATCTTTTGAGAGACGGGAAGATCCGAAATAAAATCCATAGAGATATGTGTCCAGGGCATCTTCGGGACCGGCAAGGGCAAAAGCAACCCACTGGCACGAGAACAGCAGGGCTTAGCCCGAGCACAAATCCCACAGGACTGCACAAACGAATGCACATCCCGCGACAGAGACGGCCACCAAAAGGATCTAACCACCAAATCTCTGGTACCAAAGATTCCAGGATGACCAGCCAACACCGAACAATGAACCTCAGAGATAACTCTACTCGTCCATTTATCAGGGACAAACAGTTTCTCCGCTGGGCAACGGTCAGGTCTATTAGCCTGAAATTTTTGCAGCACCCGCCGCAAATCAGGGGAGATGGCAGACAAAATTACCCCCTCTTTGAGAATACCAGCCGGCTCAGGCAAACCCAGAGAGTCGGGCAGGCCCGACTTACTGAATAGACCGAGGATAGGAAAGATAGCTTTGCGGTCAGCACAAAAACCTACAAACAACCACGCAGAGGGCGCATAAAGACCCTCCGCACCGACTAACGGTACGGAGGTGCTCCCTCTGCGTCCCAGAGCTTTCAGCAAGCAAGAAAAACCAATATAGCAAGCTGGACAGAAAAAATAGCAAACAAAAGTAACACAAGCAGAACTTAGCTTATGCAGTGAAGACAGGCCACGAGAACGATCCAGGAGAAAGCAAGATCAATACTGGAACATTGACTGGAGGCCAGGAACAAAGAACTAGGTGGAGTTAAATAGAGCAGCACCTAACGACTTAACCTCATCACCTGAGGAAGGAAACTCAGAAGCCGCAGCCCCACTCACATCCACCAAAGGAAGCTCATAGACAGAACCAGCCGCAGTACCACTCATGACCACAGGAGGGAGCTTGACCACAGAATTCACAACAGTACCCCCCCCTTGAGGAGGGGTCACCGAACCCTCACCAGAGCCCCCAGGCCGACCAGGATGAGCCAAATAAAAGGCACGAACCAGATCGGCAGCATGAACATCAGAGGCAAAGACCCAGGAATTATCTTCCTGACCATAACCCTTCCACTTAACCAGGTACTGGAGTTTCCGTCTCGAAATACGAGAATCCAAAATCTTCTCCACTATATACTCCAACTCCCCCTCAACCAAAACCGGGGCAGGAGGATCAACGGATGGAACCACAGGTGCCACGTATCTCCGCAACAATGACCTATGGAATACATTATGGATGGAAAAAGAAGCTGGAAGGGTCAAACGAAAAGACACAGGATTAAGAACCTCAGAAATCCTATACGGACCAATGAAACGAGGCTTAAACTTAGGAGAGGAAACTTTCATAGGAATATAACGAGACGACAACCAAACCAAATCCCCAACACGAAGTCGGGGACCCACACAGCGCCTGCGGTTAGCGAAACGTTGAGCCTTCTCCTGGGACAATGTCAAATTGTCCACTACATGAGTCCAAATCTGCTGCAACCTATCCACCACAGTATCCACACCAGGACAGTCTGAAGACTCAACCTGCCCTGAAGAGAAACGAGGATGGAAACCAGAATTGCAGAAAAACAGCGAAACCAAAGTAGCCGAGCTGGCCCGATTATTAAGGGCGAACTCAGCCAAAGGCAAAAAGGACACCCAATCATCCTGATCAGTAGAAACAAAACATCTCAGATATGTTTCCAAGGTCTGATTGGTCCGTTCAGTTTGGCCATTTGTCTGAGGATGGAAAGCCGAGGAAAAAGACAAATCAATGCCCATCCTAGCACAAAAGGCTCGCCAAAACCTTGAAACAAACTGGGAACCTCTGTCAGAAACGATGTTCTCCGGAATGCCATGTAAACGAACCACATGCTGGAAAAACAATGGCAGCAAATCAGAGGAGGAAGGCAATTTAGACAAGGGTACCAAATGGACCATCTTAGAGAAGCGATCACAAACCACCCAAATGACCGACATCTTTTGAGAGACGGGAAGATCCGAAATAAAATCCATAGAGATATGTGTCCAGGGCATCTTCGGGACCGGCAAGGGCAAAAGCAACCCACTGGCACGAGAACAGCAGGGCTTAGCCCGAGCACAAATCCCACAGGACTGCACAAACGAACGCACATCCCGCGACAGAGACGGCCACCAAAAGGATCTAACCACCAAATCTCTGGTACCAAAGATTCCAGGATGACCAGCCAACACCGAACAATGAACCTCAGAGATAACTCTACTCGTCCATTTATCAGGGACAAACAGTTTCTCCGCTGGGCAACGGTCAGGTCTATTAGCCTGAAATTTTTGCAGCACCCGCCGCAAATCAGGGGAGATGGCAGACAAAATTACCCCCTCTTTGAGAATACCAGCCGGCTCAGGCAAACCCAGAGAGTCGGGCAGGCCCGACTTACTGAATAGACCGAGGATAGGAAAGATAGCTTTGCGGTCAGCACAAAAACCTACAAACAACCACGCAGAGGGCGCATAAAGACCCTCCGCACCGACTAACGGTACGGAGGTGCTCCCTCTGCGTCCCAGAGCTTTCAGCAAGCAAGAAAAACCAATATAGCAAGCTGGACAGAAAAAATAGCAAACAAAAGTAACACAAGCAGAACTTAGCTTATGCAGTGAAGACAGGCCACGAGAACGATCCAGGAGAAAGCAAGATCAATACTGGAACATTGACTGGAGGCCAGGAACAAAGAACTAGGTGGAGTTAAATAGAGCAGCACCTAACGACTTAACCTCATCACCTGAGGAAGGAAACTCAGAAGCCGCAGCCCCACTCACATCCACCAAAGGAAGCTCATAGACAGAACCAGCCGCAGTACCACTCATGACCACAGGAGGGAGCTTGACCACAGAATTCACAACAGTACCCCCCCCTTGAGGAGGGGTCACCGAACCCTCACCAGAGCCCCCAGGCCGACCAGGATGAGCCAAATAAAAGGCACGAACCAGATCGGCAGCATGAACATCAGAGGCAAAGACCCAGGAATTATCTTCCTGACCATAACCCTTCCACTTAACCAGGTACTGGAGTTTCCGTCTCGAAATACGAGAATCCAAAATCTTCTCCACTATATACTCCAACTCCCCCTCAACCAAAACCGGGGCAGGAGGATCAACGGATGGAACCACAGGTGCCACGTATCTCCGCAACAATGACCTATGGAATACATTATGGATGGAAAAAGAAGCTGGAAGGGTCAAACGAAAAGACACAGGATTAAGAACCTCAGAAATCCTATACGGACCAATGAAACGAGGCTTAAACTTAGGAGAGGAAACTTTCATAGGAATATAACGAGACGACAACCAAACCAAATCCCCAACACGAAGTCGGGGACCCACACAGCGCCTGCGGTTAGCGAAACGTTGAGCCTTCTCCTGGGACAATGTCAAATTGTCCACTGCATTAGTCCAAATCTGCTGCAACCTATCCACCACAGTATCCACACCAGGACAGTCTGAAGACTCAACCTGCCCTGAAGCGAAACGAGGATGGAAACCAGAATTGCAGAAAAACGGCGAAACCAAAGTAGCCGAGCTGGCCCGATTATAAAGGGCGAACTCAGCCAAAGGCAAAAAGGACACCCAATCATCCTGATCAGCAGAAACAAAACATCTCAGATATGTTTCCAAGGTCTGATTGGTTCGTTCAGTTTGGCCATTTGTCTGAGGATGGAAAGCAGAATTCACAACAGTAGCGAACCGCTTAGTGCGCTTAGGACAATCGGAGATAGCATGAGTGGAATCACCACAGTAAAAACACAGCCTATTCCGACATCTGTGTTCTTGCCGTTCAGCTCTGGTCAAAGTCCTATCACATTGCATAGGCTCAGGTTTATGCTCAGATAATACCGCCAAATGGTGCACAGTTTTACGCTCACGCAAGCGTCGATCGATCTGAATGGCCATAGACATAGACTCATTAAGACCAGCAGGTATAGGAAATCCCACCATGACATCCTTAAGGGCTTCAGAGAGACCCTTTCTGAAAATTGCTGCCAGCGCACATTCATTCCATTGAGTGAGCACAGACCACTTCCTAAACTTCTGACAATATATCTCTACCTCATCCTGACCCTGACACAGAGCCAGCAAATTTTTCTCTGCCTGATCCACTGAATTAGGTTCATCATAAAGCAATCCGAGCGCCAGAAAAAACGCATCAATATTACATAATGCAGGATCTCCTGGCGCAAGGGAAAATGCCCAGTCTTGAGGGTCGCCACGTAATAAAGAAATAATGATCTTAACTTGTTGAACTGGGTCACCAGAGGAGCGGGGTTTCAAAGCCAGAAACAGTTTACAATTATTTTTAAAACTCAAACTTAGCTCTATCTCCAGAAAACAAATCAGGAATAGGAATTCTTGGTTCTAACATAGAATTCTGAACCACAAAGTCTTGAATATTTTGTACTCTTGCAGTGAGATGATCCACACAAGAAGACAGACCTTTAATGTCCATCACTACACCTGTCTGAGGAGCAGAGTGTGAAGGCTTGGGCGGTGTTGTACTCTGTCTCTGTATTATGAAGGTGTTTTCTCCTGCCAATAAAAGCGGTGCTGCCATAAAGCGAGGAGCCATGTGCCCAATGACCACCAGAGAGCGAGGCACCGTGCGCTCCATGAACGTGAGTACAGCGCACGTGCGCAGTAGAGAGAGACAGTTCATGCTCTATGTTCAGCTTTGCTAAACAATAATTAAAGGGCACAGAGGATGTTGGTATGGTCAGCAAGTTACTCCCTCTGCATTTTCCCAAACTTTGCACTCCTTGTGAGAGTTCACCATGCCTCAGGGCAAGAGCGATGGGAGGGTCTGAGAAAACTCTCCCCGAACTTTGCCAGTGTTCCACTGCCTCTGCTGGATTGGAGTTGTGTCTCTCTCATCTGTACTCCTTACTTGGCCACTAAACTGTGACCTCTTCTGCATGCGTTTTCAGATGAGAATTTTTTAAATAATTCAGCAAGAAGGGCCCTATGGTCCTCCAACATTGTAGTACACCTGTCTGCCTCTGGAAAAGGAGATCTAAAGTTCTCCTTGTAGCGTGGGTCTAGAAGTGTCAACATTGTTAACAACAATCAGTATTGCCTGTCAGCCAAAATTTTGAGAACGCAAGGGTGACGGGAAAGGCAGCGTAACATAAACTCAGCCATGCGTGCAAGACCGCAAACAGTCGATACTTCCATGTCCTCACCAAGAGGACAACTGACCATGGTCTCCCCCTTCTCCTTGTCCTCTGGCCTCCACGACTTTATTTAATTCTCAGTAATCTCATTGTAAATACTTCATTGTAAATACATTCCCTTGTAGTTTTTATTTCCCCCCACCTCATTGTAGATTGTATGTTGTCACAAGCAGGATGTTTTTTTTGGTTTTAATTATTGTTATCGTTATTACTTAGTGTAGATTGTAAGCTGTCACGAGCAGGGTATTTTTAGTTCTGTTTAATTATTGTATTATTGTTATCGTTGTTACTTAGGACTGTTGTGTTTGAAACTATAAATATGTTGATGCTATATAAATAAGGATAAATATTAATATTAGAACACAGAAGCAGGACGGAGATGTTAATTATGGCGTCAGTGCCACTCACCATCTTGGTGAATTCAACAAAGTTTTGGAGGATGGTACATATGTCTGACATCCATGTTCACTCCTGAGATTTTATGTGTAAAGTCAGAACTGAACACCGATGGCCTTGTCGATGCCGATAGTCAACAACTGCCCTCTTCTGCTCACAAATGCTTTCCAAGATATGCAGTGTAGAGTTCCAATGCATGGGGAGGATATCACACACCAGTCGGTGAGACAGAAGCTGCAAGTGCTGCAGAAGCACGTCAAGGGCGGATGAAGCTCTAGCTGACTTTCTAAAATAGGTATGCAGAGCCTCGTACTTTTCCTAGCAGATTTGCCACCTCCGTGTAGCTTTTCAGAAAATGTCAAACAATGAGATTAAGCACATGGACCAGGCATGGCACTTGTGTGAGCTCGCCTCAACACAGAGCAGCCACCAGGTTCCAGCCATGGTCACACGGGACCATGGCTGGCAGTAGGTTCAGCGGTGTCAGCCACAGATGTGCCTGCTCTTTCAGGGATGTCCAGAAATCTTCATCATTTTGCGGCTTGTCACCTAAGCATATTAGCTTCAGTATAGCCTGTTGCCGCTTGGCTGAGGCAGTGCTGCAGTGCTTCCAGCTTGTGACTGATGTGCTACTTGCGGAGATGGAGGCTGAAGAGGAGGAGGTGCAGGAGCTGAAGACTGTGGGGGCAACCCAGATTTACGTACAGCCTGCAATACTTGGGGTTGGTCGGACGCGCACCATACCAAGGTTGGACTGGGTCCCTGCTTCCACTATGTTAACCCAGTGTGCTGTTAGTGTGACATACCATCCCTGACCACAAGCACTTGTCCATGTGTCTGTGGGTAGGTTGACTTTATCAATAACAGCATCTTGGAGGGCATGGGTAATGTTTTGGGACACGTGCCTGTGTAATGCCGGGACACCACACCGGTGCAAAAAGTCCCGCATGTTCGGGGCTTCGGGGTGATCCTCGACTCTGCCCTCTCTTTCAATATACATATCCAACCCCTTGCCTCCTCCTGCCCAATACAACTCAAAAACAGTTATAGGATCCGTACATTCCAAGAAACTGCAAAAATGTTTGTGCATGCCCTCGTGATCTCCCGCCTCCACTATTGCAACCTTCTACTATCTGGCCTCCCCTCTAGCACTCTTGCACCACTCCAATCTATCCTAAAGCCTGATGCCCGAGTAATCCAACTGTCGCTCTGTTATTCCCTGGCCTCTCCTCTCTGCTAGGCCCTTCACTGAGTTCCAATTGCCCAGAGGCTACAGTTCAAAAGCAAAACCCTAACTATGACATGCAAAGCCTTCCACTACCTGTCTCCATACATCTGTAACATGGTCTCCCAATGTCCGACTGGGTCATGGCTTCCTCTACGCTAACCCAGCGTGCCATCAGCGAGATATACCATTCCTGCCCACAAGCACTTGTTCACATGTCCGTGGTTAGGTGCACTTTCCTTGTAACAGCATTGTTGAGGACCCGGGTAATGTTGGGGGACATGCCCTTGCTTGTGTAATGTACTTGTGACGGCAGACTGGGCAAAATTGTGGCGGATGGGTAACGAGTACCTTGTGATGGTCACCGCCATCAGGTTGCTGAAAGCTTAGGTCTCACACGGACCTAAAATGCAACTTTTCGAGTGCAATCAGATGAGAAATGTGTGAATTAAGTACTGTGGCGTTGGTTGCGTATTTCCGCTTGCATTCCAAGGACTAGGGTATGGACAATTGAACGGTGCGCTGGGACAAGGACGTGGACATGCTTGTTGATGGTGCTAGTTGAGTATGTGTGTAACTGCAGATACAGGGCATGAGGCATCTTTGCATGCAGCATGGACAGGGGATTGGCGTGCACGCCCAACATCGGAAGAAGCAGTGGTATCACCCGCAGACATTGTTCATGGAGCCTTGTGTTCAACCAGCAAAATCGGGTGCTTTGCTGCCTTGTGCCTGGTCATGCTTGTGGTGGTTAGGATGGGAGTTTTGCTACCCCTGCTGATGTGGGCATGGCTGGTGGTGCAAATTGCCTTTTTGGGGTTATCGGCACAATCTTTAAAAAACAACCAGGCTGTTACGGGGACATTCAGTGTCTCCCTCTCCCACACCACCTCCTCACCTCGACCCCGGTCTTTCGGTGTTCCCCAAGGCTCAGTGCTAGGACCTCTACTCTTCTCCATCTACACCTGTAGCCTGGGCCAGCTGATGCAATGGCACAGTTTGCAATATCATCAGTACGCGGATGACACGCAGATTTACCTATCTGTACCTGACATCACCTCCTTAGGCCGGGATCACACATGTGAGAAACATGTCCGTGTCTCGCATGTGAAATCCAAGCTGTGGCGCCGGCACTCCAGAGCGGAGCATGCGGCTCCATGTATTTGGTATGCGGCCGCACGCTCCGCGCCCAAGTGCCGGCGCCACAGCTTGGTTTTCACATGCGAGACACGGATGTGTTTCTCGCATGTGTGATCCCGGCCTTACTGACCAAAATCACATGTCTTTCATCCTTCTTTTCTGCTCGCTTTCAAAAAGTGGACATGTGCAAAACAGAATACATCATCTTTCAACCATCTCAGGCTAAATAGACATGAGAGCTGTGTATGCATCAATCGATACCACTTTAGTTAGAGGGAAAGTTTGCTCAAGAGAAAATTATTTTCCAGACATTCACAGCCTTTTTTGCACATTTTTGCAGCTGTGATCTTCATGTTCTTGGTGTGGATGTGGTAAATTTGAAAGTGGTCATCAATACCATCATTGTCCATATCTCGTAAAGAGGAAATCTGGTGTTTCCCAGGGTCGTGGTTATCTACATTTTGTGACATTCCTTTAACAGTGTTCGTTACACTAGAATAAATAATTGTTGACTGTGACATTTGGATATTATTGGCAATATGTATGGGTGAAGATGAAGAAGCTTGTGCCACGGGTGTGTTTATAGTTACGGACGGTGCACTGCTCTTTAGTTTCAATAGATTTTTATTTAGAAACTTTTATTTAGGACTATTACCAGGACTTACCAGGCAGGCACTACTCCTAATAGCCAGTTTCCTACTCCACACTGATGAGGGGCAAATACCCCGAAACAGTTATCTGTGGATGGATACCATGTTTTGGCATAGGTGGTTTTCCTTTTTGGATGCTGCCCTTCCCGTGGTTGTTCCTTCCCGGTGAAAGACCTGGCTATTTATTGCTTGTGTTGAGAAACACGTGATGGTGTCTCCGCGGCTTTTCTACATGCATAAGGGATGGGGGCAGAGTTCTGGATCACTGCGTTGAGAAACACGTGATGGTGTCTCTGCGGTGTTGGATGTTTTGATCTCCCCGAGGTCATTCATCCTTATGTTTATACTTCTTAACTCTGTCTCATGCAATGTCTCCTGTTTAACTGCCACTAGATGGCCAGGGTGAGCGTGCTCTGTACTGTTATAGGCCGATGAAGTTTGGGCAAGGGTCCTGCGATGGCACTAGTAGATTTTTAAAAAAGGTACCCCATTGGGATATTGTTTGGCAGCTCATGCACTCCATTTTATGAAGTCTCAATGACCCACACCACTACATTGGGCCAACTTCTTAACTCTGTCTCCTGCAATGTCTCTTGTTTAACTGCCACTAGATTACCTGGGTGAACGTTCTCAGTGCTGTTATAGGCCGATGAAGTTTGGACAAGGGTCCTGCGATGGCACTAGTAGATATTTAAAAAATGTACCCCCATTGGGGAATTGTTTGTCAGCTCATGCACTGCATTACAAGTCTCAGAGACCCACACCACTACATTGGGCCTAATTCTTAACTCTGTCTCCTGCAATGTCTCCTGTTTAATTGCCACTAGATGACCAGCGTGAACATGTTCTGTGCTGATATAAGCCGGTGAATGTTGAGCAAGAGGGGCTGGGATGGCAATAGTATATTTTTAAAAAAGGTACCCCCCATTGGTGAAACCATATCCTTGTTGGCAAAGACTTCATAACATTTGTGTACCTTAAACAGCTCACTTGAAAAGCTCCTTTTTGTGTTGCCTGGTTGCTCTCATTGGACACAATACACTTCATATAAATTTGATAAAGCAATGCTGTTAATTTGGCTCAGTAGTTCATTACAAATATTTCTTTGTCGGCTATATTAGTTTCTCTCCTTGAGAGCCATAACTTTGGCTGCATCAAATGTACAAATGGCGAATATACAAATGGCAATTTGGAATCCAGATTAAAATACTGTATACCGAATGCATTCAGACAATTACATAGCTGCATTTCTTGTAAAAAATTTACAGATGTGACAGACAATGCTCATAGTGACACAATCTTGACAAATGTTTGTTTGGTCACTTCACAAAAAATTCTAAGCCTCTATATGTTTGCTGTTTGTCATTATAAAACATTAAAGTTTACTGTAACTCTGCCTGTGGTGGTTTGATCTAAATCCTTGTGGCTTTCATATTCTAGGGGTTTATGGCCCCTCGTCTGATGACTCCATGATATCTCAGTTTCATACAACCTTGAAAGCTGGCCACTTGAAGGGCTGGGTGAAACTAGAGTTACTACATAGTGTAAATCACTATATAAGACCAGAGGAACATGACTAAGACAGATGCCAAAACTGGGGTACCTGTACATGTACAGTGTGCTGATACCTGCATATTTGGGGATGCCCATGTAGTGTAGGTAATCTCCCAGGGGTTCTCTGTCTTGGGGTTGCTTCTCTGATATTCCAGGCGGATGATGTTTAAAAGCCTCTTGTTCATGATCTAAGTATACTGTATGTACTTAATCTTCATATATACGTAATCCTTATATGTATTTATTAACCTTTGTATGTTAATAACTACATATACAAAAGTGTACGCACTCACACTATTGAATCATACTATTCCTTGAATTTTGGACTTTGCAATAAAATTGCGTAGTATTGCAAGTATTAGCCTTCTTTAAAGCCGTATCTGAACCTTTGTGTTAAAAACATGGCAAATAAAATTGCCAAATTCTCCTGTAAATAATTCTGCAAAGAGGGAACCATCATACCATAAAAAAATACAAGTGGATTTTCATGGGCCCATCCAGTATGTGGGTTCAAAGGCATAATGGGGAGCATTTGACTATGCAGCAAGGCTGGCCTTGCTGCTAATCTGTAAAACAAAGGAGTACGGAGTACAAAATGCATATTGGGAAGTGGATTTTCATGGGCCCATCCAGAATGTGGGTTCCAAGGCCTAATGGGGTGCATATCACTGACTATACAGCAGGGCTGGCCTTGCCGCCAATGTATAAAACAAAGGAGTATGGAATACAAAATGCATATTGTGAAGTGGATTTTCCTGGGCCCATCCAGTATGTGGATTCAAATGCTTATTGGGGTCCATATGAATTGGTAGCAGGGCAAGCCTTGAATTCAATGCAACATTTTTCAGGAGTCCCCCCTGGACATCTTATGACCGGGGTATTGTGGTGCGTCGTAGTTCTTGGCATCCCATCCACTCACAGCATAGGCTACAACTACAACAGCTTAGGAGACCCACTGTTTAATAATGGCCCTTTAAGAAGATTAATGCCGCCTGATGCACCAGTAAAAATAGGCTCTGTGACTTTGAGAGTCCCTCCTTCGTAAATGAAACAAGATGGGTCTGATTGTGTGTCACACACCACATGGCCAGCTAGGGGTGCTACATATTATAATGACATTTCCCAGTGAATGCATTTGTAGTGGTTGAAAGCAATGTTAAAGTTGAAAAACGCTTCAAAAACGCAGCGTCTGAACTAAGCCCAAGTGGGGAAGGAAATTTTCGGTCTGGGGTGAAATATTTGGCCTTACAGGCAAGTCATTAACCTGCAAAGGATGGACCTTGACATATTTCCAAGCAAAACCCGTTTTGGTTTCGTTTTCATGTGTTTTTTTGTGGCACCCGGAAAAATGGCGTGAATCTCGGAAAACAATGATTAAGGCTGTGAACTAGGAGTCAGGAAGGCTTCCAGGGGCGATCCCCATGAGGTCCCTGTGTCATTTCAGCAGTGTTTTCATCATTATCAGATGCTTTTAGACCTTAAAAGGACCCCCGGGGGATCGCGGTAAAAATACTTGAGTCTTCCATAGACTTGCATTGGGCTCATTGTTCTGGCCGAGTACCGGAGTATTCCAATCTGCTCGACCCGAGCAACGAGCACCCGAGCATTTTAGTGCTCGCTCATCACTATGTATAAGGTATAGAAATCCATATTAAGTTATTAAGCAGTGTTGATGAGGAGTAGTACTCCTATAGGCTAAATGGCTTTCTGAAAGGCTATGTGCGCACAATACGTTTTTGATGCATTTTCGTGGCTTTTTTTACGCTCGTAAATGGTCTAAAAACGCAACGAAATACTAAGGGTAAGTTCACACTGGGCGTTTTTGCGGCTTTTATTGCTGCTTTTTATTATGCTAATTTTCAGCTGCTTTTTACAGTACCAGCATTTTTGTGCTTTGCTAAGGTTTTTTGACAGAGCATTTCACTTCTTTCAGCGTTTTTGCAACGTTTTTCACCCATTGACTTTAATGGATGGTGAAAAAACGCTGCAAATACTCAGGTTGACATTTTTGGCAGCGTATTTGCTGCAAAAAAAAAAGTCAAGGACAGCAGGATGTGACCTCACACTCGGCTCTGCTACCTCTAGATGGCAGGTTGCATGATGCGTCCATACAGCCTGTGTCATCTAGCAGAGCGGACCTGAACCCCATTCACTTAAATGAGGGGCCCGACTATACAAATTCTCCCCGTGAACCCGCCTCTGACCCGTGCGACTTTCTCACGGTGCTAGTGGGGCACTGAGGTCACCGCAGTTCAGCCCGGCTGGGAACGCAGCCTCAGTGACGTAATTGCTAGTCACTGAAGCTGCTCGCAGCAGCTCATCCACCAGTGTTTCTCAGCCTGGATGGTCGCATCTTGTCACGGTCCAAGTTGAAAACTATTTCTCACCCAGACATGGATTATGGCGTGGGACAGAACGATGGAGAGGTGAGGGATATAGTTGTTTTATTATTTTTGGTTTATTACAGTAGATTGAGGGCTTCAGTGGAATTAGGTGAGGTCGTAAGTATGGTTTAATTGAGATTATTAAAGGAGTCTGTCATTTTTTCAATCAAAGGACTTTTTCTGGGTGTCTGTGTTTTCAAACAATGTGACTATGAGGTTAGTAATGGGGCCTCTCCATTACTAATCTCTGGGCTTGATGTTACCTGACAATACAAAGGTGACATCAACCCCCCCAACTATCACCCCTCTTCAACCGCTACAGGGAAAGTGGGAAGAGCGAGGCTAAGTGCCAGAATTGGCGCATCTTAGAGATGCGCCTTTTCTGGGACGGCTGAGAGCTGATGTTTTTAGCATTGGGGGCCAGTATCCATGGCCCCTTCCTAGGCTATTAATATCAGCCCGCAGCTGTCTGCATAGCCTTTGCTGGTTCTTAATTATAGGGGGACCGTACATCATTTTTTGGGGGGGTCCCCCATTTTAATAGCCAGTAAAGGCTAATTATACAGCTGTGAGCTGATATTAATAGCCTGGGAAGCTCTATGGGTATTACCCCCTTAACAGGCTATAAACATCTGCCCCAGTCGACGGCTTTCCCTCTGCTGGTTACTAAAATTGTGCGGGAGCCTACGCCATTTTTTTCCTAAAAATAATCTTTTATTAATTAGATATATGTACAGTAAGCTGCACACACACTGCACTAATTGTATTTGTCACTGATTTCTTTATATCTACCTATTCTACTTGTATGTATTTACTATGTGTGTAATCCATCTATTTTATCCTGTCGGCTCCTGCAGTGATTATACAGAACCTGCTGTATTGCCGGCTTTTCTTCTCTCTATCTATGTAATATAAATACATATATATGTGTGTGTCACTGACATCTATATATATATGTATTCTATATCTGTAGATCTATTCTATCTATTCTAACCTGTCAGTGTGATTTTACTGTAGCGGCAGATGAATGGCCGGCTTTTCAAAGGATCTAGAGGTACGGATCTACAGGAAGTAGTTTTTTTTCTCTGGGGGACTCAATTTTATTAGCATACACAAAGAGACACACGTTAGCCCCAAAAACGCATGAAAAAATGCGCCAAAACTGCAACAAAAACGCAAACAAAAATGCACCATAAAACGCACCAAAACATGCGTTTTTGTCGGAACTTCTTTCCAGCCAAGAAATCAGGTTTTGCTGCAGAAAAAAACGCAGCAAAAATGCCTAGTCCGTATTTGCAGCGTATTTCCCCGCCGATCAGAAGCGGTGTTTGCGGCCCTGTCATGCATATGACAGCGTGTCAAACACTAATGTCGGGCCCCCCATTCAAGTGAATGAGGGAGTCCGCTGCTGGATGACGGGCTGTATGGAAGCATCATGCAGCCTGCCATCTAGATGTAGCAGAGTCGAGTGTGACGTCACATCCGGCTGTCCTTGACTTTTCTGTAGCAAATACGCTGCAAGAAAAGTCAACCTGCGTATTTGCAGCGTTTTGTCACCATCCATCCAAGTCAAAACCGCCGCAAAACGCTAAAAAAAACCACGAAAAATCCTGAACTTGGGCACATAGCCTTATGGCTCGCAGCGCCTCCTGAAGATTAAGGGCATAGTCCCGTATACTGTCCTGCACCCTTTGTTTGCACCCAAAGAATCTCATTGTTATCTCTGCTGCAGTGCGGGTATCAAATGTGTCCTTCAGCCTGGCTAAGATTTGCTTGACAGTTCTTTTATCAGTGTCCAGCCAGGAATTTACATCTACCTGGGCCGCACCAGTTAACTGGCCAGTGAGGATGCTGACTTTCTGACTCTCAGACAAGTGATACCCTTTAAACAAGCTACATAGTCTCTCTTTGAAATCGCTCAGGGTGTGCGACTCACCTGAGTATTGCGGTAACCAGGTCGCTCCCAGTATGTACGGCATTGATAGGCAGTATGGGGGCTGCAGCTGTGGCCGCCGTGGGATCTACACCTGGGTTGGACATGTTCATCCCTCCTAGTGAACCTCAGCCAGGCTCTGGATATCATTACCGTAATAGGCGGCTGTTCCACACTCGGGATCAATTGAGCTCCTGAGGGTTTCCAAGTCGGGGCCTTCTGCTTCCCACCGGCTCATGTCCGAGCGCGCGGCAGGGCTTCTCTCTGCGCCTTTTCTCCTTCGCCTCATTGGGGGACACAGGACTGTGGGTGTATGCTTCTGCCGCCAGGAGGCTGACACTAAGTAAACGTGAAAAAAAAGTTAGCTCCTCCTCCGTCGTATACACCCTGACACTGGCTACTGGAGACTCCAGTACATGCTTAGTGTCTCAAGGAGGCACACCTCTGGGATCCCTCACCGGACTTGGCCCTGACCACCCTGAGGTATTTATACCCTGGGCTGTACAGGTGCCCGTTTGATGTCCGTGTGACCCCTCTATTTCTACACCTCTGCTCCGCTGCGGTGATAGATGGAGTGATAGACGGTCCCTCTCCTTATCCTGGGCAGATAATGGAGCTAGGGTGCCTGCACCGTTGTTTGCCTCCTCCCGCTGGATTTACGCCGGTGGTACTGGGGAGAGTGGCAAAAAAGGGGGCTCCTGACAAGGCGCACAATGCATCTTTAAAGATGCTGATTTACCTGGCGCTCCTCCGGGCGTTTTTTCTGCATTAATTACGGCGCCGCAGTCCCTAGGCTCTGCGGCGGTACGGTGTTCCGGTGTCTCGGCAGCGCTGTGCAGCAGCTCCTGCTGTATTTGTCCTGTGCCGCGGCAGTGCGGTGCACCCGGCGCCATGGTACCTCCGGCGCCGCTTCACCGGCGCTGCGGTCGGTACTGCCGGCGGTGCCTTCCAGAGGCTTCAGGTTCCGGCCTGGCCTCCAGCAAGCACTTCCAGGTCGCTCTGACCCGGGCTTCCGCCCAGCAGACCGTGCCGTGAGGCCCCGCCCCCTCAGGCGCATCTACTTCCGGTTTTGTTTTTCCTTTTTTATCAAAGGAGAAATTGAGGCCCCGGCTTCTGGCCTACTACAGGCCGCACCGCATGATGGCGGTCCCGCCCCCTGAGGTCTGCTGGGGATAAAGGTGAGCTCTTTTTGGCTCCGCATCGTGCGTTCGTTTTCATCGCTGTATTCGTGGGGACACAGGACTAGGGTAAGTGCTTCCAGCTGGCAGAAGCATTATTTTTTTCCCAGTCTCAGACCCTTAATTTTGAGAATCCTGGGTTTCGGGAGTCTGTATATAGCCTGATTGAGGCTGTCAATCAGTCCCTGGAGATAGAGGACGAGCTCGCCTCATCCTCAGATCATAAAATCTCATTTAAACGGGCCAAACGGGCTCATAGGGTTTTTTCCGCTCACCCTGAGTTTGAGGACTTGATTCGGCATAATCGGGAGCACCCGGACAAGCGTTTTTCAGGGCAAAAAGCCTTGAAGGTTAGGTACCCATTTGCTACTGAGCTGTGTAGTAAATGGGCAGAAAATCCTTCTATAGATCCTCCGGTGTCCCGTTTAGCCTCTAACACATTGCTATCTCTCCCTAATGGCTCATCGATTAAGGACCCTACGGATCGTCTTATAGAGAGCTTGGCTCGTTCCGTTTTTGAGGCTTCAAGTTCGGCACTTTTCCTTCTTTTGCGGCAACCTGGGTCTTTAACAAAGGCTCTTCAAGAAGGTGATTTGCCAGCAGAGTTGGCGGAAATGTCATCTAAGATAGCTCTTGCTGGTAGCTATCTGATCATGCATCCTTAGATGCTACAGACTGTGCCTCTTCGGCTGCGGCTAACGCTATCACTATCAGAAGGGCTCTCTGGTTAAGAACATGGCGGGCAGACTCTACCTCTAAAAAGTCTCTTACAACCCTACCGTATCAGGGGGTCGCTTATTCGGAGAGAAGCTGGATCAGCTTATCTCTGACTCCACAGGAGGGAAGAGTAAAGGTACCTTCACACATAGTAACATAGTAACATAGTAACATAGTTAGTAAGGCCGAAAAAAGACATTTGTCCATCCAGTTCAGCCTATATTCCATCATAATAAATCCCCAGATCTACGTCCTTCTACAGAACCTAATTGTATGATACAATATTGTTCTGCTCCAGGAAGACATCCAGGCCTCTCTTGAACCCCTCGACTGAGTTCGCCATCACCACCTCCTCAGGCAAGCAATTCCAGATTCTCACTGCCCTAACAGTAAAGAATCCTCTTCTATGTTGGTGGAAAAACCTTCTCTCCTCCAGACGCAAAGAATGCCCCCTTGTGCCCGTCACCTTCCTTGGTATAAACAGATCCTCAGCGAGATATTTGTATTGTCCCCTTATATACTTATACATGGTTATTAGATCGCCCCTCAGTCGTCTTTTTTCTAGACTAAATAATCCTAATTTCGCTAATCTATCTGGGTATTGTAGTTCTCCCATCCCCTTTATTAATTTTGTTGCCCTCCTTTGTACTCTCTCTAGTTCCATTATATCCTTCCTGAGCACCGGTGCCCAAAACTGGACACAGTACTCCATGTGCGGTCTAACTAGGGATTTGTACAGAGGCAGTATAATGCTCTCATCATGTGTATCCAGACCTCTTTTAATGCACCCCATGATCCTGTTTGCCTTGGCAGCTGCTGCCTGGCACTGGCTGCTCCAGGTAAGTTTATCATTAACTAGGATCCCCAAGTCCTTCTCCCTGTCAGATTTACCCAGTGGTTTCCCATTCAGTGTGTAATGGTGATATTGATTCCTTCTTCCCATGTGTATAACCTTACATTTATCATTGTTAAACCTCATCTGCCACCTTTCAGCCCAAGTTTCCAACTTATCCAGATCCATCTGTAGCAGAATACTATCTTCTCTTGTATTAACTGCTTTACATAGTTTTGTATCATCTGCAAATATCGATATTTTACTGTGTAAACCTTCTACCAGATCATTAATGAATATGTTGAAGAGAACAGGTCCCAATATAACGATATCGTTAACGATATTGTTGCTTTTTGTGACGTAGCAACTATATCGTTAAGGAAATCGTTATGTGTGACAGCGACCAACGATCAGGCCCCTGCTGGGAGATCGTTGGTCGCTGAACAAAGTCCAGAACTTTATTTCGTCGCTGGATCTCCCGTGGACATCGCTAGATCGGCGTGTGTGACACCGATCCAGCGATGTCTTCACTGGTAACCAGGGTAAACATCGGGTTACTAAGCGCAGGGCCGTGCTTAGTAACCCGATGTTTACCCTGGTTACCAGCGTAAAAGTAAAAAAAAAAAAACACTACATACTTACCTACCGCTGTCTGTCCCCCGCGCTGTGCTCTGCACTCCTCCTGTACTGGCTGTGAGCGTCGGTCAGCCGGAAAGCAGAGCGGTGACGTCACCGCTCTGCTTTCCGGCCGCTGTGCTCACAGCCAGTACAGGAGGAGTGCAGAGAAGCTGAGCGCCGGGGACAGACAGCGGTAGGTAAGTATGTATTGTTTGTTTTTTTTTACTTTTACGCTGGTAACCAGGGTAAACATCGGGTTACTAAACGCGGCCCTGCGCACCGGCATCGTTGGTCGCTGGAGAGCTGTCTGTGTGACAGCTCTCCAGCGACCAAACAGCGACGCTGCAGCGATCCGGATCGTTGTCGGTATCGCTGCAGCGTCGCTTAATGTGAAGGGGCCTTAAGTTCCTTCCTCAGCAGAGGATTAGACAGCCTTTTCGTCGCCAATTTCAGGCCCGTTTCAGACCCTTTCGCAATGCTAGGTGGGCCACAGCATCAGGCTCTGCTGCGCAGGGTCGATCCAATCAGGACCGAGACGTTCAGGTCTCTTATATGGCCAATCAGGGGGGAAGAATGCGTTCCCAATCAACTAGGTCCAGAGGAGCTAGGACTCAAAGGTTTTCGGCCAAGTGACTGGAGGCCTCCTTGGAGTGCCTCCAAAAGAGTAGGCGGGCATCTTTTTTTTTTCTTTCGCCAGGTCTGGCTTCAAGTAATCCACGACCAGTGGGTGGGAGAGCTCATAACTTCAGGATACAAGATAGAGCTGGTCTGTCAGCCTCCTCCCCGGTTCTTCCCATCCCGTCTTCCCAGGTCCGAGTCCCACCGACAAGACCTGTTCAATTCCATAGAGTCTCTTCATCTCAGCAGAGTCATTTCTCCTGTTCCATGGGAGGAAAGGTTTCAAGGGTTTTATTCCAATTTTTTTGTAATACCCAAAAAGGACGGAACAGTAAGGCCTATCCTAGATCTGAAACTCTTAAACAGGTTTGTCCGCGTTCGTCACTTTCGGATGGAATCTCTCCGGTTAGTGATTGCTTCAATGGAAAAGGGAGAGTTCTTGGCCTCAATAGACATTCAGGATGCCTACCTACATATTCCCATTTTTCCTCCTCATCAAAGGTTTCTCAGGTTTGCTTTAAACAACATTTCCAGTTCACAGCTTTACCCTTCGGGCTGGCTTCCGCCCCCAGGGTGTTCACGAACGTCATGTCAACTGTGGTGTCCATTCTGCACTCCCGAGCCATAGTAGTCTTGCCATATCTGGACGATCTCCTGATCAAGGGGCCGACTTTTCAAGCTTGTGTGATGCAGTGACCCCTGTAACAGGTAGGGGGCGCTGCATGGTCTCTCCACTGTGCACACAGAGCTGTATTGAGGCCATGAGAGTGCATGGCAGTTGCATGCATGGCTGTGGTCATAAGAGAAAGTCCGGCATTGTGATGAATGGACGATATGTGTGTCGCAGAGGAGAAGACTCTGCGCTGCCAGCCTGAAGTGATGTGGTGTTCTGGGACCCATAGTCCCACGAGTAAGTATGTTGCATGTTGTGTAATAGTCATGGGAGGTTTGGCAGGGCTAGTTAAGTGAGATGGGTGGGACAAACTAGCCACACACACCCACACTTCTACCCAGGGGAGTGGTTAAGGATATATAATGTGACCAGGGTGTGGGTCCCATGTCCCTGTGTATGGTTGCTGTGAGTTTCCTGTTTGAAGCCTGTGTTGGAAGACCTGGGAGGAGGCTTCCTAAAGAGCACATGGTGAGGCTTCAGACCTGGTGGCCTGGGTATTGGACGGTCCCAGCCGGGGATGGACGTCCTGAATAGTAGCCGGACTGGCCACCAGTGTGATCCTGAGTAACCTGGGTGTTGGGAGGTCCTGGGAGTAGGACCGGATCCCTGAACAGCATGAGGTGAGGACAGGGATCTGCAAAGCCAGTGACAGCTACTGTGTGGGGAAGCTACAGTCCTTCAGTGGGTCTGGACTGACTAATGTGTGCCGACCAGGCAAGTTGGTGATCCCCGTAAGGCAGTTTCCCAAGAGAGAGGACTGACAAGGAGTCAGCAGGTGGAGCAGGAGCTCCTAGAAGGTACCATAGACTGTTGGTGCTTGTGTTGTGATATGAACTGTGTGGTAACCCACGGCAACTGGTCAGAGGAGGACCAGCGTGATTACTTGCTGCAACCTGTTAATGTGAAGATAATGAGTTAACCATATCTTGCTGTGTTAGAGAATGGACTACATGTAAGTCAGTGAAATGCAACTTGGCTTATGATGCAGTTTGTGCTCTATATAATAAACCATATGGACTGATTTGTGTGAAAAACCGTGCCCATGTGCCTGAATCTCGTGCCAAGCGAGTGTCCCCCAATACACTTAGTGAGAGCAATCTTACACTTGCAAGGAAAATGTCAGCATTACTCTGGACACCCTTGCTCGTTTGGGTTGGCTAGTAAATCTAAGAAAGTCATTCCTACAACCTTCTCGGAGGATCTCATTTCTAGGCATGATTTTCGATACCTCTCAAGCCCTATCAATCCTTCCCCAGGACAAGGTCCTAGCCCTTCAGCGGGAAGTGAGGAACCTTCATCAACCGTACCCTCATACGATCCAGTATTGCATGAGGGTGTTAGGAAGGATGGTTGCAACTATAGAAGCAGTACCATTCGCACAGCTTCATCTTCGACCTCTCCAACAGGCAATCCTAGCAGTATGGAACAGGAATCCTCTCTCCCTCAACCGCAGATTTCGGTTGTCTCCCCAGGTCAGACAGGTTCTCTCATGGTGGCTAAACAGCTCATTCCTACTCGGGGGGAAGCCCTTTCCCCCAACCAATTGGCTGATGGTCACAACAGATGCCAGTTCCCTGGGTTGGGGAGCAGTGTTTTTTCACCACACAGCTCAGGGGCGCTGGTCTCCTCTGGAATCAGATCTCCCCATCAATCTCTTAGAGATTCGGGCGGTTCGACTAGCCTTGCAGCATTTTCACCATCTTCTGGTGGGTTGCCCTGTCCGAATTCAATCGGACAACGCCACAGCCGTGGCATACATAAATTATCAAGGGGGCACCCGCAGCAAGGCAGCCATGCATGAGGTAAAACAAATACTGTTTTGGGCTGAGAGAAATCACTCTGTGATTTCAGCAGTCCACATTCCGGGCGTAGAAAACTGGGTGGCAGATTTCCTAAGCCGTCAGGGTCTAGCGTCCGGGGAATGGTCTCTCCATCCCGAAGTATTTCAGCAGATATGCCATCTATGGGGGACCCCGGACGTGGATCTAATAGCGTCCAGGGGGAATGCCAAGGTACCCAGGTTTGTCTCCCGACTCACAGGCAATTGCCGTGGATGTGCTAGTACTAACGTGGAACCAGTTCCATCTCTCTTATCTGTTCCCTCCTCTGGCACTACTCCCGAGGGTTATCAAGAAGATCAAGTCAGAAGGAGTACCTACTATTCTGATCATCCCAGATTGGCCATGTCGGACCTGGTATGCGAACCTAGTACAGCTTCTCACTGGGGTTCCATGGTGGCTCCCCGATCGGCCGGATCTATCTCAAGGGCCGATCTACCACCAGAACTCAGGGGTCCTACGTTTGACGGCCTGGCCGTTGAATCTTGGGTTTTAACTCAGGCAGGGTTCTCCCAAGAGGTAGCAGATACCATGATCAGTGCACGTAAACCCGTTTTGGCCAGAATTTATCATCACCACACTTGGAAAGTTTTCCTCTCTTGGTGTAGAGAGCACGGGCTGCCTCCTTTGCGTTTCTCCGTCCTAAATATTCTAGCTTTCCTCCAAGCGGGCCTGGATTCAGGGCTTGCTCCAAGTACTCTTAAGAGGAAGATTTCGGCCCTATCGGTCCTTTTTCAGTGCAGGATTGCTACTAACCGTCAGGTCAGGACTTTTTTCCAGGGAGTCGCTCATAAGGTCCCTCCTTATAAGACTCCTTTGGAAACTTGGGACCTTAATTTGGTCTTAAAGGCATTGCAGGAAGCTCCTTTTGAGCCTCTTCAAGATATTTCCTTGAACTTCCTTTCTTGGAAAGTCGTATTTTTAGTGGCCATAACTTCCATAAGGCAAGTATCAGAGCTGGCAGCCCTCTCCTGTCGTACTCCCTTTCTACGTTTTCATCAGGACAAGGTAGTGCTCAGACCAGCACCTTCCTTTCTTCCGAAGGTTGTTTCCTCTTTCCACATTAATGAGGATATAGTTCTTCCCTTTTTTTGTCCAGCGCCTACCCACCGTGTAAAAAAAGCTCTCCATACGTTGGACCTAGTGAGAGCTCTGAGGAGATACATTTCCCAAACGGCTCCTTTCCGCCAGACGGATGCTCTGTTTGTCCTTTTGGAAGGTCGCAGGAAGGGATGCACGGCCTCAAAATCTACCCTGGCCAGGTGGATACGTGTGGCCATTCAGGAAGCCTATCGCACCAATGGCATGATGATTTGATGGAATCAAAGCTCACTCCACTAGAGCAGTGGGGGCTTCCTGGGCGATTTGGCACCAGGCCTCAGCAGAACAGGTTTGCAAAGCTGCAACCTGGTCTAGTTTGCATACTTTTGTCAAACATTATAATGTCCACTCCCAGATCTCTGCAGATGCAAGTCTGGGTAGAAGGATTCTTCAAGCGGCGGTGACGCACTTATAAGACAACCATTATCTGGAATTTTTTTTTACTGGTGAGTTAATTTCCCTCCCAGGGACTGCTTTGGGACATCCCACAGTCCTGTGTCCCCCAATGAGGTGAAGGAGAAATAGGGATTTTTGTGTTACTCACCGTAAAATCCTTTTCTCCGAGACGCTCCCTGGTAGCCTGATGGCTGCTTTGGCTATATCTGATTTTGTCAGTCAGTAGGACTTTTTCTAGACATAAGTTTTCTGTATTTATGCTGTTATATTATTTCTCATGTTTTTTGTTCTCCTACTGCTTTTGCACCGAACTGGAGTCTCCAGTAGCCAGTGTCAGGGTGTATACGATGGAGGAGGAGCTAACTTTTTTCTTACTTTACTTTACTTACTTTACTTAGTGTCAGCCTCCTGGCGGCAGAAGCATACACCCACAGTCCTGTGTCCCCCAATGAGCGTCTCGAAGAAAAGGATTTTACGGTGAGTAACACAAAAATCCCTATTTCTTGGGTTCCGCCCATGACAACACACCCCTTCTGCTTCTTGCTTGCCAAGCAGCGTGAGAATGGCTGTTACCTTACAGTTCTATAAAGTTTATGGTACACAGGCCCGGTGGGACCAGGCTACGAATCCTGTTTGTGATGCCAAAATGGAGCGCCCACTAGGGCTGCGGGGTACTCGGGCCGGGACCGACGGTTCTTAAGGGGATGGTCACGCAGCAGTGACATGGTCAGTGGCCCTGGGTGTCCAATTAAAAGTGATGTGAAGGGGAAAAAATAAAGTTTATAGGGGATTTGTTCGTGACGTCACCTGTGATGTTTGGCAGTGGATGGCCGATGCTGCTTAAGGGGACCGCTGGGACTGATGGTGATGCAGCTGGGATGGTTTTGCTCCCCACAGGTGAAGTGGGGCCCCAGGGCGACTAGTATAGTTGGTAAGGGATTGTAGATAATGAGGTGCAGGACTGAGGGTGCGGGTAATGACTGAGGGACAAAAGGACTGCAGTTTCCTTTTACTTAGTTGCAGGTGCAGTCTGGGGCATGAGTAACAGGTGATGATGGGGTCTGGGCAGCCTGGAAGCAACTTGGGATCCACCTAGCCAGGTGGGTTTGGAGGCCTTCCTCCTGCGCTATTCTGGTAGGTCCTTGCTGCCTGAAGCTCTGCACAAGATCCTCTCACTGTCTATCAGTTTGTGTAACACGTTACCCGCATGGCAGGCTGCTTGAGCCTATTCTAGGTGTCGCTCTTCAGTTGCAGCTCCGGGCTCTGAAGTGCTGCTGTGCCGCAGGGTGTTAGATGGGCCTGGAGACCTGCAGTCCCCTGCCCTCTGGATTTAGCTGCCAGGATTTCTGTACCTGAGCAACCATGGACTCTGGTGTCCGGTTTCTGGGCGCTTGGCTCTGGGGTGAGCTTGCTACCACTCCTATCTCCAGGATCTAGTTGACTTGCTTCCTTTCTCCTCTTCCTCCTCAGACTGACTAACTCCGCCTCCAGGCCAGAACTTATAGGGAAGCTCCCCTGAAATCAGGTGTTAGAGCTCCCCCTTCTGGTCTGGAGTAGGAAAGCGTTGGATGCTGGTGTTACCTGCCAAGAGGATCCCTCCTTGCTTCCAGGCATGACATCATCCCCTGTGAGGGTGGCCATTGCCACTGTGGCAACCGGACTCCTGGGGTGCCACACTGACCCAGGTTACTCACCCGTAATCGTTGTGCCTCTGTGCGTGTGAGCTTTTGCAGTGAATGACCTGGTTTGTCCCCTGACTTTTGCCTCTGTATCCTGCATTGTACTGCCCTGTCCTTCCTGGTTATCTGATTCCTCGGCTTGTCTTGGTTTACTCTCTGTCCTATCCCTTGGTTCCACGCTCTCGTCTGGCTTTTGACCCTCGGCTCTCCTTTGACTACATTTACGTAATGTGCCCAGTACTCCGTGCTCACAGATGCCTTCCCTGGCAAAGAAAATGAAAAGCATGCCCATAAAGTGGGAACACCCAGACTGAATAAAAGTGTTCAGCAATTTGTATTATCAATGTCAAACAGTGATTGCACACAAGACACAACAATAATTAAAAACATTTAAAAACATAATGTTGACCGCTCTATAGTCATGCTGTACAACATAGGCAATGACTGACCACAACAGTTTCCTCAAACTGAATGTCCTATATGCTGGCTAAAGGTACACATGTTTGAACAAGTGAAGAAAAATTATGTGTATATATATATATATATATATATATATATACCAAATAAAAAAAAAGAAGGCAGCACTCCAAATCCTTTCAAGGTGAAACATGTGTAGTTTGTTCAAACCCACATCTCTGTGCAATGTTTTGGCTCACACTGAGCCTTTCTCAAGCAGTGGGTGTAACTCACAATTGTGTTTATATAGGCATAATCTGCAATCATTTGCATATTAAAACAGATAGCCATTAATATACATACATAGTCTTTCAAATTTGTATTGGGATTTTGTCTATTATCCTAAACTTGAGATCTTTCTCTGTATGTTTCAATTCTACGAAGTGTTTAGAGACCGGGAGGTCTAGTCTTTTCTTCCTAATTGAGTGACGGTGGTTATTCATACGTACTTTCAACTCACATGTTGTTTCCCCTACATACCATAGTTTGCAGGGGCATTCCAGTAAATATATCACATGATCAGAATTGCAGGTTAGGAACTGTTTGATTGTATATTCTTTGTTCGTGTCCGGGTGTTTGAAAGTGGAACCCTTTATCATGTATGTGCACTTGACGCAACTTAGGCATGGGAAACAACCTTTTTGGCTCACTCCGGTAATTGTGGTCAGACAAGGATTTTTAAAGGGGCCAATATCTGATTTTACTACATAGTCTTTAATGTTTTTGCCCCTACGGTATGAGAATAATGGGGGTTCCCTGAATTCTTTTATTCTTGGTAAACAGTTACTCAGCATTCCCCAGTGTTTTCTAATAATTCCCGCTATACTACTACTCTCCTCCGTGTATGTCATCACACATGGTATTCTGGTTAGTATCTTTTTCTTACCACTCCTTCCAAGTAGTTCTTTTCTATCTTTCTTTAGAGCTGTACATTTAGCCATATTTAGTGTTCCCTGTGGGTACCCTCTATCTGAGAATTTTTTCACTAAGGTATCCACCACTCCTATTACCAACCTTTCATCCTTCACAATCCTACGTACCCTCAACAGTTGGCTGAGGGGTATTGACCTCACCATACTGCGAGGGTGCTGGCTGTCATAGGTTAAGAGGTTATTTTTATCCATTTCTTTGACAAAAAGAGTAGTTGTCAATTCTCCATTCTCTTGTCTAATGGAGTCATCTAAGAATTGTATGTTGGATTTAGATGAGATCAACGTGAATTTGATGGTCTCATCTATTACATTTATATACTGGTGAAAATCCTCTAATTCTTTCTCTGTGCCTCTTCTTAGGAGGAAGACATCGTCTATGTATCTCCACCACACCTGCACATGCCTGAAGTGGTGGGACACATAGACGAGGTCTTCCTCCAGCACACTCATGACAAGATTTGCATATGCGGGGCCATGTTGGCCCCCATTGCCGTACCACGTTGTTGTGAGCAGAAGGTATCTCCAAATAAGAAGCAGCTCCGCCTTAAAATTATTTCCAACAGTTTTATCAAAAATCGTTTGCCTGCCACAGATATCTTAGTTGTACTCAACTTTTTATCAACCGCTCATATTCCAGAGCTGTGTTCTATCGATGTATAAAGTGAGATCGCATCAAATGATGCTAAGATCACTTCCCCCTCTAACTGTATTGCTTCTAATTTGTTTAAGAAATCGGTGGTGTCTTTTATGTATGATTTTGAATTTCTAGCAATGGGATTGAGGATTTTATCTAAAAAGATACCTATTCTACTGAATACCGAATCCACCTCTGACACTATTGGTCACCCAGGGGGGTCGATTAGTGATTTGTGGATCTTCGGGGTTATGTATAATACCGGGGTTCTGGGGAATTCTATGGACAGATAATGTATTAGTTCTTGATCTATTATTTCAGTTTGTAATGCTTCTTGTAGACAATTGTTAATTTCACCCATTATTTTGAATTTAGGGTCACCCTCTAATTTTCGATAAACTTTCTCATCTCTCAATTGCCGGTCTATTTCTGCAATGTATTTTGACCTGTCCATGATGACGACAGCACCACCCTTGTCCGCGGGTTTTATTATGATGTCGTCATCATGGACAAGTTCCTGCAATGCTACAAATTCCTCCCTTATTACATTAGGGTGTTGAAATTCCCCTGGAGCCCCATCTGTAATTTCCTCAATATCCCTTCTCACTACTTTTTCAAAGGCATCTATCATTGTGGAATTTGCAGCAGGTGGTATGAAATCACTGTTTTTTCTCAATTCCATATTCTTACAGTCAAATTCACTACTTCTTACTTTACTTATTATATTCTTGTCCTGAAACCATTCTTTTAATTTAATTGACCTAAAAAAATCTCTCCAAATCCATTTCTAGGTCAAACCAATTTGTATGTGAACAGGGGGCAAAAGACAGTCCTCTACTTAGAATTGAAACCTGTGAAGGGGTTAATACCTTGTCAGAAATGTTAATTACGAGTTCTGATCCTTCTTCTTGGACGCTGTTTGTCGCTGCGGTTGTGACCTGTTTTTCTCTGGTTTTCTTTTGATTCCGGTGGTGGCGTTTGCCTCCTCTCCTCTTGCGCTTGATTGTCCTTCCATTACATCGTCCTGGTCTATAAGAAACAATATTGTTATTAATCAGTCTCTCATAACCCCCACTTTTTTGGTTATTCCATAGACCACCTTTCTTCTTCCATATAGGTTTACTATTTTCTTTTTGCCGTGTGTATATATGTCCTGTTTCACAGTCTTCCAGATCTCCATTCCACCTCCTCCTTTTAATCTCTTCCAAGTCATTGCGCAATTTCACTCTCTCCTCATCAACCTTTTCTTTAAAAAATATTCCACTCTTCAACCGTTAGTAATGTTTGTATTTTACACTCAGATTCTCCAATATTCAATTGTAACCTTTTGATTTCAGTTTTCAAAAAGTCAATATTAAGCAGAATTGTGTCCATAGCATATTTATTTGATATCATGATGAAGCGTGCACAATATGCTGCATTGCTTTGAAACAGATTTGGGCGTATACCCGATCTCAATCCTCTAGGAATTTTACCTTCTTTATAGTATTGCCCCAAAGTCATCATATGTAGCTGTAAATTCACTAGACGTTTCACATCACTTTCATACTTGCGTTTCAATTCCAGTGTGGAGGGTGTCTTAAGAAAAACTGCTTCTCCATCAATGCCCCCAAGGATACGTTCCTCCTCCTCAGGTGTATACTTCAAGACTCCTAGTTCCATGGTGCTTCCATCCATGGGACAAAAAAACTGGCTTGTAAGCAAATTGTTGTAGATTATACACAATACTTAAAATACAAACATTACTAACGGTTGAAGAGTGGAATATTTTTTAAAGAAAAGGTTGATGAGGAGAGTGTGAAATTGCACAATGACTTGGAAGAGATTAAAAGGAGGAGGTGGAATGGAGATCTGGAGGACTATGAAACAGGACATATATACACACGGCAAAAAGAAAATAGTAAACCAATATGGAAGAAGAAAGGTGGTCTATGGAATAGCCAAAAAAGTGGGGTTTATGAGAGACTGATTAATAACAATATTGTTTCTTATAGACCAGGACAATGTAATGGAAGGACAATCAAACGCAAGAGGAGAGGAGGCAAACGCCACCACCGGAATCAAAAGAAAGCCAGAGAAAAACAGGTCAAAACCGCAGAGATAAGCAGCGTCCAAGAAGAAGGATCAGAACTCGTAATTAACATTTCTGACAAGGTATTAACCCCTTCACAGGTTTCAATTCTAAGTAGAGGACTGTCTTTTGCCTCCTGTTCACATACAAATTGGTTTGACCTACAAATGGATTTGGAGAGATTTTTTAGGTCAATTAAATTAAAAGAATGGTTTCAGGGCAAGAATATAATAAGTAAAGTAAGAAGTAGTGAATTTGACTGTAAGAATATGGAATTGAGAAAAAAACAATGATTTCATACCACCTCCAAATTCCACAATAATAGATGCCTTTGAAAAAGTAGTGAGAAGGGATATTGAGGAAATTACAAATGGGGCTCCAGGGGAATTTCAACACCCTAATGTAATAAGGGAGGAATTTGTAGCATTGCAGGAACTTGTCCAGGATGACGACATCATAATAAAAGCCACGGACAAGGGTGGTGCTGTCGTCATCATGGACAGGTCAAAATACATTGCAGAAATAGACCGGCAAGTGAGAGATGAGAAAGTTTATCGAAAATTAGAGGGTGACCCTAAATTCAAAATAATGGGTGAAATTAACAATTGTCTACAAGAAGCAATAAACAGACAAAAAAATACCGCGCTATAAACTGCCCCACTACAGAGGCTACTAAAGTATAAATACCCTATTGGTGTATATACAAACTAGCTGGCTGCGGACCAAAGGTAAAAGTAAAAGTACAAGGCACGCTCACATTAAGCACCCATTAGAGCCTGGTATTACAATACAATCCAGTTCCAACTATGATTGCTCACGCCTACCTTCTTAGGAGTAAAGGATTATCTGCCGCAGGGTGGATGTGGCCGGCGTGCAGGGTTCTCGTGTCGCTCTTACACAGCGGGTAGGACGGAGGAGATGCTTTTGGCCGCAGGGTAGATGTGACCGGCGTGCAGGGTTCCTGTGCCGCTCTTACACGGCGGGTAGGATGGAGGAGATGCTTTGGCCGCAGGATGGATAGGGTCGGCGTGCAGGATTCCCGAGCCGCTCTAGTGCAGCGGATAGGACGGAGGAGATGTGGGCAGTGCAGAGCCAGAGGCGCCCCGGCCGGTAGCGTCCCTGGATGCACGCGAGAAACAGGAAGATGGCCGATACCAATCGGCCGCTTGACCTGGCAGTGACGTCACTAGTGCTACGGGAGCAACGAAGGGTCAGAATAAACCAACGCGTTTCGAGGTGGGACACACCTCTTAGTCAGGGTTACGGACCCTTCCATGTGAAGCCACATATATTGGTGTAAACTAATTACCTCCGCCCCCTAACGTTAACCCCTTGCATGCCCGATTAACCTGTCGGTGCAGTATTGGCCATACTCCGTAGATACTTATCCCCTATTAATGGGGTCAATCGGTCCTTTTGTTAATTATAATTATATATAAAAAAGAGAACTCAATTTTATTTCCATACATTTAAAACTAGGAATAGACAAAAATAAATAAATAATAAATAGTAAATGGATAACTATACATACTATAAATGCTATAAATACTATAAAAATGCACTTGCATGCAATTAGTTAAATTAACAGTTACTCATTAAAAAGACAACAACCTACTGTGATGTTGGTAGGAAAAAATAAATTAAAAATAAAAATAAAAATAAAACTAAACATACAGAGAGGTAGGAGAACTGGAGTGCGTAAATCACTGTGACTTAATGTGCGCACATCCGTAAATATATATATTTTCCATCAGATGTGCACCACATGGATATCAGATCTACGTACTTAAATGTAATTAAAAGGCATATAGCTCTAACTCATGATTGAGGCCGTTGGGGGCCAAACTTTCCAACATAAAAATCCATTCGGATTCCCTCCTGGACATCTGTATAATAAAATCCCCCCCCCTCCAATTGGGATGGACTATCTGAATGCCACAAAACACATGTTTTTAAGAGACTGATTGTGCTTTTCTTTGAAGTGGCGTGAGAGTGGATGCCACATAAAACCTTTTAAAATGTTCTTACAGTGCTCCTTTAAACGGATACTGAGATGCCGTTTTGTGCGACCTACATACAGTTTGTTGCATGCACATTGTATGATGTAAATTACCCCCTTTGAATTGCACGATATATCGTCTCTAATAGTAAACAACCTTGTTCCATAAGCATTGGAAAAGGTGGACTGCTTATCTTTCTTAAAGGTGGTATGCGTGCAGGCGAAACACGTCCCACAGGGAGAAAATCCTGTTTTAGTTGTTGCTAGACTAGTGTGGTTACGTTGTCTATTTGAACCAATCATTTTGGTTGTAGGGGCTATAAGCTGACCTAGTGATTGGGATTTTTTGTATATAAACTTGGGGATAGTTGGCAAGAAATCTCCTATTATCTTGTCTTGCCTCAAAATTGCCCAGTGTTTCCGTATAATTCCCACAAATTTCTTATGATTAGCATGGTATTGTGTAATAATTGGTAAATTAAAAATCTGGTCCTTCAGATCCACCTCCTTAATATTGTTTATGTTACTGTTATTTGCCTTTTTCAACAGAGATTCCCTTGGTAGAAGAGCTACATCATATTGTGCTTTTTCTAGCAGGGGTTTCGAATAGCCCTTATCCATGAATTGCTGAGTTAGATGGTTGGCTTCTCTATCGTAGTCTACCATATTGGAGCAATTCCGTCTGATTCTGGTATATTGACTCTTCGGTACATTAGCTAGCCACACTGGTAGATGACAACTAGTGATGTGAATAAAGCTGTTAGAGTCTACCTCTTTTCGGTGACATTTAGTGTGCAATTGATTGTTATCCACATAGATATTTAAATCCAAAAAATTTATGCTAGTTGTGCTGATATTTGGGGTAAATTCCAGGCCATACTGGTTACTATTAAGGCCAGCGATGAATCTGTCCAGATCGGATCGCGGGCCATCCCAAATAAAAAGAATATCATCTATAAAGCGGCGCCATGTAACTAGGCCCGGATGTAGTCGACCTTCTGATATAATATAGGACTCCTCCCATTTGGCAACGTATATATTTGCATAACTTGGCGCGAAGCGCGTCCCCATGGCGGTCCCCCATGTTTGTAGATAGTGTTGGTCCTCATACACAAAGTAGTTGTGTTGCAATATAAACTTAATGCAGTCCAGGATGTATTGAATTTGGGTTTGGGTGTAAGTGCCTAAGGAGCCAAGAAAATATTCCGCTGCCTCGCAGCCCTTCTCCTGATTGATAACTGTATACAGAGATTTGATGTCCAGGGTTCCCAGTATATACTTCTTGTTCCATTTAATTTCCTTCAAAATTTCCAAAGTATGTCCTGTGTCTTTTAGGTATGCTGGAATGAGTTGCATACATTTTTGTAAATGTACATCCACATATCGGGATAGATTGGCGGTTAAGTTGTTAATACCAGATATAATCGGCCTGCCGGGTGGATGTGTTTGGTCCTTGTGTATCTTTGGAATATGGTAGAACACCGCCTTACTGGGATTTTTATTTAAAATATAATGATATTCTTTTGTGTCCAGAATGCCTTTTGATTTACCTTTATACGCTAATGCACTTAGTTTAATGATATACTGGGTGGTTGGGTCATACCTTAACTTCTTATATGTGATGGGATCACTTAGGAGTCGTATCGACTCCTGATGGTAAATTTGAGTGATCCAAAATTACGATGCCCCCACCCTTGTCAGCTGGTCTGACAACAATGTTATGATTCGTTTGTAGATCTTTTATTGCTTTTCTTTCCTGTGTGTTCAAGTTATTTGGTAGATATTGCATGTTTTTGGTATTGTATTTCCTTATATCTCTTGAAACTAACATGTCAAAGGAATGAAACGCTTTAGAGTACTCCTGTATCGGGTGAAAAGTTGATGCATTGGCCAGAGACGTATGTACATATTCAGTGGTATTACATAGTCTAATGTTCGTAGATATGTGCTCTTTTTTCAGGAAGTACTTTTTGAGGGCCAGATTGCGAAGGTATTTTTTCATGCTAATATATAGCTCAAAGGGTTTGGCCTGTTTAGTTGGGGCAAATTTTAGTCCCTTCTGCAGCAGTGAAATCTCATTCCCAGATAGTTGGTGCGAGCTGAGATTATACACCTGCTGGGGATTATTAGTTACTTTGTTTGTTTTCTTTTTGGAGAGTTTGCCCCCTCTTTTCCCTCTTTTTGTCTTTGTTTTGGAAATTTGGCCTGGAAAAAATCCCAGTTGATTTGTGATTGAGTAAATGTAGTTTTATTTTTCTTATAAGTTACGCCAGTTTTGGCTGTACTTATATTCTTGCTTGTTATTTTATTTAGGCGTCCTTGGTTGGACTTTGTATTTTGGCCCGTATCAGTTATGATGGCAGAAGGTTCATCGGTAGCTCCTTTCCTTGCTGTGGGGATGTGTTTTCTATTTGGATTCTGTCCATTATCCACCCTTATATTAATTGGTGCCCTTTTAGCTGGAATCTGCTCACTAGATTCTGTGTTTTCCATACATAGTAAAGGTGAAAACCGATTATTAGAACAAGTGGGGGTGTTATCACATGGGGTATATGAGCATCCCGGGGATTCTCCTCCAGTATTGATAGTCAAGTTGGGAGAGTTATTATTTAATCGACTGATATTCCTGTTTATGGGAACCGGTGTATATTGCGTAGAATTGGACTCGGCATAAATAGAGAATTCCATTGAAATATTGCTAGTTTGACTAGGTGACAGAATATATTCATCCACCGTTATAAGTCTGTCCTCATTACATGCAATACTGTCATTATTCGCTGGTGCGGGGGGATTTGGGATCCAACTCTGGGGGACATTATCTCTGCGGAATTTGGACATTTTTTTATTTATGATTTCCTTTTCTTTAACCCTTAATCTTTGGAGAATATTATCAGCAAGCTCCTCATCATCCTGTGTGAAATTACAGGATTCCAATTCTTTAAAAATGCTATAAATTTGAGACCCAATCTTGGTCATATTTTGGGTACGCTTGGTTATGATAAACTCTAGGGCCTGACGCGAAAAGCCCTGAAACATCAGATCCCATTCATCCCGTATAACGGGATCCCCGAAGTCACCTGCGAGACTTTTATATATTACCAGGCCCTTGGGGATAATATGGGCCTGTAGATATTTTTCCAGTGAGGCTATCTCCCACATGTCCCTCATTTCAGCATTAAGCATTTTTTCTAAATTTTTTAATAGGTCTCTGCTATAGTAAAGGTCAGGGCGTGTAGGGTTCTTAGTGGTGAACTGCTCTTTAATGAATGCAAGTCGTTGATTTCTATCTTTAGCTAAGATGTTAATAGTCATAGTGCAGCTGCCTAAGTGTGGAGGCACAAAACAACAATAAAATATACTCAACAAATGACCACACTGGCGCTGCACTTATATGAATCCAGGAGGGGGAAGGGGAAGAAAAATGAAAAGCTAAAAGAAAGCAGCTGGTATTTAGACAGGGGTTGTGCCAACCTCTGTCAATAGAATAAATAGCAATAAACAGACAAAAAAATACCGCGCTATAAACTGCCCCACTACAGAGGCTACTAAAGTATAAATACCCTATTGGTGTATATACAGTTAGGTCCATATATATTTGGACAGAGACAACATTTTTCTAATTTTGGTTATAGACATTACCACAATGAATTTTAAACAAAACAATTCAGATGCAGTTGAAGTTCAGACTTTCAGCTTTCATTTGAGGGGATCCACATTAAAATTGGATGAAGGGTTTAGGAGTTTCAGCTCCTTATCATGTGCCACCCTGTTTTTAAAGGGACCAAAAGTAATTGGACAATTGACTCCAAGGCTATTTCATGTACAGGTGTGGGCGATCCCTTCGTTATGTCATTCTCAATTAAGCAGATAAAAGGCCTGGAGTTGATTTGAGGTGCGGTGCTGCATTTGGAAGGTTTTGCTGTGAAGTAAACATGCGGTTAAAGGAGCTCTCCATGCAGGTGAAACAAGCCATCCTTAAGCTGCGAAAACAGAAAAAACCCATCCGAGAAATTGCTGCAATATTAGGAGTGGCAAAATCTACAGTTTGGTACTTTCTGAGAAAGAAAGAAAGCTCTGGTGAACTCATCAATGCAAAAAGACCTGGGCGCCCACGGAAGACAACAGTGGTGGATGATCGCAGAATAATCTCCATGGTGAAGAGAAACCCCTTCACAACAGCCAACTAAGTGACCAACACTCTCCAGGAGGTCGGCGTATCAATATCCAAATCTACCATAAAGAGAAGACTGCATGAAAGTAACTACAGAGGGTTCACTGCACGGTGCAAGCCACTCATAAGCATCAAGAATTAGAAGGCTAGACTGGACTTTGCTAAAAAACATCTAAAAAAGTCGCACAGTTCTGGAAGAACATTTTTTGGACAGATGAAACCAACATCAACCTCTACCAGAATGATGGAAAGAGAAAAGTAGGGCGAAGGCGTGGTACAGCTCCTGATCCAAAGCATACCACATCATCTGTAAAACACGGCGGAGGCAGTGTGATGGCGCGGGCATGCATGGCTGCCAGTGGCACTGGGTCACTAGTGTTTATTGATGATGTGACACAGGACAGAAGCAGTCGAATGAATTCTGAGGTATTCAGAGCCGCCATACTGTGTGCTCAGATCCAGCCAAATGCAGCCAAACTGATTTGTCGTCATTTCATACTACAGATGGACAATGACCCAAAACATAAAGCCAAAGCAACCCAGGAGTTTATTAAAGCAAAGAAGTGGAATATTCTTGAATGGCCAAGTCAGTCACCTGATCTCAACCCAATTGAGCAGCATTTCACTTGTTAAAGACTAAACTTCAGACAGAAAGGCCACAAACAAACAGCAACTGAAAACCACCGCAGTGAAGGTCTGGCAGAGCATCAAAAAGGAGGAAACACAGCGTCTGGTGATGTCCTTGTGTTCAAGACTTCAGGCAGTCATTGCCAACAAAGGGTTTTCAACCCAAGTACTAAAAATGAACATTTAATTTAAAATTATTGAATCTGTCCAATTACTTTTAGTCCCTTTAAAAACAGGGTGGCACATGTTAAGGAGCTGAAACTCCTAAACCCTTCATCCAATTTTAATGTGGATACCCTCAAATGAAAGCTGAGAGTCTGAACTTCAACTGCATCTGAATTGTTTTGTTTAAAATTCATTGTGGTAATGTCTATAACCAAAATTAGAAAAATGTTGTCTCTGTCCAAATATATATGGACCTAACTGTACAAACTAGTTGGCTGCGGACCAAAGATAAAAGTAAAAGTACAAGGCACGCTCACATTAAGCACCCATTAGAGCCTGGTATTACAATACAATCCAGTTCCAACTATGATTGCTCACGCCTACCTTCTTAGGAGTAAAGGATTATCTGCCGCAGGGTGGATGTGGCCGGCGTGCAGGGTTCCCGTGTCGCTCTTACACAGCGGGTAGGACGGAGGAGATGCTTTTGGCCGCAGGGTAGATGTGACCGGCGTGCAGGGTTCCTGTGCCGCTCTTACACGGCGGGTAGGATGGAGGAGATGCTTTGGCCGCAGGATGGATAGGGTCGGCGTGCAGGATTCCCGAGCCGCTCTAGTGCAGCGGATAGGACGGAGGAGATGTGGGCAGTGCAGAGCCAGAGGCGCCCCGGCCGGTAGCGTCCCTGGATGCACGCGAGAAACAGGAAGATAGCCGATACCAATCGGCCGCTCGACCTGGCAGTGACGTCACTAGTGCTACGGGAGCAACGAAGGGTCAGAATAAACCAACGCGTTTCGAGGTGGGACGCACCTCTTCGTCAGGGTTACGGACCCTTCCATGTGAAGCCACATATATTGGTGTAAACTAATTACCTCCGCCCCCTCACGTTAACCCCTTGCATGCCCGATTAACCTGTCGGTGCAGTATTGGCCATACTCGGTAGATACTTATCCCCTATTAATGGGGTCAATCGGTCCTTTTGTTAATTATAATAATATATAAAAAAGAGAACTCAATTTTATTTCCATACATTTAAAACTAGGAATAGACAAAAATAAATAAATAATAAATAGTAAATGGATAACTATACATACTATAAATGCTATAAATACTATAAAAGTGCACTTGCATGCAATTAGTTAAATTAACAGTTACTCATTAAAAAGACAACAACCTACTGTGATGTTGGTAGGAAAAAATAAATTAAAAATAAAAATAAAAATAAAACTAAACATACAGAGAGGTAGGAGAACTGGAGTGCGTAAATCACTGTGACTTAATGTGCGCACATCCGTAAATATATAGATTTTCCATCGGATGTGCACCACAGGGATATCAGATCTACGTACTTAAATGTAATTAAAAGGCATATAACTCATGATTGAGGCCGTTGGGGGCCAAACTTTCCAACATAAAAATCCATTCGGATTCCCTCCTGGACATCTGTTTAATAAAATCCCCCCCCACCAATTGGGATGGACTATCTGAATGCCACAGAAACACATGTTTTTAAGAGACTGATTGTGCTTTTCTTTGAAGTGGCGTGAGAGTGGATGCCACATAAAACCTTTTAAAATGTTCTTACAGTGCTCCTTTAAACGGATACTGAGATGCCGTTTTGTGCGACCTACATACAGTTTGTTGCATGCACATTGTATGATGTAAATTACCCCCTTTGAATTGCACGATATATCGTCTCTAATAGTGAACAACCTTGTTCCATAAGCATTGGAAAAGGTGGACTGCTTATCTTTCTTAAAGGTGGTATGCGTGCAGGCGAAACACGTCCCACAGGGAGAAAATCCTGTTTTAGTTGTTGCTAGACTAGTGTGGTTACGTTGTCTATTTGAACCAATCATTTTGGTTGTAGGGGCTATAAGCTGACCTAGTGATTGGGATTTTTTGTATATAAACTTGGGGATAGTTGGCAAGAAATCTCCTATTATCTTGTCTTGCCTCAAAATTGCCCAGTGTTTCCGTATAATTCCCACAAATTTCTTTGTCCAGATCGGATCGCGGGCCATCCCAAATAAAAAGAATATCATCTATAAAGCGGCGCCATGTAACTAGGCCCGGATGTAGTCGACCTTCTGATATAATATAGGACTCCTCCCATTTGGCAACGTATATATTTGCATAACTTGGCGCGAAGCGCGTCCCCATGGCGGTCCCCCATGTTTGTAGATAGTGTTGGTCCTCATACACAAAGTAGTTGTGTTGCAATATAAACTTAATGCAGTCCAGGATGTATTGAATTTGGGTTTGGGTGTAAGTGCCTAAGGAGCCAAGAAAATATTCCGCTGCCTCGCAGCCCTTCTCCTGATTGATAACTGTATACAGAGATTTGATGTCCAGGGTTCCCAGTATATACTTCTTGTTCCATTTAATTTCCTTCAAAATTTCCAAAGTATGTCCTGTGTCTTTTAGGTATGCTGGAATGAGTTGCATACATTTTTGTAAATGTACATCCACATATCGGGATAGATTGGCGGTTAAGTTGTTAATACCAGATATAATCGGCCTGCCGGGTGGATGTGTTTGGTCCTTGTGTATCTTTGGAATATGGTAGAACACCGCCTTACTGGGATTTTTATTTAAAATATAATGATATTCTTTTGTATCCAGAATGCCTTTTGATTTACCTTTATACGCTAATGCACTTAGTTTAATGATATACTGGGTGGTTGGGTCATACCTTAACTTCTTATATGTGATGGGATCACTTAGGAGTCGTATCGACTCCTGATGGTACATTGAGTGATCCAAAATTACGATGCCCCCACCCTTGTCAGCTGGTCTGACAACAATGTTATGATTCGTTTGTAGATCTTTTATTGCTTTTCTTTCCTGTGTGTTCAAGTTATTTGGTAGATATTGCATGTTTTTGGTATTGTATTTCCTTATATCTCTTGAAACTAACATGTCAAAGGAATGAAACGCTTTAGAGTACTCCTGTATCGGGTGAAAAGTTGATGCATTGGCCAGAGACGTATGTACATATTCAGTGGTATTACATAGTCTAATGTTCGTAGATATGTGCTCTTTTTTCAGGAAGTACTTTTTGAGGGCCAGATTGCGAAGGTATTTTTTCATGCTAATATATAGCTCAAAGGGTTTGGCCTGTTTAGTTGGGGCAAATTTTAGTCCCTTCTGCAGCAGTGAAATCTCATTCCCAGATAGTTGGTGCGAGCTGAGATTATACACCTGCTGGGGATTATTAGTTACTTTGTTTGTTTTCTTTTTGGAGAGTTTGCCCCCTCTTTTCCCTCTTTTTGTCTTTGTTTTGGAAATTTGGCCTGGAAAAAATCCCGGTTGATTTGTGATTGAGTAAATGTAGTTTTATTTTTCTTATAAGTTACGCCAGTTTTGGCTGTACTTATATTCTTGCTTGTTATTTTATTTAGGCGTCCTTGGTTGGACTTTGTATTTGGGCCCGTATCAGTTATGATGGCAGAAGGTTCATCGGTAGCTCCTTTCCTTGCTGTGGGGATGTGTTTTCTATTTGGATTCTGTCCATTATCCACCCTTATATTAATTGGTGCCCTTTTAGCTGGAATCTGCTCACTAGATTCTGTGTTTTCCATACATAGTAAAGGTGAAAACCGATTATTAGAACAAGTGGGGGTGTTATCACATGGGGTATATGAGCATCCCGGGGATTCTCCTCCAGTATTGATAGTCAAGTTGGGAGAGTTATTATTTAATCGACTGATATTCCTGTTTATGGGAACCAGTGTATATTGCGTAGAATTGGACTCGGCATAAATAGAGAATTCCATTGAAATATTGCTAGTTTGACTAGGTGACAGAATATATTCATCCACCGTTATAAGTCTGTCCTCATTAGATGCAATACTGTCATTATTCGCTGGTGCGGGGGGATTTGGGATCCAACTCTGGGGGACATTATCTCTGCGGAATTTGGACATTTTTTTATTTATGATTTCCTTTTCTTTAACCCTTAATCTTTGGAGAATATTATCAGCAAGCTCCTCATCATCCTGTGTGAAATTACAGGATTCCAATTCTTTAAAAATGATATTAATTTGAGACCCAATCTTGGTCATATTTTGGGTACGCTTGCTTATGATAAACTCTAGGGCCTGACGCGAAAAGCCCTGAAACATCAGATCCCATTCATCCCGTATAACAGGATCCCCGAAGTCACCTGCGAGACTTTTATATATTACCAGGCCCTTGGGGATAATATGGGCCTGTAGATATTTTTCCAGTGAGGCTATCTCCCACATGTCCCTCATTTCAGCATTAAGCATTTTTTCTAAATTTTTTAATAGGTCTTTGCTATAGTAAAGGTCAGGGCGTGTAGGGTTCTTAGTGGTGAACTGCTCTTTAATGAATGCAAGTCGTTGATTTCTATCTTTAGCTAAGATGTTAATAGTCATAGTGCAGCTGCCTAAGTGTGGAGGCACAAAACAACAATAAAATATACTCAACAAATGACCACACTGGCGCTGCACTTATATGAATCCAGGAGGGGGAAAAGGAAGAAAAATGAAAAGCTAAAAGAAAGCAGCTGGTATTTAGACAGGGGTTGTGCCAACCTCTGTCAATAGAATAAATAGCAATAAACAGACAAAAAAATACCGCGCTATAAACTGCCCCACTACAGAGGCTACTAAAGTATAAATACCCTATTGTTGTATATACAAACTAGCTGGCTGCGGACCAAAGGTAAAAGTAAAAGTACAAGGCACGCTCACATTAAGCACCCATTAGAGCCTGGTATTATAATACAATCCAGTTCCAACTATGATTGCTCACGCCTACCTTCTTAGGAGTAAAGGATTATCTGCCGCAGGGTGGATGTGGCCGGCGTGCAGGGTTCCCGTGTCGCTCTTACACAGCGGGTAGGACGGAGGAGATGCTTTTGGCCGCAGGGTGGATGTGGCCGGCGTGCAGGGTTCCCGTGTCGCTCTTACACAGCGGGTAGGACGGAGGAGATGCTTTTGGCCGCAGGGTAGATGTGACCGGCGTGCAGGGTTCCCGAGCCGCTCTAGTGCAGCAGATAGGACGGAGGAGATGTGGGCAGTGCAGAGCCAGAGGCGCCCCGGCCGGTAGCGTCCCTGGATGCACGCGAGAAACAGGAAGATGGCCGATACCAATCGGCCGCTCGACCTGGCAGTGACGTCACTAGTGCTACGGGAGCAACGAAGGGTCAGAATAAACCAACGCGTTTCGAGGTGGGACGCACCTCTTCGTCAGGGTTACGGACCCTTCCATGTGAAGCCACATATATTGGTGTAAACTAATTACCTCCGCCCCCTCATATTAACCCCTTGCATGCCCGATTAACCTGTCGGTGCACTATTGGCCATACTCGGTAGATACTTATCCCCTATTAATGGGGTCAATCGGTCCTTTTGTTAATTATAATAATATATAAAAAAGAGAACTCAATTTTATTTCCATACATTTAAAACTAGGAATAGACAAAAATAAATAAATAATAAATAGTAAATGGATAACTATACATACTATAAATGCTATAAATACTATAAAAATGCACTTGCATGCAATTAGTTAAATTAACAGTTACTCATTAAAAAGACAACAACCTACTGTGATGTTGGTAGGAAAAAATAAATTAAAAATAAAAATAAAACTAAACATACAGAGAGGTAGGAGAACTGGAGTGCGTAAATCACTGTGACTTAATGTGCGCACATCCGTAAATATATATATTTTCCATCGGGTGTGCACCACAGGGATATCAGATCTACGTACTTAAATGTAATTAAAAGGCATATAGCTCTAACTCATGATTGAGGCTGTTGGGGGCCAAACTTTCCAACATAAAAATCCATTCGGATTCCCTCCTGGACATCTGTTTAATAAAATCCCCCCCCCCCTCCAATTGGGATGGACTATCTGAATGCCACAGGAACACATGTTTTTAAGAGACTGATTGTGCTTTTCTTTGAAGTGGCGTGAGAGTGGATGCCCCATAAAACCTTTTAAAATGTTCTTACAGTGCTCCTTTAAAGCGTTTCATTCCTTTGACATGTTAGTTTCAAGAGATATAAGGAAATACAATACCAAAAACATGCAATATCTACCAAATAACTTGAACACACAGGAAAGAAAAGCAATAAAAGATCTACAAACGAATCATAACATTGTTGTCAGACCAGCTGACAAGGGTGGGGGCATCGTAATTTTGGATCACTCAATGTACCATCAGGAGTCGATACGACTCCTAAGTGATCCCATCACATATAAGAAGTTAAGGTATGACCCAACCACCCAGTATATCATTAAACTAAGTGCATTAGCGTATAAAGGTAAATCAAAAGGCATTCTGGACACAAAAGAATATCATTATATTTTAAATAAAAATCCCAGTAAGGCGGTGTTCTACCATATTCCAAAGATACACAAGGACCAAACACATCCACCCGGCAGGCCGATTATATCTGGTATTAACAACTTAACCGCCAATCTATCCCGATATGTGGATGTACATTTACAAAAATGTATGCAACTCATTCCAGCATACCTAAAAGACACAGGACATACTTTGGAAATTTTGAAGGAAATTAAATGGAACAAGAAGTATATACTGGGAACCCTGGACATCAAATCTCTGTACACAGTTATCAATCAGGAGAAGGGCTGCGAGGCAGCGGAATATTTTCTTGGCTCCTTAGGCACTTACACCCAAACCCAAATTCAATACATCCTGGACTGCATTAAGTTTATATTGCAACACAACTACTTTGTGTATGAGGACCAACACTATCTACAAACATGGGGGACCGCCATGGGGACGCGCTTCGCGCCAAGTTATGCAAATATATACGTTGCCAAATGGGAGGAGTCCTATATTATATCAGAAGGTCGACTACATCCGGGCCTAGTTACATGGCGCCGCTTTATAGATGATATTCTTTTTATTTGGGATGGCCCGCGATCCGATCTGGACAGATTCATCGCTGGCCCTAATAGTAACCAGTATGGCCTGGAATTTACCCCAAATATCAGCACAACAAGCATAAATTTTTTGGATTTAAATATCTATGTGGATAACAATCAATTGCACACTAAATGTCACCGAAAAGAGGTAGACTCTAACAGCTTTATTCACATCACTAGTTGTCATCTACCAGTGTGGCTAGCTAATGTACCGAAGAGTCAATATACCAGAATCAGACGGAATTGCTCCAATATGGTAGACTACGATAGAGAAGCCAACCATCTAACTCAGCAATTCATGGATAAGGGCTATTCGAAACCCCTGCTAGAAAAAGCACAATATGATGTAGCTCTTCTACCAAGGGAATCTCTGTTGAAAAAGGCAAATAACAGTAACATAAACAATATTAAGGAGGTGGATCTGAAGGACCAGATTTTTAATTTACCAATTATTACACAATACCATGCTAATCATAAGAAATTTGTGGGAATTATACGGAAACACTGGGCAATTTTGAGGCAAGACAAGATAATAGGAGATTTCTTGCCAACTATCCCCAAGTTTATATACAAAAAATCCCAATCACTAGGTCAGCTTATAGCCCCTACAACCAAAATGATTGGTTCAAATAGACAACGTAACCACACTAGTCTAGCAACAACTAAAACAGGATTTTCTCCCTGTGGGACGTGTTTCGCCTGCACGCATACCACCTTTAAGAAAGATAAGCAGTCCACCTTTTCCAATGCTTATGGAACAAGGTTGTTTACTATTAGAGACGATATATCGTGCAATTCAAAGGGGGTAATTTACATCATACAATGTGCATGCAACAAACTGTATGTAGGTCGCACAAAACGGCATCTCAGTATCCGTTTAAAGGAGCACTGTAAGAACATTTTAAAAGGTTTTATGGGGCATCCACTCTCACGCCACTTCAAAGAAAAGCACAATCAGTCTCTTAAAAACATGTGTTTCTGTGGCATTCAGATAGTCCATCCCAATTGGAGGGGGGGGGATTTTATTAAACAGATGTCCAGGAGGGAATCCGAATGGATTTTTATGTTGGAAAGTTTGGCCCCCAACGGCCTCAATCATGAATTAGAGCTATATGCCTTTTAATTACATTTAAGTGCGTAGATCTGATATCCCTGTGGTGCACATCCGATGGAAAATATATATATTTACGGATGTGCGCACATTAAGTCACAGTGATTTACGCACTCCAGTTCTCCTACCTCTCTGTATGTTTATTTTTATTTTTATTTTTAATTTATTTTTTCCTACCAACATCACAGTAGGTTGTTGTCTTTTTAATGAGTAACTGTTAATTTAACTAATTGCATGCAAGTGCATTTTTATAGCATTTATCCATTTACTATTTATTATTTATTTATTTTTGTCTATTCCTAGTTTTAAATGTATGGAAATAAAATTGAGTTCTCTTTTTTATATATTATTATAATTAACAAAAGGACCGATTGACCCCATTAATAGGGGATAAGTATCTACCGAGTATGGCCAATACTGCACCGATAGGTTAATCAGGCATGCAAGGGGTTAAAGTGAGGGGCGGAGGTAATTAGTTTACACCAATATATGTGGCTTCACATGGAAGGGTCCGTAACCCTGACGAAGAGGTGCGTCCCACCTCGAAACGCGTTGGTTTATTCTGACCCTTCGTTGCTCCCGTAGCACTAGTGACGTCACTGCCAGGTCGAGTGGCCGATTGGTATCGGCCATCTTCCTGTTTCTCGCATGCATCCAGGGACGCTACCGGCCGGGGCGCCTCTGGCTCTGCACTGCCCACATCTCCTCCGTCCTATCCGCTGCACTAGAGCGGCTCGGGAATCCTGCACGCCGACCCTATCCATCCTGCGGCCAAAGCATCTCCTCCATCCTACCCGCCGTGTAAGAGCGGCACGGGAACCCTGCACGCCGGTCACATCTATCCTGCGGCCAAAAGCATCTCCTCCGTCCTACCCGCTGTGTAAGAGCGACACGGGAACCCTGCACGCCGGCCACATCCACCCTGCGGCAGATAATCCTTTACTCCTAAGAAGGTAGGCGTAAGCAATCATAGTTGGAACTGGATTGTATTGTAATACCAGGCTCTAATGGGTGCTTAATGTGAGCGTGCCTTGTACTTTTACTTTTACCTTTGGTCCGCAGCCAGCTAGTTTGTATATACACCAATAGGGTATTTATACTTTAGTAGCCTCTGTAGTGGGGCAGTTTATAGCGCGGTATTTTTTTGTCTGTTTATTGCTATTTATTCTATTGACAGAGGTTGGCACAACCCCTGTCTAAATACCAGCTGCTTTCTTTTAGCTTTTCATTTTTCTTCCCCTTCCCCCTCCTGGATTCATATAAGTGCAGCGCCAGTGTGGTCATTTGTTGAGTATATGTCTACAAGAAGCATTACAAACTGAAATAATAGATCAAGAACTAATGGATTATCTGTCCATAGAATTCCCCAGAACCCTGGTATTATACATAACACCGAAGATCCACAAATCACTAATCGACCCCCCTGGGTGACCAATAGTGTCAGAGGTGGATTCGGTATTCAGTAGAATAGATATCTTTTTAGATAAAATCCTCAATCCCATTGCTAGAAATTCAAAATCATACATAAAAGACACCACCGATTTCTTAAACAAATTAGAAGCAATACAATTAGAGGGGGAAGTGAGCTTAGCATCATTTGATGTGATCTCACTTTATACATCGATAGAACACAGCTCTGGAATACGAGCGGTTGATAAAAAGTTGAGTACAACTAAGATATCTGTGGCAGGCAAAGGATTTTTGATAAAACTGTTGGAAATAACTTTAAGGCGGAGCTACTTCTTATTTGGAGATACCTTCTACTCACAACAACGTGGTACGGCAATGGGGGCCAACATGGCCCCGCATATGCAAATCTTGTCATGAGTGTACTGGAGGAAGACCTCGTCTATGTGTCCCACCACTTCAGGCATGTGCAGGTGTGGTGGAGATACATAGATGATGTCTTCCTCCTAAGAAGAGGCACAGAGAAAGAATTAGAGGATTTTCACCAGTATTTAAATGAAATAGATGAGACCATCAAATTCACGTTGATCTCCTCTAAATCCAACATACAATTCTTAGATTTCTCCATTAGACAAGAGAATGGAGAATTGACAACTACTCTTTTGTCAAAGAAACGGATAAAAATAACCTCTTAACCTATGACAGCCAGCACCCTCGCAGTATGGTGAGGTCAATACCCCTCAGCCAACTGTTGAGGGTACGTAGGATTGTGAAGGATGAAAGGGAGGTAATAGGATTGGTGGATACCTTAGTGAAAAAAATCTCAGATAGAGGGTACCCACAGGGAACACTAAATATGGCTAATTGTACAGCTCTAAAGAAAGATAGAAAAGAACTACTTGGAAGGAGTGGTAAGAAAAAGATACTAACCAGAATACCATGTGTGATGACACACACGGAGGAGAGTAGTAGTATAGCGGGAATTATTAGAAAACACTAGGGAATGCTGAGTAACTGTTTACCAAGAATAAAAGAATTCAGGGAACCCCCATTATTCTCATACCGTAGGGGCAAAAACATTAAAGACTATGTAGTAAAATCAGATATTGGCCCCTTTAAAAATCCTTGTCAGACCACAATTACCGGAGTGAGCCAAAAAGGTTGTTTCTCATGCCTAAGTTGCGTTAATTGCACATACATGATAAAGGGTTCCACTATCAAACACCCGGACACAAAGAATATACAATCAAACAGTTCCTAACCTGCAATTCTGATCATGTGATATGTTTACTGGAATGCCCCTGCAAACTATGGTATGTAGGGGAAACAACATGTGAGTTGAAAGTACGTATGAATAACCACCGTCACTCAATTAGGAAGAAAAGACTAGACCTCCCGGTCTCTAAACACTTCGTAGAATTGAAACATACAGAGAAAGATCTCAAGTTTAGGATAATAGACAAAATCCCTATACAAAGGAGAGGGGGGGAACAGAGTATGCCTTCTAAAAAGACAAGAACTTAGATGGATTTATGAACTAAATACTTTGAAGCCGAAAGGACTTAATGTGGAATTTAAAATCCATCCTAACATGTACTAGCCCCATAGGGATACACTTAGGAATCAGATGTATATGGACTCCGGTTTAGAAACTTTTGGGCACGATGCATAATTGCATTCTGTTATAGTGCTCCAATTTTAATTTTGTTTTATTCTTGATTATTCTTAGTGATATCTTCACGTCTTGCAACTTGCATGTGACTTTCAGCCTGCGAGAGGATGGGATATAACCATATGGAGGATGGAACATTTATAGTAAAACATTTTTTCCTTTTTTTTCCCCCCTCCCCCCCTTTTTTGTTTTTGGAATAACATGTCATGAATAGACTGTCGGCCAGTTTCAATAATTTGCTCCACTAATAAAATAAGTGCCTAGTAAAAGCCAGCTGTGTATGAAAGTTTATTATAAAAAATAAAAAAAATAAGTAAATATTAGGTAAGAAATGTGTCCACTTATATGGATTCTCCAATACCGATGCTGCGGTCTGGAAAGGCTACACATTGATATGGAGGTTCATTGGCCACCGGAGACAGCCTGAGTAAGGTGCCGTCCGGTATGTCAGAGTGGAAAGCAAACTATAGGTGCTAGCCTATCTACAGTATAAGGAAGGCACGGCTGACCCATTACATTTAAGAGTAAATCCGCTTTGCAATTTATAAAATCTAAATTGTAAAACATATATATAAGCTGGGCGCACAAGAAAGCATTAGAGCCACATCCAAGATGGCGTCCGGACGCGGACAAAACCACAATGCACATGTGCACATTTGAACTAGTCGACCAATTCACCGTATCATATTAGCCATTGGTTAGAACAAAAAGTATTTGATGGAACGGTGGATCTTGCAGCTGACGAATCAGTTGAGAGGTATCCTGTATATAGGGTCCTAAAAGAGGAACAAATGGCTGTAAAAAGTAATCTAAATAAATACAGGGCCTTTCAAAAAGGCTGCCAATGCCGGCCACGATTGGCCTACCTGGACTTATGTATTTTTGGGAGTAAATACAAGGGAGGCACAACTGGGAGTTGTGTAGTCAAAAAGGTGATTTTTTTTTTTTTGTCAGAATATTGTTGCTTTGTACAAAAAGAAAAAAAAAAAAAGAGCATGAACCGCACATCCCAAAATCATACGTTGATCTAAAGCCGCTAGGCAAAAATCTATATACTGAACATGAGATTTTCAGTTTAACATTCTGATCAGACTGTGTGAAGCCCACTGCCACTTCACGGCAAACCTCGTAGTGGGTCCTATCGCCCTAACGGAGCGGAGCCGTGCGGCGCCCACCGCCACAGCGGCCATGCACCAGCAGGGCGGACGGCCTGTTGCCCCACAGCACCCATGCTGCAAGACTGAGTCCCCAAGACTCCAGACCGCGCCGCCCCACCAGCACAAAGCCACAGCAACAATGGCCGCCACACCGCACCAGCACCAAAATGAAAGGAGCATTGAAACTCACCTTCCTCCAGCTCTTCAGTGAGAGCCAAAATGGGCTAGACCCCTTACTTTGCAGTCTCCTGCTAATTAAAATCACCTGTGCCAAATGGGAGGAGTGCTGGTCCAAGGAAGAGACAAGAACATGCTTTGTACAAAAAGAAAAAAAAAAAAAGAGCATGAACCGCACATCCCAAAATCATACGTTGATCTAAAGCCGCTAGGCAAAAATCTATATACTGAACATGAGGTTTTCAGTTTAACATTCTGATCAGACTGTATGAATCCCACTGCCACTTCACGGCAAACCTCGTAGTGGGTGCTATCGCCCTAACGGAGCGGAGCCGTGCGGCGACCACCGCCACAGCGGCCACGCACCAGCAGGGCAGACGGCCTGTTGCCCCACAGCACCCATGCTGCGAGACTGAGCCCCCATGACTCCAGACCGCGCCGCCCCACCAGCACAAAGCCACAGCAGCAATGGCCGCCACACCGTACCAGCACCAAAATGAAAGGAGCATTGAAACTCACCTTCCTCCAGCTCTTCAGTGAGAGCCAAAATGGGCTAGACCCCTTACTTTGCAGTCTCCTGCTAATTAAAATCACCTGTGCCAAATGGGAGGAGTGCTGGTCCAAGGTGATTTTAATTAGCAGGAGACTGCAAAGTAAGGGGTCTAGCCCATTTTGGCTCTCACTGAAGAGCTGGAGGAAGGTGAGTTTAAGTGCTCCTTTCATTTTGGTGTTGGTGCTGTGTGGCGGCCATTGTTGCTGTGGCTTTGTGCTGGTGGGGCGGCGTGGTCTGGAGTCTTGGGGACTCAGTCTTGCAGCATGGGTGCTGTGGGGCAACAGGCCGTCCGCCCTGCTGGTGCATGGCCGCTGTGGCGGTGGGCGCCGCACGGCTCCGCTCCGTTAGGGCGATAGGACCCACTACGAGGTTTGCCGTGAAGTGGCAGTGGGCTTCATACAGTCTGATCAGAATGTTAAACTGAAAACCTCATATTCAGTTATATTAATTTTTGCCTAGCGGCTTTAGATCAACGTATGATTTTGGGATGTGCGGTTCATGCTTTTTTTTTTTTCTTTTTCTTTTTTGCAAAGAATATTGTTGCATTTGGCCTTGACAAGTAATCGATTAAATTTTTTTTTTAAAGTAACTGTTGGATCAGATGGCAATACTTGATAACAATCGACACTGTTCAACTGGCGTTTGGCATCCTTTGTATACATATCAATGGGCCATAAGACGATATTACCGCCTTTATCCGCCTCTTTGATAATAAAAGACGGATTGTTTCGTAACCTAGACACAATTTTTCTCTCTCTCGGTCCCAAATTTTCCCCTTGATGATTATTTGGTTTTAATTTGGCAATCTCTTTGCTGACTGCATCATAGACTATTTGAACTGTGGGGAAAAGTGAAAAAGAAGGCGTAGATTGCGATGGTAAACGCCATAAATGGCTGGCGGCGCTATTGGTAGCACCATTACCTGAACCTTCATTTTCCTCCAATAATTCAACAAGGTCATTAAATGCCTGCCTTTCATCCCGTGGTAAAGTGTCAATAATAGACGACTGGTGGTAGAGAAGCTTAAACGTCAGCCGTCTGCAGAAAAGATACAGGTCTTTGGTTAGGGTAAATGTTTCCAATTGGTTCTTCGGTACAAATGACAATCCTTTTGATAACAACGATATCTCCAGATCAGATAGTACATAATCAGATAAATTCACAACTTGAAGATTACCTGAATTCTGAGTGCCATTCATGGGATTTATTTCTTCCTGTTGCGTCTCAAATCCCTCCTGTATGTTGGAGACCAAGCCTGGTATCGTCGACCCTTTTTCTTTGAATTTATTCTGTTGACGACGTCCTCTCCTGTTGTGCTTTCTTGATCGCTTGGTCCTGATAATAAAAAATCACTCGTGGATGAACCCCCAGCAATAATGGGGGATACCGGATTTGATGCATTTATCCCATTGTATCTGGTGAATCTTTTGTTACCATGATGTGTCCATTTAAATATCTGACGATTATCAAAATCTCTCTTGTCACTGGTATATTTCCATCTCTTTTTCTCTATAATATCCTTTTCGAAAATGTCAATAGTTTCTTAAAACCGTTTTTGGAACATCAAAACAGTATTTTGTGTATCAAAAGTAGTGAGTTTGGCCTCCCTCTCCTTCATCCTTTCCCTTAGTTTCTTCTTAAGATTACGATCGTGGTCTATCAATAAATTAATCAAGATAGAAGAACATTTCAGAAGACCAGCCTCCCATGTGTGCTTAAAGTCCATATCCGCCTCCCATGCGGGAAAAATCTGGATTCTCAAACCCCTGGGGACAATGCCTAGTTTCTTGTGCTCCTCTAGGCTCTTAATGTTCCATCAGGTTTTGGTGAGAGACTGATGAAGATTGATAATTTCAGATGACAAACCTGAAAAATCATTATCCTGTATGACTCCTTCATTACTTGTACTAAAAACACCCGCAACTTGATCCTTCCAGGCTAGCTCCCTAGATTCCAGATTCCTAATGATATAAATACCAAATGACAAACAGATTATAAACAGCCAGATATGCAATATACACCTCTAAATTATGGCTTCTATCTGATAAAAGGCGTGCCAGCGCTCCATAGAGAAACTGATGGAGAAAGACCACCAATGTGTCTGAGCAAAAAAAAGGAAACGCGTGGAGGGCACCACCATATAATGCTACAAGGGGTTCATAATGGGCAAATATGGAAACATGGCAGAAAAGAAGAAACGCATGCCCATAAAGTGGGAACACCCAGACTGAATAAAAGTGTTCAGCAATTTTTATTATCAATATCAATGTCAAACAGTGATTGCACACAAGACACAACAATAATTAAAAACATTTAAAAACATAATGTTGACCGCTCTATAGTCATGCTGTACAACATAGGCAATGACTGACCACAACAGTTTCCTCAGACTGAATGTTATATATGCTGGCTAAAGGTACACATGTTTAAACAAGTGAAGAAAAATGATATGTGTATGTATATATATATATATATATATATATATATAAACACTGCACATGTGCACATTTGAACTAGTCAACCACACGCGCAGTGAGTCCGCCCCCTGTCATCACGTGACTGCCTTGTTCCAGGTCCTGTGCTCACTGCTTGGTCTCAGGTCCTTGTGCACTGCTTGCCTTGTTCCCCCACTCCCTGCGTTCGTTCCCATGCCCTCTGATAGTGCCCCCTAGGCTGCGCCAGTGACACCATCGGTGTCATTACATTATCAACAACCTGCTTACATTTTTCAGGGGGTTTGTGTGTTTGGGTGTTAATGCAGCACCCCAGGTAACCGGCTGCTGCAGTGATGTTGCCTTCCCTTCATGGAGGGTAATATCATGGTTTGAGGCAATGGGATTCTTTCTGTCAGGTAAGGCACTCGCATTCAACATGTCCAAATCCAGGTCAGGAGGGGGAGCTCAGGGGAGCTCCCCTGAGCTATGAGCATCCTAGTCTGGAGGAGGAGTCAGTTAGTCTGAGAGAAACAGTGGAAGGAGACAGTTGGTCTCCAGGAGAGCAGAAGGACGTCTGGAGCAGACGTGGGGGTCGTGCAGCCATGAGGGAGCTGCTACTCCTGGAAAGAGTGAGAAGCAGAAGGAGAGTTGAATTGTGGAGGAGCTTAGAGGAAAGAAGCACAGAGGAGGAAAGGGCTCAGGAGGAGAACACCGGAAGGCCACCCTCAGAGTCACAGCGCAAAAGCCGGGTACCGGGAGCACGAGGTTGTGTTGTTCTCCAGGACGTGCGACAGAACCGGAGGGTACTGTACTGCCTTTATCTGGCACTGTGGAGGGTACTGTATCTGATATTTCCCTATCCCCTCCTGAACCCTCTGTCAAACTTCCGGATACCTTTTCTGGGGATAAGAGAAAATTCGGGGTGTTTAGAGAGAGCGGTAAATTACTTTTTTTCCTGCGTCCTTGCTCCTTGGGTGATGAGAGTCAAAGGATGGGGATACTTATTTCCCTGTTATGTGAGGGGCCCCAGTCCCGGGCTTTCTCCTTATCCCCTACCTCGCGTGAGAGAGCGTCTGTTGATCGGTTCTTCGAGGCCTTGGGTCTAATTTACGATGAACCTGATCGAGTGAGATTGGCAGAGGACACGATTATGAGCCTTACCCAGGGAAAGTTCTCTGCTGAGTGGTACTGTTCCTAGTACAGGCGATGGGCACCAGAAGTATCCTGGAACGATTTGACACTCAGAGGGCTATTCTGCAGGGGTCTGTCTAAGCATTTAAAGGATGCTTTGGCCCTGCATCCACTGCCCGATTGTCTGAAGGAGGCCATGGACCGCAGGCTGAGAGAGAAAGGAGTCGTGCAACGTGAAGCTCCTCTGTTGCCTATGAAACCAGAGCCTTCGTTGTCAGTTGAGCCCATGGAGGTGGGGGCTGTCTTCATGAAGGAAAATGGAGAGGAGAAGTCATGGAGAGAAAAAACTCTGCTTCTATTGTGGAGCCCCAGGTCATTGGATAAATGACTGTCCCTCCTGCTCCCCTGGCTCCAAGGCCTTGGTAAATGACTAGGTCTGAGTAACTGCTGAGGAAGTTACCCAGACTCACAGATATTTGTTTCTCCTCAGTCTTCAAACTATTGTTAAAAGTGGAAGTTGTCGTGGACAATTGTTTTTTTTTTTTTTTTCTCAAGGTTGGTGTCCCATAGTGAGATAGGGACAGTCAGGTTGGACAAACCCATGAGAGTGGTGGCTATTGAGTCGACCCCTTTCACCAAGGATGGGATCCGTTCCATTACCAAAAAATTCATCCTTAAGGTGGGTTCTGTTCATCTGGAGCATATAGCCTGTTTCATTTTGGACAACCACCCTGCAGATTTGGTTTTGGGGTTTCCTTGGCTACAATGTCATAATCCAGTCATTGACTGGGAGGCCCAGAAGATTGTTAAATGGAGATCCAACTGTGAAAACAAGTGTCTGAATTCTGTGCCTATGTCGTCTGTCGGTCTGGAGGGTATTCCGGAGTACATGAAAGACTTCGAGGATGTGTTCTTCCGAAAGTCAGGCTGAGGGGTTTGCACTGCACCGCCCTTTTGATTGTGCCATCGACCTGATTCCTGGGGCTAAACAGTTTAAGGCCCAATTGTTTAACCTTTCTGGTCCCGAGCGGGCTGCTATGAAGTACATATCTGAGAGTCTCCGCAAGGGGCATATCTGCCCTTCCATGTCTCCTGTTGCTGCAGGTTTCTTTTTTTGCAACGAAAAAAACGGTGGTCTCCGCCCATGCCTTGACTTTCGGGAACTTAACAAGATTACTGTAAGAAATACATATCCCCTCTCACTCATTATCGATTTGTGTAATCAATTGTCCGGGGCCAAATGGTTTTCAAAAATAGACTTGCGGGGGGTGTGGGAGGGGGGGGGGGGGGGGCATATAACCTTATCCGGGTGCAGGAGGGGATGAGTGGAAATCTGCAATTCTCACCTCAGAAGGACTGTTTGAAAACTTAATTATGCTGTTTGGTTTCACCAATGCTCCTGCAGTCTTCCAAAACTTCATCAATCACATGTTCTCTGATTTTATTGGGCGGTTTGTGGTTATATAATTAGATGACATTCTGGTTTATTCATTTGATAAGCAAACACATATTGGTCACCTTCAGGCGGTTCTTCAAAGACTCAGGGAGAGCCAACTTTTCGCTAAGCTAGAGAAATGCTTGTTTTTTGTCCAGGAACTGCCTTTCTCGGAGTTCATTGTCTCTAGTCAGGGGTTTCGTATGGATCCCAAAAAGGTGCAGGCCATTATCGATTGGGTGCGGCCCCGGGACCTGAAAGGCCTTCAGCGCTTCTTGGGATTTACCAATTATTACAGGAGGTTTATTAAAGGGTTTTCTTGGGTGGTCAAGCCTCTCACCGATTTTGACGCAGAAAGGGGGCTGACGTTAAGAACTGGTCTGCCTCAGCAGTAGTGTCGTTTCAGACCCTGAAAAAATGCTTCATGACTGCCCCAGTTCTGGTTCATCCAGATCCATCTGAACCCTTTGTTGTGGAGGCTGATGCCGTGGGGGTGGGGGCAGTGTTGTTCCAGGGGCCCACCACTTTGACCAATCTTAAGGTACCGTCACACTGAACGATATCGCTAGCGATCCGTGACGTTGCAGCGTCCTGGCTAGCGATATCGTTCAGTTTGACACGCAGCAGCAATCTGGATCCTGCTGTGCCATCGTTGGTCGGAGCAGAAAGTCCAGAACTTTATTTCGTCGCTGGACTCCCGCAGACGTATCCTTTTGTTTTGGTTTTCTACATGCTATCTATGGATGAGCTTTGATTTGGCCTAATGTATTGGTAAATAATAATGTATAAGGAAGATTATAAAAGAGAGAAAAAGGAGAAAGTAAAAGGCCATAAAAGGGGATAGTAGTGCCTATTTCAATGTGACCATTAATGTATGGAGGGAATGGTGTTTATGGTATATGTAATAATATATGTAGATGGAAGTTGTACATGCACATATGTACACAAAGAATTGCAAAAATAGTAAAGTGAGAAAAATATATAAATAAGTAACAATTTATTAAAACATGCTAGCCATATAGGTCAAGTACAGAGACACACATTTCCATCCTTAATGTTTCTATAGTCAGTTTAACTATAGTAGTATTATTCAGAACATATAAGACAAAGTCCATAAGTATAGCATGGAGATGCACGAGGAAGGTGAGAACGAGAGAGAGTTTGGATGGGATGGGCCACCAAAAAAATGATGACCCTCGAGATCTGCACACCGATGAAGAGATGACCCATAATCTTCACACCTGGAGTAAGGAAACCGCACCAACAGACGGATAAAATATGAACATGAAGACAGAAAACGGAAAAAAAACATAAGATAAAGAAGGACATTAAAAGACAATAAAAAGTTAAAACCTAACATTACTAAAACCAATAGAAACTATGTTTAAAGGAATGGGGCAAAGCTTAGAACTTCATTGAATCCATTAGGTTGAATAGAACCTATTTTGGAAGTCCACCGGGGCCAGATTCTTCCTCCAATTTCCGCCTCTCTGATCAATGTATACTCTATCAATTTCTGTTACCTTACGTAATCTAGCATTGCAGTCATGAAACAGTTTAACAAGTCTTGATACTACCCCAATGGTGTTAGAGGTAATGTGTTGGGTGATAGTAAATGTTTTTTCACCAGTGCTGGAATTGAATGTAGATGCACGCGACATATTAGGACATACAACGCTGCTATAGCAGGTAAAATATCTCCACCTCTGCCCCTTGGACCCAAAGGCTTTTTCTGGGTTGGGTCCGGCATAGTAACTGTGGACCAATTGGTCCTTGAGGTTGCTGGATCTTCTGTAGGTAATAGCTGGTTGGTTATTGATATGTTTTAACAGTGTCTGGTCTGTTTGTAGCAGGGCCAATACTTTTTGAGAGCATCTCTCACCTCTGACCATTTTTCATTATTGGTGGAAATAAGTCTCACCTTTTGTTCTGTTGTGACATTAGTTTTAGGTTGTAGTAGATCCGCCCATTTAGCTTTGGTGACTTTAATCAGGCCCCTTTTATACTCTGCCTGGAATAACCTCCATCTTTGAATCTGGAGGTGAGGACAACCGCCTGTTCAAAAAAAAGTTTTATTATTCCAGCATATCCTCCTTACTCTCAAGAATTGACCAGTAGGTATCCCGTTGATTAGTGGTTGAGGGTGCGATGAAGATACATGAAGTAGTGAGTGGACCGCCGTATCCTTGCAAAAGACATTAGTTTCCAGAAAGCCATTTTGTCCCCATGTGATTTGTGTATCCAAAAAGTCTATAGAAGTTTGACTATATTTGCAAGTCAATTTGATGTTGATTTTGTTGTCATTCAGAATGCCTAGGAAGCTGAGAAGGTCCTGTTCTGTGCCCTGCAAATCATAAGAATATGGTCAATGAAGCGGACTCAGAACAGGACCTTCTCGATGTAAGCTATGGGATTCACAAAAAAGATCTGCCTTTCCCACATGCCCAAAAACAGGTTTGCATATGTGGGGGCAAATGCTGCCCCCATGGCAGTACCCTGTTTCTGTAGATAGATTCTTTCCTTGAACATAAAAAAATTGTGTTTAAGCACAAACTCAAGGAGAATCAGAAGGAAGCCAGTGTCATAATCTGTCATCATTAGAACAATCCTAGTTGCTTGAATATCATCATCATGCTGGATCAATGTATACTACGACTCTACATCGAGGGTGACAAGCCACTTCGTTGTCCATCAGAATACCTTCCACCATATTTACAACGTCCCCTGTGTCTTTGATATGTGAAGGTAGATTACACACCAGTGGTTTTAAGTAAAAATCAAGATGTCTGGAGATTACCTCAAAGAGGCTTCTCTTGCCAGACACAATGGGGGTGCCATTAGGTTCTTGTGAATCTTGAAGGTGAAATAAATACAGGCCACCCTGGGATATGGAGGTATCAAATTATCCTTCAATTCCTTGGTTATGATACCATTGAGGAAGGCCTTCTCCAAGATTTATTCTATTTCACTCTGAAAAGCCAAAGTGGGGTTATACGTTAATCTTTGATAGCAGGTGGCATCTCTCAATTGTCTAAATGCTTCTTTTTCATATAGTTTAACTGGCCATATCACCACATTGCCTCCTTTGTCTGCTGGTTTTATTAGGATCTCTTCGAGATTCCTTACTTCTCTAAGTGCCTTTCTCTGGCTTAAGGAGAGATTGTCATTGGTTATTTTCTTGGAGATCTTTTCAAATTCATCAGTTACTAACTTAACAAAAAGTTCCACATTAACATAAAGATTAACAGGGGAGGAACTTTTTAGGGATCGGGGGCAAACACTTAACGCTGGTAGTAGGTCTCTCGTGTTGTTCACCTAATTCGTCCAGAGCAGAGATAGCCTCCGGTTCCCTCACAGTCCATTCTTCTCCGGTGCCGGGTTTCTCATATAGTTTCTTTAGTTAATTTTCGTGCAAATAGATGGAGGTCTTTTATAGCTAAAAAGGAATCGAATGAAGAGGTGGGTGAAAAAGACAGACCCAGGCTTAAAACATCTATCTGAGGTTGTGTGAGTTCAACCTCAGGTTTATTAACTGAAGTCTAGATGATGATGGAATATTTTCTCTTGTAGTTGTCATTTTGTCTTTTATTGTTCTTCCTTAAGTTGTAGAGCCGGTTTCCTATTGCATGATCATCCTCCTTGGATGACATTGAACGTAAAGAGGAGGTTCTGGTGGTATTGGCATCTTTATGCAGGGTGGACTGCCATCTGTTGATGGTGCCGCTCTTAAAATCATGAAGATCTCTCTGAAATGTCTTCGCTTTTGTATCTTTCATCTCTTTTTCCCAGGTAAGAAATTGGGCATCAATATCCTTATTTAGTGTTTCCATCTCACAACCAGATAGGTTTTCAAGCAGTTTCACTCGGGTGTTCTCTATATCTGCATCGAGTTTCTCTAGGCTCTTTCTATGGTTTCAATTAACAGTTCAATTAGTGATCTAGGACAGAGATTATATGTTTCTTCCCATCTTGTTCGAAAAGTAGTATCTTCAACTGGGTAGTATGGTATAATCCGTGCCAGTAACCCCCTAGGGATCAGCCCCTAAGCAAGATAATTTTCCAATGATGCTTTGAACCACCGTGTCAGTGTTCTTTTTTTTCAATAAGTATTTCATAGAATTTTTTAAGTCCGTTTTTTTGCCCGCTCTCCGTAGAACTATTATGTAACGTGTCTCCATTACAGACTGTGTACATGCGCGATAGCCAGTTTTGGTCTCTGACTTTAATATCCAAGCAATAACTATAATCAAAGTACAGAAACCATTAGATAAACCTACAAGAAGATGGCTTAGCTTATGGCACGTCCCTAATATTAACCAATCCAAACAAAACAAGGAAGGACAGGCCAAGGTAAAATACAATCATCTTTAGTCACAAATAAATCTAAATATCGAAGAGAAAAAAAAAACAGATAAAAAAAATGGAGACCCTATTACAAAGAAACTGCCTGCCAGAGAAATATACCAGTTCCTAATAAACCACAATCATCATAAAGGAAAATGCAAGGCCTATTCAGATATAAGATGTCTAAAGATGGTACAGGGGAACATTCCAGGTACACATCATATCTATAAGGTATATAAATCCAGATTAGGTTATTAAGGGAAATTGCTGAGGATAAGTACTAAATGGCTTTCTATAACACAGGATCCACCATCCTCAATAGGTGATGTCACAGCTCACCTCCTCCTCCTGTACAATGACTGATAACACCTCTATATACAGTAGATAATACAGGATCCATCATTCACAATAGGTGATGTCACAGCTCACCTCCTCCTCCTGTACAATGACTGATAGCACCTCTATATACAGTAGATAAAACAGGATCCACCATTCACAATAGGGGATGTCACAGCTCACCTCCTCCTCCTGTACAATGACTGATAACACCTCTATATACAGTAGATAACACAGGATCCACCATTCACAATAGATGATGTCACAGCTCACCTCCTCCTCCTCTACAATGACTGATAACACCTCTATATACAGTAGATAACACAGGATCCACCATTCACAATAGGGGATGTCACAGCTCACCTCCTCCTCCTTTTACAAAGGGGACATGATATCGTACTGATGGCTCAGGGTCTGACCTCCAGGACCTAAGAATGACAAACTATTGTATTTTTAATTAAATAGGGTTTTCTTTTTTATATCTCAGATGAGGTTAGGTTTTCACATATGACTTTATAGGGGTATTTCCATCTGGGAAATTTGTAATATATAACAACTCTCAGGAATAAACATGGGTTCCCTAGAAATCCAATTACTGTCTAATTGACTGAAAATCTAAACCCATATGTAAAAAGGACTAATGAATGTATACTCCTATACTACTATTCAACACAAAAAAGTGGAGTTCTATGCACATAGAAATGTAAAAATTGCATAAGCTTTATTCAAAAATACAAAATACATGATAATACATATAGACTATAAAAAAGACGAATACCCTAGTGAGGATGTAAAGCCTCAGCACAACTTAAATATATATGAGAATACTCACACCAAGCCCTGTAATACACTCTGCTCTATAGAAACCGTATAACATCCAGTTAGTACCTAGCAACAATATGTGTGCAGATCACTGGATATACATGTGCATCTGTATGCTCTAATACTGTGTCACAGTGACCAGCATACATAGAAAGAAAGGAAAGGATAGAGCAAAATTACTGAGTGAAATATAAAGTTGTCTTACCCATGGTGGAGGGAAATAAAGTGCCGAGGTACCAAGTCAACCCCCCTGACGCGCGTTTCGCGTATGCTTGTTCACAAGAGGGAAATATATTTCCCTCTTGTGAAAATTACTGAGTGAAATATAAAGTTGTCTTACCCATGGTGGAGGGAAATAAAGTGCCGAGGTACCAAGTCAACCCCCCTGACGCGCGTTTCGCGTATGCTTGTTCACAAGAGGGAAATATATTTCCCTCTTGTGAACAAGCATACGCGAAACGCGCGTCAGGGGGGTTGACTTGGTACCTCGGCACTTTATTTCCCTCCACCATGGGTAAGACAACTTTATATTTCACTCAGTAATTTTGCTCTATCCTTTCCTTTCTTTCTATGTATGCTGGTCACTGTGACACAGTATTAGAGCATACAGATGCACATGTATATCCAGTGATCTGCACACATATTGTTGCTAGGTACTAACTGGATGTTATACGGTTTCTATAGAGCAGAGTGTATTACAGGGCTTGGTGTGAGTATTCTCATATATATTTAAGTTGTGCTGAGGCTTTACATCCTCACTAGGGTATTCGTCTTTTTTATAGTCTATATGTATTATCATGTATTTTGTATTTTTGAATAAAGCTTATGCAATTTTTACATTTCTATGTGTATAGAACTCCACTTTTTTGTGTTGAACATCTGGGAAATTTTAATGCATTCCAGCATAAATCCCATAATCCATTGATGTATCAGGGATGGAGAGGAGGCCATGAATGCGAAGCTCTCGATTTCTATAGGGCATCTGTCATTTGCCATACAAGTGGGTTCTGCTCCCATATAAGTAAATGGTGAACTCTTCTATGTTTTTTTTTTTCCAAATAAACTTTATTGAGTTTTACAATTAACGGGGCAGGAAGAAAATAGGTATAAGGGGAATGAGGGGGGAGGAAGGCTGGGTAGGCAGGGGGGAGAAAAGGGGAAGAAGAGGGGATAGAAGACACATGTAGTGTGCGTCAACAGGTATTCACGATTGACAAATAGTAAAAATACATTTAAATGGTGAATAATCAAGATGCATTCAGTAACATACAAAAGGTAGACAATCGAGCCAGTCTAACATAACTAACACTTCTAATCAAACTCCAGATCACGAAGTAATAATTCCTGCTGCAAAATATTATGGGAAAACTTCTTCCCAACAAGCCCATTTTTCTGAAAATTTTTTGAGGTTGCCGTTAGCTAAGGCAAATTTTTGCTCACAAGATTTGTGGAGGGCAACACGTTCTTTGATCTCCTGGAAAGAAGGAGGTGACGTAGTTTTCCAATTGTAGGCGATGGCGTTTTTTGTGACCGAAAGTATGTGGATGATCAATGCCCTAAGAGAAAAATGAATGACGCTTAATCCCACAGAGAGCAATGCCATCTGTGGAGTCAAGATAATGTTTTTACCCAATAGGACACCAATTAGAGAAGAGATTCTGGTCCATAGTGATTTTAATTTAGGGCAGCTCCAAAAGATGTGGAGCAAGTTTCCCCCAAGGCCGCAAACCCTCCAGCAATTTGGGGAGATATGACCCCCAATCAGGGAAAGCCTTGCAGGGGTAAGGTACCAACGAGAGACCAGTTTAAAATAGGACTCTTGTAGAGACATAGATACAGTAGCGGAGTAAGTGTGGACCAAGGCTCTTTCCCAATCGTCTGAATCAATTGTTATCTGGAGCTCTTGCTCCCGTTTCAACATGGGTGAAGATTTAGCAAAGTCAGAGTCATGGTTAAACCAACCATAAACATATTTATAGCTCCAAAATATGCTGTGGTCGGGTTGCATATAAGGTTTTGAGCAGCTTCAGAGAAGAAGGGCCTGTTTGATAGGAATTTTTGGCATTGATCTTTGATGACCAGGTAATCACAAAACATGGAAGAGGAGATATTGTATGTACCTTTGAGGGTGTTAAAGGGTATAAAGTTTTTTTCCGTCAAAAATGTGTATTAGTTTCGTAATTTTATATTCAGACCATTTGGGGTTGACTACTTTATTATGTAGCTCGAAAATAAAGGAGATGGCCAGATTGCTCAGAGATTCAAATCTTCCTATACCTCTTTCAGGCCTAACTAATTTAGACCATGCTTTACTAGCAGCTATGAATATTGGGTGAGATTTGTCGCTTACATTTTTAATGTTCATTAGCTGTCTCAAAATCAGCTCCTTGGGTGCTCTATCTAAATTTAGAGTGGACTCAATCTCTAACCAAGCTGGGGATTCCTCTTTAGACCGCCAAGAGAAACTCTGACTAATCAAATTAGTATAGTAGTGTGCCAGAATGTTGGGTAGGCCCATTCCCCCCGATGTTTTGTTTTTGTAGAGTGTTTTCATAGCCACTCTCGCTTTTTTGTTGTTCCATAGGAACTTATTAATCAGAGATTGAATGTTAATTAAGTAAGGAATTGAGATAGGAATGGGGATGGACCTAAATATGTATAAGATTTTAGGGATTATGAAGGTTTTGTCTGACAAGTTTTTTCCCCACCAAGACAGGTCCTTCCCTGCAAAGTAATTTAGATCTAGTGAAATATTTCTGGTTAGGCAATCAAGATTAGTTGGAATGAGTGAGTCCAAATTTTTAGTGATCCTAATCCCTAGATAAATGAAATCTTTTGCCACCCAGCTCCACGAAGTTGCTTTTTTCATCTCTCTAATCTGATAGGACTCTAGATTAAATTGCAAAATTTGGGACTTGATTTTGTTAATTTTAAAATATGATAGCTGGGAAATTGCGTCTAGTAAATTTTGGGTTGCTGGAACAGATGTTAAAGGGTTTGTCAGAATAACATCGTCAGCAAAGAGACGGATTTTAAATTCTCTGTTTTTGTTTGAATGCCAGATATATTATTGTCCTCTCTTACTGATTGAGCCAAAGGCTCTATTGCCAAAGCGAACAGCAAAGGAGACAGGGGGCAACCCTGGCGCGTACCGTTCGTAATTGAAAAAGGTGATGAGAGGTGATTGTTGGAGAAGACCCTTGCAGTGGGACCTGAATAAAGAGCCATAATTGCGGAAATAGATTTTGGATTGAAGCCGAATTGTTGTAAAGTAAGTTTTAGGTATGACCAGTTTAGGCGGTCAAACGCCTTTTCCGCGTCCAATGAAGCAATGATCGCGGGGACTTTTTTTTGAGTTGATGAATTTTATCAGGTCTATAATCCTCCTTGTTCCATCGACCGATCGTCTGCCCCTGACAAACCCTATCTGGTCGTTAATTATCAGTTTGGGTAGAAAGTTGTTGATCCTATTTGCGAGAATCTTAGAGTACAGTTTAATGTCTGTATTCACTAAAGGAATTGGTCTGTAGTTTGGAAGCTGATCGGGGTCTCCTTTATCTTTGGGTATCACAATAACTGTGGCTTCCAACATTTCCTTCGGGAACTTGCCGGATAATGCTGCGGAGTTGAAAATTTTGGAAATATGTGGGACTAATAAAGTAAGGAATTCTGGAAGCAGATTGGTGCACATCCGAAAAATGGGTATACTCAATAGAAGTGGTGTTGAGACATCTGAAAATGTCATACATTTCGTTTTGGTGAAGCCAATTGTTTAGGGTCAGAGCTTTGTGTCTGTTTTGAGCTGAGGAGTCAAGATGGCCGTCAGGGACCACGTTGAAATCTCCTACCATTATTAGGTCCCCTTTTTTGATCTCCAACACTTTTCTCATAAGTTTGTTCAGGAATTTGATTTGGCCAATATTCGGGACGTAAACGTTAACAATTGTGAAAGGATGGCTATCAATGATGCAGATTAGAATATGGAAATTGCCTTTTGGGTCCTTATGCTCCTCAAGAAATTCGAATGAGATATTATGACTAATTAATGTCATAACACCTGCTTTTTTCTTGCTACCACAAGATTCAAAAGTTTGTGAAAACTTCTTGTCTGTGAGTTTTGGATGATCATTGGATTTAAACTTGGTCTCTTGTATGCAAATGATGTCGGATTTAGATTTGACCAGGTCGTCCCTGATTGTGAATCTCTTCCTCGGGCTATTCAGGCCCCTAACATTATACGACATTATTTTGAGAGACATTTTTGATTGCAGTTAGGGGAGGTGGAGATTAGTCACCTAGAGATACCTGTATGTAGAGTTGGTAACTGTAAAACAGTAATAAACTAACTAAAGAATTGAGGCTTTACTTTTAGAGTGCAGCAATGACAAGAAAAGAAAAATCAATGTAAGTCTGTGAACACAAAACAAAAATGAAAAGAAATAAAACAATACACTTGGATCACAGAAACTTTACTTGTCCTCTCCGAAGAATCCCTCCGGTGGGTTCTTCTCTGTTCGGGGGAAAGTTCGTGAGTGAGCTCAGGACAAAGCCTGAGGCATCCTCCATCGAAACCTTCAAAAAGAACCTGAAGACCCACCTCTTCCGACAAGCCTACAACCTGCAGCTACCACCGATCGACCAAACCTCTGCATGACCAGCTCTACCCTCACCTACTGTATCCTCACCCATCCCTTGCAGATTGTGAGCCCTCGCGGGCAGGGTCCTCTCTCCTCGTGTACCAGTCATGACTTGTATTGTTTAAGATTATTGTACTTGTTTTTATTATGTATACCCCTCCTCACATGTAAAGCGCCATGGAATAAATGGCGCTATAATAATAAATAATAATAATAATAATCCTCCGAGATATGAAAATATTGGACAAAGGATAACAAATTTCACATATTAATGAGAAAACATTTAACAGTTGTAACACTTAGAACCTGATAGGCTGTATATTAGCCATTTTAAATTATATATTGCTTCTTGTCCTACAGGGCAAAGAAACGAAAATTTTGGAACCCTGTACAAATATCCTTTTATAGGATACAAGTTGAGGCCGAATAAATTTAACAAAAAGACTACTCCTAAACTGACTCATGTAATAGAGGCAATGAACCTTTCTCCTTCTTCAGGAGTACCAATGGGAATTGTTTTGCCTTTAAATGATACCAAGAGTTTCAGCGGAAACCCCCATTTATAAGGGACTCCCATGTCTCTCAGAGGGCCTGTAACTTTTTTTAAAAGCCTTTCTGCCTTCTAGAGTCTCCCTAGATAGATCTGCATAAAGTTTTAGGTTATCATAAAGCACAGGGAATTTCTTCTCCCTTTTGATAAAATTTTGTAGCTGCTCCTTTACGTGATAAAAATGAATCCTGAGAATTGTATCTCTGGGGAGGTCAGCAGCTATACTTGAGGGCTTGGGCAGTCTATGGATCCTATCTATAGTAAGCTCCTGTGCTGATGGGGAAGGGATAGCTTTCTTGATTAAGGTTTGGGTGTAGTCAAGGAGTTTGTCAGGAGGAACATTTTCTGGTATGCCACGAATTTTGACGTTGTTACGCCTATTTCTGTCCTCAAAATCTGCCATTTTTAGCCTAAGACGGTCTATTTCCGATCTAAGTTCTTGATTTTCGGACGTGTGTTTAGCTAACGTTTTTTCTAACCCCTTGATTTTTTCCTCCTGCTTTCCTAGCTTTTCGGTAAACACCTCCATTGTTTTTTGTAGTTGGCTAGCCTATTTGTCAAAATTAAGATGCATTTCCTCTCTTACTTGCCTAGTTATCATTTTCATGTGAGCGTCCATCATGCTGAGTAATTGGGATGTTGAATCATCCGAGCCTGCTAGTACTTTTTTAGTTCTCCTTCTCACAGGGCTCACATTTGGGGAGCAATCTCCTGACTCATAACCCAAGTAATCAGACGCACCTCTGCTCTCCTTCCCCCCCATCCTCCGGGCCTAGCCTTTTCCTTGAAATGGAAGTATCCATTTCGCCAGGATTTATATATACCGTATATACTCGAGTATAAGCCGAGATTTTCAGCCCATTTTTTTGGGCTGAAAGTCCCCCTCTCGGCTTATACTCGAGTCATATACCCGGGTGTCAGCAGGGGAGGGGGAGCGGGGGCTGTGTAGTCATACTTACCTGCTGCGGCGCGGTCCCTGCAGTCCCTGGCTTCTCCGGCGCTGCAGATTCTTCCTGCACTGAGCGGTCACATGGCACCGCTCATTACAGAAATGAATAGGCAGCTCCACCCCCATAGGGGAAGAGCCGCATATTCATTGCTGTAAATGATCGGTGCCATGTGACCGCTCAATTACAGAAAGAAGCTGCAGCGCCGGAGAAGCCAGGGACTGCAGGGACCGCGCCGCAGCAGGTAAGGGGAGCGCAGCGCTATAATTACCTGCTCCTCGCTCCGGCTCCGTCTGCAGCGTCCTCTAGCAATGACGCTCAGGTTAGAGGGCGCTGTGACGTAGTCAGTGCGCGCCCTCTGCTGAGCGTCAGTGCTGGAGACGGAGCCGCAGAGGAGCAGGTAATTATTGAAAGCGCCGGCGTCCTGAGAAGAGAGGTGAGTATGTGATTTTTTTTTTTTTTTATGGCAGCACCAGCAGCATTCTAAGGAGCACCTATGGGGCCATAAAGGTGCAGAGCATATAAGGGGCACAGCATTATAAGGAGCACCTATGGGGCCATAAAGGTGCAGAGCATATAAGGGGCACAGCATTATAAGGAGCATCTATGGGGCCATAAAGGTGCAGAGCATATAAGGGGCACAGCATTATAAGGAGCATCTATGGGGCCATAAAGGTGCCGAGCATATATGGGGCACAGCATTATAAGGAGCACCTATGGGGCCATAAAGGTGCAGAGCATATATGGCACAGCATTATAAGGAGCACCTATGGGGCCATAAAGGTGCAGAGCATATATGGGGCACAGCATTATAAGGAGCACCTATGGGGCCATAAAGGTGCAGAGCATATAAGGGGCACAGCATTATAAGGAGCACCTATGGGGCCATAAAGGTGCAGAGCATATATGGGGCACAGCATTATAAGGAGCACCTATGGGGCCATAAAGGTGCAGAGCATATATGGGGCACAGCATTATAAGGAGCACCTATGGGGCCATAAAGGTGCAGAGCATATATGGGGCACAGCATTATAAGGAGCACCTATGGGGCCATAAAGGTGCAGAGCATATATGGGGCACAGCATTATAAGGAGCACCTATGGGGCCATAAAGGTGCAGAGCATATATGGGGCACAGCATTATAAGGAGCACCTATGGGGCCATAAAGGTGCAGAGCATATATGGGGCACAGCATTATAAGGAGCACCTATGGGGCCATAAAGGTGCAGAGCATATAAGGGGCACAGCATTATAAGGAGCACCTATGGGGCCATAAAGGTGCAGAGCATATAAGGGGCACAGCATTATAAGGAGCATCTATGGGGCCATAATCAAAGGTGCAGAGCATATATGGGGCACAGCATTATAAGGAGCACCTATGGGGCCATAAAGGTGCAGAGCATATATGGGGCACAGCATTATAAGGAGCACCTATGGGGCCATAAAGGTGCAGAGCATATATGGGGCACAGCATTATAAGGAGCACCTATGGGGTCATAATCAAAGGTGCAGAGCATATATGGGGCACAGCATTATAAGGAGCACCTATGGGGTCATAATCAAAGGTGCAGAGCATATATGGGGCACAGCATTATAAGGAGCACCTATGGGGTCATAATCAAAGGTGCAGAGCATATATGGGGCACAGCTTTATAAGGAGCATCTATGGGGCCATAATCAACGGTGCAGAGCATTCTATATAGCACAGTTGTATATGGAGCATCTATGGGGCAATAATGAACGGTATGGAGCATCTATTTTTATTTTTGAAATTCACCGGTAAATGCTGCATTTTCTACCCTAGGCTTATACTCGAGTCAATAAGTTTTCCCAGTTTTTTGTGGCAATATTAGGGGGGTCGGCTTATACTCGGGTCGGCTTATACTCGAGTATATACGGTAGTTCTCTTTTGAACTGTTGTGAGGAGGTTTAATTTTGAGGTTTGTTTTGTTGGCTAGTTAGGTAAAATTTCGGGTCTGATTTGTCGCCAAGACTTTTGGATGGTGTCCTTGGTGACCTTGACTTATCAGGGCTTAACAGGTTTACTGATTCCTGAGAGGGGTCACGGCGTGACATGTGTGATTTATTAGTATTGGATAGGGGAATTTTTGAGGCACAGTTTTTGTTATTGGAGCAACTCATTTTTTCCTGATCAGGCAGCTATTTATAAGAATATCTACCAAGGTATAACTCTTCTATGTTTTAATGATCACCACCCTCTGTCTCCACCATATAGTAATTGCGAATATCGATGTCTTTCCTCCACCGGAGCCGATCGTGGTTGGGTGTCTGGAGCAAACGGTGGCAATCTGTATTGTTACAGCAGCCGAGCCTGCCGCAATTAAGTGGAGGACTGGAGACCTACCCTACAGCGCAGAAGAAAGGAATATAAGACATGAAAACGGCACCGTCACCTCCAGGAGCGAGCTGAGAATGATCCCAAAGAGTAAACTAAACGGAATCAAAGTGACCTGCATCTTACAACAGACCGAGAGGACGCTCACAATACAGAATATTCACTGTAAGTATAGCCTGGGGAATATGGCCCAAAATACTCTTCTCTTTCAATATAGTCAGTATTGTTACACTGAAGCAGCCGATTTTACATGATAATGTCTGTTACTACAGATTAATCACTCAAACAATAACTACTATAATACTGCTCCTATGTACAAGAATATAACTACTATAATACTGCCCCTATGTACAAGACTATAACTACTATAATACTGCCCCCATGTACAAGAATATAACTACTATAATACTGCTCCTATGTGCAAGAATATAACTACTATAATACGGCCCCTATGTACAAGAATATAACTACTATAATACTGCCTCCTATGTACAAGAATATAACTACTATAATACTGCTCCTATGTACAAGAATATAACTACTATAATACTGCTCCTATGTACAAGAATATAACTACTATAATACTGCTCCTATGTACAAGAATATAACTACTATAATACTGCTCCTATGTACAAGAATATAACTACTATAATACTGCCCCTATGTACAAGAATATAACTACTATAATACTGCTCCTATGTACAAGAATATAACTACTATAATACTGCTCCTATGTACAAGAATATAACTACTATAATACTGCCCCTATGTACAAGAATATAACTACTATAATACTGCCTCCTATGTACAAGAATATAACTACTATAATACTGCCCCTATGTACAAGAATATAACTACTATAATACTGCTCCTATGTACAAGAATATAACTACTATAATACTGCTCCTATGTACAAGAATATAACTACTATAATACTGCTCCTATGTACAAGAATATAACTACTATAATACTGCCCCTATGTACAAGAATATAACTACTATAATACTGCTCCTATGTACAAGAATATAACTACTATAATACTGCCTCCTATGTACAAGAATATAACTACTATAATACTGCCCCTATGTACAAGAATATAACTATTATAATACTGCCCCTATGTACAAGAATATAACTACTATAATACTGCCCCTATGTACAAGAATATAACTACTATAATACTGTCCCCTATGTACAAGAATACAACTACTATAATACTGTCCCCTATGTACAAGAATATAACTACTATAATACTGCCCCTATGTACAAGAATATAACTACTATAATACTGCCCCTATGTACAAGAATATAACTACTATAATACTGCCCCTATGTACAAGAATATAACTACTATAATACTGTCCCCTATGTACCAGAATACAACTACTATAATACTGTCCCCTATGTACAAGAATATAACTGCTATAATACTGCTCCTATGTATTAGAATATAACTACTATAATGCTGCCCGTATGTACAAGAATATAACTACTATAATACTGCTCCTATGTACAAGAATATAACTACTATAATACTGCTCCTATGTACAAGAATATAACTACTATAATACTGCCCCCTATGTACAAGAATATAACTACTATAATACTGCCCCTATGTACAAGAATAAAACTACTATAATACTGCTCCTATGTACAAGAATATAACTACTATAATACTGCCCGTATGTACAAGAATATAACTACTATAATACTGCTCCTATGTACAAGAATATAACTACTATAATGCTGCCCCTATGTAGAAGAATATAACTACTATAATACTGCTCCTATGTACAAGAATATAACTACTATAATACTGCTCCTATGTACAAGAATATAACTACTATAATACTGCTCCTATGTACAAGAATATAACTACTATAATACTGCCCCTATGTACAAGAATATAATTACTATAATACTGCCCCTATGTACAAGAATATAACTACTATAATACAGCCCCTATGTAGAAGAATATAACTACTATAATACTGCTCCTATGTACAAGAATATAATTACTATAATACTGCCCCTATGTACAAGAATATAACTACTATAATACTGCCCCTATGTACAAGAATATAACTACTATAATACTGCCCCTATGTACAAGAATATAACTACTATAATACTGCCCCTATGTACAAGAATATAACTACTATAATACTGCTCCTATGTACAAGAATATAACTACTATAATACTGCCCCTATGTACAAGAATACAACTACTATAATACTGCTCCTATGTACAAGAATATAACTACTATAATACTGCCCCTATGTACAAGAATATAACTACTATAATACTGCCCCTATGTACAAGAATATAACTACTATAATACTGCCCCTATGTACAAGAATATAACTACTATAATACTGTCCCCTATGTACAAGAATACAACTACTATAATACTGTCCCCTATGTACAAGAATATAACTGCTATAATACTGCTCCTATGTACAAGAATATAACTACTATAATGCTGCCCGTATGTACAAGAATATAACTACTATAATACTGCTCCTATGTACAAGAATATAACTACTATAATGCTGCCCGTATGTACAAGAATATAACTACTATAATACTGCTCCTATGTACAAGAATATAACTACTATAATGCTGCCCGTATGTACAAGAATATAACTACTATAATACAGCCCCTATGTACAAGAATATAACTACTATAATACAGCCCCTATGTAGAAGAATATAACTACTATAATACTGCTCCTATGTAAAAGAATATAATTACTATAATACTGCCCCTATGTACAAGAATATAACTACTATAATACTGCCCCTATGTACAAGAATATAACTACTATAATACTGCCCCTATGTACAAGAATATAACTACTATAATACTGCCCCTATGTACAAGAATATAATTACTATAATACTGCCCCTATGTACAAGAATATAACTACTATAATACAGCCCCTATGTAGAAGAATATAACTATTATAATACTGCTCCTATGTACAAGAATATAATTACTATAATACTGCCCCTATGTACAAGAATATAACTACTATAATACTGCCCCTATGTACAAGAATATAACTACTATAATACTGCCCCTATGTACAAGAATAAAACTACTATAATACTGCCCCTATGTACAAGAATATAACTACTATAATACTGCTCCTATGTACAAGAATATAACTACTACTAGATTGTGGCCCGATTCTAATGCATCGGGTATTCTAGAATATGCATGTCCCCGTAGTATATGGACAATGATGATTCCAGAATTCGCGGCAGACTGTGCCCGTCGCTGATTGTTTGAGGCAACCTTTATGACATCATCGTCGCCATGGCAACCATTATGACATCTACGTCGATACTGTGCCCGTTGCTGATTGGTCGAGGCCGGCAGGCCTCGACCAGAGACGCGGGATTCTACGTCGATACTGTGCCCATCGCTGATTGGTCGAGGCCTGGCGGCCTAGACCAATCAGAGACGCGGGATTTCCAGGACAGACAGACAGACAGAAAGACAGACAGACGGAAAAACCCTTAGACAATTATATATATAGATAATACTGCCCCTATGTACAAGAATATAACTACTATAATACTGCACCTATGTACAAGAATAAAACTACTATAATACTGCTCCTATGTACAATAATATACATAACTACTATAATACTGCTCCTATGTACAAGAATATAATTACTATAATACTGCTCCTATGTACAAAAATATAACTACTATAATACTGCCCCTATGTCGAAGAATATAACTACTATAATACTGCCCCTATGTACAAGAATATAACTACTATAATACTGCTCCTATGTACAAGAATATAACTACTGTAATACTGCCCCTATGTACAAGAATATAACTACTATAATACTGCTCCTATGTACAAGAATATAACTACTATAATACTGCCCCTATGTACAAGAATATAACTACTATAATACTGCCCTCTATGTACAAGAATATAACTACTATAATACTGCCCCTATGTACAAGAATATAACTACTATAATACTGCCCCTATGTACAAGAATATAACTACTATAATACTGCCCCTATGTACAAGAATATAACTACTATAATACTGCCCCTATGTACAAGAATATAACTACTATAATACTGCTCCTATGTACAAGAATAAAACTACTATAATACTGCCCCTATGTACAAGAATATAACTACTATAATACTGCCCCTATGTACAAGAATATAACTACTATAATACTGCTCCTATGTACAAGAATATAACTACTATAATACTGCCTCTATGTACAAGAATATTACTACTATAATACTGCTCCTATGTACAAGAATAAAACTACTATAATACTGCCCCTATGTACAAGAATATAACTACTATAATACTACTCGTATGTACAAGGATACACAGCTCTGGTAAAAATTAAGAAACCACTGCAAAATGTTCAGTTTTTCCGATTTTTCTCTTTATAGGTATATTTTTGAGTAAAATGTAAATTGTTCTTTTATTCTGTAAACTACTGACAACATGTCTCCAAATTTACAAGCAATAAATTTTGTATTTTTTTTCTGAAAAGGATAAATGGTCAAAATTCAAAAAAACCCAGTGCTTTCAGACCTCAGTGCAAAGAAAACAAGTTAATAATCATTTAGGAACAACAATACTAATGGTTTATCTCAGGAAGAGTTCAGAAATCAATATTTTGTGGAATAACCATGATTTTTAATCACAGCTTTCATGCGTCTTGGCATGCTTTCCACCAGTCTTTCGCACTGTTCCTGGCACAAACATTTAGGCCGGTTTCACACGTCAGTGGCTCCGGTACATGAGGTGACAGTTTCCTCACGTACCGGAGACACTGACTTACGTAGACACATTAAAAACAATGTGTCTCTGCACATGTCAGCGTGTTTTCACGGACCGTGTGTCCGTTTGGAAAACACGGAGACATGTCAGTGTTCGTGGGAGCGCACGTATTAAAGTCAATGGGTCCGTGTAAAACACGTACCGTACACGGATGTTGTCCGTGTGCAGTCCGTGTGCCATGCAGGAGACAGCGCTACAGTAAGCGTTGTCCCCCCAGCGTGGTGCTGAAGCCGCCATTCATTTCTTCTCTCCAGCAGCGTTCGCTGGAGAGAAGATATGAAAATTTTTTTTTTTGGTGTTTAAAAAAAAGATCCGTGTCCCCCAACCCCCTCCCACCCCCTGTGCGCCCCCCCCCCCCGCTGTTAATAAAATACTTACCCGGCTCCCTCGCTGCGTCCTCTCCTGGCCGCAGTTTCTCCTGTATGAGCAGTCACGTGGTGCCGCACATTACAGTGATGAATATGCGGCTCCACCTCCCATAGGGGTGGAGCCGCATATTCATCACTGTAATGGGCGGCACCACGTGCCCGCACAAATAGGAGAAGCTGCGGCGAGAAGAAGCAGCGAGGGAGCCGGGTAAGTATTTTATTAACAGCGGGGAAGGGTGGGTGGGGGGGTGGGGAGGGGGGAGGGGGCACAGGGGGTGGGAGGGGGTTGGGGACACGGATCTTTTTTTTAAACACCAAAAAAAAAAAAAGATTTTTCATATCTTCTCTCCAGCGAACGCTGCTGGAGAGAAGAAATGAATGGCGGCTTCAGCACCAGATGCAGGGGACTGCGCTTAACTGTAGCACTGTCTCCTGCACGGTGCGTGTGGTACCCAGTCGGCACACGGGCGGCACACAAATGCCGCACGTGTGCCACACTGATGTGCCACGTGAGCACACGGACACAGGGACACGGATAATTCCGATACCGATTTTTCCGGTACCGGAATTATCTTGACGTGTGAGACTGGCCTTAGTTTGATGGCTTGTGACTATCCATCATCCTCCTGATTACATTCCAGAGGTGTTCAATGGGGTTCAGGTCTGGAGATTGGGCTGCCCATGACAGGGTTTTGATGTGGTGGTCTCTTAATCTTTGCCAGAGCTGTAGAGCAGGTGAAGAATTGAACACATCACCAATTTTATAAGTAAATATATTTCTTAAGGTGCTATTTACATGAAATTCTCACCAGATGTCCATAACAACTCATCCAAGCCACACAGACAAAGAAACCATGGATTAAACCATAGATGTCCAAAGATTAAGTTATGTGTAATAATTAGACATGACACAAGGGAAAAAGTATTGAACACATGAAGAAAGGAGGTGCAAAAAGCCCTGGAAAGTCATGACACCAGCAGAAATCTATCAATAACTCAAAAGCAATCCTGCCACTTTGTGAAAAATAATATGAGCTGGTGCTACTGATGGCCTATAAAAAGGTGTCTCATTACTGAGGTGCCACACAACAAACATCTCATGATGAGTATAACAAGTAAGCTGTCTCAAGGCCTTCACAACCTTATTGCTGCAAAACGTACTTATGGCATTCATTACAGCGGAATTTCTAAACCATTGAAGGTACCAGTGAGCACTTTTGGTGCTATAATCCAGAAGTCGTAAGAACAGTGTTTCACCATAAACCAGCCATGACCAGGTGATGCCTTCAAGATTTCACACAATGGAGTGAAAATAATTATCAGAAGAGTTGTCCAGAAGCCAAGGACCAACTCTGGAGAGCTACAGAAAGACCTGGAATCAGCATTTAAAATTGTTTCAATGAAAACTATAAGTAATGCACTCAACCTCTATGTCATGGATGCCGGCTCATCACGCGGCTGTTTTTCGGCATATGGCACTGGCAATAGCATATAATTGAAAGAAGAATGAATGGACAAATGTACTGAGACATCCTTGATGAAAATCCTCTACCATCTACCAGAATGATGAAGATGACACAAGGGCGGACATTTCAGAAAGACAATGATCCTAAAGACACATCCAAGGAAACTCTCAATTGGTTTCAGGGAAATAAAATAAAGCCTCTAGAATGGTCGAGCCAAGCACTGGACCTGAATCCAATAGAAAATGTATGAAAGGAACTATAGCTCATAGTTTATAGAAGGAACCCATGGGACCTTCAGGATCTGAAGAGTGTTTGTGTGGAAGAATGGGCCAAAATCACACCTGAGCAATGCCTGCGACTAGTTTCTCCATGTAGGATGCGTCTTGAAGCGGTCATCACCAACCAAAGGCTTTTTTATGAAGTATTAAATAAATTTTAGTAAGCATATGCAATACTTTTTCACTTAATTTATGGACATCTCAGGTTTCATTTCTTTGCCTGTGTGGATTGGATGGGTTGCTAAGGACATCTGATGAGAATTTCAGGTCAATAGCATCTTTAGAAATATATTCACTTAGAAAATTGGTGATGTGTTCAATACTTTTTTCACCCGCTGTACGTACTATAATACTGCCTCCTATATATAAATACTGTAATAAAGAGAAGAAAATCTAGTAAAAACCATTATCCTCTAGTGCTGTTATATTCCACAACTGCAACCTCTCTGGAGACCCCAAAAAGTTTTAAGCTCAAAGACAAGGTCGAGGTGAGGAGGCTGAAACCTGACCACCACTGTACAAGACGCAGATGGTGAACATGTCAAGCCTGGGCCAAGAAACATTCGAAGGCTGATTTTTCAATGGTTTTAGGAACTGATGAGATAACAGCGACTCTAAATGGACCAAGTAGATGAGTCCATAGCTAGATCAGTAACGAGCACATACCTCCACTTCAACTCAGACCCCAGGAGGTGGACACTGCTATGGGTCAGGATTATTGAAGATGACATTTGGAAATTTTCTGAAGATGGACTCAAGTCAAAACCAAGTCCCAAACCTACTGCTAGTTTTTAGAAGACACTTTCTTCAGGCAGTAGTATAGTAAGAAGTCTGCGACTGTCAAGAAACCCAGGATTGTCCTGCAGGACAATGCTCCATCACAGCATTGAAGTATCCACAGCTTGGGGCCAGGAAAGACCTTAAAGAAAGAGAATAATGACCCGGCCCTGTCCTGACCCAACCTCAACCCTAGTGAGAACTTGTGGCCCTTCTTACATGGGAGATTTAAGGTGAAGGAGAACAGTCCCCTGTCTGATCAATTTCTGGGACTGTGGTTGGTGTTGCCCCAAAAAATTATGAAAATTACAGGCTCCATGGATGGAGCTTATGACTGTTACTGAGAAGACAGGCGGCCATATTACTATATTGGTCACTGAGATTTTTTGGAAAGTGGCAGAAATTTATATTTTTACATTGAGGTGTTTGATTCTTATTCTCACTGTAACAGATGGAAAGAAAAAATTGAGATGGAAAATTTTACTTTTTCAGTTAGTTGCCCAATATTTCTACCTACAGAGACATTTTTTTGAGAAAGACAAATCCACACTTATACTTTCTTAATATTCAAGTTTCAGATTTATTAACCTTTGAATTGACGACAGTCATGGAAACGTTCAAAAATAAAAATAATCAAAGATACAAACTTCCTAATAATTCTGTACTTTTTGTTCTGCTTTGCCTTCAGTTGCTCCTGAGATGGTGGATATTCATGAACTTAGAAGTGGTGATGATTCACTGCAGTTTTCATGTCATTCGGAGGCGAACCCACCGGCTGAGTACACTTGGAAGCGGTAAGAGAAGGAACTTTAAATGTTTACTTTACAGTTATGCCCTTTCATTCGGACTTTGCAAAAAGAAAGATCTTTGATATTTTTTTGGCATTTGTCAGGCCAGTATTAATACCTCTGTCTGTAGCCGGTTTGGTGCAGTATGTGGCAGGTGGAATGTTGGAGGCGGTATGTGCCGGGTGGAATGTTGGAGGCAGAATGTGGCGGGTGGAATGTTGGAGGCGGTATGTGGCGGGTGGAATGTTGGAGGCAGTATGTGGCGGGTGGAATGTTGGAGGCGGTATGTGGCGGGTGGAATGTTGGAGGCGGTATGTGGCGGGTGGAATGTTGGAGGCAGTATGTGGCGGGTGGAATGTTGGAGGCGGTATGTGGCAGGTGGAATGTTGGAGGCAGTATGTGGCGGGTAGAATGTAGGAGGCAGTATGTGACGGGTGGAATGTTGGAGGCGGTATGTGGCGAGTGGAATGTTGGAGGCGGTATGTGGCGGGTGGAATGTTGGAGTCAGTACGGCTCATTAAGATGTCCCCCCCATTACTGCTGTCTCCCCTGAGCAAATATCAAAGCATAATCTTCCCCTGACACTGCAGGTATATTAAGGGTGGAGAGAAAGCAAATGGACAGGCGGCCCCTAAATTCCCAGGAACTAAGTCATACACCCCCCAAAATGCTAAGAACAAGAGGAGATTGTACACCCCATCGGCACTAGTACCCCATAAAGTCATATGAAGCCTGATTTGCAATAGTGACAATATTTTGTTAAAATCAGAATGAAGGATAAAGCCTAAAAACTTTTAAAAAGGCAAGACTGACTCGGACTCCTCAAAAATATAAAACTGTTGAGATCCAACCCTTATCCTTTACAAGCCAATATAAAGAAAAAAAAAGAAAAAAATATAAAGAAAAAATAAAGAAAATAGAGAATAAATAGCAAAGAAATAACAAATGAATAGTAAAAGCTATTTCATGGCTAAAAAAGCCAAACCAAAATATCACAACAAATAAATAAATGGAAGGAAATACAGATACCACATTCTAAAAGACACTGTGTGTGATGCTGAGTCACTAGTGGACAAGCCGTGAGACAGGGTAGTCATGAGGTCTGAAGTCATACACCAGGAGGGCTCATAGTACAAAGGGACAAGACAAGTGCATGGTCCAGTAACAGTCCAGGGTCAAATGCCAGGAGGGTATGTCGAGAAACGGATAGTCAAAGGCCAAGTCCGGGGTCAGGTCCCTGAGGTCAGAGAGCATCAAGAGCAAAAGGGATACACAAATAGTCAAGACAAATCCAATGCGTTTATGAGCTGCATGTGTACCAACTTAGGTCAAGCTCAATTTTTGTGTTTTTTATTTTCTGATTAATAGTCTAATTGTTCCAGTGTAACATACGTATGACATTGTGCCAGGCATACTAATCAGAATTGGTGCTAGGGAGGTAGGAGGAGAATCACAGGGCTCTAGTCTGGCGGTCACAGACCACCAACATGGTCAATGAATCAGGGTCTGACGGATCTTTTGTCCATCTCTATGGCACATGAATGATCATTGTAACAAAGTTAACAATGAGCAGTTGGGACCGCGGTATTGGTGGTGATGGGTCAGGAAGATAATTCACAGGTATTTCATATAATTCCTTACTGAGTGAAAAAAATTAAACCAGGGACAACCCCTCTAAGGCCACGTTCACACGTTCAGTATTTGGTCAGCATTTTACATCAGTATTTGTAAGCTGCACTCGGAAGAAGTGAAAGCTGTGTCTGCACTCTGACGTCCTCCGGTTGTCAGTTACGTCCAAAGTAAGTGAGAGGGAAGAGGCCGCTGATTCCATTTCTGGTGTAAACTATGTGATGAATCGGCCCCATGGTTTTATTTACATGTCGCGGTCATTTTTTATTTTTGCAAGATCACAACAAAAATCGCATCATGACCACAATGTGTGAATGTAGCCCAACACTTTCTATACATGAACCTCATTGTTAAAGTGGAAGCTCACTGCCTGTCCCTCATATGTTACTGTATTATAGGGGAGACCAAGTTATTGCCTCCGGGATGTCAACTGTGATTCTTCCAAGAGAAGCCGAATCGGGATTGTATAAGTGTGAGGCAAAGAACTATCTGGGAGTGAAAACCGGAAACCTGCAGATCATGAGAATTGTGGTAAGTTCCTGCTATAGTCTGAAAATCAGATAATTGTAATGCATCCCTGCAGCCCAACACTGTGATAATGACTGTGCTGGTATAACCTGGGTATCTTCTGTGTGTGCTTATATCCTGTGTGTAAATTATACCAGCTACTTACCAAAACAATCCCAGGTTATACAAGCTGTACATACATACAGTGCCTTGCGAAAGTGTTCGGCCCCCTGGAACTTTTCAACCTTTTCCCACATATCATGCTTCAAACATAAAGATACCAAATGTAAATTTTTGGTGAAGAATCAACAACAAGTGGAACACAATTGTGAAGTTGAACGAAATTTATTGGTTATTTTACATTTTTGTGGAAAATCAAAAACTGAAAAGTAGGGCGTGCAATATTATTCGGTCCCTTTACTTTCAGTGCAGCAAACTCACTCCAGAAGTTCATTGTGGATCTCTGAATGATCCAATGTTGTCCTAAATGCCTAATAATGATAAATATAATCCACCTGTGTGTAATCAAGTCTCCGTATAAATGCACCTGCTCTGTGATAGTCTCAGGGTTCTGTTTGAAGCACAGAGAGCATCATGAAGACCAAGGAACACAACAGGCAGGTCCGTGATACTGTTGTGGAGAAGTTTAAAGCCGGATTTGGATACAAAATGATTTCCAAAACTTTAAACATCCCAAGGAGCACTGTGCAAGCGATCATATTGAAATGGAAGGAGTATCATACCACTGCAAATCTACCAAGACCCGGCCGTCCCTCTAAACTTTCATCTCAAACAAGGAGAAGACTGATCAGAGATGCAGCCAAGAGGTCCATGATCACTGTGGATGAACTGCAGAGATCTACAGCTGAGGTGGGGCAGTCTGTCCATAGGACAACAATCAGTCGTACACTACACAAATCTGGCCTTTATGGAAGAGTGGCAAGAAGAAAGCCATTTCTCAAAAATATCCATAAAAAGTGTTGTTTAAAGTTTGCAACAAGCCACCTGGGAGACACCAAACATGTGGAAGAAGGTGCTCTGGTCAGATGAAACCAAAATCGAATTTTTTGGCAACAATCCCAAACAATATGTTTGGCGTAAAGGCAACACAGCTCATCACCCTGAACACACCATCCCCACTGGCAAACATGGTGGTGGCAGCATCATGGTTTGGGCCTGCTTTTTTTCAGCAGGGACAGGGAAGATGGTTAAAATTGATGAGAAGATGGATGGAGCCAAATACAGGACCATTCTTGAGGAAAACCTGTTGGAGTCTGCAAAAGACCTGAGACTGGGACGGAGATTAGTCTTCCAACAAGACAATGACCCCAAACATAAAGCAAAATCTACAATGGAATGGTTCACAAATAAACGTATCCAGGTGTTAGAATGGCCAAGTCACAGTCCAGACCTCAATCCAATCGAGAAACTGTGGAAAGAGCTGAAAACTGCTGTTCACAAACGATCTCCATCAACTTCACTGAGCTCGAGCTATTTGCCAAGGAAGAATGGGCAAGAATTTCAGTCTCTCGATGTACAAAACTGATAGAGACATACCCCAAGTGACTTGTAATCGCAGCAAAAGGTGGCACAACAAAGTATTAAAGTAAAGGGGCCCATTAATATTGCAAAATAACCAATAAATTTCGTTCAACTTCACAATTGTGTTCCACTTGTTGTTGATTCTTCACCAAAAATTTACATTTGGTATCTTTATGTTTGAAGCATGATATGTGGGAAAAGGTTAAAAAGTTCAAGGGGGCTGAATACTTTTGCAAGGCACTGTATGGTTATATACAGGAGATGCCCAGGTTATACCAGCTGTACGTATATAATCTACAGGAGATGCCCAGGTTATACCAGCTGTACATATATAATTATATACAGGAGATGCCCAGGTTATACCAGCTGTACATATATAATTATATACAGGAGATGCCCAGGTTATACCAGCTGTACATATAAAATTATATACAGGAGATATCAAGGTTACACCAGCTGTACATATATAATTATATACAGGAGATACTCAGGATATACCAGCTGTATGCTTATAATTATATACAGGAGATGCCCAGGTTATACCAGCTGTACATATATAATTATATACAGGAGATGCCCAGGTCATATCAGCTGTACATATATAATTATATACAGAAGATACCCAGGTTATAACAGCTGTACATATATAATTATATACAGGAGATGCCCAGGTCATACCAGTTGTACATATATAATTATATACAGGAGTTACACAGGTTATACCAGCTGTAAATATATGCCGTATTTGTCGGACTATAAGACGCACCAGACCATAAGACGCACCCCAAATTTTCAGAAGGAAAATAGGGGGAAAAAATGTGTCAAATGGGGGTCCGTCTTACAGTCTGAATTAAGCTTACCAGGGAGGGGTTTCGGCACAGCTCGAGGAGAGGAGGCATTTTGCGACAGGGGCTCTGTGGGGCTCCGGTGGCCTGTGGGGCTGCAGTGGTGGTGCTTTGTGGGTCGGCGCAGCAGTGGTCTGTGGGGCAGCGGTGGTCAGTGGGGCGGCGGGGCTCTGCCAGCATTTCTTGAATGCCCTGAGGCCCGCGCAGATCCATTCCTGCGATGCGGTGGCCTCCAGAAAAATGGCCGCCGGGGCAGCACATGCTCAGATTCAGATCTCGGCAACGAGATCTCATCCTGAGATCTCAGGGGAAGAGATCTGATTGTCGAGATCTGAATCTGAGCATGCACTGCCCTTGTCGGCCATTTACCCGGAGGCCACTGCATCGCAGGAATGGATCTGCGCGGGCCTCCGGGCAGTCACGAAATGCCAGAGGAGCCCCGCCGCCATACAGACCACCGCCACCGCCGTCCCATAGAGCACCGCCGCCCAACAGGCTACCGCTGCAACAGAGAGCTGCACCAGCCTGGAAAGGGAGGCTGCAACGTCGGACCGGTCCCTCTGCCACGGTATATACGGTATATTCCGACTATAAGACGCACCCCCATTTTTCCCAAAAATTTTTTTGTGAAAACAGTGGGTCTTATAGTCCAAAAAATACGGTAATTATATACAGGAGATACCCAGGATATACCAGCTGTACAGATATAATTATATACAGTAGACGCCCAGGTTATACAAGCTGTATGTATATAATTATATCCAGGATATACCAGCTGTACATATATAATTATATACAGGAGATACCCAGGATATACCAGTTGCACATATATAATTATATACAGGAGATATCCAGGATATACCAGCTGTACAGATATAATTATATACAGTAGACGCCCAGGATATACCAGCTGTACATACATAATTATATATAGGAGATGCCCAGGATATACCAGCTGTACATATATAATTATATACAGGAGATACCCAGGTTATACCAGCTGTACATATATAATTCTATACAGAAGATGCCCAGGTTATACCGGCTGTACATATATAATTATATACAGGAGATGCCCAGGTTATACCAGCTGTACATATATAATTATATACAGAAGATGCCCAGGTTATACCAGCTGTATATACACGGTAATTATATACATAGCGTTCCCAGGTTATACCCGTTGTATATATATATTATTATATACAGTGAGTCTTCATTCAGTGGTGCAATCTCTTCTAGGGCAATAGCCAATAAAGTCCTGTGTCTGTATAAAAGTCCCTGATTTGTCTGTGCACTGACCTGTATGGACTGTGGTGATGACTTTATAGCTTTGTGCTTTTTTATGTTATTCTAATGTTTTCTTTCTGTTTCCTTCTTTCACAGAAGAAACAAAAACAGTCCGATAGCACGATGGAAGTCTCACTAGCATGGACCATTATTTTGGGCGCTATTATTTTCTTCTTTTCACGTTATTTCTTTGGGTGACACATATTTACTTCTTATTTAGGTTACTCAGTAGACGCTCTCCTGCTACTTTAGTGTTAATAAGGAACAATACACGCTTCAGTGCGTTATATCTTTAGTGTTGCACCATTTTTCCTACATACATGTTTTACAGACCGGTTGTGCTTATGTTGATGGCTCACATTAGTAGAAATGCAGAGATGGGCTTTTTCTTCATATTTGTGACGTAATGCTTCTCTACAGCTGTCGTAGAGAAAAATTAAAAATCCATAAAGTCATCTCCAGAGAGGGGACATATTACCCTCTCATTGAACGTATTGGATTAATTATAACTGGGAAAGTGAGAAACTAATTATAATTGGGGAAGTGACAGAGAGCTGATACTTCAAATGCCATTGAAGTAGGGAACCCCCACGGTGATCAGGTAATTAAAGCAAGAGATCTGCACTGAAAGCAAGACACTAGAAAGGGGATTCGTGTACTCAGAGGCGGAGAAGTTCCGGGGCTTCCTCTGTTCAAAGGAGTTATTGCAAACCTATTGAAGCCAATAGGGGTATGCACTGATTCGTAATTTATGGGAGATATATTTTTGGCGTCATAGTGAAGGCACAAACAGAACACATTCACTCACATCACCGTACGGCCATTCTAACACCTGTCACTTAATAATCAGTCCTATGGATGATGCTATTCATATATTCATCATTGGTTGAATTGGCATCTTTATAAAGCCCAATTCTACCTTTTCTGCTATCAGAGGGGAAAATCTAAATGGCGCCCTCCTTCCCCCGACTTTCACCAACTTAAACCCCTATGAGCTGCACTTTCACGCCCCATTCTCACTTATTATCACAGTAAGGCTATGTGCACACGTTCAGGAATGTCTGTAGAATTTTCCTGAACAAAACTGGACTTTTTCAAACAAAACTGGACTTTTTCTGTAGGAAATCCGCATGTGTTTTTTTTTTCGCGTTTTTTGACCGTTTTTTTTTTTTGCGGATTTTCATGTTTTTTTTTCCGGATCGTCCCAATGCAATAATATAGCGGCAAAAACGTAAAAAATCCGCAAAATTAATGAACATGCTGCGTTTTTCACCACAATGCATTGTTTTTCCATACCGTTGGATTCTATGAGCTGTCCTAGGCCGAAGGTGTAGATGGAGAAGAGTAGGGGTCCTAGAACTGAGCCTTGAGGGACACCGACAGACAAGGGGCGAGGTGAGGAGGTGGTGTGGGGGAGGGAGACACTGAATGTCCGGTCTCTTAGATATGATGACATCCAGGATAGGGCCAAGTCTGTGATGCCAAGAGATGAGAGGATCTGAAGCAGGAGGGAATGGTCCACAGTGTCGAAAGCAGAGGACAGGTCCAGGAGGAGGAGGACAGAGGAGTGTCGCTTGATCTTGGCGGTTAGAAGGTCATTGGTGACTTTAGTCAGGGCAGTTTCAGTTGAGTGATGGGTTCGGAAGCCAGATTGTAACCGGTTAAAGAGGGAGCAGGAGGAGATGTGGGAGGACAGTTCAAGATGGACATGCTGTTCCAGTAGTTTTGAGGCATAAGGAGAAGAGATATCAGGCGATAGCTGGACTCAGAGGATGGGTCGAGGGAGGGCTCGCCAATTGTTTATTCAAGGCCTAGAAAACTTGGTGCTGTCCATAAAAATTATAAAAGCCATAAAATACTAGATGTAAGAGTTTTTGTTGTGGGGTGTACTCATTTTTGCATCAACAAATTATTTAGAGCAAAACTGAATATTTTTGTAATTACAGTTATAATTAGTAAACTTACTTTCATGTTATGGATTAAAAAATATTCTATAAAACTCAGAATTGTCAAAATTTGGGAAATAAATTTTTCTTGTGTTCACTGAGATATTAATTGAAATCCTACTTTTCAAATGGGGTGTACTCATTTATGCTGAGCAATGTACCGTATATACACATATATTCACAGTGTACATGGACTGCATATACAGTGTATATACACACAGAGTATATATATATATATATATATATATATATCACATACAGTATACACAGACATATGGATTATATATAAATATGCATATACAGCGGGTGAAATAAGTATTAAACACGCTACCAATTTTCGAAGTACCGGTAAATCTATTTCTAAAGGTGCTCTTGACATGAGATCTTGCCAGATGTCGATAACAACCCATCCAATCTACACATGCAAAGAAATCAAACCATGAATGTCCATACATTATGTTATGTGTAAGTTATGTACCTTTTAAATGAGACACCTTTTTATAGACCATGAGTATGTTTTGTAACAATAAGGTTGTGAAGGTCTTGAGACAGCATACTGGTTTTCCTAATCATAAGATGTTTCTTGGGTAACACCTTGGTAATGAGACGCCTTTTATCGGCCATCAGTTGAATCTGCTGATATTATTTGTCACTAAGTGGCAGGATTGCTTTCTAATTACTGATAGATTTCAGCTGGTGTCAGGACTTTCCAGGGTTTTTTGCTCCTCTCTTTCTTCATGAATTCAATACTTTTTCTGTGTGTAATTTCTCATCATTACATATAATTTATGGACGTCTATGGTTTGATTTCTTTGCCTGTGTGGATTGGATGGGTTGTTACCGACATCTGGTGAGAATTTCTTGTCAATAGCACCTTTAGGCATAGATTTACTTAGAAAATTGGTGATGTGTTCAATACTTATTTCACCCACTGAATATATTTTCTGGAACGAATTTAAGGTTGCCAACACTTTTGGCCATGACTGTATACCCAATATCACAGAGGAAGGAGGAGAAAAAAAAACTGAGTTTAAGGCTAAAAAAAAAATGTATTAATTACACATATAGGTAAACCATTAAGACATATATGAACAAGAAAGACAAACTGGTGACAAGGCAACAAGCAGAATATGGACCTATAGCAGCAATGAGTCAAATGGACGTATAAAAAAATGGGTATATATATTGCATATCAAAGACACAGTGGTCGTGAACCCAAACATTAGCATCCGATACTCATCTAGTATGGTTTAATGTAAAGCGAAAAATTCCTACCCATAATGTTAATATATACTGCAAATATTACCACATAGGAATAAATGAAGCCATTAACTCGTTAACACGCATGCGCGGGAGCGTGGATCCATCACCATGGCTCTCAGGTACGCGCACACTCATCCAATCTGTAAAGTGTAATACAAAATATAAAAACCATGGACAGTCTGTGCACTTGACACATATATCAGGAGAAAAGTGCATATAAATAGAATGTAAACATTGCTGACTCTTACTTTGTTCAAACAATATATGTAAAAAAAATATAAATACAGGGTCAAAACAAAAGCAATTATTAATACAGAAAGAGAGAGAGACCCAATGTAAAAAAAATGAAGATCCATTTGATGTACAGAGTCATTACAAACAGAGTGATGTATTTCATGTGTTTATTTCTGTTAATGTTGATGATTATGGCTTACAGCCAATGAAGACCCAGAAGTCATTATCTCCGTAAATTTCAATACATTATAACACCAGCTTGAAAAATGATTTTTAAATCCGAAATGTTGTCCTACTGAAATGTATGTTCAGTAAATGCACTCTATGCTTGGTCGGGTTCCTTCTGCATCAATTACTGCATCAATGCGGCGTGGCATGTAGGCGATCAGCCTGTGGCGCTGCTGAGGGGTTATGGAAGCCCAGGTTGCTTTGATAGCAGCCTTCAGCTCATTTGCATTTTTTGTTTTAAAACTGATTCTTTTTGTCTTTGTCTCCTGAAGACCCTTATTACAAGAGAGCTATTTTTTTTGTCTTTTGAATTAAACTACTGTATATCGGACAAATAGTGCTGAAAACGGAAGTACTACGGGACAATTGCTGAGGGGTTATGGAAGCCCAGGTTGCTTTGACAGCAGCCTTCAGCTCGTTTGCATTGTTGGGTCTGGTGTCTCATCTTCCTGTTGACAAATGTCATTCTCCAGCAGGACTTGGCACCTGTCCACACTGCCAAAAGTACCAATACCTGGTTTACAAACAGCAGTATCACTGGGCTTCATTGGCAGCAAACTCACCTGACCTTAACCCCGTAGAGAATCTATGGAGTATTGTCAAGAGGAAGATGAGAGACACCAGAACCAACAATGCAGACGAGCTGAAGGCTGCTATCAAAGCAACCTGGGCTTCCATAACCCCTCAGCAATTGTCCCGTAGTACTTCCGTTTTCAGCACTATTTGTCCGATATACAGTAGTTTAATTCAAAAGACCAAAAAAATATAGCTCTCTCGTAAGACAAAAAGAATCAGTTTTAAAACAAAAAATCAAAAACACGTAAGAATAAAAACAGTGGCGTTGGAAGCAAAATGTCTACAGAAAAGACACAACGCTAAGTGTTTAGTTTATTCCTTCCAGGGCCATTGTGGTCATGGAAACAATCCACTTAGTTTCCTGTTGAGTGAGGAGTTTTTTGAGGTTACCTCCAACGATACCACCATGAACCACATCAATGCTTTGAGGAATTGTTGTGGTTCATGGTTGTGTCAGAGGAGGGAACATCAAGAAACTTCTTGCTCAACAGGAAACTAAGTGGATGTACTCGAGGCATTGATGTGGTTCATGGTGGTAATTTTACATTATTAACATTGTGGCTGCTGACATTACTGATTAATCTTCCTGTTTACCTAGCTTTTGGCACGTGGGTGGCCTTTTTCTGGCACGTGGGTGGCCCTTTTCTGGCATATGGGTGACCAAAATCCATTAGCAGATTATTAGTGATGATCGAGCTCAAAAATGCTCTAGTGCTCGGTACTCAAATTGGACAGGCTCAACTCGAGCACCGAGTATAATGGAAGTCAATGGCAAACTAGAGCATTTTTCCAGAAGACCCTAACTGGAGGTCCGGGGGAGGGTGGGAATCGCTGAAATAGATGACAACAACGCTGAAATGGCATGTGAAGAGCATGGGGAAGATGCCTGGACACATCTCGGAATCCCAGGTCACTGCTGACAACAGTGTTGTCAGAATATTACTCCATTTTTACAGACTGAAAATAAAGCCAAAGATAAAATGGATTTTACAGGAAAAAATGTTAGGAAACATTCTTTCCTGTATAATAACTTGCACATAATGCCAAATTAAAAGTAAAAAAAAAACTCACCTCATCCACCCTTAATAGGCTGTCATCATAGTTCTACTTCACCTATGACTTGTCTACAGTATATGACATCAGGCCTTACTGTCGTTACTGGCATATAGAGCCCCTTGAGGAGAGGCCCTCGCTCTTCTGCTCACTGGGCCCCAGCAGCAGAATGGAGAGACATAGGTGCAATATGAAGAGACATGGCAGAATGGAGAGACATGGGGGCAGTATGAAGAGACATGGCAGAATGGAGAGACATAGGTGCAGTATGAAGAGACATGGCAGAATGGAGAGACATGGGGGCAGTATGGAGAGATATGGGGGCAGTATAGAGACATGGGAGCAAAATGGAGAGACATGGAGGGAAAACAGAGAGAGACAAGGGGCAGTATGAAGAGACATGGGGCAGAATGGAGAGACATGCAGGTAGTATGGAGAGACATGGGGGCAGAATGGAGATATGGGGGCTGAATGGAAAGACATAGGGGCAGTATGAAAAGACATACCAGCAGTATGAAGAGACTTGAGGGCAGAATGGAGAGACATGGGGCAGTATGGAGAGACATCGGGCAGAATCAAAAGACATGGGTGCACTATGGAGAGACATGGAGCAGAATGGAGAGATATGGGAGCAGGATAGGTTCACATGGGGGCAGAATGTGTATAATGTCACTGGTGATCACTGCATTACCTGTACACTAACACTATATACACAGCTTCTGTGTATATTGGCAGTGGTGAACACTGTATTATCTGTACACTGACACTATATACAGAGCTCCTGTATATAATGTCACTGGTGATCACTGTATTACCTGTACACTATATACAGAGCAACCGTGTATAATGTCACCGGTGATCACTGTACTACCTGTACACTGACACTATACACAGCGCTGTGATATGGTGTTCAATGGGAATTGTTAATTGGTAAGGAAGTGGTGCATAAGTGGAGTTTTTCTAAGTGTGGGTGGTGGGACTGTGGAAGATTAGAAGGGTGGAAGTGGAGCTGGGGTGGAGCTTGAGCGGAGTCTCAAGTGGAGCCGAAAATTTTGCCAGAATGGGGCAATGATATTCCTGGTGGCAGCCCTGTATGACATAGTAGAGGGGGCAATAAAACTACACCCACCGGTAGTCACTGGTAAATGTAATTTTAACATTTTACTACCTTATCTGGGCATGTGGTGAAGGAGGGAATCTGAAACTGAGAAAGCCTATGCTGACAATGCAAGAACTGCCAAAAATTAGAAGGAAGAGGGACTCTGATACATCCTGTATTAAACATAAAGGATGGCCTCACACACATTCTATTAAAATTGTTAGGTAGTTGAATTCCTAGACTCATAAAGGCTACGCACTAAGTGTAAGGTCTGCCAAAAATTAGGAGGAACCACAATGTACCATGGAAGACACAGAGGAGGGCCTCAGAAAACCTTTTCTTCCCCATTTTAAGGAGTGGGACTTTTTAGACTTGTAAAGCCTATGCACTAAGTGCAAGGGCTGAAAGACATTTACCCCTGGGGGTATACCCAGCCCGGGAGTGTAGCGCCCCCCCAGGGAAGGGCAATGGGGTACTCGGTGCCGGGTCCTTCAGTTCCCTCAGCTGGGATGTCACGGTGGCCCGACCCGGACCGTGGCCCTATGAGGGGCGTCCAATAAAAGGGGTTTAGAGTTCGTAGATAACGGTAGTGTTCGTGACGCCACCTGTGGTATTCGGTCAGGGTGACCGACGCTGCTTAGGGGTCCGCTGGGGTGATGGAATGGCACCTAGATGGTATACCTTCCCACAGGTGAAGTATATCCCCAGGGCTTCCCAGAAGTGTAGATGTTGATGGTGGATGGTGCGAAGCGTGGTGAATAACGAGGACACAATGGCTGCAGTCTCTTTACCTTTACTGAAGGCTTCAGCATCCACAGTCCAGGGTGCCGGATCACAGGGTAGGCAGAGTCCGGCCGGTCTGATGGCAATTCCAGAGTTTCCTTATCCAGGTGGAAATCAGTAGCCTTCCCCTTGCGCACAGTAACGTAGTAGGTCCCTACGTGCATTAGCTCCCATAGGGTCCTCACTCTTGTTACTCTTCTCTCGGTCCCCCAGATGGATAGGACCAACCCGCATGGCGGTGGTGGCCTGAGGCTATTTTATAGGGACCCTAGCGTCGCCCCTCCTCCGCGTTGCCACCTTGTCTGCTTAGGTTCTTAGATCGGGCAGCCAACTTGAAGATGACTGTCCTGCCGGTCTCTGAAGTAAAGCATAGAGTCTATTACTCCCTCGGTGTTCTGGCTACCGGATCTGCGCACAGTGGGAGGCAGCCTGCTTCTAGCTGGTCTCCCACTGGTGTTATACTCCTGTTGCTACGACTTCGGTGCTCACTCACTACGACACACTTCCTCTCTTGTCCTTTCCTTGGAGGCTGCCGCAATCAGGTGCAGGCGCAGCTCCGTGACCTTCTTTCCTTCCTGGGCCGAGCCCAGTCTGCTCCTCTCCTGCTGACTATCTCCTTTTCCCTCCAGTCAGCTTCTCCTTCTCCAACTGACCTCACTTCCTAACCAAACTCCCAGTTTTACCCAAGTGTGAGGAGTGGCCTAATAGATAGAACCCTTAGCTCCCCCTAGTGGCTGGCGTGTGAAGTGTGTGTGTGGCTGTGATACCTGGCAGGGTGAACTCCTTTGGTGCCATCAGACGTAACATCGCTCCCCCTGGTGGAAGAACGACATTACTGCAACGACCAGGACTCTAGGGCGCTGCATATGCATACACTGTTATATATGTAACAGAATTGTAGAGGTAGCCCTCATACACATCCTGTAAAAATTATGAAGGAGGGCATCATACACACCATGGAAAAATTAAGAATGATGGATGCATGATGAACCTTCTAAAAATAATGAGCTCAAATATTTGGGCATCACTACACATGATCTCCTCATGTCCCTCTTGAAACGTGCAGGGTGAAAGGCCAGAATCAATAAATGAAAATGTAAAGAGTTCCTCCAGGTGTCTGAGTGTGAGATCACTTGTCTCCATCTCCTGGGGCTCGACATGGTGGGAGGAAGGAGGATCAGGGTGAGGATTATGTGGTTCAGACTCTTGGCTAGTGAGACTGGACCGTATGGAAGACAGGGTGGTGCGGGGAAACAGACTGGAAGCATTATCTGCCTTCCAACCTACTATCTGTGCATGTTCCCTTGAGGAACAGATTGGAGGAGACACGAGGTCAGGTGATAGCAGTGGCCCAGTTAGTAATTATAAAAAGCCCAGGAAGGCATCAAAGAGGAGGTGTTGGCACCCGAACCTGTAACATGACAAACATGCAGTACAGCGAGCTGGGTTATAGCCTCCATTACGAGACCAGATCTAAGTAAAGGAGTCAAGAGATCAGATCCGAGTAAAGGAGCTGAGAGAACAAATCCAGGTAAAGGAGTTGAGAGACCAGATCTGAGTAAAGTAATCTAGGGACCAGATCTGAGTAAAGGAGCAGAGAGATAAGATCCAGCTAAAGCAGCCGAGAGTCCAGATCCGAGTAAAGGAGCAGAGAAACCAGATCTGAGTAAAGGAGCAGAGAGAACAGATCCAGGTAAAGGAGCCGAGAGACCAAATCCAGGTAAAGGAATCAAAAGACCAGATCCAGCTAAAGGAGCCGAGAGTCCAGATCTGAGTAAAGGAGCAGAGAAACCAGGTCTGAGTAAAGGAGCAGAGAGAACAGATCCAGGTAAAGGAGCCGAGAGACCAAATCCAGGTAAAGGAATCAAAAGACCAGATCCAGCTAAAGGAGCCGAGAGTCCAGATCTGAGTAAAGGAGCAGAGAAACCAGGTCTGAGTAATGGAGCTGAGAGACCAGATCCGGTAAAGTCGTTGAGACCAGATCTGAGTAAAGACCCCAGAGAAACCAGAGCTGGGAGAGCTGACCCAAGTGAGCAAAACCAGGGTGGAGAGAGAGACAATTAGGCCACAGTGGAGGGACATTTGTGTGAGCCGTCGCTTCAAGTGTAGATGTACAGTAGAAAGTGGGGACCGGACTGTCCTTCAGGGAATGAAGTGATGAGTGTACCAAGTAACTCACCAATCTGGGACTGGAGGCCTAGGTGGTACCATCGTTGACCCCAGAATGTCGTCATGAGGGAAGTAGCAGGAGACTGTGTGTTTGGCCCAACTGTAACCTCAAAGTCACCTGTCCTACGGAGAAGTCTTTAACCCCTTAACCCCCGGAGCTTTTTTTTTTTTTTCCGGCTCCCCTTCTTCCCAGAGCCATAACTTTTTTATTTTTTGTCAATATGGCCACGTGAGGGCTTATTTTTTGCAGGACGAGTTGTACTTTTGAACGAAGCCATTGGTTTTACCATGTCGTGTAACAGAAAACGGGAAACAAAATTCCAAGTGCGATGAAATTGCAAAAAAGTGCAATCCCACACTTGTTTTTCTTTTGCTTTTTTTCTAGGTTCACTAAATGCTAAAACTGACCTGCCATTATGATTCTCCGAGTCATTACAAGTTCATAGACACCAAACATGTCTAGGTTCTCTTTTATCTTAGTGGCAAATTTTTTTTCCAAAATTTGCTAAAAAAAAAAAAATTTTTTTAAAATTGTGCAATTTTCCAATACTGGTAGCGTCTCCATTTTTCATGATCTGGGGTCGGGTGAGGGCTTATTTTTTGCACTCCGAGCTGGCGGTTTTAATTATACCACTTTTGTGCAGATACGTTCTTTTGATCGCCCTTATTGCATTTTAACACAATGTCGCGGTGACCAAAAAAACGTAATTTTGGCGTTTTGATTCTTTCTCTCGCTACGCCGTTTAGCGATCAGGTTAATCCTTTTTATTGATAGATCGGGCGATTCTGACCACAGGGTGGCGCTCATAGCAATCTGTCATCAACAACCATAGAGGTCTTCAGGAGACCTCTGGTTGTGATGGCAACGCACCGATGACCCCCGATCACGTGACGGGGGATAAGCGGTGCGCGTACTTCCGGCAGCGCGGTTGGCAGCGCTTGCTAAATGCTGCTGTCAGAGTTTGTCAGTGGCATTTAACTTGTTAATGGGAGCGGGCGGATCACGATTCCGCTCGCGCCCATTGCAGGTATATGTCAGCTGTTGAAAACAGCTGACATGTCGCGGCTCACCGCTGGAGCCCACCTCAAAGCGGAGGATACTGACGTACTATTCTGTCAGCTGGCAGAAAGGGGTCAAAAACTATCACCATATAGAAGAATGAGGACTCCTGGAGGTGATGATCCGGCCCCCACAGAGCCCTGATCAAACATAATCCATTCTGTCTGAGATCCCATGGAGAGACAGAAGGATCCGCACAAGCCTCATACACAGAAGATCTGGGATCAAGTCTCCCAAGATATTTGGAACAATTTCCTGTTGAGATCCTCCGTAACTTGTGTTCAAGTGACCAAGAAGAAGTGATGGAGGCGACAGGCGGTCACCAGATACTGAAGATGGAGGTAAAGGATGGCCACCAAATATTGCTGTGACTTAGATTTTTCTTTTGTTCATTCACTTTGCATTTTGTTAGTTGCTTAAAATGAACTTTTAACCCTTGTTAAACTCATTTTACTTGTATAACACTAACACAACAAGTCTTTTTCTGGGATTATTATATTTTTTAAAATCTTGCTTATGCACCTTTTTTGCAGATTTAGCCATTTTATTTTCCTTACTTGGCTTCTTGACTTGTGGGACATGTGTGGAACATTGGACACCCAATCGTTCCCTGCTCAATACATGACATGACAAGTGTAAGTGATCTTCGCTCTTTATTTAACTGCACATGCGTCAAACGTTTACAGTGCGCATGCGCAATCCAAGCCCCGATATCAGGCAGGCTCAAATATGATGTAGATCAGGACGATGCAGAAACGCTTCGGATATTTACATTTGACCTTATCCTATGTTGTCTAGAATTATTCAGTAGCAATTTTAAGATTCCCCATATTTTTTAGAATTTCTACACATTGGTTGACCAGAAATTGCCAACCAATCTAGATTACGAAGACAGCAGCCGCAGAGATTTTAATCACAGATGAGCTAGTTACATACAGAAGGAACTTTGAGCTTGTCAAGTGTTATGTAAAGAAAGGTAGTGAAGAGGGAGGGAAAGTAACTAGATATGAGGTGTGGTGGGCGACGAATAACGCAGCTTGAGTTGCATTGGCCGGAGATGGATTGTACTAAGGAGGTATAGATGGAGGTTCAAGCATATTGTATAGGAGTTGTAGTAGAGGGATGACTGCAGAACGTCCCAAAAAAGGAATATTTTAAGATGAGCAAACGGCAAAGAGAAGGAATATGGTGTCCAAAGACATCAATGTGTTGTATTAGTTTTATTTCCACATATTACAAATTTGTTTAATGTTTTTGGGAAATTCCCAGAAAACCACACGAAGCAGCAAGTCCTACAATGTAGCTCCACCCCTGCCATATTTCGGCAATATAACTTTACATTGGTTTGTCTTTCAAGTGAGTTCTTCGATGTACAAGAAGACCCGATTTCTGACTAAAACATTTCCCACATAGCAAACACGAGTACGGCTTCTCCCCTGTGTGGACTCTGAGATGATCTGCAAGTCCCGATTTACGGTTAAAACATTTCCCACATTCTGTACATGAAAACGGCTTCAATCCAGTGTGATTTGTCAGATGTTTCATAAGACTCGATTTGTGATTATAACTCCTGCTACATTCGGAACAAGAAAATGGCTTCACCCCTGCATGAGTTCTCTGATGACCTATAAGATAAGCTTTTCTATTAAAAGTTTTACCACATTCCAGGCATGAAAACGGCTTCACTCCTGTGTGCTTTTTCTGATGCTCCACAAAACTTGAATTTTTACTAAAACATTTCCCACATTCTGAGCATAAGAACGGCTTTTCATTTCTATGAGTTTTCTCGTGCATGGCAAGATGAGATTTATTTTTAAAATGTTCTCCACATTCAGAACATGCAAAAATTCTGTCAATCAGGAACTGATAATACTCCAGTTCATAAAAGGGAGATATAAGGACTGGTCCCTGGGAGCCACTCATCAAGTCTTCATCTGAAAAAAAAAAATCAGAATTTTTCAGGAACAAAACTACTGATTTTTCATTTTTTAGGTAAGAAATCCAAACAGTGAGCAACATGCAGTCAAGTCATATCAGAATACAGTCCAAAACTATCGAGCTAGTTCCATAGGTTGGAGGTTGCTACCCTATAAGTAAAGGCCTGGGTTGCCATCTTCAATAGGTGGGATTAGTAAAATAGATTTTTGACTTAGGCTACTTTTACACTTCCGTCTTTTGTCCTCCGTTGCAATCCTTCGTTATGGGCAAAAAACGGATCCTGCAAATGTGCTTGCAGGATGCGTTTTTTGCCCATACACTTGTATTAGCAACAGATCGCGACGGATGGGCACACGTTGCATCCGTCGTGCGACGGATCCGTTGTGTTTTGGCAGACGCGACGCACAAAAAAAGTTCAATGTAACGTTTTTTTGGCGACATGTCCGCCATTTTCGACCGCGTATGCACGGCTGAAACTCCGCCCCTCCTCCCCGGACTGCAGAATGGGCAGAGGATGCGTTGAAAAACTGCATCCGCTGCCCACGTCTTGCAGTTATTTCACAACATCCGTCGGTACGTCGGCCCGATGTATTGCGACGGGCCCGTACCGACGGAAGTGTGAAAGTAGCCTTATATACAAGGAAAAAGGGGGCCACATCCCAGGAAAAGGTGAGGTGAAGGAACACATGAAAAACAATGCCGGATTAAGGATAGAGGTGGCATTTACATCTGGTCCTCTTTAAGGCTAAAGGTACAAGGAACACTAGTGATTGATTTTGCCAAGTGACAACTGCAGTCCATAAACCTGAAGGCAACTCATTGTGTTTCTTTCAGACTGCATTCAAAGCCAGGACCCAAGTAATACAAAGCAAAACGCTATAATGATACTAAAACCTTATATACTATGGTTTGCGATGAAGGCTTCTAAGACGTGGTTTGGAAAGCAGCCCTCGGAAGATGGTGTTGAGTATCTTCTCCCAGAACTTGTTTTTGGAGGCTAAACGGGTTGGTTGAGGTTGCGGCATACTGGCAATCTCTGTTTGTTTTTTCAAAAGATGTTTTAGCCCTTTAGCAGAGGACTGTGATGATCAGCAGGTGCACTATGTCCTAAATTTTGGATGGAATTTTAGCTTTTTAGAAGACGGGGGTACATATGGCCAGATGGGTAGTTTTGTACTTATTTGGAGTGGTTAAGAAGAAGTCTGATGACCAGTTGCGAATCGGAAACCTGAATTGTTTTTTACTCTTAGTTTGTTTGATTCCTAGGGGTTCAAGTCTGTCACACAATGAATATGGGGCCAATTTTAGGTGCATTTTCCAAGATGATTTTCATTATATATGAACCCGCCCAGCCAGCACTGATCAAGAGAAGATCTTGTGTGTCCCCGACTGGAATATGGTGCTTGACCAATTAAGGGTATTCCTATCTGCTCCTAGTCCTGATAGAACATGGTATGTGTTCACCACATGCTCTTCTGCCTTCACACTCCTTTGAGTGAGTAAGACAGGACCATTCTTTGTGCACCACCCTAATTAAGCCTTAATCCTCGGCATGAAATAAATACATTGCTGGACCATATTACATTGGTAATACCCAATGTCCGAGTTTTCAAAAGCTTTGACGACCATAATATGATGACCAATGTGGTTCCACGCAGTGTAGATTTTCCTATGGTAACGTTTGTCGCCCCCTCAGGTATTATCATCCTCCATGTATAAAATTATATAATTTGGTTATACAATTTTGCATATAAATATTATTTGCATTTTATAAATTTCTTTTTGTATATTGTGCTTGTGTTTCAGCTTGGATCTGGTCCCGGGGCATCAGGACAAGACACTACATGTGGGGCATCTAAGGCGGTGGTTGGGTAAGTAGAGCTATCAGTTGGCATAAAGTACTGAGATCACTGAAATCCATGGGGTAAAACAAGAGCTTTTGAAATTCTGCTATATGTATATTTTTGCAGACGTGGTAGACCTAGTGTACCGCAAGTGATATCACGGTTATGTCGAAGCTGACCGCTATTTACAGAGTGTTGTCAGAATCTGTTTCCAGGTCTGATCTCCTGGGTTGGACATATGTGTGTCATTTGCTGTGGTGTCTTCAAATGGTGATGTAACGATACGATTGCAGAGTTACTTATTTTGGTGAACAAGTTAATTTTGACTTACGACGGTGATGTAATAATGTAAGGGTCTTGACGTCTAAAATATTGGTGAAACTTTTCCCATTCATGTCTGAGAGCTTTGGCAGCTCGACACCACGGTTGGCCTCATTTTCTCCCTTTAATCTCTCTCTCTCTACCAGAATCACAACTTGATGATTACACCATCTCCTAAAAGGTATGACGTGGTGACTGCTATCCCCCCGATAAAGTCATGAGAGGAACTGCGGGGTGTGCTGAAAGATGCTAGGTATTAAATATGGGTCAACTGTTGGGATGGCAGCTGTCCTCACCGCTATAAGGCTGCTTATGCTCACCGCTTTAAGGCATCTATGCTCACCACTATAAGGCAGCTATGCTCACCGTTATAAGACAGCTATCCTCACCACTATAAAGGCAGCTATGCTCACCGCTATAAGGCAGCTATGCTCACCGCTATAAGACAGCTATGCTCACCATTATAAGGCAACTATCCTCACCGCTATAAGGCAGCTATGCTCACCGCTAAGGCCTCTGTGCTCACCACTATAAGGCAGCTATGCTCACCGCTAAGGCCGCTGTGCTCACCACTATAAGGCCGCTATGCTCACTGCTATAAGGCAGCTATGCTCACCACTATAAGGCAGCTATGCTTACCACTATAAGGCAGCTATGCTCACCATTATAAGGCAGCTATGCTCACCACAATAAGACAGCTATGCTCACCGCTATAAGACAGCTATGCTCACCACTATAAGACAGCTATGCTCATCGCTATAAGACAGCTATGCTCACCGCTATATGACAGCTATGCTCACCACTATAAGACAGCTATGCTCATCGCTATAAGACAGCTATGCTCATCGCTATAAGACAGCTATGCTCACCATTATAAGGCAACTATCCTCACCGCTATAAGGCAGCTATGCTCACCACTATAAGGCCGCTGTGCTCACTGCTATAAGGCAGCTATGCTCACCACTATAAGGCAGCTATGCTTACCACTATAAGGCAGCTATGCTCACCATTATAAGGCAGCTATGCTCACCGCTATATGACAGCTATGCTCACCACTATAAGACAGCTATGATCATCGCTATAAGACAGGTATGCTCACCGCTATAAGAGAGCTATGCTCACTGCTATAAGACAGCTATGCTCACCGCTATAAGGCCGCTATCCTCACCTCTATAAGGCAGCTATGCTCACCGCTATGCTCACCATTTTAAGGCAGCTATGCTCACCGCTATAAGACAGCTATGCTCACCATTATAAGGCAGCTATGCTCACCATTATAAGGCAGCTATGCTCACCATTATAAGGCAGCTATGCTCACCATTATAAGGCAGCTATGCTCACCATTATAAGGCAGCTATGCTCACCATTATAAGGCAGCTATGCTCACCATTATAAGGCAGCTATGCTCACCACTAGAAGGCCGCTATGCTCACCATTATAAGGCAGCTATGCTCACCATTATAAGGCAGCTATGCTCACCATTATAAGGCAGCTATGCTCACCATTATAAGGCAGCTATGCTCACCATTATAAGGCCGCTATGCTCACCATTATAAGGCAGCTATGCTCACCGCCATAAGACAGCTATGCTCACTGCTATAAGACAGCTATGCTCACCGCTATAAGACAGCTATGCTTACCGCTATAAGACAGTAATGCTCACCGCTAGAAAGGCAGCTATGCTCACCAGTATACTATAATTGACAATATTGGATATACAAGTTAACTATGCCCACCACTGTAAGGCAGCTATGCTCACCAGTAAACCATCAATGACTTTATTGGATATGCTGTACATTACTTGATGTACTGTGCTGAACATCGAGTATATCCTTTGGGTCTTCACAAGGTCTTATATCATATATTTAGTTCCGTCTTGACTGACAATATGGCTCAGAAAAAGTATCGTGCAAAGACTTTATGTGACCCAGCTTGATTTAATGGAGTTTGCTGTGCTTTTCCAGGTTTAGGAGCTCGGCCATTCTTAGGGTACCTTCACACTGAGCAACTTTTGAACGATAACGATAGCGATCCGTGACGTTGCAGCGTCCTGGATAGCGATATCGTTGTGTTTGACACGCAGCAGCGATTAGGATCCCGCTGTGACATCGCTGGTCGGAGCTAGAAGGCCAGAACTTTATTTCGTCGCTGGATCACCCGCTGACATCGCTGAATCGGCGTGTGTGACGCCGATCCAACGATGTCTTCACTAGTAACCAGGGTAAACATCGGGTTACTAAGCGCAGGGCCGCGCTTAGTAACCCGATATTTACCCTGGTTACCATTGTAAATGTAAAAAAACCCAAAACACTACATACTTACATTCCGGTGTCTGTAGCGTCCCCCGGCATCAGCTTCCCTGCACTGTGTCAGCGCCGGCCGGCCGTAAAACAGAGCACAGCGGTGACGTCACCGCTCTGCTTTACGGCCGGCGCTGACACAGTGCAGGGAAGCTGACGCCGGGGGACGCGACAGACACCGGAATGTAAGTATGTAGTGTTTTTTTTTTTTAACATTTACAATGGTAACCAGGGTAAACATCGGGTTACTAAGCGCGGCCCTGCGCTTAGTAACCCGATGTTTACCCTGGTTACCCGGGGACTTCGGCATCGTTGGTCGCTGGAGAGCTGTCTGTGTGACAGCTCTCCACCGACCACACAACGACTAAACAGCGACGCTGCAGCGATCGGCATCGTTGTCTATATCGCTGCAGCGTCGCTTAATGTGACGGTACCTTTAACCATTAAGTGAAAAGAGGTACAACTTTCCAATAGATTGTGTTTGAATTCCTCACAAAGACCTCTGCTTGCTATCAGTGAACTTCTACGAGGGCCAAATTACGTTCTTAGGAAGTTTTATTAGAGTGGCGCTGTTTGTAATAATGTTATTCGTTAGGAAAACATTTTTTAGACTTCCTATCAAAAAAAGAAGTAAATAATTGTCAAGTAATATTCCTCTTAACCTTATAATAAATGTTGATATCAACTGATTCAACTCAATTGAGGAGAAATTCCATTGCGATATACATAAAACACCAGATCAATTGATAGGATCTTACCTTTCACAGATACGACCTTTTCAAGGTCACTCGTCATTTCACCGTAACTTTTCTGAAAGGTTCACACAAAGGAAATGCGGGGAAAAAAAAACACAAAAAAGAGAGTCCTAATTATTTTATATCCAGGTAAAAGGTCAGTACCCCTAGAAGTTGTTAACCATTTTTTTTCTAATGGTAGAGAGATCTCTTCAAATGGTGGACCGCCAGCATCGACATTCACCCATTTATTGTACACAATAATCGAAATGGCCCAGCCTATTTTGACCTTAATGACCTGGCCGTTTTTTGCAATTCTGACCAGTGTCCCTTTATGAGGTAATAACTCAGGAATGCTTCAACAGATCCTAGCGGTTCTGAGATTGTTTTTTCGTGACATATTGGACTTCATGCTAGTGGTAAATTTAGGTTGATAATTTTTGCGTTTACTTGTGAAAAAAATGAAAATTTGGCTAAAAATTTGGAAAATTTCGCAATTTTCAAATTTTGAATTTTTATTCTGTTAAACAAGAGAGAGTTATGTGACACAAAATAGTTAATAAATAACATTATCCACATGTCTACTTTATATCGGTACAATTTCGGAAACAAAATTTTTTTTTTGCTAGGAAGTTATAAGGGTTAAAATTTGACCAGTGATTTCACATTTTTACAACGAAATTTCCAAAACCATTTTTTTTTAGGGACCACCTCACATTTGAAGTCCGTTTGAGAGGTCTATATGGCTGAAAATACCCAAAAGTGACACCATTCTAAAAACTGCACCCCTCAAGGTGCTCAAAACCACATTCAAGAAGTTTATTAACCCTTCAGGTGCTTCACAGCAGCAGAAGCAACATGGAAGGAAAAAATGAACATTTAACTTTTTAGTCACAAAAATTATCTTTTAGCAACAATTTTTTTTTATTTTTCCAAGGGTAAAAAGAGAAACTGGATGATAAAAGTTATTGTACAATTTGTCCTGAGTACGCCGAAACCCCATACGTGGGGGGGAACGACTGTTTGGGTGCACGACAGGGCTTGGAAGGGAAGGAGCGCCATTTGACTTTTTCAATTAAAAATTGGCTCCAATCTTTAGTGGACACAATGTCGCGTTTGGAGAGCCCCTGTGTGCCTAAACATTGGAGCTCCCCCACAAGTGACCCCATTTTGGAAACTAGACGCCCCAAGGAACTTATCTAGATGCATAGTGAGAACTTTAAACCCTCAGGTGCTTCACAAATTGATCCGTAAAAATGAAAAAGTACTTTTTTTTTTCACAAAACATTTCTTTTAGCCTCAATTTTTTCATTTTCACATGGGCAACAGGATAAAATGGATACTAAAATGCGTTGGGCAATTTCTCCTGAGTACACCGATACCTCATATGTGGTCACAAACCACTGTTTGGGCACACGGCAAGGTTCGGAAGGGAAGGAGCGCCATTTGACTTTTGAATTAAAAATTAGCTCCAATCGTTAGCGGACACCATGTCGCGTTTGGAGAGCCCCTGTGTACCTAAAGATTGGAACTCCCCCACAAGTGACCCCATTTTAGAAACTAGACCCCCCAAGGAGCGTATCTAGATGCATAGTGAGCACTTTGAACCCCCAAGTGCTTCACAAATTGATCCGCAAAAATGAAAAAGTACTTTTTTTTTTTTCACAAAAAATTTATTTTAGCCTCAATTTGTTCTTTTCCACATGGGCAACAGGATAAAATGGATCCTAAAATTTGTTGGGCTATTTCTCCTGAGTACACCGATACCTCATATGTTGGGGTAAACCACTCTTTGGGCACACGGCAGGGCTCGGAAGGGAAGGAGTGCCATTTGACTTTTTGAATGGAAAATTAGCTCCAATCGTTAGCGGACACCATGTCGCGTTTGGAGAGCCCCTGTGTGCCTAAACATTGGAGCTTCCCCACATGTGACCCCATTTTGGAAACTAGACCTCCCATGGAACTAATCTAGATGTGTGGTGACCACTTTAATCCCCCAAGTGCTTCACAGAAGTTTATAACGCAGAGCCGTGAAAATAAAAAATAATTTTTCTTTCCTCAAAAATTATGTTTTAGCAAGCAATTTTTTATTTTCGCAAGGATAACAGGAGACATTGGACCCCAATAGTTGTTTCCCAGTTTGTCCTGAGTATGCTGGTACCCCATATGTGGGGGTAAACCACTGTTTGGGCGAACGTCGGGGCTCGGAAGGGAGGGAGCACCATTTGACTTTTTGAACGCAAGATTGGCTGGAATCAATGGTGGCGCCATGTTGCGTTTGGAGACCCCTGATGTGCCTAAACAGTGGAAACCTGAAAAAAGTACAATTTCTGATAGACCAGAATTAATATCAATAGAAAAAAACAAAAAACAACTAATCTAAACAATAACTTTATTTCAAAACCATTGGATTAAAACAAGCACGACACCCCAACCCCTTATGATAGGAGTGGGTTTATAAAAGCCCGGTTTGGTGAGAGAAGGGCAAAGGTAAAGGGAGCAAAAAATGGGATAAAAAATCCTATGTATCCCTAGCATATGTCCCCTGCCTATCTGCGGAGGTTTGCACCCTCTTGGACGCAATATGGCGCCCCCGCTCCTCGTCGACTGGCCCTAAATGCCCTACAACCGGGCACAGCATTCATCTCTGATGTGACTTAAACACACGGAAGTCTAATTTCCCATATGCCTCCTGAGGAACCACATCATGGGGGGGAAACGCGTAGAGGCGAAACTTGACCGCAGATAAGTGGATCGGGTTTTTTAATTTTATTATTTGTAAATTTGACCAATCATAGACGCTTTATTGACATATATTGAACATGAGTGCTCTTTGGGATACTAAGTTTCGGCTTCAACACTGAGGCTAGTGTATCTTTGCTTATCTGTATTTCCTCAGATGGTGGGGGTGTTATGTTTAGCAGTCACCCTGTTTGAAGTATTTTAGAACTTTGAAAAAATACCCTGCATATTTCAGCTATTGGTATTGGGTATATCATTTTTTGTAAGACTATTAGAATAAAAATATCTTTACTCATGTACATTTGCCTAGGTGGTAGAGGTGGTATATTCATCCACCATCCTATATAAAAATCGTCTTTGCAGCAAGATACTTAATATAGTGTTGTTGATATCAGCTTGTGTGTTGTTGTGTGTATTTTTTATGGTCTGTCCGAAGCTAGAAGGGTTCAGAGTTATGGGTCACCGTTTTAGCCCCTCAGGCACCCCCTGTGTATAGGATCCACCTACGTTTGTAGGGACACAGTGAGGGACAACAGGGGCAGCCGCCGAGGAGCGGGGGCGCCATTTGCGTTCAAGAGGGTGCCAACCTCCGCTGACAGGCAGGGTCTCTTGGTTAGGGACTCCCTAGGGCGTACTAGCCTTAGCTATCAGCAGAGTACTATAGGTTGTAGGGCTCTGTACGGTCAGACCAGCCCGGCTGGGCTTGCACGTTGGTGATTTATTACCTGGTATTTGGTGTGTGTGTCCTGTTGGTATATTTTATCAGACATCATCACATTAAGGGACTTGTAGGGCAGTTAGGGCCAGTCGACGAGGAGCGGGGGCGCCATATTGCGTCCAAGAGGGTGCCAACCTCCGCAGATAGGCAGGGAACATATGCTAGGGATACATAGGATTTTTTATCCCATGTTTTGCTCCCTTTACCCTTGCCCTTCTCTCACCAAACCGGGCTTTTATAAACCCACTCCTATCATAAGGGGTTGGGGTGTCGTGCTTGTTTTAATCCAATGGTTTTGAAATAAAGTTATTGTTTAGATTAGTTGTTTTTTGTTTTTTTCTAAACAGTGGAAACCCCTCAATACTAACTCCAACATTAACCCCAACACACCCCTAGCCCTAATCCCAACTCTAGCCATAACCCTAATCACAACCCTAACCCCAACACACCCCTAACCACAACCCTAACCCCAACACACCTAACCCTAATCCCAACCCTAACCCTAATCCTAAAACTAATCCCAACCCTAACCCTAATCCCAACTCTAACCCCAACACACCCCTAACCCTATCTTTTACCCTAACCACAAGCCTAATCTTAACCCTATTTCCAACCCTAGCCCTAATTCCAACCCTAACCCTAAGGCTATGTGCCCACGTTGCGGATTCGTGTGAGATGTTTCTGCACCATTTTTGAAAAATCCGCAGGTAAAAAGCACTGTGTTTCACCTGCGGATTTACCGCGGATTTCCAGTGTTTTTTGTGCTGATTTCACCTGCGGATTCCTATTGAGGAACAGGTGCAAAACGCTGCAGAATCCGCATTAAGAATTGACATGCTGTGGAAAATACAATGCAGCGTTTCCGCGCGGTATTTTCCGCACCATGGGCACAGCGGATTTGGTTTTCCATAGGTTTACTGTTGTGAATTCTGTTGTCGAACTCCCTCCTGTGGTCGTGAATGGTACTTCGGCGAGTTCTGTCTATGGGCTCCCTCTGGTGGCTATGAGTGAAGCTGCTGCTTCTGAGGTTCCTTACACAGGTGACGTGGTTTATCCTTTGGTTGGCTTCTCTATTTAACTCCACTCAGATCGTTACTCCATGCCAGCTGTCAATGTTTTAGCATTGGTTCAGTTCGCTCCTGGATCTGCCTGGTGACCTGTCTTCTCCTGCAGAAGCTAAGTTCCTTATTGTTATTTTTGCTCATTGTTTCTTTGTCCAGCTGGTTATCCTGATTTTGTCTTGCTAGCTGGAAGCTCTGGGATGCAGAGTGGCCCCCCCCCCGCACCGTGAATCGGTGCGGAGGTCTTTTTTGCACACTCTGCGTGGTCTTTTGTAGGTTTTTGTGCTGACCGCAAAGATTCCTTTCCTATCCTCTGTCTATTTAGTAAGTCTGGCCTCTCTTTGCTGAAACCTATTTCATTTCTGCGTTTGTGACTTTCATCTTTTCTCACAGTCATTATATGTGGGGGGCTGCCTATTCCTTTGGGGAATTTCTCTGAGGCAAGGTAGGCTTTATTTTCTATCTCTAGGGCTAGCTAGCTCTGAGGCTGTGACGAGGCGCCTAGGGAGCGTCAGGAGCGCTCCACGGCTATTTTTAGTGTGTGTGATAGGATTAGGGCTTGCGGTCAGCAGAGCTCCCACATCCCGGAGCTCGTCCTGTATGAGTTTAACTATCAGGTCATTCCTGGTGCTCCTAACCACCAGGTCATAACAGTACAGCTGGCCCAAAGTATTAATGCATCTCAATAGAGGGATAAGAGGACTTCTGAGACCATTTTTTTTTCTTTGCACTGTGTTTTGTCTTTCTTTTCCCCTAGACCTTTGGGTGGTTCAGGACACAGGTGTAGAGATGGACATTCAGGGTCTATCCTCTTGTGTGGATCATCTCACTGCAAGGGTACAAAACATTCAAGATTTTGTGGTTCAGAATCCTATGTTAGAGCCTAGAATTCCTATTCCTGATTTATTTTCTGGGGATAGATCTAGATTCTTGAATTTCAAAAATAATTGTAAACTGTTTCTAGCTTTGAAACCCTGCTCTTCTGGTGACCCCGTTCAACAAGTAAAAATCATAATTTCTTTGTTGCGTGGTGACCCTCAAGACTGGGCATTTTCCCTTGCGCCAGGAGATCCTGCATTGCGAGATGTAGATGCGTTTTTTCTGGCGCTTGGATTGCTTTATGATGAACCAAATTCAGTGGATCAGGCAGAGAAAATCTTGCTGGCTTTGTGTCAGGGTCAAGATGAAGCGGAGGTGTACTGTCAGAAGTTTAGAAAGTGGTCTGTGCTTACTCAGTGGAATGAATGTGCCCTGGTGGCAATTTTCAGAAAGGGTCTTTCTGAAGCCCTTAAGGATGTCATGGTGGGATTTCCCATGCCTGCTGGTCTGAATGAGTCTATGTCCTTGGCCATTCAGATCGATCGGCGCATGCGTGAGCGCAAAGCTGTGCACCATCTGGCGGTATTCTCTGAGCATAGGCCTGAGCCTATGCAATGTGATAGGACTTTGACTAGAGCTGAACGGCAAGAACACAGACGTCGGAATGGGCTGTGTTTTTACTGTGGTGGTTCCACTCATGCTATCTCCGATTGTCCTAAGCGCACTAAGCGTTTCGCTAGGTCTGCCACCATTGGTACGGTACAGTCGAAATTTCTTTTGTCCATTACTCTGATTTGCTCTTTGTCATCCTATTCTGTTATGACATTTGTGGATTCAGGCGCTGCCCTGAATTTGATGGACTTGGAGTTTGCCAGGCGCTGTGGTTTTTTCTTGGAGCCCTTGCAGTATCCTATTCCATTGAGAGGAATTGATGCTATGCCTTTGGCCAAGAATAAGCCTCAGTACTGGACTCAATTGACCATGTGCATGGCTCCTGCACATCAGGAGGATATTCGCTTTTTGGTGTTGCATAATGTGGTCGTTTTGGGGTTGCCATGGCTACAGGTCCATAATCCAGTATTGGATTGGAAATCTATGTCTGTGTCCAGCTGGGGTTGTCAGGGGGTACATGGTGATGTTCCATTGCTGTCAATTTTGCCTTCCACTCCTTCTGAAGTCCCTGAGCTTTTATCAGATTACCTGAATGTATTTGAAGAGCCCAAATCTGGTGCCCTACCTCCTCATAGGGATTGCGACCGTGCTATTAATTTGATTCCTGGTAGTAAGTTTCCTAAGGGCCGTCTGTTTAATTTATCTGTGCCAGAGCACGCCGCTATGCGGAGTTATATAAAGGAACCTCAGAAGCAGCAGCTTCACTCATAGCCACCAGAGGGAGCCCATAGACAGAACTCGCCGAAGTACCATTCACGACCACAGGAAGGAGTTCGACAACAGAATTCACAACAGTTTACATGGTACTGTAAACCTGATGGAAAACTGCTACGAATCCGCAGCGGCCAATCCGCTGCAGATCCGCAGCCAAATCCGCACCGTGTGCACATAGCCTAATTCTAACCCTAACCCTAGTTCTAACCCTAATTCTAATCCTAGCCCTAACCCTAGCCCTAGTTCTAACCATAACCCTAGTGGAAAAATAAAAGTAAATATATTTTCTTTATTTTATTATTGTCCCTACCTATGGGGGTGATAAAGGAAGGGGTTCATTTACTATTTTTCTTTATTTTGATCACTGTGATAAAACCAATCACAGTGATCAAAATGTACCTGGAATGAACCTGCCGGCCGGGCGATTTAGCAGGCGAACTGCGCATGCGCCCACCATTTTGGAAGATGGTGTCGCCCATGGAGAAGACGGACGGACCCCGGGAGGCTAGGTAAGTATGAGGGGGTGGGATCGGAGCACGGGGGTCATTGGAGCACGGGGGTGGGATCGGAGCATGGGGGGTGGGATTGGAGCACGGGGGGTGGGATCGGAGCACGGGGGGTGGGATCGGAGCACGGAGGTGAGCGGAGCACAGGATGGAGGACTGGGGAGGAGATCGGTGGCCGGGCAGATCAGAGTTTCCAGCCATGGCCGATGATATTGCAGCATTGGCCATGGCTGGATTGTAATATTTCACCACTTTTCATAGGTGAAATATTACAAATCGCTCTGATTGGCTGTTGAAAGTGAAACAGCCAATCAGAGCGATTGTAGCCACGGGCTGATTTACCACTCCCCCTGTCCCTGCAGATCAGGTGAAATTGGAGTTAACCCTTTCACCCGATCTGCAGGGACGTGATCCCTCCTTGACGCCACATAGGCGTCACAGGTCGGATTGGCCCCGACTTTCATGACGCCTACGTGGCGTCACAGGTCGGGAAGGGGTTAAATCCACGTTGAAGAGGACATCTGTGAGTATTAATACCAGTTCTTAGATCAGCAACATGACCGCCTTTACAATAAAGAAGCCTTAGGTCATGTGCGTCCTCAGTACCAATCAATGGCCCGCTTCACTCTGTCAACATTGCTGGAGCAGCACCGGCACAAGAGCTGAGTACAGCCTGTTTTTATTTTCCATGGGGAAGTATGTTAATTTAGAAGGGGTTGTCTAAGTAGTGGACAACTACTTTAAAGGGACTCTGTCACCTGAATTTGCCTTGTGCCTTGTGCAGGCATGTACTACGGAGGACAGAGAATGAACTTCAATCCAATATTGCAGCCAGCATGCAGCCAGCGGGTAAGGAAAGGGTGAATCAAACACCCGAAAACCCCGCCCCTATGGCTGAAAATTGTTCCCTCCAAATTCATGTGCAGAGTCCCTTTAATCGCTGCTGGAGAGGAGTGGTCTTCTATTGTGACTTTATATAAAAAACTACTTACTATATTTCGACATGGCTTCTTGAGACAAATTAAAGCGGTTATTAAATTTGTCACTTACATATAAATTTTTTCTCTTAGCTTATGACGGTCAGTCTCTTGACATTTTTAATACACTCCTGACTGAACACTGCACCCACCAGCATATGGCGGTTTTAAGCAACGGTTGATCCTACTTGCCCATATGGTTGTTGGGTGTTCCAGGACCAGGGACTTCTTCCCAGTACCTACTGCTAGGGGTGCCCTAGCTCGCCCTGTTCCCTGGATTACTTCTGATGGTGTAGGTGCTGGGACCATATACCTTGTCTTAGCTCCTGAATCTGCCCTCCTGAATCCGCCCTCAGTCTGTACCTTTCCTCCACCCAGGGAAGAGAGGATTAGTAGTTTACCATTATACATCAACCAGACTAACAAGGTAATATGAACAGGGATAAAGGAAAATACCAATCTTAGTTTTTTCACACAAACAACAGAGGAATGCATCGGGGAGTGGAGGATGGGGATAAACCAAAGTAGAAGAAGAAAGGGAATTATCACACTAAAAATCTAGAAACAGTCACACATAAATCCACCAAACGCCTTCTCCAATAACAACCTCCAGCCATGCAGCATAAGCTAGCTATGACAATGAACCCATTTGTAGCCATTACCTAACATATAAAAAAAAAACTGAAAATAAAATAGAGCATAGAGTATACTTCATTATAGTAAGCTTACTTTGTCAATCTATAAATAATTTGCAGAAACTGAAGCTCAGTCTACCTTTTGATCCAGCTGGGCAATTGGCATTTTTTCTGGAAACTCATGGGAATATATAAGATAGGGACATGTTTCTAGCGGAGTTCCCATACTTGATCCATCTATAAGGAATAAAAACAGGGACTGAATAAATTATTTATATCTAACCATCAGATGATTGGTGACTATAAAGTTAGGTGATCCACCAACCTGTTATCTCTTCTTTAATCAGTAAAGGTCTCTCCGTCTCCAGGGATGTGATGGACTGGTGATCTTTCATCATATCTTTATACTGATCCTTGTGTCCTTCTAAATACTCCCACTCCTCCGTTGAGAAATAGACGGCGACATCCTGACACCTGAAAGGAACCTGACACACACAATGATACCGTCATCCTTCTGACACCATGTGTAATGTCCCAGCGTTCCCAGCAGCGCTCACCTCTCCGGTCAGCAGCTCGGTGATCTTGTTGGTAAGTTCTATAATCTTTTGTTCATGTATCAGAGATGGAAGCATCGACTCGGTGATGTCGCTCTGGGTCTCGCTCTCTTCTTTTGACATTTGTGGGGTCACTCTCTTGCCAGATGGCTTTTTTACTACTGTGTAATCCTGTGTGTGGCGAGATAATGATCAGTATATCATTATATACAGTGTGAAAAATAAGTATTTGATGCACTGTCGATTTTGCAAGTTTTCCCACCTGCAAAAAGTTTTTTTTCATAGGTACACTTCACCTGTAAGGAACAGAATCTAAAAATAAAAACCAGAAAATCACATTGTAGGATTTTTAAATAATTAAATTGCATGAAAAAAGCATTTGATCACCGACCAACCAGCAAGAATTCTGTTTTCACAGACTTGTAAGACGCCTCCTACTCTGCACTTATTACTTGCATTCATTGCACTTATTTGAAGTTGTTACCTGTATAAAAGACACCTGTCCACACACTCAATCACACTCCCACCTTTCCACCATGGCCAAGACCAAAGAGCTGTCTAAGGACACTAGGGACAAAATTGTAGACCTGCACAAGGATGGCATGGGCTACAGGACAATAGGCAAGCAGCTTGGTGAGAAGGCAACAATTGTTAGAAAATGGAAGAACTGTCAGTCTTCCTCGGTCTAGGGATCCATGCAAGATCTCGCCTCGTGGGGTAAGGATGATTCTAGGAAAGGTCAAGAATCAGCCCGGAACTACATGGGAGGATCTGGTCAATGGCCTGAGGAGAGCTGGGACCACAGTCTCAAACATTACCATTAGTAACACACTATGCTGTCATGGATTAAAATCCTGCAGGGCACATGTCCAGGCCAGTTTGAGGTTCACCAATGATCATCTGGATGATCCAGAGGACGAATGGGAGAAGGTCATGTGGTCGCGAGACCAAAGTAGAACTTCACTTGTCGTGTTTGGAGGAAGAAGAAGGATGAGTACAACCCCAAGAACACCATTCCAGACGTGAAGCATGGTGGGGAAAACATCATACTTTAGGGGTGCTGTTCTGCAAAGAGGTCAGGATGACTGCACCGTATTGAAGGAATGACAGATGAAGTTATGCATCACAAGATTTTGGCCAACAACCTCCTTCCCTCATTAAGAGCATTGAAGATGGGTTGTGGCTGGGTCTTCTAGCATGACAAGGACCAGAAAAACACAGCCAAGCTCCATAAGAAACACTTCAAAGGTCCTGGAGTGGCCTAGCTGGTCTCCAGACCTGAACCCAATAGAAAATCTTTGGAGGGAGCTGAAACTCAACGTTGCCCAGTGACAGTCCCGAAACCTGAAAGATCTGGAGAAGTTCTGTATCGAGGAGTGGACCAAAATCCCTGCTGCAGTTTGTGCAAACATGGTCAAGAACTACAGGAAACGTATGACCTCCGTAATTGCAACGGTTTCTGTACCAAATAAGTTCTGTTTTTCTATTTTATCAAATACTTATTTCATGCAATAAAATGCAAATTAATGATGTAAAAATCATTTAATGTGATTTTCTGGATTGTTTTAAGATTCTGTCTCTCACAGTTGAAGTGCACCTACCATAAAAATTTACAGACCTCTCCATTCTTTGTAGGTGAGAAAACTTGCAAAATCAGCAGTGCATAAAATACTTATTTTCCCCACTATGTATTCTAATAAATCCTTCACCTTTCCCATCATTGACCTGTTTTATTAATAATAGTGATGGCACGTGGATCTCTTACCTCTCCAGTTATCAAGTAGATTATCTCAAGAGCGAGGTCTAATATATCTGCAGCCATGTGGTTTCGGTGCTTGTCCATTGCTGGTGGGTCATTGAAAACCATTGTCTTTCAACGGAAGCTGTAGCAGTGATTGTTCCGTACCTAAGGAACCTGTGCAAAACATGGAGGACTGAAAGCAAAATAAAAACTTACATGATGTGCAGTATCGCCCTTATCATCAATTGTAAATGGATACTCACAACATGCGTGTGGAGGTGACTAAAGTGTCTTAAATGGCCACTTTATTATAGATACCCATTTAGAAGCTGTTTGGACCTCCTTTGGTTTCAGAACCTTAGCAACTTGTCATGCTATAGATTCCATTAGCTGTTGAAATCACATTGCAGTAATATTGACCCATGCGACAAGATAGTTTCTCACAAATTAGATAGAGGAACTAATACTCTTAACAGCCTGTTCTACCTCATCCTAGATATGGTTTATAGCCCAGGTAGGCAACCAGTAGATCGAAGGTCATGACTAGATCACAATCCTTTAAGCTTGCCATAGACTAGAGATTTTAGCTTTCTTAATTTATTTTAATTGATTGGTGAGTCTGAGTTACCGCAAGTTAAAACACCAAATCAGCATCTGATATTTCTGACTTTTATCTGTGGGCTCAAATTTCTTAACCAAAAATATTGGCCACTTCATATGAAAGCTACTGAAAATAGTCCAACACATTAGGTTGGATTTTTCCCAGATGGTACTGTGATTGGTGTTTAATAGTCTTGACACTAATCAGTTATAACGAATGACAAAATCACCAGTGTACAATCGGTTTTAAGATCCTCAAACAACATTAGACTAAGGCCGGACAAATCTGCCAACATCGATGGCTTCGAACGACACTTCTGTGAGGATGAGGGGGAGATGTTGATCGGGCATGTCCAATTTCACACTGCCAATCGCTGTATTCTCCTGAAGATAAACCACTGGAGAAAATGTTTCTTGGTGGCTTTCTCATAAAGAACAATGCAGCACTTGTTTAGCGGAACAAGCGATGCTGTATATGGGAGACGCGGCCAAGATAACTGTGGATGGAGTAATTGGCTTATGCATTACTCAGACACCTATCTAATGTGTATGGCTGCCTTTAGGCTAATAATTTGTAGGTATAGGAGGCCTTTCTTTGTGTTTCTGTTATCATTAGACTGACACATCAATCCCTCCTTTGTGGAGAGTGTTTGTGACAATTTGGCAAACAAAAAATAGTGAAAACACTGGTGAGCATTTTGTGTAAAATGGCCATCTCTGAGCTAAGCATGGCTTGGTTTTGTTTATGTGTGAGGCATGAATTTTACAATATGACCCTTGCATTGTAGAAGGATCATCTTTATTCTCATTTGCACAAGAAAAGACTAGAAGCGATGGGATGACACTGAGTGTGAGGAGACACAGATTAGATATTAGAAAAATCTTTTTGACAGTGAGGGTGATCAATGAGTGGAACAGGCGGCCATGAGAGGTAGTGAGTTCTCCTTCCATGGAAGACTTCAAACAGAAGCTGGACAGACATTTGTATGGGATGGTTTAGTGAATTCTGCTTTGAGCAGGGGGATGGACACGACGAGCCTGGAGGTCCCTTCCCACTCTACCATTCTATGAATAGCACATTGTCCTGCTAAAGTGTCCTTCTCTTATAGAGTAAACAGTTGCTAACAAGGGATGAACTTTCTTTATCAGAACACTCAAGGTAAATTCCTACTGTCCAAAAGTATCAGAGGACCCAAGATGGCTCACATCATTACTGAACCTCCATCATGCTAAAATGTTTACGCCTGACAGGAAGGGCAGCACGGTGGCTCAGTGGATAGCACTGCAGCCTTGCAGCGCTGGAGTCATGGGTTCTAATCCCACCCAGGACACCATCTGCAAAGAGTTTGTATGTTCTCTCCGTGTTTGCGTGGGTTTCCTCCGGGTACTCCGGTTTCCTCCCACATTCCAAAGACATACTGATAGGGAATTTAGATTGTGAGCCCCATTGGGGACAGCGATGATAATGTGTACAAACTGTAAAGCGCTGCGGAATATGTTAGCGCTATATAAAAAAAATAAAGATAAGAAGAAGAAGGGTTCATTGATGCATGCTGCTTGCGCCATTTCTGACCTTCTCATCAGTAATTATATCTAGATTCATCTGATCAATGTTTTCCCAATGCTTAGTAATTTAGTCATTCCTTTTTTTGATCCCTAAAACCACTTTATGTTTCCTTTAAACCGCAGGGGTGCTGTCATTTGTCCTAGTCTGTTGAAAACCATCCGCGCATAGGGACTAGCTGTGCATTCAGTCTAATTAGTTAAACACCAGGGTAGTATACATTTTTCTTGACTGTGCACTGCCTGTTCATCAGAACGATTCTGGCCCCGATTTGTCTACAATCAATGCCCAGGTCTTGTTTGAAGTTGATCAGATCACTCAATTTTCCTATTCAGATATGGATTCACACAGAAACTGATCTACAGAAAACGCTGAACTTCAGGGTTCTGTATCTAATTTCCATACAGGAAAGTTCTAATTGTGAAAAACTATCTCTAATGCTGGTTTTAGACGAGTGGATAATTGTACATACAATCAGCATAAGCAATATCCCAACATTGTGGTCAAGCTTCTGGACTTTTCAAAGGCATTTGGTACATAAAAGGAGAACAACGGGGAAAATATGTATAATTGGCTTAAGAAATGACTTAATGACATTTGGACAGGGAGGTCAGGTACCCATCAGTTTTAATGGGACCACCTTGACAATGGTTGATGGGCTCACACTATTTGGCCAAATTCTGTGCTAAGCGTCTCAAAAAAAATGTTTTTCCTTACGTTCAAAAAGCAATTTTGCTATTCATGTTTCATGTATTTCATATTTGACGTGTTTTGGCACGATAGAGTGCAACCTTTTTTTGTATATTAAGAAATGACTTAGTCATAGGAAACAGAGGGTGGTTATTAATGAACCACACTCATAACTCACACATGATTGAGTCACAGTTGACAGTGAGGTACCACATGTGGTCAGTATTGGGCCGTCTTCTTTTTAACATATTTATTAATGACCTCCTCTGAAGTCACACACAATGGAATTTCAATATTTGCAGATGAAACTAAGCTCAAGGTAGTCAATCTGCACTGGTTTCAATATAATAATAGCAATAATCAACATAGAGTATGATCATTTAATACTACAAAGGGCTTTGAAAAAACTGCAGGTTTTAGCTGAGAAATAGCAATTGAAGTTTATCTTAGCTAACTGTAAGCTTATGCACTTGGCAGTGGAAACAAAATATACAAATTTGTAGAAAACTTTAGTGACCAAAGCCTGGCAGCTGCTGGCAAGGCAAATAAAGTAATGGGAGTCATTAAATGAGGCGTAGATGCTCATGACAAGAACATAGTTTTACCTTTATACGTCTACAAGTCACTAGTGCGTCCACACGTAGAATACTGTGCACAATTTTGGGCTCCAATTTATAAGAAGGACATATGCGGCGCCCCAGGGTCCTGGTCGTCGCAGTGGTATTGCTTTCCTCTCGGGGAGAGTGATGCAACGTTTGGAGGCAAAGAAGGATAACTGCATCCAGGTATCACAAACATGCAACACATTTCACACTCCAGACCACCAGGGGGAGCTTCTGCTCCTATTTATTAGGTCACTTCCCATATGGATATAACTAGTAGTCTGTAGGGAAAGTTAGTCAGTTCCAGACAGGAGTCAGTTCCTGGCAGAGCTCCAGACAGGAATTCTGTTGGTTTCAGACTAGAGTCTGAGGAGGACAGAGGGTCAAAGGAGCTGTGCATGCCCTCAGAGCTGCAGCTCCCAGAAAGAGACATTGAAAGACAGAACTATATTGCAGCGAGCGTGAAGGAAGTCAAAGCAAAGGAGAGGATACCAGAAGTGGACCAGCCCTGATCAAGCTGTCTCCTGAGGCACAACATCCCGGGAGCCGGAACACCACGGGAGTAAGGACCTCTACACCTTATTTCAGAGACCGGCAGGACAGCGAATTGCAGGTTACCTGTCCGCACTTACACCCAGGAGGCTAGGTGACACCTACAGAGCAGGGTTATCTAAGAGACCCTATAAACAGGCTCAAGTCACTAGTCATATGGGCATTGTCTTATCCTATATGGGGGACAGAGAGAGCGAAACACCACATCTGTGAGACCCTTATGTGAAGCCATAGGCAGTAAGGGACTACACCACCGCAGCGCAAAGGAAGGCTATTGATTTCCACCTGGGCAAGGGAACTCTGGACTTGCCTCCAAACCGGCCGGACTCTGCCTGCCCTGTGATCTGGTGCCCTGAACTGTGGCTGCAGAAGTCTTCAGTAAAGGTAAAGAGACTGCAACCCTGTGTCCTTGTTCCTCACTGCGCCATTCACCATCCACCGTCTACACACTGGGACGCCCTGGGGACATACTTCACCTGTGGGAAGGTATACCATCTAGCTGCCTCAAAGCAGCGTCAGTCACCCTGACTGAATACCACAGGTGGCGTCACGAACATAAACTCTTTTCCCCTTCAAAGACCTTTCCCTTTTACTAGAGATTGTGCAAAGAAGAGTAATTAATGCACTTAAGGGAATGGGAGACCTGCAATATGAGGACAGGTTATCAAACTTGGGGTTATTCAGTTAGAAAAAACTAAGTCTTAGGAGCGATCTTATTACACTGTGTAGCTGAATCTCTTGTCCTTGTCTCCCTGTGGAAGGTATGGTTTTTGGCCACAATTATTCTTCCACGAAGATCACTTCTAGCCAGAATTCTTCAAATAGTAGATGGGTTTAGCTGGGTCTCATTGGTCGCAGCCTGTTCTGAGCTGATGACAGAGTTGGACATCTTGAGAGTTGCACGGAATTAACCATGATGTGTATTTCATCTGCTGCAAGTTTCCTTGACCAACCACTGCCTCTACGTTCCTCAACATTATCTATTTCTTGGTGTCTTTAAAGGGAACCTGTCAGCAGGGTTGTGCATAGTAACCTAAACACACATTCGTATATTCATTATGTAAACTAGAGGGCAGGTCACTCAGAGATCAGTAACCAGCCAGCAGTCTGCATTATGAATATATAATCAGAGCACCACATTCATGAACCGCACCTTAGGCCACGGACATATCATTAACTAAAAAATAAATAAATAAATAAGGATTAAAAAAGAAGCACAAGACGTATTTCATCAACAAAGGAATCATTTTATTCAGTATAACTGTGCTGACCTGACACTGTGTGTAGGATACTATGCACAATCCTAATGACAGGTTCCCTTTAACACTGAGAAGTACACTGTGTGCAGAATTATAGGCAAGTTGTATTTTAGAGGATTATTTTTATTATTGATCAACAACTCTGTTCTCAATCCAAATGACTCAAATATCAAAGCTTAATATTTTTGGAAACTGAAGTGGTTTTTTTTTTAGATTTGGCTATCTTGGGAGGATATCGGTTTGTGCAAGTAACTATTACTGTGCAGAATTATTAGGCAACTTAATAAAAACCAAATATATTCCCATCTCATTTCTTTATTTTCACCATGTAAACCAATATAACTGCACAAAATTTAGAAATAAACATTTCTGAAAAACAAAACCCAAAAAATTAGTGACCAATATAGCCACCTTTCTTTATGATGAACGATCAACATTGCGTGCAGCAGCCACCACAGCCTCCAGACACTGTTCCGAGAGGTGGACTGTTTTCCCTCTCTGTAGATCTCACATTTTATGAAAGACCACAGGTTCTCTATGGGGTTCAGATCAGGTGAACAAGGGGGACAGGTCATTATATTTTCTTCTTTGAGACCTTTACTGGCCAGCCACGCTGTGGAGTAGTTGGAGGCATGTGATGGAGCATTGTCCTGTATGAAAATCATTTTTCGAGTTCGACTTCTTCCTGTACCACTGCTTGAAGAAGTTGTCTTCCAGAAACTGGCAGTAGGTCTGGGAGTTGAGCTTCACTCCATCCTCAACCCGAAAAGATCCTACAAGTTCATCTTTGATAATACCAGCCCATACCAGTACCCCACCTCCACCATGCTGGCGTCTGAGTCGGAGTGGAGCTCTCTGCCCTTTACTGATCCAGCCTCTGGCCCATCCATCTGGTCCATCAGGAGTCACTCATTTCATCAGTCCATAAAACCTTTGAAAAGTCAGTCTTAAGATATTTCTTGGCCCAGTCTTGACGTTTCATAGGTTTCTTGTTCAAAGGTGGTCGTTTTTCAGCGTTCCTTACCTTGGCCATGTCCCCGAGTATCGCACACCTTGAGCTTTTTGATACTACAGTAACGTAGCAGCTATGAAAACTGGTGGCAAATGGCAGCTTCACGCTTGATTTTCCTCAATGGATGGGCAGTTATTTTGCGCCTTTTTTGCCCAACACGCTTCTTGTGACCCTGTTGGCTATGTGCCATAAAACGCTTGATTGTTCGGTGATCACGCTTCAAAAGTTTGACAATTTCAAGACTGCTGCATCCCTCTGCAAGACAGCTCACAATTTTGGACTTTTCAGAGCCCGTCAAACCTCTCTTCTGACCCATTTTGCCAAAGGAAAGGAAGTTGCCTAATAATTAAGCACACCTTATATAGGGTTTTGATGTCATTAGACAATACCCCTCCTCATTACAGAGATGCACATCACCTGATTTAGGCTAGTTTCACACTAGCGTTTAGCCGGGCTGCGGACTTCCTCCGTGAAGCCCCGCCCACTGCCACGCCTCTTCATTCAGCTTCGCCTACAGCTGCATGCTCACCCCATCTATAACATTGGGTACGCAGGCCATGCCGCTGTATGCGGATGCCTCCGCATGCGTCGTTTTGACGGTGCGGCATCTGCACGAAAATGCAACTCGTTGTGTTCGCCGCAGGTCATCGCACCATCAAAACGACGCATGCGGAGGCATCCGCATACAGCGCCATGGCCTGCGTACCCAATGTTAAAGATAGGGTGTGCACACCGCATGCAGCCGTAGGCGGAACTGAATGAAGAGGCGCAGCAGTGGGCGGAGCTTCACAGAGGAAGTCCGCATCCCTCCGCAGCCCGGCTAAATGCTAGTGTGAAACTAGCCTTCCTTAATTGGTAGTTGGCTCTCAAGTCTGAACAGCTTGGAGTAGGACAACATGTATAAAAAGTATCATGTGGTCAAAATACAACTTGCCTAATAATTCTGCACAGTGTATAGGCAGATACTTATCCATCATTGAATGCCATCAGGGAAGAGTCACATTGGCTACAAATTTATTTTGCAGTGGGACAACAACCCAGAACATGCAGCCAATGTAATTACGAACTATCTGCAGCGTTAAGTAGAACATGGAGTCCTGGAAGGGATAATATGGTCCCTACAGAGCCCAGGTTTCCGTTTCCACATCATCCAGTCTATCTGCAGTTACTTGAAGAGACAGATTGATTTGCACAAGAAGCACCTGCAGGACATCTGTTTTTAGTTTTCCCAAGATGTTTGGAACAACCTCCCTTTCCAGTTCCTTCAAAAACTGTGAGCAAGTGTGACTACAAGAATTGATGAAGACAAAGGGCGATAACACCAAATAATGATCTGACTTAGGCTATGTGCACACGTCAGGATTTTTTCCTGACATAATCCTGAGAATTCTGCCAGAAATCCGCGTGTTTTTCGTGCGGATTTCTCGCGGAATTTGCGCGTTTTTTGCGCGGATTTTTTGCGTTTTTTTCTTTCTTTCCCGGAATGTCCTTTTTGATAGGAAATCCGCAAAAAATCCGCAAAAAGATAGAGCATGTCCGGATTTTTGCGGTATGCGTTTTTTTTGCGGAAAAAAACGCTAACATCTGCACAAAAAATGCGGAATGCATTCTAAATGATAGGATGCATAATGTTGGCATTTTTTTAGCGGATTTATAGCGTTTTTATGGCGAAATTCCGCAAAAAAAAAACCGCTAAAAATCCGGACGTGCGCACATACCCTCAGATTTCTCTTTTTGCTCACTTCTTTAGAAAGCATTGATACTTTGCAGCATTTTCCCCACCTTTGTGGAGTTATGAAGAGACAAGTTGAGTATCACGCTCCAGCCAGGCTCTAAAAGAGTTTGTTCTTGAAGAATGCAAAAAAGATAGATAGATAGATAGATAGATAGATAGATAGATAGATAGATAGATAGATAGATAGATAAAAAAAAGAGCAGCACCTGTCTAACAAGTTTTGGGTGCAAGGCCTCCCAGTTACAAACCAGTCCTTATTATATTTAGAAAAAATTGGAAGCAGCACCCAATCTCGAGTGCAAAAAGATATTGCTTAATAATCCATCAAGCAACATTTCAGCTCCATGTGTGAGCTTGAAGAAGGCTCACATATGTGGTGTCTATCCACCTCGATAGCAAAGGCCATGGCAGTCTCCAATGACTTTCTGGTGCAATATGCTACTCCAGAATCCTGAAGCCTAGTTGACAGACCCTGGCAAAAATGACTCCTAAGGGCAGGGTCATTCCACTGAGTGTCAGTTGTCCATCTCCAGAACTCCAAGCAGTACTCCTCAGCCGGCCAGGCCTCCTGCTTGCTTTTACAGAGTTTTAACTCAGCCAGGGAGATGCCATCAGGATCAACGTACACCAGGGAAAAGCCGCAAAAAAGTAGTCCATTGACCGCAAAGATGGAGAGTCGATCAGTAGGGAGAAGGAGCAGGACTGGGGATCACCCTTAAGAAGGGAGTCTACAATCCCCACTCATTATTCCTTACTCCCTGGAGAATGAGAGCAGAGCCTGAAATATAATTTACAGTCTTCTTTAAAAACCATAAATGTATCTCTCTCTCCAGAAAACCTGTCAGGAAGAGATATTTTGGGTTATGGTTGAGCCAGGGCATGAGCCGAGACCAAGAACACAGACATGTGCTAAAGCTTCTGCGCCATCTGTGACCACGACTCAGTAACCTCATCTGTAAGGGTCTGGATCAGGTGTGCAAAAACTTCAACTTGAGTCATAAGAACTTCGGAAAATGGTGCAGGTCAGTTGTAATGTCACGCTCGGACACAGGAAAGTGTGGCAAATGACAGCATATAAATACAGCAGGATGGAAAAAAAAGAGGAAGACTAACAGTCGGGGATGGGACACCTTCTGACACCAATCTGTATCTGTCCCTTAGCTTCCCTAACGCCCCATGTGGGTTCTTCCCCCCACCGCTGTCCCATGCCTAGTCCTTCACTGTCACCTCTATGAACCCTGGCTAGTGCACTGGCTGACAAGGACACTAGCCTTGCCACTGCAGATGATAACACACAGGGGAAGAGACAAAGAGGGGACAGACAAAATGGATAATACTCAGCTTAGGCTCTGCTGCTAAGCTCGACAGCAGCAGAGTAAATGTCACTACGATAACAGATCTCCAACAGCAGCATCTCCACTGTCACAGGTGAGCTCCACACACCTAGCTGGTCTGCATGGAAGAGAAACTCTATAACCGACGATCAACTATCTAAAAGAGTCATGTGACTATCTAAAAGAGAGGTGGGAGTGGTTACCAACCAACATAGCTGACCAGTCCAAAAGAAACTGCCAGCAAGAGACTGACATTATCTCTTGCTGGACCAAAGGAAAAAAAACAACAACATTTAAATATTTAAATTTCAGCAGACCCAGAGCTGTCAGGAATCCCTTAAATGATTTGTGACATGAAGTCACTGGACAAGGTCTTCAAATCAAGGAACAGTACATTGGCGATGATGACACGGCTTATATATAGTTTATAGTCTTTCCTGTGGTAACATAGAGATGTGAAACCTGGACGATAAAGAAAAAAAAAATGAAGAAAAATCAACGCTTTCTCAAAGAATGTTATCAATACCATGGATGGTTAGAAGAACAAACAAATCAATTTTGGAACAAATCAAGGCAGACATGTCACTCGAAGCATGGATCACCAAGCTATGACTTGCCTACTTTAGGCAAATCATACAAAGAGAAAAATTACTGGAGAAGGACATCAAGGTAGAAAAAATAGAAAGAACAAGGTGAAGAGGAAAACCAGCAACCCGATGGCTTGATAATATCAAGATATTGGCAGAGAAAACCCTGGTGGACCTCTCTTGGCTGCACAAGATTGATCTTTCCTAAGATCATTCATCCTTCAAGTTGCTATGACTCGAGATCAAGCCAAAGGCTGTTTTTTAAAAAAAAGTACATTTTTAGTAGTTTTTGATGTGGGGTGTATTTATTTTAGCATCAGCTACTTAGAGTAAAACTGAAGATTTTGTATTGAAAGTTATATTATTGACCTTACGTTCATGTTACGAGTTAAAAAAATGTTCCATGAAACTCAGTCTTGTCAAAAGTTTGGAAATTGTTCTTCTGTTCAGTGAGATATTGATTAAAATCTTACTTTTCAAAGGGGGTGTACTGGACCAGCAGGAGCAACAGGTGTGTGTGGCCCTGGGAAAGAGGAATATTAACCCCTTTCTGACATCTGGCGTAACAATACATCCCTGTGACTTATTGACCAAGGACGGATTATTACGTTATTATGATTCTGACAGTTGACACAAAGCACTAAGTGCCAGGAGCGGTCCCACACAGCTCCCAGCACTTTAACCCCCCTAAATGATGTGATCGAACGCAATTTCAGCGTTCTGGAAGCCGGCAGAGGAATGACAGCCCCTCTACCTTTGGATTGGAGACCCCGCGGGTTGACGTGTAGTCCTGATTGTTGCCAAGGTGACCCAATGTCGTCATGATGACATTCGGGTCACCAGAGCTAGGAAAGTTGCTTGATCATGCGCAGTGCATGATCAGCAACTTTATCTGTTAGTGCAGAGCTGACAGTTTGCGTAGCATGGGGATGCTGATGCATCCCCATGCTATACAAGCAATCAGCCTGCAAAAAAATGATAGTGCCATTGTGGGACAAAGTAAAAACGTTAACATTTTTTTTTTTGTAATGGCTCAACGTTATAAACTTCTGTGACGCACCTGAGGGTTTAATGTGCTCACCACATATCTAGATCAGTTCCCTCAGGGGTCTAGTTTCCAAAATGGTATCACTTGTGGGGGATTTTCACTGTTTAGGCACATCAGAGGCTCTCCAAACCCTTGTCAAAATCCCAAAAATTGGGATCTGAAGTCCTTTTTTTCTGAAAAAAAAAGTTACCGTACATACTCGAGGATAAGCCGACCCGAGTATAAGCCGATCCGAGTATAAGCCGACCCCCCTAATTTTGCCACAAAAAACTGGGAAAACTTATTGACTCGAGTATAAGCCTAGGGTAGGAAATGCAGCAGCTACCGGTGAATTTCAAAAATAAAAATAGATGCCATTCATGTCATTATTGCCCCATGAGATGCTCCATATAAAGCTGTGCCACATATAATGCTGCATACCGTTCATTATTGCCCCATAGATGCTCTGTATAAAGCTGTGCCACATATAATGCTCCATATTGTTCATTATTGCCCCATAGATGTGCCATAGAAAGCTCTGCCATATAGTGCTCTGCACCGTTCATTATTGCCCCATAGATGTGCAATAGAAAGCTGTGCCATATAGTGCTCTGCACCGTTCATTATTGCCCCATAGAAAGCTCTGCCATATAAAACTGTGCCATATAGTGCTCTGCACCGTTCATTATTGCCCCATAGAAAGCTGTGCCATATAGTGCTCTCCAAGAATATTATTCAGGACACAGAATGTTTAGTTCAACATAATTTATTTATCAATAAGAATATTTCATTTTTTTTAAATGATGAAGATACTATCGAAACGCGCGTAGGGGTTTCTGGTGTTGTGTGTGCGCTCCAGCAAGGTGAATATGCCTGTATATAATTACTTACTCTTCCTTAACTAGGTATGTGCCGATCACGAAGGGGTTCTATATGCAATATTTGAGCTAAAGAGAAGTGGTGTAATATTGTACTGCTCTATTAAATACCAGTCAGCTCCTTGCAAATCCCCACAAATAGATATGCACTTATGCACATTGGCACTTTAGTAATCAAGAGTGGTCTCCTTGCAATGACATATTTCTAAGCCTGCATAGCATTTGGCATGAACTTATTTATTTTTATACACTAGATCAGGAATTTATAAGTATGTCAGGATTAATTATCAAGCACATATAGACCAGTTGTTTTGGATCGGAGGTACTTGCACAAAATTTTGTACTATGTATGTTTTTTAAAAAAATGAAATATTCTTATTGATAAATAAATTATGTTGAACTAAACATTCTGTGCCCTGAATAATATTCTTGGGGGGCTTCTGTTGTTCGCATTGATCTTTGAATGTGTTAGGTCAAACCTTATATGGACTAATATGTATAAATGCCATATAGTGCTCTGCAGTTCATTATTGCCCCAAAGAAAGCTGTGCCATATAAAGCTGTGCCATATAGTGCTCTGCACCGTTCATTATTGCCCCATAGATGTGCCATAGAAAGCTGTGCTACCGGTATAATGCTGCGGCTGCTGCAATAAAAAAAAAAAAAACACACATACTCACCTTTCTTGCTTGCAGCTCCTCAGCGTCTGGTCCCGGCGTCTCTCCGCACTGACTGTTCAGGCAGAGCGGAGAGACGCCGGGAAGATGGAGCGGCGCCCGGCGTGTGGAACGGGGACAGGTGAATATGCGATACTTACCTGCTCCCGGCATCCCGCTCCTTCTCCCAGACAGCTGGTCTCCGGGTGCCGCAGCTTCTTCCTCTATCAGCGGTCACGTGGGACCGCTCATTAGAGAAATGAATATGCGGCTCCACCCCTATGGGAGTGGAGCCCATATTCATTTCTCTAATGAGCGGTCCCACGTGACCGCTGAACAGGGGAAGAACTGCGGCACCCGAAGACCGTGGGACGGCAGGGGGAGCGCCAGGAGTGCCGGGACTAGGTAAGTATGCCTCAGACCTCTGTCCCCCTCACCCGCCGACCGTAACTCAAGTATAAGTCGAGAGGGGCACTTTCAGCCCAAAAATTTGGGCTGAAAATCTCGGCTTATACTCGAGCATATACGGTAAATGTTTTTTGTTTTTTTTCCACATTCCAAAAGTTCCTGTGAAGCACCTGAAGGGTTCATAAACTTCTTGAATGTGGTTTTGAGCACCTCGAGGGGTGCAGTTTTTAGGTGTCACTTTTTCATATTTTCTGCCATATAGACCCCTCAAAGTGACTTCAAATGTGAGGTGGTCCCTAAAAAAATGGTTTTGTAAATTTTGTTGAAAAAATGAGAAATCGGTTGTCAACTTTTAACCCTTACAACTTCCTAAAAAAATAGAATAAAAATTGGTTCCAAAATTGTGCTGATGTAAAGTAGACATGTGGGAAATCTTATTAATTACAGTAATTATTTTGTGTGACATATCTCTGTGATTTAAGGGTATGAAAATTCAAAGTTTGAAAAGTGAGAATTTTTCTCCAGATTTCCATTTTTTTTCCCCACAATTAAACGCAAGTCATATCAAAGAAATTTTACCACTATCATGAAGTACAATATGTCAGAAAAAAAATATATATCAGAATCACCGGGATCTATCGTAGCCTTCCAGAGTTATTACCTCATAAACGGACAGTGATCAGAATTGTAAAAATTGGCCCGGTCATTAACGTGCAAACCACCCTTGAAGGTAAAGAGGTTAAAGGTTTTCCAGAATTAAGATGTCACAGATTTGCTCATCTCTACTAATTATTATTATATTATTAATTGTTATAGCACCATTTATTCCATGGCGCTTTACATGAGATGTGGGGTATACATAATAATAACAAGTACAATAATCTTAAACAATACAAGTCATAACTGGTACAGGAGGAGAGAGGACCCTGCCCGCGAGGGCTCACAATCTACACTAATGACAAATGGTGTAAAAATGAATGTGAAAACTGCTCAGCTGAACAGTCGTGTGTTTCCCTGAACGACCCTGTGAGCACAAGTCCCCATATTGTACCCAGTCACACACTACAAACCACCGCGTCAGCCGGCTGACAGGAATGAGGCTGTGTGTGAACAGCACTCTCACTTCTTACACTGACTGCTGAGGTAAAATGAAAGCCGAACTCTAATTGGTTGTTCTGTTAATCTGCAATCAGAACTCTGATTGGTTGCAATGTTAGGATGAAACCTGAACTCTGATTGGTCGCTATGGGCAACAAAGACAGTTTTACTGTAAGACGGTTCTGATTGACAAATGAGCCCTGAGAGGGGTCATCGAGTACAAACCGCACGAGGGAACGCGGGGCTGCAACTGTGGCCCGGCCTGTGCTCTCCCACAGCACCACTGGCTGCAGCATCACCTCCCCCCTTCCCACCCCTCCATTACAGCAGAAGCTGCATTGTGCTCCTTCCCCCTGCGGCTGCAGCATTCAGTCCCTTCCCCAGAGAGAAACACGTTCCCCCTTCCCTCTCAGACCGGTGGGAGCACATGTGACGGTGGGAGCCGAGCTAAGCCCTCGGCCTCCATTCTTACCTGCCTTGTGGTCACTTTTGGCTTCTACAGTCCTTCTCCTCCGCAAGACTTGAGAACAGTTGTCATGTGACCGTGATGTCACGGCAGGTCCTTAACTCATTCTAGCCTTATTATGATGTACAATAACAAATAGTATTGTGGTACCGTGTTAGCCAGAAAAATCGATGTGAATGCTTTTCTGCCCAATGAGGACAGAAGTATTCTAGGAGTGATACCTTTACTGGCTAACCAGAAAATAATATGTTTGCAGCTTTCAGAGCACAGTGGCTCCTGGTAGCCTTATTACAAAGCTGCATGATCAGGGCTGTGCCAGGTAAACTCGCCGGAAACCTGGCCACCAGTCCGGGCGAGCCGCCAGTCACTACTGTCAACCTGCAAAATCGCCTACTTCGTTCCATGTTTGTGCCTTCGTTTTTTCCTCCTCCTTCTTTCACGTGCCATGACTTTTTTTCTGGTGTTGCAGCCGCACAAGGTTTAATTGTTTTGCAGGACGATTCGTAGTTTCCACTGACACCATTCACTTTACCCAATAAAGTATTGCAAAACGGGAACAAAAAAAAGGTGTTTTGGGGGTGAAATGGTGAAAAATTTGTTTATATGTTGTTTATTGTAGTAATAATAATAATAATAATAATAATAATCTTTATTTATATAGGGCCAACATATTCCGCAGCGCTTTACAGGTTGCACACATTATCATCGCTGTCCCCGATGGGGCTCACAACTAAATTTCCTATCAGTATGCCTTTGGAATGTGGGAGGAAACCCACGCAAACACGGGGAGAACATACAAACTCTTTGCAGATGTTGTCCTTAGTGGGATCTGAACCCAGGACCCCAACACTGCAAGGCTGTAGTGCTAACCGCTGAGCCACCATGCTGCCCCAAAAATGACTGGGCAGCATTATTCTTCATTTCAGAATGTTTATGGCAATTATTATTATTTAAAGGGAACCCGTCACCAGGAATAATGCTGTTAACCTGCAGATATGGGGTTAATCTGCACATTAAGGCTAGGTTCACATTGCATTAATGGGTGTCCGCTAGCGGACTCCGTTACATGGCGCAATTAGCGCTATGTAACGGATCCGTTAGCGCACCCATTGACTGCAATGTGCTAACGGATCTCTAGCGCATGCCATTTTTGGCATGCGCTAGCAATGTCCCGTTAGTTTCGGACGGACCTCGGACACTGCTTGCAGCGTCCGAGGTCCGTTCCTCGCTAGCGCAGATCAGGTATCTGCGCTAGCGGGATCGCCAAACGCGATCCCTTTTGGGACATTGCATTAGCGCAATCCGCTAGCGTATGCGCTAAACGGACTGCCCTAATGCAATGTGAACCTAGCCTGACAGCGTTATAGTGCTATCTGGCTCCTGCATGTAGCCGAATGCAGCAGGGAGAAAATGATCTTTATTCTCCCCACCAGCATTCAGTCATGGGGCGCCGGATCAGTCCCCACTCTTAAGTATCCAGAGCGGCCGCTGTATCTGCGCCCCCAGCCCTGACTGATGGCCGACCTCAATGTAGAGCCAGTGTCAGTCAAGGCCTGGGGGCACAGATACAGCGGCCGCTCTGGATACTCAAGAGTGGGGACTGATCCGGCGCCCCATGACTGAATGCTGGTGGGGAGAATAAAGATCATTTTATCCCCCTCTGCATTCGGCTACATGCAGGTGCCAGACAGCATCATATCGCTGTTCATCTGTAGATTAACCCCATATCTGCAGGTTAACAGCGTTATTCCTGGTGAGAGGTTCCCTTTAATGGCCTTCGGCTCGATCTCGAGTCATGGTGACTTGATGGGTGAACGATCTGTAGGAAGATCAATCTTGTACGATCCTAGATAGATCCACCAGGGTCTTATTATTGAGCAGATCAAAACCATATAATTTACTGATTTTTATAGTTTAAAGAAAAACTGTAAGTCACATTGCTCCTGTTATTCAAGGCATGTACTATAATCAACAGCTTCCCTAAAAAATAGTATGATATCCCCGGACTCCTCACAGCTACCCACAGAGTATACTGGACCCACGGTCCCCCATACATAGTATGATGAACTCCACAGCACTGCAAAGAGTCTGATCTAACACAAAAAATTATGACACCCACTCAGGGTGATTCCATGCAGCTTCTTATATACTCCACGGCACCAACACATTGATATCCCTTAAAGTCCCCTATACTATAGTTCCGATAGTCCACTATGCAATGTAAACCACCACAGAATGATGACCCCCACAGCCCTCAACACAATATGATGGCCCATGGAGCACCCCCAACACAGTATGATCCCCTGCAGCCCCCAAAGACAGAATGATGACCATCATAGCCCCCCAACTGATCATCCCTACAGCACTCTCAACACAATATGATCCCCCACAGTCCCCTAAACATGGAATGATCATACCCACAGTACCCCATCATAGTATGATCCCCCAGATACAGAATGATGACCCACACAGTATTATCTTCCACAATCCCAAAACACACAATAATGACCCCCATAGTCCCCCAAACACAGTATGATCTTAAATAGCCCCAAGCACAGAATGATGTCCCTCACATTATCTCCTACAACTCCCAAACACAAAATAATGCCCCACGCAGTCCCCCAAAGACAATATGATCCCTCACAACCCCAAACAGAATAATTACCCTCACAATATTATCTCCCACAGTACGCAAACATAGAACGATTAACTCCAAAGTCTCCAAGCAGAGAATTATAACCCCTCACAGTATTAGCTAGCACAGCTCCCAAACACAGAATGATGACACCCATATCCCCCAATATAAAATGATCCGCCCCACAGCACCCAACACAATATAATACCCCATAGTCCCCTAAACATGGAATAATCATACCCACAGTACCCCAGAAAATCTCCCTTTAGGGTATGTGCACACGTCAGGATTTTACGCAGAAATTTTCTGAACAAAACCGGAGATTTTCTGCAGAAAATCCGTACTCGTTTTTCTTGCTTTTAACTCGCGTTTTTTGTGCGGATTTTTTGCGTTTTTTTCCGGAGCTTCCCAATGCATTAAATATCTGGAAATCCACAAAAAATCTGCAAAATTAATGAACATGCTGCGTATTTTTCTGCAATGCGTTTTTATAGCGGAAAAATATGCACAAAAATTGCGGAATGCATTCAAAATGATGGGATGCTTAATGTTTCCTTTTTTATGCGTTTTTGCTGCGGAAAACCGCCGAAAAAATGCGAAAAATCCAGAACGCATGCACATACCCTTCCCCCCCACAGTATTATCTCCCACAGTACGCAAACAGAATGATCATCTCCACAGTCTCCAAACAGAGAATTATAACCCCTCACAGCATTAGCCAGCACAGCCCCCATACACATGATGACCCCCGCTCCCCAAATACAGAATGATGACCCCCACAGTATGATTCCTCACAGCCCCCCAACACTTTATGATGTCCTGCACACAGTATGACTCCCCCACTACCCCAACACAGAATGATATCCATCACAGTATGATTCTTCACAGGCCCCAAACACATTATGATAACCCCCGCACACTATGACCCACCACTGGAAAGCACACAATGATTGCCACACAAGTTAATAACAAAAAAACTACTCACCTCTCCCCAGATCCCCCGGAATGCCGCTCCAGGCTTTGCTCTGCACACTGAGGCTCCACAGCAGGTGCGATCTAATGACATCATCGTGCCTGCTGCGCTGAGATACTCAGTCATGCAGACTGAATGGTGGAAGATGGAGCCGACAGCTCCCTCCTCCACCATTACATACACTGGTATTTGCAAACCAAGGATGTAGATACCAGTGAAAACGGGATAAAGGCTGGGAGGGTGGCCGCCGCTGTAGATTGCCCAGGTCTGCAGTAGGGTACTTGAAACCGCTTTCCTTTCATCACTTGTACTATGGGCTGTCAAAGAGGGCAGCAGCCGGGGCCTTCAGTTGGCCCCAGATGCCATGACAATCAATTGACACAAAGAGATTGCATCACGCAGAGGTAGCAATGGGTGGCGGTGAGTGATGAGCAAATATACGAGTTCCTCGACATTTCTCGAGCACGCTCAGGGGTCCTCTGAGTATTTTTTAGTGCTCGGAGATTTAGTTTTCCTAACCTCAGCTGAATGATTTACATCTGTTAGCCAGCATAAGTACATGTGGGGGTTGCCTGGTTGCTAGGGAATCCCCACATGTACTTATGCTGGCTAACAAATGTAAATCATTCAGCTGCGGCGATGAAAACTAAATCTCCGAGCACTAAAAAATACTCGGACACCCGAGCGTGCGTGGGAAATCTCGAGTAACGAGCATATTCAGTCATCACTACTGGCGGTATATGCACGCATCAGCAACTTCTCATGTTAATGCTGCTGTCAGTGATTGATAGTGGAAGCTAGTTTTAGTCGCTGCTGTTAGAAGCAAGAGTTAGCTGTGTAACACAGCCAGCACCAGCTTAGTATGGTGCGGGCTCAGCTCTTGATCCCGCTCTGTATATGTACACACTGACACTGATGTACATGTATGTCAGGGCACGAAAAGGGGCTAATGTAACTGACAACCAGCTTTAACCCCTTCTCACTTCATGACTATTACGTTACGGGTCTGTGGAACAAAATAGCGACGTATTCTTTTCAGACAAGGCTGGCTCTGGTCAAGCCAGCAAGGTCAATCAACACAGGTGCCAGTTGGTACTAATTGAGGGTGCAGACAGCCGACCTCAATGTAGAGCCGAGCACCACATCTCTTACTGATACTGATGTAAAATACTGACCAAATAATGATCGTGTGAACGTGGCCTTACATGTTGGATATTGGCGTATCTCCGAGAACTTACAAAACAATTATTGGGAAAATATCTTGAAAGGCACAAGTTGGGCACTGAAATGGCACAATTATGGAGAACTTGTAATTCTGACCCTGAACCTTCCACCTGTGGGGTCACAAGTCTCACCACACCCCTAGGTCTGTGTCTTGAAAGGTGTAGTTTCCATAAGGGGCTCTACCAACATGATACGGTGCCCACAAACTATGGTGCAAACTCTGTGCTCCAGCGGGCTTAGGACAGTCCGTCCCTTCTCATACCACTTATTTGACCAGGTTGCAGCCACTTGTAGCTATTGCTGTATCCCCATAACATTTAATCAGGTTTATATTTCCAGCGACTTGAGCTGGGCACAGAATATTAGGCTGTGAAAATTGTGATAACAGTGAAAAATTTGTAATTTTTATACACTGCATAGTAAGTTCTGAAAACAAACCAACACTTATGTGGTCAAAACTCACTGCAGTCCTATGCAAGTGCCTTGAAAGGTGTAGTTTCCAAAATGGGGTCACTTCTTGGAGGTTTCGACTGTAGTGGTACTTCAGGGGCTCTGCAAATGCAACATGACACCTGAAAACCATTGTGTATAATTAGTGATAAGTGAACGTACTCGGATAAGGCGTTATCGGAGCATGCTCGTGTGCTAACTGAATGTGTTCGGTATGCTCAAAAAATACATTTGAATCGCCGTGCCTGAATGTCTCGTGGATGTCAGGCAATCCCTGCATGTCGAATAGCTGTGAGACATGCAGCCGTGGAGGCTCAAACATGTTATTTGAACACGCAGAAGACACTTGGTTAGCACATGAGCATCCTCAGATAACACCTTATCCCAGCACGCTCACTCATTACTAGGTATAATCCGTACTTCAAAAACTAGATAGTATTTTTTTCTCTTTGGAGCCCTGCGGTGTGTGCTGGCAACAGATTATGTCCACATTTGGGAGATTTCTGTTTTTTTTCGAGAACCCATCACATGATTGGTATACTTTTCAAAATACTGTGATGGTACCTGAAAATCATTTGCGAAAATCTGTCCTTCAAAAGCCAAATGGCGGTCCCACCATTCTGATCTCTGCTGTGAACTCAGGCAACATATTATCTCCACGTTTGAGGTTTTGCTGCACCCAGGAGGACCTGCTTTAAAAGCTGCAGAATCTGGGTGATAAATACTGGCTTTTGTTATCACCTGTTGTGTTAAAAAAGAATGACGGATACATTTAAATATTTGCAAAAAAAATACAAGTTTTAATTTTTATCTTTCGGCTATGTGCACACGTTCAGGATTTCTTGCAGAAATTTCCTGAGAAAAATCTGAAATTTTCTGCAAGAAATCTGCATGCATTTTTTGCGCGTTTTTGGTGCTTTTTTTTTGCGGATTTTTCCGGACATTTCCAAATGCATTATATAGTGGGAAATCCCCAAAATTAATGAACATGCTGCTTTTTACCGCGATGCGTTTTTTTCGCGGAAAAAAACGCATCATGTGCACAAAAATTGCGGAATTCATTCTAAATGATGGGATGCATAATGTATGCTTTTTTTTTGCGGTTTTATAGCGAAAAAAACGCAAAAATTCAGCAACGTGTGCACACAGCCTTACGGTGTTCCCCTGTCCAATATTTTCAAAGATTAGACTTTTACAGATGTGGCTTTACCAAGATAGTTTTTTTTTTTTGCACAGGAAAAAGGGAACTGATTCACACTTTGATTTTTTTTTTAATATTTTTGTCCTCCTGGGGGATTTGAACCTGTGTTTGTGTGATCACTTGTTCTCTATATTCTGCAGTTTGAGGCCAGTCCCACACGTCCAGATAATTCCGGTACCGGAAAATCGGTACCGGAGTTATCCGTGTCCGTGTGCTCACGTGGCACATCAGTGTGGCACACGTGCGGCAGCCGTATGCCGCCCGTGTGCCGACTCGGTACCACACGGACCGTGCAGGAGACAGCGCTACAGTAAGCGCTGTCCCCCCAGCTTGTGGTGCTGAATCCGGAATTCATTCCTTCTTCCCAGCAGGTTCGCTGGAGAGAAGGAATGAAAAATCATTGTTTTTTTATTTTTTTTTGTTGTTAAAATAAAGTTCCCTGTAACCCACCCCCTCCCACCCCTTGTGCGCCTGCCCGCTGGCATTAAAATACTTACCCAGCTCCCTCGATGCTTCCTCTCAGCGTTGCAGCTTGTCCTGTATGAGCGGTAACGTGGTGCCGCTTATTACAGTGATGAATATGCGGCTCCACCCCTATGTAACAGGGAACTTTATTTTAACAACAAAAAAAAATAAAAAAACAATGATTTTTCATTCCTTCTCTCCAGCGAACCTGCTAGGAAGAAGGAATTAATTCCGGATTCAGCACCACAAGCTGGGGGGACTGTTGTGAATTCTGTGGCTGAGTTCACTTCTGTGGTCACAAGTGGTATTGCAGTCTCTGGGCTTCCTCCCTCAGGTGTTTTGGTGAGCTCGTAGGCTGCCTTGCTATTTAGCTCCACCTGAGTCTGTCTTCCTTGCTCCTTGTCAATGTTCCAGTGTTGGATCTGAGCTACTGCATCTTTCCTTGGGCCTGCTGCTCTGCTAGATAAGTGCTTCTAGTTTGTTTTCTGTTTTTTTCTGTCCAGCTTGCTATTGTCTTTTGCTGGAAGCTCTGAGAAGCAGAGGGGTGCACCGCCGTGCTGTTAGTTCGGCACGGTGGGTCTTTTTGCCCCTTTGCGTGGTTTTCGTTTTAGGGTTTTTTGTAGACTGCATAGTTCTCTTTGCTATCCTCGCTCTGTCTAGAATATCGGGCCTCACTTTGCTGAATCTATTTCATTCCTACGTTTGTCTTTTCATCTTGCTAACAGTCATTATATGTGGGGGGCTGCCTATTCCTTTGGGGTATTTCTCTGAGGTAAGTCAGGCTTGTATTTCTATCTTCAGGCTAGTCAGCTCCTCAGGCAGTGCCGAGTTGCATAGGTAGTTGTTAGGCGCAATCCACTGCTGCTTATAGTTGTGTGAGGATAGATCAGGTACTGCAGTCTACAGAGATTCCACGTCTCAGAGCTCGTCCTATTGTTTTTGGTTATTGCCAGATCTCTGTATGTGCGCTGATTACTGCACGCTGTGTTGCCTGATTGCCAGCCATAACAGTACAAGGAGCCACACCAATGATTCCCAATAGAGGGAAAAAAGAAATCCTGACATCATTTTTTTTTCTTAGCTCTGTCTTCAGTCTTTTTTTTCCCCTAGACATTAGAGTGCTTCAGGACACAGCTGTGGACATGGATATTCAGGCTCTGTGCTCCTCAATGGATAATCTCGTTGTAAATGTACAAAAGATTCAAGATACTATTGATCAGAAATCGATGCTAGAACCAAGAATTCCGATTCCTGATTTGTTTTTTGGTGACAGAACTAAGTTCCTGAGCTTCAGAAATAATTGTAAGCTATTTTTGGCCTTGAAACCTCATTCTTCTGGTAATCCTATTCAACAGGTTTTGATTATTATTTCTTTTTTGCGCGGCGACCCACAGGACTGGGCGTTTTCTCTTGCACCAGGAGATTCTGCATTGAGTAATGTTGATGCATTTTTCCTGGCGCTCGGATTGCTTTACGATGAGCCTAATTCAGTGGATCAGGCTGAGAAAAATCTGCTGGCTTTATGCCAGGGTCAGGATGATGTAGAAGTATATTGTCAGAAATTTAGGAAATGGTCAGTACTCACTCTGTGGAATGAATCTGCACTAGCGGCTTTGTTCAGAAAGGGTCTCTCTGAAGCTCTTAAGGATGTAATGGTGGGATTTCCTATGCCTGCTGGTTTGAATGAGTCTATGTCCTTGGCCATTCAGATCGGTCGTCGCTTGCGCGAGCGTAAATCTGTGCACCATCTGGCGGTACTGCCTGAGAGTAAACCTGAGCCTATGCAGTGCGACAGGACTATGACTAAAGTAGAACGGCAAGAACACAGACGTCTGAACAGACTGTGTTTCTATTGTGGTGATTCTACTCATGCTATTTCTAATTGTCCTAAACGCACTAGGCGGTTCGATAGCTCTGCCGTTATTGGTACTGTACAGTCCAAATTCCTTTTGTCCATTACCTTAATGTGCTCTTTGTCATCGTATTCTGTCATGGCGTTTGTGGATTCAGGCGCTGCCCTGAATCTGATGGATTTGGATTATGCTAAACGTTGTGGATTTTTCTTGGAGCCTTTGCGGTGTCCTATTCCGTTGAGAGGAATTGATGCTACACCTTTGGCCAAGAATAAGCCTCAGTACTGGGCCCAGCTGACCATGTGCATGGCTCCTGCACATCAGGAAGTTATTCGCTTTCTGGTACTGCATAATTTGCATGATGTGGTCGTGTTGGGGTTGCCATGGCTACAAACCCATAATCCAGTATTGGATTGGAACTCTATGTCGGTAACCAGCTGGGGTTGTCAGGGAGTACATGGTGATGTTCCATTTTTGTCTATTTCGTCATCCATTCCTTCTGACATCCCAGAGTTCTTGTCGGACTTTCAGGATGTATTTGAAGAGTCCAAGTCTGATGCCCTACCTCCGCATAGGAATTGTGATTGTGCTATCGATTTGATTCCTGGTAGTAAATTCCCTAAGGGTCGTTTATTTAATTTGTCCGTACCTGAACACACCGCCATGCGCAGTTATGTGAAGGAGTCCCTGGAGAAGGGACATATTCGCCCATCGTCGTCACCATTGGGAGCAGGGTTCTTTTTTGTAGCCAAGAAGGATGGTTCGCTAAGACCGTGTATTGATTACCGCCTTCTTAATAAGATCACTGTTAAATTTCAGTATCCCTTGCCATTGATTTCTGACTTGTTTGCTCGGATTAAGGGGGCTAGTTGGTTTACTAAGATTGATCTTCGTGGTGCGTATAATCTGGTGAGAATCAGGCAGGGAGATGAATGGAAAACGGCATTTAATACGCCCGAGGGTCATTTTGAGTATCTGGTGATGCCGTTCGGACTTGCCAATGCTCCATCTGTTTTTCAGTCTTTTATGCATGACATTTTCCGTGAGTATCTGGATAAATTCTTGATTGTTTACTTGGATGACATTTTGATCTTCTCAGATGATTGGGAGTCTCATGTGAAGCAAGTCAGAATGGTTTTCCAGGTACTGCGTGCTAATTCCTTGTTCGTGAAGGGATCAAAGTGTCTCTTCGGTGTGCAGAAAGTTTCATTTTTGGGGTTCATCTTTTCCCCTTCTACTATCGAGATGGATCCGGTTAAGGTTCAGGCCATCCAGGATTGGACTCAGCCGACATCTCTAAAAAGTCTGCAGAAATTCCTGGGCTTTGCTAATTTTTATCGTCGCTTCATCTGTAATTTTTCTAGCATTGCCAGACCATTGACCGATTTGACCAAGAAGGGTGCTGATTTGGTTAATTGGTCTTCTGCTGCCGTGGAAGCTTTTCAGGAGTTGAAGCATCGTTTTTGCTGTGCCCCTGTGTTGTGTCAACCTGATGTTTCACTTCCGTTCCAGGTCGAGGTTGATGCTTCTGAGATTGGTGCAGGGGCGGTTTTGTCACAGAGAGGTTCTGGTTGCTCAGTGTTCAAACCATGTGCTTTCTTTTCCAGGAAATTTTCTGCTGCTGAGCGTAATTATGATGTGGGCAACCGAGAGTTGCTGGCCATGAAGTGGGCATTCGAGGAGTGGCGTCATTGGCTTGAGGGTGCTAAGCATCGCGTGGTGGTATTGACTGATCATAAGAACTTGACTTATCTCGAGTCTGCCAAGCGCTTGAATCCTAGACAGGCCCCTTGGTCGTTATTTTTTGCTCGTTTTGATTTTGTGATTTCATACCTTCCGGGCTCTAAAAATGTGAAGGCGGATGCTCTGTCTAGGAGTTTTGTGCCCGACTCTCCGGGGTTATCTGAGCCGGCGAGTATCCTCAAGGAAGGAGTCATTGTGTCTGCCATCTCCCCTGATTTGCGGAGAGTGTTGCAGAAATTTCAGGCTAATAAACCTGATCGTTGTCCGGCCGAGAAACTGTTCGTCCCTGATAGGTGGACTAGTAAAGTTATCTCTGAACTTCATTGTTCGGTGCTGGCCGGTCATCCAGGAATCTTTGGTACCAGGGAGTTGGTTGCTAGATCCTTCTGGTGGCCATCTCTGTCACGGGATGTGCGTGCTTTTGTGCAGTCCTGTGGAATTTGTGCTAGGGCTAAGCCCTGCTGTTCACGTGCCAGTGGGTTGCTTTTGCCCTTGCCGGTCCCGAAGAGGCCTTGGACACATATTTCGATGGATTTCATTTCTGACCTTCCCGTTTCTCAAAAAATGTCGGTCATTTGGGTGGTCTGTGATCGCTTTTCTAAAATGGTCCATCTGGTGCCCTTGGTTAAATTGCCTTCCTCCTCTGATTTGGTGCCTTTGTTCTTCCAGCATGTGGTTCGTTTACATGGCATTCCTGAGAATATTGTTTCTGACAGAGGTTCCCAGTTTGTCTCGAGGTTCTGGCGAGCCTTTTGTGGTAGGATGGGCATTGACCTATCTTTCTCCTCGGCCTTCCATCCTCAGACTAATGGCCAGACCGAACGAACCAATCAGACCTTGGAAACATATCTGAGATGTTTTGTTTCCGCTGACCAGGATGATTGGGTGTCATTTTTGCCGTTGGCTGAGTTCGCCCTTAATAATCGGGCCAGCTCGGCTACCTTGGTCTCTCCATTTTTCTGCAATTCTGGGTTCCATCCTCGTTTCTCTTCAGGACAGGTTGAGTCTTCGGACTGTCCTGGTGTGGATTCTGTGGTGGACAGGTTGCAGCAGATCTGGACTCAGGTAGTGGACAATTTGACCTTGTCCCAGGAGAAGGCTCAGCTTTTCGCTAATCGCAGACGCCGTGTGGGACCCCGACTTCGTGTTGGGGATTTGGTTTGGTTATCTTCTCGTCATATTCCTATGAAGGTTTCCTCTCCTAAATTTAAACCTCGTTTTATTGGTCCGTATAGGATTTCTGAGATTCTCAATCCGGTGTCTTTTCGTCTGACCCTCCCAGACTCCTTTTCCATACATAATGTATTCCATAGGTCGTTGTTGAGGAGATACGTGGCACCTATGTTTCCATCTGTGGAGCCTCCTGCCCCTGTTTTGGTGGAGGGGGAATTGGAGTATATTGTGGAGAAGATTTTGGATTCTCGTGTCTCTAGACGGAAACTCCAGTATCTGGTCAAATGGAAGGGTTATGCTCAGGAAGATAATTCCTGGGTTTTTGCCTCTGATGTCCATGCCCCAGATCTTGTTCGTGCCTTTCATGTGGCTCATCCTGGTCGGCCTGGGGGTTCTGGTGAGGGTTCGGTGACCCCTCCTCAAGGGGGGGGTACTGTTGTGAATTCTGTGGCTGAGTTCACTTCTGTGGTCACAAGTGGTATTGCAGTCTCTGGGCTTCCTCCCTCAGGTGTTTTGGTGAGCTCGTTGGCTGCCTTGCTATTTAGCTCCACCTGAGTCTGTCTTCCTTGCTCCTTGTCAATGTTCCAGTGTTGGATCTGAGCTACTGCATCTTTCCTTGGGCCTGCTGCTCTGCTAGATAAGTGCTTCTAGTTTGTTTTCTGTTTTTTTTCTGTCCAGCTTGCTATTGTCTTTTGCTGGAAGCTCTGAGAAGCAGAGGGGTGCACCGCCGTGCTGTTAGTTCGGCACGGTGGGTCTTTTTGCCCCTTTGCGTGGTTTTCGTTTTAGGGTTTTTTGTAGACTGCATAGTTCTCTTTGCTATCCTCGCTCTGTCTAGAATATCGGGCCTCACTTTGCTGAATCTATTTCATTCCTACGTTTGTCTTTTCATCTTGCTAACAGTCATTATATGTGGGGGGCTGCCTATTCCTTTGGGGTATTTCTCTGAGGTAAGTCAGGCTTGTATTTCTATCTTCAGGCTAGTCAGCTCCTCAGGCAGTGCCGAGTTGCATAGGTAGTTGTTAGGCGCAATCCACTGCTGCTTATAGTTGTGTGAGGATAGATCAGGTACTGCAGTCTACAGAGATTCCACGTCTCAGAGCTCGTCCTATTGTTTTTGGTTATTGCCAGATCTCTGTATGTGCGCTGATTACTGCACGCTGTGTTGCCTGATTGCCAGCCATAACAGGGGACAGCGCTTACTGTAGCGCTGTCTCCTGCACGGCACACGGACTGCACACGGACAGCATCCGTGTGCGGTACGTGTTTTACACGGACCCATTGACTTTAATGGGTCCGTGTGATCCGTGCGCTCCCACGAACACTGACATGTCTCCGTGTTTTTCAAACGGATACACGGTCCGTGAAAACACGCTGACATGTGCAGAGACAAATTGATTTTAATGTGTCTACGTGAGTCAGTGTCTCCGGTACGTGAGGAAACTGTCACCTCACGTACCGGAGCCACTGACGTGTGAAACCGGCCTTACAGAGGACAGAATAAACAGGCTGTGCTTCACTGGAGAACAAAGTCAGCAGTCATTGGGGGCTTCACCAGGTCCGACTACTGGGAGGAAATGAACTTTATTCTTCCCAGCACCATCCGGCCTTCAGTCATAGGGGAGAACCGCTGCTACTTCAGTCACCTATCAGTATACAGTGAGTAGTGACCCCGGCACTGACTGACACTCAGCTTTTTGGGACCTTATCTACCTAAAAAATACAATAAAATTCTATCAGAACATCATGCCTTCCCCAAATTCGTACATTAAAAGCATCAGCCCGCCGCGCAAAAAACAAAACCCTCGCGCAACTCCATGGAAGGTAAAAATAAAAATGTTAAAAATGGCATTACATATCAAAAATAAAATGTATGAAAAAAATCTATAAAAGTTTGCTATAGCCGTAGAGAATCAGGTTCACTGGCCATTTTTACCGTAGTAACTGAATTGTGCTTATTCACTGCAGATTTACACTGCGGGGAAGAGAGTTATTTTAATTTTCACTTCAGGCAGTAAGAAAACTAGAATTGGCTCTAGCTGCTGTGATAACCAACTGGCGAGCTGCAATCCCATAGCGGGAGGCTGGTGAAATCCAGTGCATGTGTGCATTGGCATTATCATTATTTATGATTGACGACAGCATTTCAATGGTTAATAAGTAGCAATCAGAACAAGTCCTGCTTGCTGCAAAAAGGCAGATTAGGCTACTTTCACACTAGCGTCGGATTCGGCACGTCGTATTGCGTCGGGCCGAGATTCCGATGCTAGCGTTTGATGCGCCGCACAACGGGTGCAGCGGATGCATTTCTCCAGCGCATCGGCTGCCCCATTGTGAGGTGCGGGGAGGTGGGGGGGGAGTTCCGGCCGCGCATGCGCGGTCAGAAAAAGCGGTCCGTCGGCAGCAAAAAAAGTTACATTTAACGTTTTTTTGCTCCCGGCGATCTGCCACAACACGGCGCAACCGTCGCACGACGGTTGCGACGTGTGTCAATACGTCGCAATGCGTCGGTAATGTTACTCTATGGGGTAAAAACGCATCCTGCAAACAACTTTGCAGGATGCGTTTTTTCCCCTAAACGACGCATTGGCACGTATTCAAAAAAACGCCAGTGTGAAAGTAGCCTTACGGCTGCCGGTTATGGTGCAGGCTCAGCACCTGAGCCCACTTCATAACATGCAGCTGCGGTGACGCGATCATATTTTTTTAGCACAACGAAGACACTTGGTTAGCACCTGATGCTCAGATAACACCTTCTCCGAGCACGCTCACTAATCACTAGTTGGCACTTATTGTTATAGGGGAACTCTGGTTACTGTGACTATCAAATGGGCACACAGACCATTATTACTTTCTAGGGGGCAAAATGTGGGCACTGTTTTCTAGGGCACTTGCACCCGGCATTACTATATTCTAGAGGATTGCTTTAAAATTTAGAAGGCACAGAGAACCACACAGCAGGTGCAGTAATAGGGGCACATACGGCAGCAGCGGCTCAGTATTTGGGTATCAGGGGCAGTAATAGGGACACATACGGCAGCAGTGGCTCAGTATTGGGGTATCAGGTGCAGTAATAGGGACACATATGGCAGCAGCGGCTCAGTATTGGGATATCAGGTGTAGTAATAGGGACACATACGGCAGCAGCGGCTCAGTATTGGGGTATCAGGTGCAGTAATAGGGTCACATACGGCAGCAGCGGCTCAGTATTGGGGTATCAGGGGCAGTAATAGGGACACATACAGCAGCAGCGGCTCAGTATTGGGGTATCAGGTGTAGTAATAGGGACACATACGGCAGCAGCAGCTCAGTATTGGGGTATCAGGTGTAGTAATAGGGACACATACGGCAGCAGCAGCTCAGTATTGGGGTATCAGGTGCAGTAATAGGGACACATACGGCAGCAGCGGCTCAGTATTGGGGTATCAGGGGCAGTAATAGGGACACATACGGCAGCAGTGGCTCAGTATTGGGGTATTAGGGGCAGTAATAGGAACACATACGGCAGCAGAGGCTCAGTATTGGGGTATCAGGTGTAGTAATAGGGACACATACGGCAGCAGCGGCTCAGTATTGGGGTATCAGGTGTAGTAATAGGGACACATACGGCAGCAGCAGCAGCTCAGTATTGGGGTATCAGGTGCAGTAATAGGGACACATACAGCAGTAGGGGCTCAGTATTGGGGTATCAGGTGCAGTAATAGGGACACATACGGCAGCAGCGGCTCAGTATTGGGGTATCAGGTGTAGTAATAGGGACACATACGGCAGCAGCGGCTCAGTATTGGGGTATCAGGTGTAGTAATAGGGTCACATACGGCAGCAGCGGCTCAGTATTGGGGTATCAGGGGCAGTAATAGGGACACATACAGCAGTAGTGGCTCAGTATTGGGGTATCAGGTGCAGTAATAGGGACACATACGGCAGCAGCGGCTCAGTATTGGGGTATCAGGTGCAGTAATAGGGTCACATATGGCAGCAGCGGCTCAGTATTGGGGTATCAGGTGTAGTAATAGGGACACATACGGCAGCAGCAGCTCAGTATTGGGGTATCAGGTGCAGTAATAGGGTCACATACGGCAGCAGTGGCTCAGTATTGGGGTATCAGGTGCAGTAATAGGGTCACATACGGCAGCAGCGGCTCAGTATTGGGGTATCAGGTGTAGTAATAGGGACACATACGGCAGCAGCGGCTCAGTATTGTGGTATCAGGTGCAGTAATAGGGACACATACGGCAGCAGAGGCTCAGTATTGGGGTATCAGATGCAGTAATAGGGACACATACGGCAGCAGCGGCTCAGTATTGGGGTATCAGGGGCAGTAATAGGGTATCAGGGGCAGTAATAGGGACACATACGGCAGCAGTGGCTCAGTATTGGGGTATCAGGGGCAGTAATAGGAACACATACGGCAGCAGAGGCTCAGTATTGGGGTATCAGGTGTAGTAATAGGGACACATACGCAGCAGCGGCTCAGTATTGGGGTATCAGGTGTAGTAATAGGGACACATACGGCAGCAGTGGCTCAGTATTGGGGTATCAGGGGCAGTAATAGGGACACATACGGCAGCAGAGGCTCAGTATTGGGGTATCAGGTGCAGTAATAGGGACACATACGGCAGCAGCGGCTCAGTATTGGGGTATCAGGGGCAGTAATAGGGACACATACGGCAGCAGCGGCTCAGTATTGGGGTATCAGGGGCAGTAATAGGGACACATACGGCAGCAGTGGCTCAGTATTGGGGTATCAGGGGCAGTAATAGGGACACATACGGCAGCAGAGGCTCAGTATTGGGGTATCAGGTGCAGTAATAGGGACACATACGGCAGCAGCGGCTCAGTATTGGGGTATCAGGTGCAGTAATAGGGACACACACGGCAGCAGCGGCTCAGTATTGGGGTATCAGGTGCAGTAATAGGGACACACACGGCAGCAGCGGCTCAGTATTGAGGTATCAGGTGCAGTAATAGGGTCACATACGGCAGCAGCGGCTCAGTATTGGGGTATCAGGTGTAGTAATAGGGACACATACGGCAGCAGCGGCTCAGTATTGGGGTATCAGGTGCAGTAATAGGGTCACATACGGCAGCAGCGGCTCAGTATTGGGGTATCAGGTGTAGTAATAGGGACACATACGGCAGCAGCGGCTCAGTATTGTGGTATCAGGTGCAGTAATAGGGACACATACGGCAGCAGAGGCTCAGTATTGGGGTATCAGGTGCAGTAATAGGGACACATACGGCAGCAGCGGCTCAGTATTGGGGTATCAGGGGCAGTAATAGGGACACATACGGCAGCAGTGGTCAGTATTGGGGTATCAGGGGCAGTAATAGGGACACATACGGCAGCAGTGGCTCAGTATTGGGGTATCAGGTGCAGTAATAAGGTCACATACGGCAGCAGCGGCTCAGTATTGGGGTATCAGTTGTAGTAATAGGGACACATACGGCAGCAGCGGCTCAGTATTGGGGTAACAGGGGCAGTAATAGGGACACATACGGCAGCAGCAGCTCAGTATTGGGGTATCAGGTGCAGTAATAGGGACACATACGGCAGCAGCGGCTCAGTATTGGGGTATCAGGTGCAGTAATAGGGACACATACGGCAGCAGCGGCTCAGTATTGGGGTATCAGGGGCAGTAATAGGGACACATACGGCAGCAGTGGCTCAGTATTGGGGTATCAGGTGCAGTAATAGGGACACATACAGCAGCAGCGGCTCAGTATTGGGGTATCAGGGGCAGTAATAGGGACACATACGGCAGCAGCGGCTCAGTATTGGGGTATCAGTTGTAGTAATAGGGACACATACGGCAGCAGCGGCTCAGTATTGAGGTATCAGGTGCAGTAATAGTGACACATACGGCAGCAGCGGCTCAGTATTGGGGTATCAGGGGCAGTAATAGGGACACATATGGCAGCAGCGGCTCAGTATTGGGGTAACAGGGGCAGTAATAGGGACACATACGGCAGCAGTGGCTCAGTATTGAGGTATCAGGTGCAGTAATAGGGACACATACGGCAGCAGAGGCTCAGTATTGGGGTATCAGTTGTAGTAATAGGGACACATACGGCAGCAGAGGCTCAGTATTGGGGTATCAGTTGTAGTAATAGGGACACATACAGCAGCAGCGGCTCAGTATTGGGGTAACAGGGGCAGTAATAGGGACACATACGGCAGCAGTGGCTTAGTATTGAGGTATCAGGTGCAGTAATAGTGACACATACGGCAGCAGCGGCTCAGTATTGGGGTATCAGGGGCAGTAATAGGGACACATACGGCAGCAGCGGCTCAGTATTGGGGTATCAGGTGCAGTAATAGTGACACATACGGCAGCAGCGGCTCAGTATTGGGGTATCAGGGGCAGTAATAGGGACACATACGGCAGCAGCGGCTCAGTATTGGGGTATCAGGGGCAGTAATAGGGACACATACGGCAGCAGCGGCTCAGTATTGGGGTATCAGGGGCAGTAATAGGGACACATACAGCAGCAGCGGCTCAGTATTGGGGTAACAGGGGCAGTAACAGGGACACATACGGCAGCAGTGGCTCAGTATTGGGGTATCAGTTGTAGTAATAGGGACACATACGGCAGCAGCGGCTCAGTATTGGGGTATCAGTTGTAGTAATAGGGTCACATATGGCAGAAGAGGCTCAGTATTGGGGTATCAGTAGTAGTAATAGGGACACATACGGCAGCAGCGGCTCAGTATTGGAGTATCAGGGGCAGTAATAGGGACACATACGGCAGCAGCGGCTCAGTATTGGAGTATCAGGGGCAGTAATAGGGACACATACGGCAGCAGCGGCTCAGTATTGGGGTATCAGGTGCAGTAATAGGGACACATACGGCAGCAGCGGCTCAGTATTGGGGTATCAGGTGCAGTAATAGGGACACATACGGCAGCAGCGGCTCAGTATTGGGGTATCAGGGGCAGTAATAGTGACACATACGGCAGCAGCGGCTCGGTATTGGGGTATCAGGGGCAGTAATAGGGACACATATGGCAGCAGCGGCTCAGTATTGGGGTAACAGGGGCAGTAATAGGGACACATACGGCAGCAGTGGCTCAGTATTGAGGTATCAGGTGCAGTAATAGGGACACATACGGCAGCAGAGGCTCAGTATTGGGGTATCAGTTGTAGTAATAGGGACACATACGGCAGCAGAGGCTCAGTATTGGGGTATCAGTTGTAGTAATAGGGACACATACAGCAGCAGCGGCTCAGTATTGGGGTAACAGGGGCAGTAATAGGGACACATACGGCAGCAGTGGCTTAGTATTGAGGTATCAGGTGCAGTAATAGTGACACATACGGCAGCAGCGGCTCAGTATTGGGGTATCAGGGGCAGTAATAGGGACACATACGGCAGCAGCGGCTCAGTATTGGGGTATCAGGTGCAGTAATAGTGACACATACGGCAGCAGCGGCTCAGTATTGGGGTATCAGGGGCAGTAATAGGGACACATACGGCAGCAGCGGCTCAGTATTGGGGTATCAGGGGCAGTAATAGGGACACATACGGCAGCAGCGGCTCAGTATTGGGGTATCAGGGGCAGTAATAGGGACACATACAGCAGCAGCGGCTCAGTATTGGGGTAACAGGGGCAGTAACAGGGACACATACGGCAGCAGTGGCTCAGTATTGGGGTATCAGTTGTAGTAATAGGGACACATATGGCAGAAGAGGCTCAGTATTGGGGTATCAGTTGTAGTAATAGGGACACATACGGCAGCAGCGGCTCAGTATTGGAGTATCAGGGGCAGTAATAGGGACACATACGGCAGCAGCGGCTCAGTATTGGAGTATCAGGGGCAGTAATAGGGACACATACGGCAGCAGCGGCTCAGTATTGGGGTATCAGGTGCAGTAATAGGGACACATACGGCAGCAGCGGCTCAGTATTGGGGTATCAGGAGCAGTAATAGGGACACATACGGCAGCAGCGGCTCAGTATTGGGGTATCAGGGGCAGTAATAGGGACACATACGGCAGCAGCGGCTCAGTATTGGGGTATCAGGTGCAGTAATAGGGACACACACGGCAGCAGCGGCTCAGTATTGGGGTATCAGGTGCAGTAATAGGGACACATACGGCAGCAGCGGCTCAGTATTGGGGTATCAGGTGCAGTAATAGGGACACATACGGCAGCAGCGGCTCAGTATTGGGGTATCAGGTGCAGTAATAGGGACACATACGGCAGCAGCGGCTCAGTATTGGGGTATCAGGGGCAGTAATAGGGACACATACGGCAGCAGCGGCTCAGTATTGGGGTATCAGGTGCAGTAATAGGGACACATACGGCAGCAGTGGCTCAGTATTGGGGTATCAGGGGCAGTAATAGGGACACATACAGCAGCAGTGGCTCAGTATTGGGGTATCAGGGGCAGTAATAGGGACACATACGGCAGCAGCGGCTCAGTATTGGGGTATCAGGTGCAGTAATAGGGACACATACGGCAGCAGCGGCTCAGTATTGGGGTATCAGGTGCAGTAATAGGGACACATACGGCAGCAGCGGCTCAGTATTGGGGTATCAGGTGTAATTATACCATACCTCCCAACCGTCCCGGATCCAGTGGGACTGTCCCAATTTTGACAGTCAGTCTCGCGATCCCGGGCGGGACATTAATTGTCCCGCACTGGTTGGGAGGTGTGTAATATCACCGGGTCAGCTCCCTGAGTCCCTGCACCCGCAGAGCGGCACACCACATATTGGCTGCTCTGTGCGCACAGGACCTGTGATGAGGTCACAGGATGGGAGGAGTCAGGGGGTCACATGATCAGGAGGACCTCCATGTACAAGAGGACTCTGCTAGTTGTCATTACTGGACGAGGGTAAGCGTAAGTGTGAGGTCAGGAGGTGTTTACAGTGTGGATGTAGCAGAGCCGCGTGTGTTCGAGGTGGACGGAGCGGAGCAGCGTGTGAAAGGTGTATAAAGCAGAGACATGTGTGTGCAAGGTATACGGAGCGGAGTACCGGGTGCAATGTGTATGGGACGGAGCCATGTGTGTACGACGTGTACTGAGCGGAGCCATGTGTGTACGAGGTGTACTGAGCGGAGCCGTGTGTGTACGAGGTGTGCGGAGCGGAGCCGTGTGTGTACGAGGTATACGGAGCGGAGCAGCGTGTGCAATGTGTACGAGGTGTACGGAGCGGAGCCGTGTGTGTACGAGGTGTGCGGAGCGGAGCCGTGTGTGTACTGAGCGGAGCCGTGTGTGTACGAGGTGTACTGAGCGGAGCCGTGTGTGTACGAGGTGTACTGAGCGGAGCCGTGTGTGTACGAGGTGTACGGAGCGGAGCCGTGTGTGTACGAGGTGTGCGGAGCGGAGCCGTGTGTGTACTGAGCGGAGCCGTGTGTGTACGAGGTGTACTGAGCGGAGCCGTGTGTGTACGAGGTGTACTGAGCGGAGCCGTGTGTGTACGAGGTGTACGGAGCGGAGCCGTGTGTGTACGAGGTGTGCGGAGAGGAGCCGTGTGTGTACGAGGTGTACTGAGCGGAGCCGTGTGTGTACGAGGTGTACTGAGCGGAGCCGTGTGTGTACGAGGTGTACTGAGCGGAGCCGTGTGTGTACGAGGTGTACTGAGCGGAGCCGTGTGTGTACGAGGTGTACTGAGCGGAGCCGTGTGTGTACGAGGTGTGCGGAGCGGAGCCGTGTGTGTACGAGGTGTGCGGAGCGGAGCCGTGTGTGTACGAGGTGTGCGGAGCGGAGCCGTGTGTGTACGAGGTGTACGGAGCGGAGCCGTGTGTGTACGAGGTGTGCGGAGCGGAGCCGTGTGTGTACGAGGTGTGCGGAGCGGAGCCGTGTGTGTACGAGGTGTGCGGAGCGGAGCCGTGTGTGTACGAGGTGTACGGAGCGGAACCGTGTGTGTACGAGGTGTACGGAGCGGAGCCGTGTGTGTACGAGGTGTACGGAGCAGAGCAGCGTGTGCAATGTGTACGGAGCGGAGTCGCGTGTGTTCGAGGTGTACGGAGCGGACGCTGGCTGTGTCAGATCGGAGCAGATATTGCTCCTCGCTCTGACACTGACTGGCACAGGAGACACGGAGAGGTCTTTATCAGTGGCGTATTACAGCTGCAGCGGCGTGAGCAGTGAGCTGTGCAGCTGGATGACACCATTCAGCGCCGCGGGAAAGGAAGCTTCCGGCTGCTGCGAGGGAGCGTGGTGAAAGGTGTATGTGTGTAGTGATGGAGAAGGCAATGATGGGGGTGGGGTAACCATGTGTGGCCATTATACTGTACCCAGCATTGTGTGGGCCATTATACTGTATGGAGCATCGTGTGGGGCCATTATACAGTATGGAGCATCATGTGGGGCCATTATACTGTATGGAGCATCATGTGTGGCCATTATATAGTATGGAGCATCATGTGTGGCCATTATACAGTATGGAGCATTATGTGTGGCTATTATACAGTACGCAGCATCATGTGTGGCCATTATACAGTACGAAGCATCATGTGGGGCTATTATACAGTATGGAGCATCATGTGTAGCCATTATACAGTATGGAAAATCATGTGTGGCCATTATACAGTATGGAGCATCATGTATGGCCATTATACAGTATGGAGCATCATGTGTGGCCATTATACAGTATGGAGCATCATGTGTGGCCATTATACAGTATGGAGCATCATGTGTGGCCATTATACAGTATGGAAAATCATGTGTGGCCATTATACAGTATGGAGCATCAAGTGTGGCCATTATACAGTATGGAGCATCAAGTGTGGCCATTATACAGTATGGAGCATCAAGTGTGGCCATTATACAGTATGGAGCATCATGTGTGGCCATTATACAGTATGGAGCATCATGTGTGGCCATTATACAGTATGGAGCATCATGTGTGGCCATTATACAGTATGGAGCATCATGTGTGGCCATTATACAGTATGGAGCATCATGTGTGGCCATTATACAGTATGGAGCATCATGTGTGGCCATTATACAGTATTGAGCATAATGTGTGGCTATTATACAGTATGGAGCATCATGTGTGGCCATTATACAGTATGGAACATCATGTGGCCATTATACAGTATGGAGCACTGTGTGGCCAATTGTTGTGAGTTCTGTTTTTGGGCTCCCTCTGGTGGTTACTGATGGTACTGGGTGACTTGTGTTCTCCGCGGTCTCTGGTGTCCACCTGTTCCATCAGGTTATGGGAGTTTCCTATTTAACCTGGCTTTTTTGTCATTTCCTCGCCGGCTATCAATGTAATCAGCGTGTCTTTTTTCCTCTGCTCCCTGCGTCTGTTATCTTCAGGACAAGCTAAGTTTTGATTTTCCTGTTCCACGTTTTGCTTAATTTTTGTCTTAGTCCAGCTTGCAGATATGTGATTCCTTGCTGCTGGTTGCTCTAGTGGGCTGAAATTACTCCTCATGTTCCATGAGTTGGCACATGAGTTCAAGTAATTTCAGGATGGTTTTTTGAAGGGTTTTTCGCTGACCGCGCAGTTCACTTTTGTATCCTCTGCTATCTAGCTTTAGCGGGCCTCATTTTTGCTGATTCTATTTTCATAACTACGTATGTGCTTTCCTCTCATTTCACCGTTATTACATGTGGGGGGCTGCTATTTCTGTGGGGTGTTTCTCTGGAGGCAAGTGAGGTCTGTGTTTCTTCTAATAGGGGAAGTTAATCCTTCGGCTGGCGCGAGACGTCTAGGAATCATCGTAGGCACGTTCCCCGGCTACTGCTAGTTGTGTGTTTAGGTTCAGGATCGCAGTCAGCTCAGGTTCCATCACCCTAGAGCTTGTTTTGTTTTTGTGCTTGTCCTTTTGTGATCCCCTGCCATTGGGATCATGACAGCCAATATACAGTATGGAGCATCATGTGGAGCCATTATACAGTATGGAGCATCATGTGGAGCCATTATACAGTATGGAGCATCATGTGTGGCCATTATACAGTATGCAGCATCATGTGGGCCCATTATGCTGTATGGAGCATCACGTGGGGCCAGTACACTGTACGCAGCATCATTTGGGGCCATTATACAGTATGGAGCATCATGTGTGGCCATTATACAGTATGGAGCATCACGTGGGGCCAGTACACTGTACGCAGCATAATTTGGGGCCATTATACAGTATGGAGCATCATGTGGGGCCATTATACAGTATGGAGCATCATGTGTGGCCATTATTCAGTATGGAGCAGTGTGGCCATATTTTTTTGTTTATAATTATTGTTTACGAAACATTGTGATCAGAAGTGCTAAATGGGTGTGGTTGGGGCTTGACTAGTTGTGAAATGGGTGTGGTCAGAGGTGTGGCTAAAATTTGCCGCAGCTGCTTAGTATTGGGGTATCAGGTGTAGTAATAGGGTCACATACGGCAGCAGTGGCTCAGTATTGGGGTATCAGGTGCAGTAATAGGGTCACATACGGCAGCAGTGGCTCAGTATTGGGGTATCAGGTACAGTAATAGGGACACATACGGCAGCAGAGGCTCAGTATTGGGGTATCAGGTGCAGTAATAGGGACACATACGGCAGCAGAGGCTCAGTATTGGGGTATCAGGTGCAGTAATAGGGTCACATACGGCAGCAGTGGCTCAGTATTGGGGTATCAGGTGCAGTAATAGGGACACATACGGCAGCAGTGGCTCAGTATTGGGGTATCAGGTGCAGTAATAGGGTCACATACGGCAGCAGTGGCTCAGTATTGGGGTATCAGGTACAGTAATAGGGACACATACGGCAGCAGAGGCTCAGTATTGGGGTATCAGGTGCAGTAATAGGGACACATACGGCAGCAGAGGCTCAGTATTGGGGTATCAGGGGCAGTAATAGGGACACATACGGCAGCAGAGGCTCAGTATTGGGGTATCAGGTGCAGTAATAGGGACACATACGGCAGCAGCGGCTCAGTATTGGGGTATCAGGGGCAATAATAGGGACACATACGGCAGCAGCGGCTCAGTATTGGGGTATCAGGGGCAGTAATAGGGACACATACGGCAGCAGAGGCTCAGTATTGGGGTATCAGTTACAGTAATAGGGACACATACGGCAGCAGCGGCTCAGTATTGGGGTATGAGGTGCAGTAATAGGGACACATACGGCAGCAGAGGCTCAGTATTGGGGTATCAGTTACAGTAATAGGGACACATACGGCAGCAGCGGCTCAGTATTGGGGTATCAGGTGCAGTAATAGGGTCACATACAGCAGCAGCTCAGTATTGGAGTATCAGGGGCAGTAATAGGGACACATACAGCAGCAGCGGCTAAGTATTGGGGTATCAGGTGCAGTAATCGGGACACATACGGCAGCAGCGGCTCAGTATTGGGGTATCAGGTGCAGTAATAGGGACACATACGGCAGCAGAGGCTCAGTATTGGGGTATCAGGTGGGGTAATAGGGACACATACGGCAGCAGCGGCTCAGTATTGGGGTACCAGGTGCAGTAATAGGGAAACATACGGCAGCAGCGGCTCAGTATTGTGGTATCAGGGGCAGTAATAGGGACACATACGGCAGCAGCGGCTCAGTATTGGGGTATCAGGTGCAGTAATAAGGACACATACGGCAGCAGCGGCTCAGTATTGTGGTATCAGGGGCAGTAATAGGGACACATACGGCAGCTCAGTATTGGGGTATCAGGTGCAGTAATAGGGACACATATGGCAGAGGCTCAGTATTGGGGTATCAGGTGCAGTAATAGGGACACATACGGCAGCAGAGGCTCAGTATTGGGGTATCAGGTGCAGTAATAGGGACACATACGGCAGCAGAGGCTCAGTATTGGGGTATCAGGTGCAGTAATAGGGACACATATGGCAGAGGCTCAGTATTGTGGTATCAGGGGCAGTAATAGGGACACATACGGCAGCAGCGGCTCAGTATTGGGGTATCAGGGGCAGTAATAGGGACACATACGGCAGCTCAGTATTGGGGTATCAGGTGCAGTAATAGGGACACATATGGCAGAGGCTCAGTATTGGGGTATCAAGTGCAGTAATAGGGACACATACGGCAGCAGAGGCTCAGTATTGGGGTATCAGGTGCAGTAATAGGGACACATACGGCAGCAGAGGCTCAGTATTGGGGTATCAGGTGCAGTAATAGGGACACATATGGCAGAGGCTCAGTATTGGGGTATCAGGTGCAGTAATAGGGACACATACGGCAGCAGCGGCTCAGTATTGGGGTATCAGGTGCAGTAATAGGGACACATACGGCAGCAGCGGCTCAGTATTGGGGTATCAGGTGCAGTAATAGGGACACATATGGCAGAGGCTCAGTATTGGGGTATCAGGTGCAGTAATAGGGACACATATGGCAGAGGCTCAGTATTGGGGTATCAGGTGCAGTAATAGGGACACATATGGCAGAGGCTCAGTATTGGGGTATCAGGTGCAGTAATAGGGACACATACGGCAGCAGCGGCTCAGTATTGGGGTATCAGGGGCAGTAATAGGGACACATACGGCAGCAGCGGCTCAGTATTGGGGTATCAGGTGCAGTAATAGGGACACATATGGCAGAGGCTCAGTATTGGGGTATCAGGTGCAGTAATAGGGACACATACGGCAGCAGTGGCTCAGTATTGGGGTATCAGGGGCAGTAATAGGGACACATACGGCAGCAGCGGCTCAGTATTGGGGTATCAGGTGCAGTAATAGGGACACATATGGCAGAGGCTCAGTATTGGGGTATCAGGTGCAGTAATAGGGACACATACGGCAGCAGTGGCTCAGTATTGGGGTATCAGGGGCAGTAATAGGGACACATACGGCAGCAGCGGCTCAGTATTGGGGTATCAGGTGCAGTAATAGGGACACATATGGCAGAGGCTCAGTATTGGGGTATCAGGTGCAGTAATAGGGACACATATGGCAGAGGCTCAGTATTGTGGTATCAGGGGCAGTAATAGGGACACATACAGCTCAGTATTGGGGTAGCAGCAGGATGAGGAGTTTGTGCAGGTTGGGAATAGATGGAGACAGTGCAAGAAATGTGAGACGACAGATGTGTCTTTGCTGCCGAGTCCTGGTTGGAGAAGTTGTCATGTCGGTCTGGGCCAGATGGAAAAGACAGGAAAAGTGAACAATTCCATCAGAGAACGTCAGCGGTAAGACATTATCTGTAACTGTGCTGTGTTCTCTTTTATATCTTCGGCAGGACTGGTATCTACCACTGTATGGTCACTATATGGCGGTAATATTTATGTTGGTCTTTCTATAGAGATTATCTTCAGGAACAGCGCGGTCATCTGCTGAGGTTCTCCTCCACTATTAGGGCGCGTCACCTTAGTTGTAATCAGGGTTACCTGGTTAGGGGCCACTCAGAAGTTTTGACCCCACCTGGACCATAACCCCTAGCTACGTCCTTGGTTCTATGGCTTCAACGTAGTATGTACTATTCCATCCTATATTGGGAAAGAATAAAAAAAAAACAATCTCAGATTAATTTAGATACATAAAAACATTCCAAAGTTATTACCAAGAAACGTGATACATCAGGATTGAAAAATGAGGCTTTGTCCTAATGTCACAAAAGGGCTGCGTCCACGAGGAAATAATATTAAGGGTAGGATGCTCCTCATTGTTTGGGTGTTCTCAGGGAATTTCGATGACCTTGTCATTCAGCAAATCATCCACTAGGTGTCGCAATCATGAAATATAAAAAGACGACCCCAGTATTAATATTAATAGTGGAAGAAGAATGACAGAACTGCCTGCTGCAGGAGGATCCAGGAGAGCTGCTCTCATTGTGTCATGTACAAGAACAATTTGTGACACAACACACGCTCCTCACCACTGCGTGGTGGCTCAGTGGTTAGTACTGTGTGGTGGCTCAGTGGTTAGCACTATATGGTGGCTCAGTGGTTAGCACGATATGGTGGCTCAGTGGTTAGCACTGTATGGTGGCTCAGTGCTTAGCACTGTATGGTGGCTCCGTGGTTAGCACTATACGGTGACTCACTGGTTAGCACTATACAGTGACTCAGTGGTTAGCACTGTATGGTGGCTCAGTGGTTAGCACTATATGGAGACTCAGTGGTTGGCACTGTATGGTGGCTCAGTGGTTAGCACTATATGGAGACTCAGTGGTTAGCACTGTGGTTAGCACTGTGGTAGCTCAGTGGTTAGTACTGTATGGTGGCTCAGTGGTTAGCACTATATGGTGGCTCAGTGGTTAGCACTGTGTGGTGGCTCAGTGGTTAGCACTATATGTTGACTCAGTGGTTAGCACTATACAGTGACTCAGTGGTTAGCCCTATATGGTGACTCAGTGGTTAGCCCTATATGGTGACTCAGTGGTTAGCACTGTGGTAGCTCAGTGGTTAGTACTGTATGGTGGCTCAGTGGTTAGCACTATAAGGTGACTCAGTCGTTGGCACTGTATGGTGGCTCAGTGGTTAGCACTGTGTGGTGGCTCAGTGGTTAGCACTGTAATGGTGGCTCAGTGGTTAGCACTGTATGTTGGCTCAGTGGTTAGCACTATATGGTGGCTCAGTGGTTAGCACTATATGGTGGCTCAGTGGTTAGCACTATATGGTGGCTCAGTGGTTAGCACTATATGGTGGCTCAGCGGTTAGCACTATGTGGTGACTCAGTCGTTAGCACTATATGGTGGCTCAGTGGTTAGCACTGTATGGTGGCTCAGTGGTTAGCACTGTATGGTGGCTCAGTGGTTAGCACTGTATGGTGGCTCAGTGGTTAGCACTGTATGGTGGTTCAGTGGTTAGCACTGTATGGTGGTTCAGTGGTTAGCACTGTATGGTGACTCAGTGGTTAGCACGGTATGGTGGCTCAGTGGTTAGCACTATATGGTGGCTCAGTGGTTAGCACTATATGGTGGCTCAGTGGTTAGCACGGTATGGTGACTCAGTGGTTAGCACTGTGTGGTGGCTCAGTGGTTAGCACTGTATGGTGGCTCAGTGGTTAGCACTGTATGGTGGCTCAGTGGTTAGCACTGTATGGTGGCTCAGTGGTTAGCACGGTATGGTGGCTCAGTGGTTAGCACTGTATGGTGGCTCAGTGGTTAGCACTGTATGGTGACTCAGTGGTTAGCACTGTATGGTGACTCAGTGGTTAGCACTGTATGGTGGCTCAGTGGTTAGCACTGTGTGGTGACTCAGTGGTTAGCACTATATGGTGGCTCAGTGGTTAGCACGGTATGGTGGCTCAGTGGTTAGCACTGTATGGTGGTTCAGTGGTTAGCACTGTATGGTGACTCAGTGGTTAGCACTGTATGGTGGCTCAGTGGTTAGCACTGTATGGTGGCTCAGTGGTTAGCACTGTATGGTGGCTCAGTGGTTAGCACTATATTGTGACTCAGTGGTTAGCACTGCTAACCTGGGTTCTAACATCTTCTATAAGTTTGTATGTTCTCCCCGTGCTTGCGTGGGTTTCCTCTGGGTTCCCCTGTTTTTTCCGATACTCCAAAGAAATACTGACAGGGAATCTATATTGTGAGCTCCAATAAGGACAATGATGGGACTTTTCAGGGGTCAATATTTATTTAGGGTCTGTGTATATTTAGTGGGTCAGATAAATGATATTGTGTGTAAGGTGTGATGCACGGGGTCATAGACATATGTATCCCATAGGTTTGGAGAGTACCCTATAAAACCCCTATGAATGGAGAAAGAATATCAATTATTTTGTTTCACAGAATTTCCATAATTTCACTTTTCAATAACAGTATGGTCAATGGAGCGGAGGCTTGGACTCTAGCGGAGCTGACCAGAAACACATTATATAGCTTTCCTACAGAAAGCCCTCTGTATGCGGATGGGAAGATTACACAATTCCTGGGATTTGTACAAATTTACACAGGACTCGGGTAATCCATATCAGCTACATGCAGATGTAACAATGTAAGATTGGATAGGAATTGTGCTCTAACTTTTTATAAGGAAAGTTTAGTCACTGTGTACTGACATTACAATACTGATCCTGAGTTACATCCTGTATTATACTCCAGAGCTGCACTCATTATTCAGCTGGTGCAGTCAGTGTGTCCATACATTACATTATTGATCCTGAGTTACATCCTGTATTATACTCCAGAGCTGCACTCACTATTCTGCTGGCGCAGTCACTGTGTACTGTGACAAAACACTCTGGGATCGCCTTTGCTGGGGTCAAAGGACACGTGGTTTGTGCATTGAATCTGAGGCGTACAGCAGGTTTCTGAGCAGGCTGACCTCAGGTCAGATTTATTAACGTGAAAGCAACACAAAAAACAAAACATAAAAATAAATCCTAGCCTGTCCGGCACTAACTAAACACATACGTTGCTATCTCAACAACTGGGGGGGCTTCTCCCACCCAGCTAACATCATACAGATCTTGAGCAGAGCTCTTCACTCACGTTTGTCTCACACAGGCAGGCAATCTGTGTGCCCCAGGCAGACACTGGAAACACCCAGCTGGTCATCTTTTATTCCTGCAATCATTAACCCATTAGCACCCTGAAGATACTGAGTGGCCTAATTCACATAGGACAAACACCTGGGCGAGATATACCTGCCTCCATCTACCACACCAGCATGAGTCTTACATATCCCCCCCCCCTTGCTCAGACCACTTCGGTCGAGCAAGAACACTTTTGAAACAGTGCACTCGGGATAGGGCATCGGCGTTCCCCATCTGCACCCCAGGTCGGTGTTCCACCGTAAAAGAGTAAGCCTGCAGGGCATGGAACCACCGGGTTACCCGACTATTACGGTCCTTGTGGAGGTGCATCCACTTGAGAGGGGCATGGTCGGTGACCAGCCTAAACTTCCTACCAGCCAGGTAATACTTGAGGGAGTCGAGAGCCCATTTAATGGCTAGGCACTCTCTTTCAACCACCGCATATCTCTGCTCATGTACATTCAGTTTCCGACTGAGATAGAGGACCGGGTGTTCGACTCCGTCCCTCACCTGGGAAAGTACAGCTCCGACACCAGTATCAGAGGCATCAGTTTGTACCACAAACTCGCTGCTGAAATCAGGAGTCACTAGTACGGGCTGAGAGCACAAAGCCCGTTTCAGGCTGTGGAAGGCCTCTTCAGCAGCTGAGGTCCATTTTACCATGACGGAACCCTTCCCCTTGGTAAGATCCGTCAAGGGAGTAGCCATGGCTGCAAAATTGGGTATGAACCGGCGATAATAGCCGGCAATCCCCAGGAAAGCCTGCACTTGTTTCTTGTTCACTGGTTGTGGCCAGCCCTGAATTGCCTGTATTTTGTCGATCTGGGGTTTAACCACTCCTCTGCCAATCACGTAGCCCAAGTATCGGGCTTCTTCAAGCCCGATGTGGCATTTCTTGGGGTTTGCCGTTAAACCTGCATCTCGCAGGTCTTCAATCACCGCTTGTACCTTCTGGAGATGAGTTTCCCAGTCCATGCTGTAAATTACGATGTCATCCAGGTAGGCAGAAGCGTACTGTCTGTGAGGCCTCAAGACTCGATCCATCAATCTCTGGAACGTTGCGGGAGCTCCGTGAAGTCCAAACGGCATATAGACATACTGGAACAGACCTTCCGGTGTAGCAAATGCCGTCTTCTCTCTGGCCGCCTCGGCCAGAGGAATCTGCCAGTACCCCTTTGTTAAATCCAGGGTCGTAATGTATCGGGCTTTACCAAGCCGGTCGATCAACTCATCGACCCGGGGCATAGGGTACGCTTCAAATTTAGAAACTGCATTCAGTTTCCTAAAGTCATTACAAAACCGGATGGAGCCATCCGGTTTAGGTATCAACACAATTGGACTGGACCAGGCGCTGTGTGACTCCTCAATGACTCCTAAGTCCAACATTGCCATCACTTCCCGGGAGACGGCTTCACGGCGGGCTTCCGGAATCCGGTAGGGCTTCACATGAACAGTGACGCCAGGCTCTGTGACAATCTCATGTTTCACCAACTTAGTCCGGCCAGGTTTTTCGGAGAAAAACTGTCGGTTCTGTAACAAAAATTGCTTAACCTCAGATTTTTGTCGTTCTGAGAGAGTCTCAGCAACCTGCACCTCTGGTATAGTAGGTGAACAAACCGGACGGGGCAGATCCACCGTTAGGGCAGAGCGGTCTTTCCAGGATTTTATCAGATTCACATGATAAATCTGTTCCGGTTTTCTCTTACCCGGCTGGTACACTTTATAGTTCACTTCACCAACTCTTTCTCGGACCTCAAATGGGCCCTGCCATTTCGCCAGGAATTTACTATCCACCGTAGGGATTAGGACCAACACCCTATCGCCGGGTGCAAATGTACGGACCTTAGCGCCTCTATCGTAACTTTGCCTCTGGGCTCCCTGGGCCTGTAACATATGGTCCCTAACAATGGGCATGACAGCGGCAATACGATCCTGCATTTGTGTTACATGGTCGATCACCGTTTTAAAGGGAGTGACTTGACCTTCCCAGGTTTCTTTTGCGACGTCCAGCAGACGGGCGTACAACAGTTCGAAAGGCGAAAATCCTGTGGAAGATTGGGGAACTTCCCTAATGGCAAACAGCAAATAGGGTAACAAGTAATCCCAGTTCTTCCCATCTTTGTCTATCGCCTTCCGGAGCATCTGTTTTAAGGTTTTGTTGAAGCGCTCAACCAGGCCATCTGTTTGAGGGTGATAGACAGACGTACGCAACGGGTCTATTTGTAAGAGCCTGCAGAGCTCCTTCATTACCCTCGACATAAAGGGAGTCCCCTGGTCGGTGAGTATCTGTTTTGGAATTCCCACCCGACTAAACACTTGTACCAATTCCTTGGCGATCGTCTTGGTAGCTGTGTTACGCAAAGGGACGGCTTCCGGGTAACGAGTGGCATAGTCCACGATGACGAGGATATGTTGGTGCCCACGTGCGGATCGGGGAAGGGGCCCAACCAAATCCATCCCAATTCTCTCAAAAGGGACCCCGATGATAGGAAGGGGTACCAAAGGGCTACGGAACTGAGATTTAGGGGCCGCGATTTGGCACTCTGGACAGGACTCACAATAGTTACGCACATCACAATGTATTCCAGGCCACACAAAACAATGCAATATCCTTTCTGTGGTTTTCTGTACCCCCAGATGTCCCCCCATTATATGTCCGTGGGTCAAATCCAGTACCTTCCGCCGATAAGGTTTGGGTACCACTAACCGTTGCACTGTGTCTTCCCCTTTTTTTTCTACCTGGTAGAGCAAATCATTTTCAAGAACCATATATGGGTACGCTAGCCTAGTGTCAGGTTCTACGGGTACCCCATCTATCATTTTTACATTTTTCCTAGCCGGAGTCAGGGTAGGATCTTTCATTTGCTCGCTGTGGAAGTCATCCACCTGGACTCCCAAATCTGGCAGGCAGGGTGCCGGATGGCTGTCTGCCTCCGCCTCTCGCTGAAGTTCCTCAGTTTCCTCTGTTTCCCCCGCCATGACGGAGAAGGGGTACTGAAGGTTAGATTCACTAACCTCCCCAGCAACATCTTCCTGTGGGGTCTCCTCTAGGGACTCGGGACCTCCAGATGGCATGGGAGAAGATTCACGGGTACAGCTACCGTGAAGGAGCAACTGATTCTCCCACAACTGCCAGAAATAGGGAAAATCCCTGCCCAGGATTACATCATGTAACAATGCGGGAACGAGTCCCACTTTGTGCTGCACTGACCCATAGGGAGTAGAAATCCATATGACCGCTGTTAAGTACGAGCGGGTGTCACCATGCACACACGTCACAGAAAACTTGTCAGACGGACCAGACGGAAGTGCCACTAGACTAGCTTTCACCAGAGTCACCACACTTCCAGAGTCTAGTAATGCCACAACATTTTTCCCATCAACAGATAATTCACACAGGTGTTTCACTGTATCATTTTGACCCGCATTCACACTCACTAGCTGTGTAACCAAAGACATGCGTTTTCTAGAGTCTATAACGTCGCACTGCATGGGTTCAGCGGTAACAGGACAGTTCGCAGAAACATGACCCTTCTCATGGCAGCGGAAACATCTAACAGGTCCCCTACTGAGACCACCGTCCAATACTCTTGGTCTCGGAGTGCGAGCAGTCCCGGACTCCTCCCCCACAGTTTTAAGCGATTTTCCTTCACCCGTGGTCCCTGGAACAGTCTTACCGGTTCCACGAGGAGGAGGCACAGACCGGGGTTTGGCGGTGTCGTCGGGAAGTCCTTCTCCAACGGAATAACGCTCGACCAACTCCACAAGTTGATCCGCTGTCGTGGGATTTCCTTGGCTTACCCACCTTTTCAGCGCTGGGGGTAGTACTCTCAGGTACTTGTCCAGGACAACCCGCTGGATTATTTCGGGTATTGTCAGTACCTCGGGTTGCAGCCATTTCTTTGTCAAGTAGATCAGGTCGAACATCTGAGACCGCGCTGGTTTATCTTGCTGGTATGTCCACTGATGTACCCTCTGTGCACGGACAGCCGTCGTCACACCCAGCCGGGCCAGGATCTCAGCTTTCAGCTTCTCAAAGTCCTGAGCGACCTCCGGGTCCAAATCATGGTAAGCTTTTTGGGCCTCGCCGGAGAGAAACGGGGCAATCAAATCGGCCCATCGTGCCTTCGGCCACTTCTCTCTCAATGCCGTCCGCTCAAACGTTGTCAGGTATGCCTCGACGTCATCTTCTGCAGTCAGCTTTTGCCAGTATCGACTCAAATGGATCCTTCTGGACTCTGCTTCCGGGTCAGCGTCAGGTATGCTCACCAGGCGCTGCGCCACCTGTTGGAGAAGTTGGCGGTCTGCAACCGTCATGTCCAGTAACTCCTTCAGCTGTGCGGCCATCAAGCGATTAGCTTCGTGCTGTGCGGCAGTGGCCTGCTGCTGTACGGCAGTGGACTGTACTAAGGCTTTCACCACGTCTTCCATGCTGTCGCCTGTGCCACGGTATGCCCGCGTTCTCCACCACAATGTGACAAAACACTCTGGGATCGCCTTTGCTGGGGTCAAAGGACACGTGGTTTGTGCATTGAATCTGAGGCGTACAGCAGGTTTCTGAGCAGGCTGACCTCAGGTCAGATTTATTAACGTGAAAGCAACACAAAAAACAAAACATAAAAATAAACCCTAGCCTGTCCGGCACTAACTAAACAAATACGTTGCTATCTCAACAACTGGGGGGGCTTCTCCCACCCAGCTAACATCATACAGATCTTGAGCAGAGCTCTTCACTCACGTTTGTCTCACACAGGCAGGCAATCTGTGTGCCCCAGGCAGACACTGGAAACACCCAGCTGGTCATCTTTTATTCCTGCAATCATTAACCCATTAGCACCCTAAAGATACTGAGTGGCCTAATTCACATAGGACAAACACCTGGGCGAGATATACCTGCCTCCATCTACCACACCAGCATGAGTCTTACAGTACATACATTACATTACTGATCCTGAGTTACATCCTGTATTATACTCCAGAGCTGCACTCACTATTCTGCTGGAGCAGTCACTGTGTACATACATTACATTACTGATCCTGAGTTACATCCTGTATTATACTCCAGAGCTGCACTCACTATTCTGCTGGTGCAGTCACTGTGTACATACATTACTGATCCTGAGTTACATCCTGTATTATACCCCAGAGCTGCACTCACTATTCTGCTGGTGCAGTCACTGTGTACATACATTACATTATTGATCCTGAGTTACATCCTGTATTATACTCCAGAGCTGCACTCACTATTCTGCTGGTGCAGTCAGTGTGTACATACATTACATTATTGATCCTGAGTTACATCCTGTATTATACTCCAGAGCTGCACTCACTATTCTGCTGGTGCAGTCACTGTGTACATACATTACATTACTGATCCTGAGTTACATCCTGTATTATACTCCAGAGCTGCACTCACTATTCTGCTGGTGCAGTCACTGTGTACATACATTACATTACTGATCCTGAGTTACATCCTGTATTATACCCCAGAGCTGCACTCACTATTCTGCTGGTGCAGTCACTGTGTACATACATTACTGATCCTGAATTACATCCTGTATTATACCCCAGAGCTGCACTCACTATTCTGCTGGTGCAGTCACTGTGTACATACATTACTGATCCTGAATTACATCCTGTATTATACCCCAGAGCTGCACTCACTATTCTGCTGGTGCAGTCACTGTGTACATATTGGCACATAATGACAAGGGACTGTGGGTACCTACCCAATCTCTCAAACTAAGGTCAACTAGGCTTTCCCTGTCCCCAGGATAACTCCAAATGAAGAAGCAGGGGTCTTGCACCTTGCTATCCTCCTATCTTACCTTTATCTGTTCCCTCCCCCACTCAGAGGGGGTGTGAGGCCTAAGGGTACCGTCACACAGTGCAATTTTGATCGCTACGACGGCACGATTCGTGACGTTCGAGCGATATAGTTACGATCTCGCAGTGTCTGACACGCTCCTGCGATCAGGGACCCCGCTGAGAACGTCGTAGCAGATCGTTTGAAACTTTCTTTCGTCGTCTATTGTCCCGCTGTGGCGGCATGATCGCATGGTGTAACAAAGGTGTGCACGATATTGTATACGATGTAATGGGTGGAGGAGCTGGCTACGTAGGAGCGCCAAATTCTCCACCCCCTGTGTGCTGATTGGGCGGTACAATACTGTGCGCTCATTCGACAGACAAAGGACTATTGTTCCCGGCTGATAAAACCGGAGCTGTCGAGCGCTGTATTCTTTTCTCTCTGAAGCACGTGCTGGAAACAGAACTCCTAAATTCACTGGATTCCCTGGACTTTTATAACTACAGACTTTTACCGCAAGAGGTATGTATAACGCTACAGCGTAGCAGATGTTGCGCTTCAACAGGGATACTTCATGTTAAACGCTGGAGCGTGGACGATTGTTCCTTATGGGGAGTAGGGTAGGCCAGAGAGCCTCAGGTACACAGCTGTAGCGTGGCCCAATTAATCCTTTTACAGATCGAGATGGTTGACTGCCCCGTTTATGCCAGTAGTAGCATATATAGTTATTACATCAATGGTCAAAACATTGTTTTGTAAGCAGGTGTATTTATTGTATGTTTGTTTTCTTTTTAGGAAGTATGCTCACTTCCGGTGAGAGGTCTGTCGTTGCTGCTGCCCTGGTGTTTGAGGCAGCACGTCTCCAAGAGGAGAGACGTCCTAAACGAAAACGTCGCATGTGGACCCGGAGCTGGCTGCAGAAAAGATCCACATTGTCACACATGGGTCTCATAAGAGAGTTACGTGATAATAACCCTCATGATTTCCGAAACTACCTTAGGATGTCAGAGGAATCGTTCAAGATTATACTTGCTGCTGTTACGCCACTCATACAAAGGCGTGATACGCCGATGCGTGCAGCCGTGCCCGTGGATGAAAGGTTGGCGGTGACACTGCGGTTCCTGGCTACAGGAAGGTCTCTTCAGGATTTGCAGTTTTCCGCAGCTTTTTCCAGACCTTTACTGAGCGTTGTGATTCCGGAGACATGTGAGGCCATTGTGCAGAGCTTAAGGCATTATATGGAGGTACTACTATTTTTTTTGGCTGCTGTGTTATGTAATGTCGATATATTATACCAGCTATTGAACCCGTTCTACGCCCTGGTGGCGAGCATTTCTATTGGTATATGGTCTCCATCCTGTCATGTGCTGCTCCCATCCTGCGCCCCCATTCTGACATGTGCTGCTCCCATCCTGCGCCTCCATTCTGACATGTGCTGCTCCCATCCTGCGCCACCGTTCTTTTATTTGCTGCTCCCAATATTATTTTATAGGTTATATTATTTCAATATATTGTTTAGCACCCCCTCAGTCAGTGAAGCAGTCTGATAAAATGGCTGCCTGCATACTCAGGATTGTTGACTTTGTTTTACTACTCCATACTGCGCGTCAATCACTCTAAGGTTGTCCACATGAGAGTGTATGTGCACAACAATATATTTTACCTAATTTGTACATGTTTCCTTCTCATCTTGCAGTTTCCCAAGACGGCGGATGACTGGAAGAGGATTGCTTCCGATTTTGATCAGCTGTGGCAGTTTCCAAACTGCGGTGGTGCATTAGATGGAAAGCATGTGCGCATCACGCAACCAGCCAACTCTGGATCCTTTTTTTACAACTATAAAGGATATTTCAGTGTGATCCTCATGGCCCTTGTCAATGCGAACTATGAGTTCGTGGATGTGGATGTTGGCATGAATGGTCGAGTCTCCGATGGTGGTGTTTTTGAACACACTTCATTTGGGGAAAGCTTGAGGAACAATCAACTGCAGTTGCCACAAAATGAAGACACAAAAGCAAACCTCAATTTTGTTTTCATCGCAGATGAAGCTTTCCCTCTTCATCCACATCTGCTGAAGCCATTTGCGCAGCGAACACTCACAGCGGAGCGCAGAATCTATAATTACCGGTTGTCTAGGGCCCGTCGTGTGGTTGAAAATGCCTTTGGGATTCTGGCAAATCGGTTTAGAGTTTTCCACACAGCTATCAACTTGAAGCTGCCGTCTATAGACTTTGTGGTTTTGGCATGCTGTGTGCTCCATAATTTCCTGAGACGTCATGATACGAGCTCCTATTCTCCTCCTTCGTTTATTGATGCAGTGGACCCAAGAACCGGAGATATTGTGCCCGGGGAATGGCGTACACAACCAGAAAATTTAGCAGCTCTTCAAGCGCTGGGATCTGGCAGACAGGCAGACGATGCAAGGGACTGTCGAGAAAAATACTGTCTGTACTTTAATGGTTCTGGAGCTGTACCCTGGCAGGATCACGCCGTATGAACAAATTTTTTTTTTGTTTTGTGTTAACTCAACAATATGTATGTTATGCTTTTGTGACCACAATGTAATTTTTTGAGTAGGTAACTGTCTTTTGTGTAATAAAATTTTATTGTATTTATTACTCCCGTTATTCTTGGTTGTTCATTTTATGGCAATGCAGCAATGCTTATCTATGTAGTAGGTAGAAAGATGTATAAAACATCTCTGGCAGCCATCTTGTGCATCTTGCAAGCCGATGCACAAAATGGAGGCACTTCGGGATGCGTTTTGCAAACTCTTTTGCTACGGCTGCCATTTCGTGCGCACACTATATGGAAAGGTAAACCAACTCTTTTGTGTCTGCCTTGGCTTGGCTGTCCCGGGCCAGCTCCACTAGTTAATTAATACAGCACGCAACATTACGGTCAACTCATTAATCCCATATGACGTACTACCACACGTGGCATCCCACACCGCCTATGACATACAATTTCTTTATTTTGTAATATTTATTTATTGGAAAACAATAACAAAAACAATTACCATACAATTTGACAAACAATAACAAAACCACATTATGTCCTCCCACGGCCCGACAGGTGTCGCAGCGTGCGCCCATGCTGCTCTACTTGAGCCAGTAGGAAGGCTGCTGTCCGCTCCAGGCGCTCTAGCTTCGCCAGCAGCTCTCTCACGGTGGCCGGTTCTGTGGATAGAAGAGGTTGGAGAACGGACGGTGATTACGCTGCAAATACAGCACGTGTGAACATACCCTGACAATTACAACACACTCAATTTGGTCCTGTCAGAGAGGGTGAAAAAATTTTTTGTTTTATTTTTATTTTTTTTTCAAATGTGACCTCACACCGATAACCCCTCCCACTGTCTGTATACTTACGGAGAATGGGCGCCGGTTGTTCTTCGGCGGCACTAGAGCTGCTCATTTCCCAGCCCCTCGATCTGGCCACAGATGACGCTGCTAAAAGGAAACAATATCTGCTTAACAATGGAACACGGCGTTGGGAAGAGCTCGCACTTTTGGTCACTTACGAATGGTCGCTTCTGGTGAGAAGGCCGCCGACCCCGGGGAGGAAGATGAGTGGCGGAAGGGAGGTGTTGAGGATGGTGAAGGGGTGCGAGGGAGCCAGGTCTGAAGTGATGTTGGAGGCGTGGTAGGGCGCCTGCTCCTTACTGCGCCTGTAATGTATACAATATTTCCGCTACACTGTTATGTCACCTATGCAGTAATAAAATACCAATGAATGATGGTACACTTACGTGAGGTCCCGGGCTGTGGGCTGCCGCTGGTGGCGGACGAAGGAGAGCTGGTGTCAATGGCAGGTGCCTGTTGCCGGCGCCTTCTCTCTACACATAAATGAAAGAAACGCAATGGTTAGACATTCCTATACTGTATGTTCAAAACCAAGTGCAGAGCAAAGGGAAGCATTGCAACCAATCAGGTTCCTGCTTTAATTTTTCAAAAAATTGTTAGGGAATGAAAGCTGTGTTCTGATCGGGTTTTGCAGCAGAATTTGGACAAGTTGTAAGTGAGAAGCTTGTCTATTGTATGTGTAGTACAGTGTGTGCTCCGTACGGTGTGTACGTTGTACTGTGTGCGGCACGGTGTGTACGTCGTAGTGTGTGCGGCGCTGTGTGTGCTCCGTATTGTGTGCGGCACGGTGTGTATGCCGTAGTACTAGAAGCGCATCACGGCTGCGCGCGTCTACTGATTACCCCTCCTGGCAGTGCGCGCTGGATAATGTATACAATATTTCCGCTACACTGTTATGTCACCTATGCTGTAATAAAATTGCTATTAATGATGGTACACTTACGTGAGGTCCCGGGCTGTGGGCTGCTGCTGTTGGCGGACGAAGGAGAGCTGGTGGCAATGGCAGTTGCATGTTGCCGGCGCCTTTTCTCTACACATAAATGAAAGAAACGCAATGTTTAGACAACAAAGTACAGGGATTCCAGACCCCAAAAAAATAAAATAAAAAGTTGCGCGCAGGGTTGCCAACCTCCTCCTAAAAGCGTGCATCGCCCAATTCCCCCATACTGGTACTTGCCTCGCCTTGTCTCCGCACGCAACTCTGCCAGAAGGTGTGGATTTTTCTGGCGGAGGTCAGCCCATTTCTTCCGCAGCTGCAGCGCACTGCGGCGGACGCCAAACCTCCTATCCAGCATGTGCCCAATGCGACACAGCACCTCCTGCTTGTGTAGGTTCGGGTGGGCTGGGCGAGTCTCCTGGCACTCGTAATCCAGGACATCCATCTTATGAACAAAAAAGCGGAGCTCGGTCTGCCCCAGAGGAGCACATCTTTCTCTTGCCGCCATTTTAGGTGGAAAGACGCTATACAGCACCGCCTAACAACGCCCAGAGGAGGTCCTTAACTCTGCCGTGTTCCCGCGCGATCCGCATCGCTATAGCGTTGCCGTTTATGGACAGCGTCACATTTGTGACGGCTGAGCGGTACGGAAGGAACGCACATAGTAAATGCCGTTCGAAGGATGTTTATATAACGCCGGAGCGGCACGTAATGTACGCTCGTGGTCTATGACGGCGTGATGACGTTACAGCGTTCCTGCGTTACCTTGTTTTGGTTCCCTGACATCCTGAAAATGGCTGCTAGTCGACGTGATCCTCCTATGGGCATCCCAGAGCTTAAGTTCCTGATTGGCACAATGGATCGGATGCAGTACGAAACCACAGGGCTGGTGCTGCACCGCAACCAGCACAAGGAAGAAGTCGTGCGTGTGGTGTCGGAGGGCCTCAGGAAGCAGTTTGGGATAATTCGAAGTAAGGCCCAGATTGTGAAAAAATGGGGTGATCTTAAGTCCAAAAGCCCAGCGCGCCTGCAGGAGCTTCACCGCGAGATCCGCAGAGGTGAGTACGCAGGTACCCAAAAGTATGGCACGCCGAAGGGTTAATTGGGCGATTAATGTGAATGGGGGGTATGCTGCAGGTACTTTTATAGGGCTTTTTTATTTGCCTATCCACGTGGGATCCGTACGGCATACGCTGAATGTTTTTTTAATTAACATTCAATCAGCAAAAGACACAGCACTCCCGCCACGATAAATACCAGAATGCCTAAGCACGCAACTCTGCCAGAAGTTGTGGGTTTTTGTAATGGAGGTCAGGCCATTTTTACCGCAACTGCAACGCACTGCGGCCGGACGCCAAACCTCCACAACATCATGTCCCCAATGCGACGTTGCACCTCCTGCTTGTGGAGGTTCCTGGGTGCAGGTCCAGTCTCCAGGCCCTCGTAGTCCAGGGCATCCATTTTGCTCACTAAATAGCGGACCTCGGTCTGCCCCAGAGCAGCAGATCATTGTCTAGCCGCCATTTTAGCAGAAAATACACTGTAGGGCACTGCATAGCAACTCCCCGGTATGACATCTTTGAGTTGTTCTTTGTTTCTTCTGTGTACTATATGGCAATGCAGCAATGCTTATCTATGTAGTAGGTCGAAAGATGTATAAAACATCTCTGGCAGCCATCTTGTGCATCTTGCAAGCCGATGCACAAAATGGAGGCACTTCGGGATGCGTTTTGCAAACTCTTTTGCTATGGCTGCCATTTTGTGCGCACACTGTATGGAAAGGTAAACCTACTCGTTTGTGTCTGCCTTGGCTTGGCTGTCCCGGGCCAGCTCCACTAGTTAATTAATACAGCACGCGACATTACGGTTAAATATACCTTTTTTTCCCGGCCACGAGGCATCCCACAGTGACTCAGATCCAGAATTGCCCTCCATGACAAAGCCTTTTTTTTTTCCTTCACAGAGGCAAAGACACAGCGCCACCGCCACCACGAGGCATCCCACACTGCCTCAGAACCCGAAATGCCCTCCGTGTCAATGCCTCAACATCCTAGTAGGTTCCCACAATAATGTGATTTGGATTTGGTTGCAGGTCCCCTCTTCCCAACCCACCCCCCCTCAGTCACTGTTGCCATATATGCTGACAGAACTTTTTTTTTTCCTTCACAGAGGCAAAGACACAGCGCCGCCGCCACCACGAGGCATCCCACACTGCCTCAGAACCCGAAGTGCCCTCTGTGTCAATGCCTCAATATCCTAGTAGGCTCCCACAATAATGTGATTTGGATTTGGTTGCAGGTCCCCTCTCCCCCCCCCCCCCTGCAGTAACTGTTGCCATATATGCTGACAGAACTTTTTTTTTTCCTTCACAGAGGCAAAGACACAGCGCCGCCGCCACAACGAGGCATCCCACACTGCCTCAGAACCCGAAGTGCCCTCCGTGTCAATGCCTCAATATCCTAGTAGGTTCCCACAATAATGTGATTTGGATTTGTTTGCAGGTACGGCCCCCTACTGTGTTATTTATGTTATGCTTTCTGACCAACAGTAGCCGGCAGTGTGACCATGGTGGATCTAAAAGCCAGTATTGAAAGGCTGTTCAAGACTCTGGCGCAGATTCAGGAGCAGCAGAATGTGGCAATGGGAGAGTTGCAAAAGATTAGGGACATGTGCCAACAGTTGGAGGCGGGGCAAAAATAAAAACTATTCCCTGTTTGTAAATGTTATGTTGTTAATTAAAAAAATATATTTAAACTTTGATTCCATTTTCAATGTTTAGTTTTTAGAAATGTACATTTCTTTGTTACGTGAATTTATGCCCTCATACAGTGCTGTGGACCCATTTTGTCTCTGTGATCGAGACACACCAATCAAGCTGTCGAGATTGAAGTTCAAGAAAAAGGTTTTATTTAACACACTTCTCTCTTTGCGTCTGGAGGAGAGAAGGTTTTTCCACCAACATAGAAGAGGATTCTTTACTGTTAGGGCAGTGAGAATCTGGAATTGCTTGCCTGAGGAGGTGGTGATGGCGAACTCAGTCGAGGGGTTCAAGAGAGGCCTGGATGTCTTCCTGGAGCAGAACAATATTGTATCATACAATTATTAGGTTCTGTAGAAGGACGTAGATCTGGGGATTTATTATGATGGAATATAGGCTGAACTGGATGGACAAATGTCTTTTTTCGGCCTTACTAACTATGTTACTATGTTACACTATATTCACAAGACAATAAAAAAAAATTTATGTAAAAAAAAAAAAAAAAAAAAAAAAATCACAATTCGTGATACGCCGAATCTTCAGTTCGATAATTCTGGTGCCTGATGGGCGAAGCCATGTGAGAAGGTATGGGCGTGTAGGAGAGTTAGGGGGTGGCGGGCCGAAGTGGGAAACGGGGACATTGTGGCGTATTGGTGACTGTGACCAACCATTAAAATATGACGACTCTGTCCGCTGCATTGGCCGGGAACAGACCAAACGAGTGTGTTCATCCAAATTGCCATCAGTACCCTTGTTAACAGCTTCCAAAATTAGACGCTCCGTTAGTGTTCTTTGCCTCTCGTCCATTTTGGCCAGTTTGTCTACTATGTAGTGTCCAAAACCCTGCAACGCAGGGCTGACATTGTTCGTTAACGCCTGTTTGGCCAGGCTCAACAGTTCAAGGGAGACGTCTGAGGTGGCTTTACGTTTCCTTGAACCTTGCCTCCATTGAGTCCTGGCAGGTGCAGCCTCCACAATTTGACTCGTCGAGCAGTCCTGTGCACAGTCCTGTGCACTGTCCTCCTTGGGGGAATAAAAAATGAAGTTATTAACACGACAAAAAAAAAGTTTAGCCACCCTAACCGCATCCAAACTATATATTCGTATTCATGCAAAAAGGCCGTAATATATGTTTATATTAGTAATATTATTTAACATTCCCATTTATTTCTTACTTTGCACTACACTGTTCCGACTGCTAGGGGAACCTGATTAACATTTTGTCGAAATAGTCTCACCAAGAATACTTATCTGCAGCTGGAAGCGATACTATTTTCTATATTGTTTAGATGGTATGGGTTATGAAGGTCGCCATATAATACTTTACTGCGACAGGGTTACTTATGTGTACAGGAAAGTGTTATAACTTCTAATTGATGGGATAATCAGAAGGATAAAACTGAAAATGCTGATAAATTATATGTAATTATAGGACACATTGGTGAACCTGTAGTGCAAAGAGGTACTTGTTGCCCTTGAGAGTCCTGCTCGACGAGGTTCTCTGATACAGTCTGTTCCACAGGTGCCAACGAGCGAAAACACGTCGATGTCCGTGGCACCTCTTGGTCCCTAAGAAAATTCATATGTTCAAAGTACCAGAGCTTAGGCACGTACACCTCTTCCGTGGAAGCTCCGGACTTTGTAGTGTGCAGGACCTTATTAAGCTCCTTCCTCCACACCGTGCGTAGCGCCTGAATTTTCTTCTTAATAACCGCTTCGTTGGCTTGCTCTTCTGGTGCATGGAGATGGTAAAATTCAATGAGCTTTGAATATCCCTCCTTCCTCTTTTCCCTGTTGCAATACTCCGGAGATTTAATCTTCCAGAGGCAGGGAAAAGACTGGTAGATCTCTATGAAATCCCGGATAAATTCTACGCGATTTGACATCTGAAAAATAATTTTAAAAAAAGTTAGGCGTTTGACAAAGAGTACTTTAAACACTACTTTTACCAGTGTACCATCCGCTTTGCTTCAGCGGCGGCACAAAGCGCTCATGCCGACCATACATTGTTCCATCTGCCACGCCCTAGGCCACCATAACCCAAACAGCGTACCACCCGCTTCACTACAGCAGCCGCACAAAGCACTCATGCCGACCATACATTGTTCCATCTGCCACGCCCTAGGCCACCATAACCGAAAACAGCGAACCACCACATACATACAAGCAGCAGAGCAAATCCCATCCACCACGCCACAGCCCATCAGAACCCAAAACAGCGTACCATCCGCTTCGCTACAGCAGCCGCACAAAGCGCTCATGCCGACCATACATTGTTGCATCTGCCACACCCTAGGCCACCATAACCCAAAACAGCGTACCACCCGCTTCACTACAGCGGCGGCACAAAGCGCTCATGCCGACCATACATTGTTCCATCTGCCACGCCCTAGGCCACCATAACCCAAAACAGCGTACCACCCGCTTCACTACAGCAGCCGCACAAAGCACTCATGCCGACCATACATTGTTCCATCTGCCACGCCCTAGGCCACCATAACCGAAAACAGCGAACCACCACATACATACAAGCAGCAGAGCAAATCCCATCCACCACTCCACAGCCCATCAGAACCCAAAACAGCGTACCATCCGCTTCGCTACAGCAGCCGCACAAAGCGCTCATGCCGACCATACATTGTTGCATCTGCCACGCCCTAGGCCACCATAACCCAAAACAGCGTACCACCCGCTTCACTACAGCGGCGGCACAAAGCGCTCATGCCGACCATACATTGTTCCATCTGCCACGCCCTAGGCCACCATAACCCAAAACAGCGTACCACCCGCTTCACTACAGCAGCCGCACAAAGCGCTCATGCCGACCATACATTGTTCCATCTGCCACGCCCTAGGCCACCATAACCCAAAACAGCGTACCACCCGCTTCACTACAGCAGTCGCACAAAGCGCTCATGCCGACCATACATTGTTCCATCTGCCACGCCCTAGGCCACCATAACCGAAAACAGTGAACCACCACATACATACAAGCAGCGGTGCAAATCCCATCCACCACGCCACAGCCCATCAGAACCCAAAACAGCGTACCATCCGCTTCGCTACAGCAGCCGCACAAAGCGCTCATGCCGACCATACATTGTTCCATCTGCCACGCCCTAGGCCACCATAACCCAAAACAGCGTACCACCCGCTTCACTACAGCAGCCGCACAAAGCGCTCATGCCGACCATACATTGTTCCATCTGCCACGCCCTAGGCCACCATAACCGAAAACAGCGTACCACCCGCTTCACTACAGCAGACGCACAAAGCGCTCATGCCGACTATACATTGTTCCATCTGCCACGCCCTAGCCCACCATAAGCCACAACAGCGTACCACCCGCTTCACTACAGCAGCCGCACAAAGCGCTCATGCTGACCACACATTGTTCCATCTGCCACGCTCTAGCCCACCAGTCACAACAGCGTACCATCCGCTTTGCCTCAGCGGCGGAACGAAGCGCTCATGCCGACCATACAGCGTTCCATCTGCCACGCTCTAGCCCACCAGTCACAACAGCGTACCATCCGCTTCGCTTCAGCGGCGGAACGAAGTGCTCATGCCGACCATAAGCGTTCCATCCACCACGCCCAAGCGGTTTTACATACCTCGAAGCTGCGGTGCAAAGCGTGGAATAGTCTGGGAAATACAAAATCCGACGTCCAGGTCTACCAAGTGTCCAAGTACAAAGTGAAGAAAGGAAATTTTGAAAGCTGTGAGGTGGCATTGGGAACAATAGCGCTCAGGTGACAAATTTTCCAACCAATTGTGTGCACAGAACCTATGGCCTATCAGCACATTAGCTAGCAGCACAACACGCCCCTAGTGAACAACGTCACGCACAGATTATGCAAAATGTGCTCTGAATTGTCTTGTGTGCCATGACCGTACGACTGTCCCATACGACTTCTACATTGCAAATACGTCATGAAATTATCGCTCCAGCGCCGTGCATCGCGAAGTGTGACCGCAGTCTACGATGCTGGAGCGATAATCGAGCGACGATGTAACGTCACGAATCGTGCCGTCGTAGCGATCAAAATTGCACTGTGTGACGGTAACTTAAGCCTACAGGCAAACACTAACCAGGCACACAGGGGTTAACAGTCTGGGATAAAAGAAAATTACAATTATATAAATACACTCACAAAACAACACAGTGGTAAAGAGGCGAGTAATAGGGGGCACAAACCAACTGGGAGAGGATGAGGATACACACGCAAACCAACCGCACACTGAAATTTATTTCATTTGGATTTTATGTCACACCAACACAAAGTAGCGAGTATTTGTGAAGTGTAAAGGAAATGATCCAGGTTTTTCTAATTATTTTAAAAATATAAATTGCAGAAGCTCAGGTGTTGCAGCCATGTTTTTGAAAAGTCTTTTTTACCGGCTGTATGATTTTATACCTTCAAAAATTCAGCTGGAAAATAAACCTTCTTCTGGAATCTTCATACATGCCTCCTACAGTCAAGTTAAAGGGAACCGGTCACCCCCAAAATGGACGGTGAGCTAAGCCCGTAGATAAGCCCCTGATGTATCCTGAAAGATGAGAAAAAGAGGTTAGATTATACTCGCCTGGGCGGGTGGTCCGATCCGATGGGCGTCGCGAACCGGTCCGGGGCCTCCCATCTTCTTACGATGACATCCTCTTCTTGGCTTCACGCTGCGGCTCCAGCGCAGGCGTATTTTGTCTGCCTTGCTGAGGGCAGAGCAAAGTACTGCAGTGCGCAGGCGCCAGGAAAGGTCAGAGAGGCCCAGCGCCTGTGCACTGCAGTAATTTGCTCTGCCCTCAACAGGGCAGACAAAGTACGCCTGCACCGCTGCCGTGGCGTGACTACAAGAAGAAGACGTCATCTGATGAAGATTGGAGGCCCCGGACCAGACCGCGACGCCCATCGAACCGGATCAGCATTAGGACCGCCCCTGGGTGAGTATAATCTAACCTCTTTTTCTCATCTTTCAGGATACATCAGGGGCTTATCTACAGCATTACAGAATGCATTACAGAATGCTGTAGATAAGCCCCTGATGCTGGTGGGCTTAGCTCATCTTCGATTTTGGGGGTGACAGGTTCCCTTTAAAACTATCTGAGGACATCAGGGTGAGTCCAAATGAAAACCTTATTTTCTGTATACACAGAATTGCAGTATCACCTACATAATGTGTGTACAGCAGTCTACATACATTAAAGGTGATACTAGATTGTGAGCCTTCGTGGGCAGGGTCCAATCTCCTCCTGTACCAGTCATGACTATGTATACCCCTTTTCACATACATATGCATATATATATTTATACCGTATATACAGTTGTGCTTAAAAGTTTACATACCCCGCCACCAAAACTTTTTCTCATCTCATGGTTAGTGGTTGGGTGAAGCCATTTATTATCAGACTACTGTGTTTTCTCTTTTTAAATCATAATGACAACTCAAAACATCCAAATGACCCTGATCAAAAGTTCACATACCCTGGTGATTTTGGCCTGATAACATGCACAAAAGGTGGCAAGTACCACTCCTCCTGTCCTGTATATACACACTGCACAGTACCACTCCTCCTGTCCTGTATATACACACTGCACAGTACCACTCCTCCTGTCCTGTATATATACACTGCACAGTACCACTCCTGTATATATACACTGCACAGTACCACTCCTCCTGTCCTGTATATATACACTGCACAGTACCGCTCCTCCTATCCTGTATATACACACTGCACAGTACCGCTCCTCCTATCCTGTATATACACACTGCACAGCACCACTCCTCCTATCCTGTATATACACACTGCACAGCACCACTCCTCCTATCCTGTATATACACACTGCACAGCACCACTCCTCCTGTCCTGTATATATACACTGCACAGTACCACTACTCCTGCCCTGTATATATACACTGCACAGTACCACTCCTCCTGTCCTGTATATACCCACTGCACAGTACCACTCCTCCTGTCCTGTATATATACATTGCACAGTACCACTCCTCCAGTCCTGTATATATACACTGCACAGTACCACTCCTCCTGTATATATACACTGCACAGTACCACTCCTCCTGTCCTGTATATATACACTGCACAGTACCACTACTCCTGCCCTGTATATATACACTGCACAGTACCACTCCTCCTGTCCTGTATATACCCACTGCACAGTACCACTCCTCCTGTCCTGTATATATACATTGCACAGTACCACTCGTCCTGTCCTGTATATATGCAGCGCCCCAGAGACCTGGTCGTTGCAGTATGGCCCCAAGGCGAGTAGCGGTACGTCCGATGGCACTAAAGAGTTATCCTGACCAGGTATCACCAGAACACATTACACTTCACACTCCGGCCACTAGGGGGAGCAAAAGGCTTTATTTACTGGGCCTCTCCTCACACTGGTAAAACTAGGGGCTGGGGAGGAAGTTAGTGAGAAGCTGACTGGGTTGGAACCAGGCAACATCCCGTGGCAGGGGGTGTTGCAGGGAGAAGGCGTGGGAACCTGGCAGGTGCCTAGCGACAGAACAGAACGTTACGGAACCGCGCCTGCACACCTTGCGGCGGTATCCTAAGGAAGAGACAAGAGGGGAAGAATTTTGTGGAACAGTGTAAACGAGATCAGCACCAAGGAGAGCCAGTAAGAGTCGTGCTGAGAGAGGAAGGCAGCATCTTACTGAGGCGCATAGTCGGTGGCCGGATCACCGTAGGAGTAACTGACTTCACGCATTACTTCAAATTCCGCTGGACAGTCAATTATAGGTTGGCTGTCTACCTTCTACACCTACGAAGACATAGGGACAACATTGGGAGAGGGGCGTCTCTAGGGTCCCGGAAGACCTCCAAGCCTTCCCGTCAAACGGGTCGAGTCCTAGCCATAACATATCTGGGGGACGTTAGAAACTAGCAACATCTGGAACCAAAGAACGAGAGAGAGAGAGAGAAAGCTGTATAGAACGAACGAAGGAGAACAGCAGTTGTGAGGACTATTCCGAATGCTCAGCAGGGTAGGACTACAACACACAGGCGCTATTGGTAGGCAACGATTTCCATCTGCGAGGGAAACTCTGAATGTGCCCATCGGACCGGCTGGTCTCTGATAGCCCGGTTGAACGTGCTCTGGACTGAGTGTACTGAAGCCTTCAGTAAAGAGGTAAAGAGACTGCAACCCTGTGTCCTCGTTATTGCCTGCACCTCACACCATCACAATCTACCTTACTGGGAAGCCCTGGGGACATACTTCACCTGTGGGAAGGTATACCATCCAGCTGCCATTCCATCACCCCAGCGGACCCCACAGCAGCGTCGGTCACCCTGACCGAACACCACAGGTGGCGTCACGAACTCCTGACAGACTGTACTACCACCTTCATTGGACGCCCCTTAGCAGGGTCGCGGACCGGGTCCAGCCACCGTGACAACCTCAGAACCGAACCAGAGAGGCCCGGTACCGAAACGTCGTGGCCCTGTGTCTGGGGGCGATCCATATACACATTGCACAGCACCACTCCTCCTGTCCTGTATATATACACTACACAGTACCACTACTCCTGTCCTGTATATACATATTGCACAGTACCACTCCTCCTGTCCTGTATATATACACTGCACAGCACCACTCCTCCTGTATATATACACTGCACAGTACCGCTCCTCCTGTCCTGTATATATACACTGCACAGTACCGCTCCTCCTATCCTGTATATACACACTGCACAGCACAACTCCTCCTGTCCTGTATATATACACTGCACAGTACCACTCCTCCTATCCTGTATATATACACTGCACAGCACAACTCCTCCTGTCCTGTATATATACACTGCACAGTACCGCTCCTGTCCTGTATATATTGTAGCATGGCTAACGGGTGTGTGGTCGACGGGAGGTATGTGTCACATAGGTACCTTGTCGCTGTAATGTAGCCCGGAATATTTCTTTGTTACACATAACCATATTTGTGTTTCAGGACCTGTGGTGATGTCAGACCACATGGCTAATCATGTGATAGGTTACTGGGTGTGGTTAGTCCTATATAAGTCAGGCTAATGCTTAATACAGCAGATATGTGTGGAGGTGAAACCCTCCTGAGTGTGTTACGGCTTCAGGACTGAGCCGGATAAACTGGACACTTGTTTTTCTTTGCCTGAACCAAAGGCTATTTGCTTTCTGTTGTTTTGCCAAATGGTTTATGAAGCAATAAACAAACTTTCAAGGAACACGTCTCCTGAGTGTCAGCCGTCGCAGCTGAGTGAGTGGAACCCCTACAATTGGTGGAGAATGTGGGCAGCGGTCCCAGCAGAGACGTAAGTCCATTGCTTAATGTCCTGGGTCAAGTCTGTTGCAAGTCAGCAAGCATCGCCAGGGAAAATGGAGGACCTGCTGAAACGTTCAGTTACAGTCACAGCAGGAGCAACGGCAGAGCCAGCAGGAGCAAAGGCAGCAAGAGACCAACAGGCTGTTGATGCAGCAAATACAACAGAGCCAGCAGGAGCAACGGCAGCAGATGCAACAAAGCCAGCAGGAGCAACGGCAGCAGATGCAGCTTCTGGCAACCGCCATCCAGGGCAAGATGAGCACCCCAACCCCAGGTCTGGCTGATGACGCCCACGTCCGGAAGACGGTAAGACGCGCATTGCAGAAAATGACCCCCGGGGATGATGTTGAGGCCTTCCTAACAGTGTTTGAGAGGGTCGCTGAGAGGGAAAAACTTCCGCCAGAGCAGTGGGCAGAGGTATTGGCGCCATACCTGACAGGAGAACCCCAGAAGGCGTACTATGATTTGACCTTGCAGGATGCCAAGGAGTATCACAAGTTGAAAGCCGAGATTCTCGCACGTTTGGGGGTGACACTGACTGTCAGGGCACAGCGAATTCACTGCTGGGCCTATCACCGGGACAAACCACCTCGTTCCCAAATGTTTGATCTGTTGCACCTGGTCCAGAAATGGCTGCAGCCAGAGTCATCTACGCCTGCTCAAATGGTAGAACGGGTGATGATGGATCGGTTTGTCCATTCCCTCCCGAGGCCTATACAGACTTGGGTTGCCCAGGGTGATCCCCAGAATGCCGACGAGCTGATCGGACTGGTTGAGAGATACCAAGGGTTGGAAGGCTCCTTCGGGAGGCAGCCCATGCCATACTGGGGGTCCCAGAAGGGAGCTGAGTCCCAAAAAGGAGTGGCGCGTCCAAGGTCACAAAGGGCGGGGGAGGTGGTGCCCAAGGTCCCTACGGGTGATATTACTTGTTGGAGGTGCCACGGGCCAGGACATATAGCTGCCCGTTGTTCCCAGACCACTGAGCAGATGGACTGCAGCATGGGACGCCATTGTTCATACTATGCGTATCCAGCCTGTAGTGTGAACTCTCCGTCCAACGAGGGACCTCAAGCGTGTCCCGTAAAGGTGAACGGTCGAGCAGTAACGGCACTGTTAGACTCGGGGAGCCTAGTGACCCTGGTGAGGGCCACTTTTCCTCTCCACCTGCTCCCGGGAAAAAAGGTCGGAGTGCGGTGCATACATAGTCGGCGTCGTTCAGGACTTGTTGCACCCTATAATTATTGGCCGGGATTTCTGTTTGTTTTGGGATTTGTGGGGGAAAGGTTCTGAGCTCCCTAGCAAGAGTAGGGAACCAGTGAACCCTGGAAGGGTGTCGCCACACCCAGAGTCAGACAGGTTTCCTTTTTGTGTCCTGGTTGGAGATGAGGAGGAAGTGTCCCCTGCATCTGACATTCTGGAGTTAGAGGTATCCGGTGAAAATTTTGGGACTGCCCAACATAGGGACCCCACTCTGAGGGAAGCCTTTAATAATGTCACAGTTATTGACGGGGTGGTACAGGAGCCGGGGGCAGACACAAGATTTCCCCATTTTCTGTTGAGGGGGGAGTTGTTGTACCGGGTCACGAAAATAAGGGAGGAGTTAGTAGAGCAGTTGGTAGTGCCGGGTCCGTATAGACGGAAGGTGTTGGACATGGCCCATTCACACACCTAGGGGTGGAAAAAATGCAGGAACGGGTTGTGCAGAGGTTCTATTGGCCTGGGTGTCACCGGGAAATAGTGAACTATTGCAGGTCCTGCCCTACATGTCAGCTAACTGCTCCCACTCCTCATTTCCGGAACCCCCTTGTGCCACTGCCCATTATTGAGGTGCCGTTCGAGAGAATTGCCATGGACTTGGTCGGTCCCTTAGTTAAATCAGCCCGGGGCCATCAGTATATACTAGTCATCCTGGACTATGCCACACGCTATCCTGAGGCAATTCCCTTGAGAAATTCTTCCTCAAAGAGCATAGCCCGCGAGTTGGTCCATGTCTTTTCCCGGACAGGTCTGCCGAAGGAGATCCTGACTGACCAGGGTACACCTTTCATGAGCAAGGTGATGAGGGAGTTATGCAAAGCCCTGAAAATCTCCCAGTTGAGGACCTCAGTGTACCATCCCCAGTCAGATGGCCTTGTTGAGAGATTTAACAAGACTCTGAAGAGCATGCTGAGAAAAGCTATTGAGAAAGACGGTAGAGACTGGGATTGTCTCTTACCCTATCTGATGTTTTCCATTCGTGAAGTTCCACAGGCCTCCACAGGGTTCTCACCATTTGAGCTTCTATATGGCCGACATCCACGAGGACTCCTGGATATAGCCAAGGAAACCTGGGAAGCTGAAGTCACGCCCCACAGAAGAGTCATTGAGCATGTGGCCCTGATGCAGCAGAGGATTGCAAAGGTGATGCCTATCGTGAAAGAACACTTCCTCCAGGCACAAGAAGCTCAGGCCAGGGTCTACAACCGGTCTGCAAGGGTGAGGCAGTTCAATCCGGGAGACCGAGTTCTTGTGTTAGTTCCGACGGTGGAAAGCAAGTTCTTGGCCAAATGGCAAGGGCCATATGAGGTTGTCGAGAAACTTGGTGAAGTAAATTATAAAATTCACCAACCAGGAAGACGGAAACCATTCCAAGTATACCATGTCAACCTCATCAAGCCGTGGCAAGATAGAGAGCCGACAGTAACTCCATCGTTGTTAAGCCACCCAGAAGGTGAGGTTGGAGCGGTTACTATAGCGGAGACGCTATCGAAGACCCAGAAACAGCAATGTCGGGAGTTACTCCAGAAAAACAGAGACCTGTTTTCAGAGTTGCCGGGACACATGAAGGTCATAGAGCACGAGGTCCTAACAGAGCCACATGTGCGAGTGAACGTTAAGCCCTATCGTATTCCTGAGGCTCGTCGAGAAGTTATCTCCAAAGAGGTGGAGCGTATGTTGAAGCTTAGAGTCATTGAGGAATCCAAGAGCGGTTGGTCAAGCCCGATTGTCCTGGTCCCAAAACCTGATGGAGAGTGGAGGTTTTGCAACGACTATCGGAAGTTGAATGAGGTCTCCAAGTTTGACGCTTATCCCATGCCCCGCGTTGATGAACTCATTGAAAGGCTTGGGCATGCCAGATATATATCCACCTTGGATTTGACAAAGGGGTATTGGCAGATCCCCATGGCACAGGGAGCCAAGGAGAAGACGGCCTTTTCAACACCTGAGGGATGCTTCCAGTATGTCCGGATGCCGTGTGGCCTACAGGGAGCTCCGGCGACCTTCCAGAGTCCTTGCACCCCATAAGGCCTACGCTGCTGCGTACCTAGATGATATCGTCATCTTTAGCCCGGACTGGGAGAGTTATCTGGAGAAAGTCAAAGCGGTGTTTGATGCTCTAAGAGAGGCGGGGTTTACAATAAACCCGAAGAAGTGTGCCTTAGGTAAGGAAGAAGCTAAATACCTGGGCTATATAGTGGGTCGTGGAGAAATAAAGCCCCAAATCAAGAAAGTGGAGGCAATCCAAACGTGGCCGAAACCCCTTTCAAAAAAGCAAGTTAAAGCCTTTCTGGGAATCGTGGGATATTACAGGAGTGTCCTCCTGAACTTCGCCACAGTCGCTGCGCCTCTGATCTGCTGAAGGGGACAAAGTCGGTGATGGTTAAATGGTCCGAAGAGACAGAGTCAGCCTTCCAAGAGTTGAAAGAGGCTCTATGTAAGCAGCCCGTTCTGATGGCCCCAGACTTCAAGAAAGAATTTATTCTTCAGACAGATGCCTCAGATGTTGGGGTAGGAGCAGTCCTTTCCCAAGAGCTACATGGGGAGGAGCATCCTGTTCTCTATCTGAGTAGAAAGCTGTCCTCATCTGAGAGGAACTACTCAGTCGTAGAAAAAGAGTGTTTGGCCATAAAATGGGCGGTGGACACCTTACGGTACTATCTGCTGGGTCGTAAATTCAGACTAATATCTGACCATGCTCCACTTAGATGGATGAGGGAAACAAAGGGTAGAAATGCTAGGGTCACCCGTTGGTTCTTAGCCCTGCAGGACTTCAGTTTCCATGTGGAACATAGGGCCGGAAAGCTGCACGGTAATGCGGATGCCCTATCAAGAATCCCTTGTTTAGTTGGGGAAAGTGCCAAGCCCCACGGCTTTAGGCAGATTGGGGAGGTATGTAGCATGGCTAACGGGTGTGTGGTCGACGGGAGGTATGTGCCACATAGGTACCTTGTCGCTGTAATGTAGCCCGGAATATTTCTTTGTTACACATAACCATATTTGTGTTTCAGGACCTGTGGTGATGTCAGACCACATGGCTAATCATGTGATAGATTACTGGGTGGGGTTAGTCCTATATAAGACAGGCTAATGCTTAATACAGCAGATATGTGTGGAGGTGAAACCCTCCTGAGTGTGTTACGGCTCCAGGACTGAGCCGGATGAACTGGACACTTGTTTTTCTTTGCCTGAACCAAAGGCTATTTGCTTTCTGTTGTTTTGCCAAATGGTTTATGAAGCAATAAACCCAGTGAACTTTCAAGGAACACGTCTCCTGAGTGTCAGCCGTCGCAGCTGAGTGAGTGGAACCCCTACAATATACACTGCACAGTACCGCTCCTCCTGTCCTGTATATATACACTGCACAGTACCACTCCTCCTGTCCTGTATATATACACTGCACAGTACCACTCCTCCTGTCCTGTATATATACTGCACAGTACCTCTCCTCCTGTATATATACACTGCACAGTACCACTCTTCCTGTCCTGTATATATACACTGCACAGTTCCACTCTTCCTGTCCTGTATATATACACTGCACAGTACCACTCCTCCTGTATATATACACTGCACAGTACCACTCCTCCTGTATATATACACTGCACAGTACCACTCTTCCTGTCCTGTATATACACACTGCACATTACCGCTACTCCTGTCCTGTATATACACACTGCACAGTACCACTCCTCCTGTCCTGTATATATACACTGCACAGTACCACTCTTCCTGTCCTGTATATACACACTGCACATTACCGCTACTCCTGTCCTGTATATACACACTGCACAGTACCACTCCTCCTGTCCTGTATATACACACTGCACAGTACCACTCCTCCTGTCCTGTATATATACACTGCACAGTACCACTCTTCCTGTCCTGTATATATACACTGCACAGTACCACTCCTCCTGTATATATACACTGCACAGTACCACTCCTCCTGTATATATACACTGCACAGTACCACTCTTCCTGTCCTGTATATACACTGCACAGTACCACTCCTCCTGTCCTGTATATATACACTGCACAGTACCACTCTTCCTGTCCTGTATATACACACTGCACATTACCGCTACTCCTGTCCTGTATATACACACTGCACAGTACCACTCCTCCTGTCCTGTATATATACACTGCACAGTACCACTCTTCCTGTCCTGTATATACACACTGCACATTACCGCTACTCCTGTCCTGTATATACACACTGCACAGTACCACTCCTCCTGTCCTGTATATACACACTGCACAGTACCACTCCTCCTGTCCTGTATATATACACTGCACAGTACCACTCCTCCTGTATATATACACTGCACAGTACCACTCCTCCTGTCCTGTGTATATATACACTGCACAGTACCACTCCTCCTGTCCTGTATATACACACTGCACAGTACCACTCCTCCTGTCCTGTATATATACACTGCACAGTACCACTCCTCCTGTCCTGTATATATACACTGCACAGTACCACTCCTCCTGTATATATACACTGCACAGTACCACTCCTCCTGTCCTGTGTATATATACACTGCACAGTACCACTCCTCCTGTCCTGTATATACACACTGCACAGTACCACTCCTCCTGTCCTGTATATATATACTGCACAGTACCACTCCTCCTGTATATATACACTGCACAGTACCACTCTTCCTGTCCTGTATATATACACTGCACAGTTCCACTCTTCCTGTCCTGTATATATACACTGCACAGTACCACTCCTCCTGTATATATACACTGCACAGTACCACTCCTCCTGTATATATACACTGCACAGTACCACTCCTCCTGTATATATACACTGCACATTACCGCTCCTCCTGTCCTGTATATACACACTGCACAGTACCACTCCTCCTGTCCTGTATGTATACACTGCACAGTACCACTCCTCCTGTCCTGTATATATACACTGCACAGTACCACTCCTCCTGTCCTGTATATACACATTGCACAGTACCACTCCTCCTGTCCTGTATATTTACACTGCACAGTACCACTCCTCCAGTCCTGTATATATACACTGCACAGTTCCACTCTTCCTGTCCTGTATATATACACTGCACAGTACCGCTCCTCCTGTCCTGTATATATACACTGCACAGTACCGCTCCTCCTGTCCTGTATATATACACTGCACAGTACCGCTCCTCCTGTCCTGTATATATACACTGCACAGTACCGCTCCTCCTGTCCTGTATATATACACTGCACAGTACCACTCCTCCTGTCCTGTATATACACACTGCACAGTACCACTCCTCCTGTCCTGTATATACACACTGCACAGTACCGCTCCTCCTGTCCTGTATATATACACTGCACAGTACCGCTCCTCCTGTCCTGTATATACACACTGTACAGTACCGCTCCTCCTGTCCTGTATATATACACTGCACAGTACCGCTCCTCCTGTCCTGTATATATACACTGCACAGTACCGCTCCTCCTGTCCTGTATATATACACTGCACAGTACCGCTCCTCCTGTCCTGTATATATACACTGCACAGTACCGCTCCTCCTGTCCTGTATATACACACTGCACAGCACCACTCCTCCTATCCTGTATATATACACTGCACAGTACCACTCCTCCTTTACTGTATATATACACTGCACAGTACCGCTCCTCCTGTCCTGTATATATACACTGCACAGTACCATTCCTCCTGTCTGGTATATACACTGCTTAGTACCACTCCTATCCTGTATATATACACTGCTCAAAAAATAAAGGGAACACTAAAATACCACATCCTAGATATCTCTGAATGAAATATTTCAGTTGCAAATTTTTATTAATTGCATAGTGGAATGTGTTCAGAACAATAAAACATAACAATCATCATTGTAAATCAAAATGAATATCCCATGGAGGTCTGGATTTGGAATGATGCTCAAAATCAAAGTGGAAAATCAAATTACAGGCTGATCCAACTTCAGTGGAAATGCCTCATGACAAGGAAAAGATGCTCAGTATTGTGTGTGGCCTCCGCATGCCTGTATGACCTCCCTACTGTACAATGCCTGGGCATGCTCCTGATGAGGTGGCGGATGGTCTCCTGAGGGAGACCCTCTCAGACCTGGACTAAAGCATCCACCAACTCCATGACGTTAGTGGATGGAGCGAGACATGATGTCCCAGATGTGTTCAATCGGATTCAGGTCTGGGGAACGGGCGGGCCAGTCCATAGCTTCAATACTTTCATCTTGCAGGAACTGCTGACACACTCCAGCCACATGAGGTCTGACATTCTCCTACATTAGGAGGAACCCAGGGCCAACCACCCCAGCATATGGTCTCACAAGGGGTCTGAGGATCTCATCTTGGTACCTAATGGCAGTCAGGCTACCTCTGGTGAGCACTTGGAGGGCTGTGCGGCCCTCCAAAGAAATGCCACCCCACACCATTACTGACCCACTGCCATACAGGTCATGCTGAAGGATGTTTCAGGCAGCAGATCGCTCTCCACGGCGTCTCCATACTGTCACGTGCTCAGTGTGAAAGTTTGTCACGTGCTCAGTGTGAAACTGCTTTCAGTGGCGAATTTGCCAATCCTGGTGTTGTGTGGCAAATGCCAAGCGTCCAGCAGGGTGTTGGGCTGTGAGCACAACCCCCATCTGTGGATGGCACTCAGACCATTCTCATGGAGTCGAGTTCTAACCGTTTGTGCAGACACATGCCCATTTGTGGCCTGCTGGAGGTCATTTTGCAGGGCTCTGGCAGTGCTCCTCCTGTTACTCCTTGCACAAAGGCGGAGATAGCAGTCCTGCTGCTGGGTTGTTGCCCTCCTACGGCCCCTTCCACATCTCCTGGTGTGCTGGCCTGTCTCCTGGTAGCACCTCCAGCCTCTGGACACTACGCTGACAGACACAGCAAACCTTCTTGCCACAACTCGCATTGATGTGCCATCCTGGATGAGCTGCACTACCTGAGCCACTTGTGTGGGTTGTAGAGTCTGTCTCATGCTACCACGAGTGTGAAAGCACAACCAACATTCAAAACTGACCAAAACATCAGCCAGAAAGCATTGGTACTGAGATGTGGTCTGTGGTCCCCACCTTGAGGGTGTCTTGATAATTGCCAATAATTTCCATCTGTTGTCTATTCCATTTGCACAACAGCATGTGAAATTGATTGTCAATCAGTGTTGCTTCCTAAGTGGACAGTTTGATTTCACGGAAGTTTGATTTACTTGGAGTTAGATTCTGTTGTTTAAATGTTCTCATTATTTTTTTTTGAGCAGTGTACACACTGCACAGTACCACTCCTTCGGTCCTGTATATACACACTGCACAGTACCACTCCTTCTGTCCTGTATATATACACTGCACAGTACTAGTGATGAGCGAGTGTGCTCGTTACTTGATTTTTCCGTGCATGCTTGGGTGTTCTCCGAGTATCTTGGGCGTGCTCATAGATTATGTTTGTGCGTGATTTGCAGCTGTTAGATAACCTGAACACATGCAGGGTTTGCCTATTTGTTATGGAATTCCCCACATGTATTCAGGCTGTCTAGCAGCTGCAAATCATGCAGCTGCAGAGACACAAACATAATCTAAGAGCATGCCCAAGATACTCGGAGAACACCCGAGCATGCTCAGAAACCTCGAGTAACGAGCACACTCGCTCATCACTACACAGTACCACTTCTCATGTCCCGTTGTCGGAAAGGCGACATTGGTCTTTGGGAAGGTCAACATTGGTTTATTATTTTCAGTATTCCTATGGGAAAATTAAACAATATATTGGAAAACCTATTTAAAATCGATCATCCCAAGTATTTCCCTATCCTGAGAACTTTCCAATTGCTAGGACCCCCATGATCACGAGAGCCGGATCTCTAAAGAGCCCTATGTAAAAGGAGCTTTGGTCGATCATGCGCACTGCGGCGCCATTCACATGTGCCCTACGCTTGCAGCTTAGCCATGGAGTCAGAATAAGGATTTTTATCTCATCTTTATTGACCAAATGTTCTAGTTTTCTTTTATTTTTACGTAAAAACATCTAATACATGATAAAAGGAAATACATAATATACAGGTATTACAGATCTTGGAAACTTGTCAGTGACGCCACATAACGTATATTACCTTACAGAGGACTTGCCATAAATATGGTATTCTCTTATGGGGAATCCTTTGTTTGCCTCCTGTTTAACTCCTTCCCGATCCAGCAATTTACTATTTTTTCACTTTACCTTTTTTTTTTCTCTCCCTCGTTCTTCCAAAAGCCATAACTTTTTTTTTCTTTTTTCGCGTCCACATATCCAGTATGAGCGCTTGCAGTTTTTTTTGCAGGACGAGTTGTAGTTTTGAATATCACCATTCATTTTTCTATACAAGGTAATGAAAAACGGGATCCAAGCAGGGTAACATGGTGAAAAAAAAAAAATAAAAAAAATTCGCAATTGTTTTTTGGGTTTTGTTTATAAGGCATTCATTGTATGGTAAAAAAAAAAAATGACCTAGAGATATGATCTTTCAGGTCAGTTCGTTGATGGCAACACAAAGCTTCCAATAACTTTTGTTATACAGGTCCTTCTCAAAAAATTAGCATATAGTGTTAAATTTCATTATTTACCATAATGTAATGATTACAATTAAACTTTCATATATTATAGATTCATTATCCACCAACTGAAATTTGTCAGGTCTTTTATTGTTTTAATACTGATGATTTTGGCATACAACTCCTGATAGCCCAAAAAACCTGTCTCAATAAATTAGCATATCAAGAAAAGGTTCTCTAAACTACCTATTACCCTAATCTTCTGAATCAACTAATTAACTCTAAACACATGCAAAAGATACCTGAGGCTTTTATAAACTCCCTGCCTGGTTCATTACTCAAAACCCCCATCATGGGTAAGACTAGCGACCTGACAGATGTCAAGAAGGCCATCATTGACATCCTCAAGCAAGAGGGTAAGACCAAGAAAGAAATTTCTCAACAAATAGGCTGTTCCCAGAGTGCTGTATCAAGGCACCTCAATGGTAAGTCTGTTGGAAGGAAACAATGTGGCAGAAAACGCTGTACAACGAGAAGAGGAGACCGGACCCTGAGGAAGATTGTGGAGAAGGACCGATTCCAGACCTTGGGGAACCTGAGGAAGCAGTGGACTGAGTCTGGTGTGGAAACATCCAGAGCCACCGTGCACAGGCGTGTGCAGGAAATGGGCTACAGGTGCCGCATTCCCCAGGTAAAGCCACTTTTGAACCATAAACAGTGGCAGAGGCGCCTGACCTGGGCTACAGAGAAGCAGCACTGGATTGTTGCCAAGTGGTCCCAAGTACTTTTTTCTGATGAAAGCAAATTTTGCATGTTATTCGGAAATCAAGGTGCCAGAGTCTGGAGGAAGACTGGGGAGAAGGAAATGCCAAAATGCCTGAAGTCCAGTGTCAAGTACCCACAGTCAGTGATGGTGTGGGGTGCCATGTCAGCTGCTGGTGTTGGTCCACTGTGTTTCATCAAGGGCAGGGTCAATGCAGCTAGCTACCAGGAGATTTTGGAGCACTTCATGCTTCCATCGGCTGAAATGCTTTATGGAGATGAAGATTTCATTTTTCAGCACGACCTGGCACCTGCTCACAGTGCCAAAACCACTGGTAAATGGTTTACTGACCATGGTATTACTGTGCTCAATTGGCCTGCCAACTCTCCTGACCTGAACCCCATAGAGAATCTGTGGGATATTGTGAAGAGAAAGTTGAGAGACGCAAGACCCAACACTCTGGATGAGCTTAAGGCCGCTATTGAAGCATCCTGGGCCTCCATAACATCTCAGCAGTGTCACAGGCTGATTGCCTCCATGCCACGCCGCATTGAAGCAGTCATTTCTGCCAAAGGATTCCCGACCAAGTATTGAGTGCATAACTGAACATTATTATTTGATGGTTTTTTTGTTTGTTATTAAAAAACACTTTTATTTGATTGGATGGGTGAAATATGCTAATTTATTGAGACAGGTTTTTTGGGTTATCAGGAGTTGTATGCCAAAATCATCAGTATTAAAACAATAAAAGACCTGACAAATTTCAGTTGGTGGATAATGAATCTATAATATATGAAAGTTTAATTGTAATCATTACATTATGGTAAATAATGAAATTTAACACTATATGCTAATTTTTTGAGAAGGACCTGTATAGCTGAATAAAAAATTCTGCAGTTTACTAAAAAAAAAAAAAAATTCCTTTTTCCAAGGCGTGTAACATTTACGCTTCTTTATTGAGTGGCATCCTGGCGGGTTTATTGATACCAATTTTGGATACATACGACGTTATGATAGCTGTTATTGTAGTTTAGGGAGAACAAAAAAACCCACAATACTAGTGTTTACAATTTATTTTTACATTATTTTTCTGTAAGGTTTAATTAATTTCACAGATCAAACTTATATTTAAGTGACGTTACAGAATTTTTTTTTTTTTAACCCCCTGAATGACCAGGGGTATTTCAGTTTTTGAATTTCCGTTTTTTTGCTCCCCTTCGTCCCAGAGCCTTAACTTTTTTTTTTCTCGGTCATATGGCCATGTGAGGGCTTGCTTTTTGCAGGACGAGTTGTACTTTTGAACAACACCATTGGTTTTAGCATGTCGCGTACTGGAAAACAGGAAAAAAATTCCAAGTGTGTTGCAATTGCAAAAAAAGTGAAATTTCACAGTGTTTTTTATTTTTTTAACCATGTTTACTAATTGATAAAACTGACCTGCCATTATGATTCTCCAGGTCATTACAAGTTCACAGACACCAAACATGTCTAGGTTCTTTTTTATTTAAGTGGTAAAAAAAATCCCAAATTTGTTTAGAAAAAAAATGTCGCCATTTTCCTTTTTTTTTTTTTTACTTTTTGCATGCTTCAATAGTCTCCATGGGCTACACACCCCTGATCGCCTGTGTGTAGCAGAAATGCTCGTTTGCAATGAGCGCCGACCACTAAGTGGCACTCATAGCAATTTGGCAATGACAAACATAGAGGTCTGCAGCAGACCTCTGGTTGTCATGCCGACCCATCTGTGACCCACGATCATATGACGGGGTCACTGATGGCCGGGATTAGTGACGCGCCTCCTGTGAGCGCAAGTTAAGTGCCGCTGTCAGAGATTGACATTTAACTAGTTAACAGCCGTGGGTGGATCGCGATTCCACCCGCGGCTGTTGCGGGCACATGTCAGCTGTATAGAGCAGCTGTCATGTGCCCGGAAAGGTGCAGGCTAAATGCTGAAGCCTACACCAAACAGGGGGAGTCCGACAAGGTTGTACCATTACGCCACATGTCGGAAAGGTGTTGAAGGGGAAAAAGTTGATTGATTTGAACTATTTAATGTTTTATTTTTTTATCACCTTACTTTTTAGTCCCCTTGATCGTCTGATCGCTGTATATATTACAGTATATAGTGAAAATGGAGGTCTCCTATGAAGCCTGTGACTGACCTTCACAGGACTATCAAGCCAGGAGCCATAGTAACTCATCAGTAGCCCATGATTGTGAAGTGGTGCCGATGGGAACTGGTGTGCATGCGCAGCGACAAGTGCTCTGTTGTCAGAAATTGACGGCATAATCTTACTCAGGCGTTGCGATTTCAGTCAGATCCCGGCTGTGTAACCAACTTTTTGGTTTTCCTCTCCGTTCCAAAGTGATCCCACCCTACCCCTGGGAATAAAGATGCCAATTTTCCCATGTGCGAACTGGGCGTGGACCACCTTCGCTACATTATAATTATACACTGCACATGTGCAGTATATCATACAATATCATGCAGTCACATATGTGACGTAGCCTAATTTTAATAATAATTTTTTACATTTGACCTTATCCTATGTTGTCTGGACTGTTTCACCAGTGCTTTTAGAACTGTCCATATATTATTTTTTTTTTTAGAATTGCTACATATTGACTGACCAGAAGTTTGCCACGAAATCTGAATAAAAAAACCTCACTACAAAATACACATCAAGCTATTATACTAGTAATGTTTCTACAGCTACAATATACTGTATTTTGAACCTCTCAGAAAAAAAACCTTTTAAACTATTTTTTTAAGGTCCTAAACTGGCGATCTACACCTGCCACCGTTCCTACAAAACCACACTTGGTACAATATGAACATTAAATTGGTTTATCTTGCACTATGTGAGTCTTTCGATGTACGATAAGACCTGATTTCTGGCTAAAACTTTTTCCACATATTTTACACGAGTACGGCTTCTCCCCTGTGTGGACTCTCAGATGATCCACAAGACTCGATTTACGGTTAAAACATTTCTCGCATTCTGTACATGCAAACGGCTTCTCTCCCGTGTGAGTTGTCAGATGTTCCATGAGACTCGATTTGTGATTATAACACTTGCCGCATTCGGAACACGAGAATGGCCTCTCCCCTGTGTGAATTCTCTGATGGGCGATGAGATATCCTTTACTTTTAAAAGATTTGCCACATTCCAGGCATGAAAATGGCTTTTCTCCAGTGTGCATTCTCTGATGTCCGACAAGCTGTGATTTCCGAAAAAAACATTTCCCGCATTCGGGGCACGCAACCGGCCTCTCTCCTGTGTGCTTTTTCCGATGCTCCACAAGACTTGATTTTTGCCTAAAACATTTCGAACATTCGGAGCATGCAAACGGCTTTTCGGTTCCATGAGTTTTCTCGTGCATGGTAAGATGAGATTTCTTTTTAAAATGTTTCCCGCATTCGGGGCATACAAAAATTTTAAGAATCCCTAATCCTTTTTTGCTAATCAGTGACCTATAATATTCTAATTCATAGAAGGGAGATAAGAAAAAATGTCCTTGGGTGCCTTTGATCCAGTCTTCATCTGAAAAAAAAAAAAAGTTTTTGAGGGAAAAATATTGTGGTTTCTTTTTTTAATATTTTCTAGGTAATAAACTCGTACCGTGAGCAACATATGAGAATATTGTCAGGTCCTGTCAGAATACAGTAAACGCAAATTTACTAGTGCCACATATTTGAGGTACAGTACTGTGCAAAAGTTTTAGGCAGGTGTGGAAAAATGCTGCAAAGTTAGAAGCTTTCAAAGATAAAAGTGTTAATAGTTTATCTTTATTAATTACGGTAATACAATGACGTAACTAAGGCTATTTCACCTAGTCAGGGCAGAGAAGTACATCTGCGCAGGAGCATGATGCCGGTGGAGACTGTGTGGATGACGTAGGTTCGCATCATCCACACGAAGCAAGAAGAGGGGAACCGGACCAAGACCAGTGACGCCTCTCGGACCTGGAATATAATAAGTCTTTTTCTTGTCTTGAAGGTCGAGTTGGGGGAAGATATACAGCGTTATAGAATGGTCTAGATCAGTCTTGAAAGGTGGTGGCCATGTCTCATATCGGCCAAACCTGGGACAGGTTCCCTTTAAGTGTGTTGCCAAGTAAAGATTGCTTTGTTTTTATGAATGTCCTTGTCTTGAAATCTAATGAACCTAGTGAGGAGTGGAATGGGACCGTTCTGAAGGTGGAGGCACCCACAGCAACACTGCCAGCATACACATACATCCAGAACTCCAGTTTTTCTGTAACGTCCCTGTGTGTCGAACACATGACGCGCCTACGGGCACCGTTCCGGAACCCTGATGTCATATCATCCAGTCTGTCTGGGATCACATGAAAGGCAGAAGGATTTTCACAAGCGACATCCACAGAAGATTTCTTGTTAGTTGTCCAAGATGTTTGGAACAACCTTCTGGCCAAGTTCCTTCAAAAACGGTGTGCAAGTGAAAAGTGACCGAGAAGAGTTGATGGTTTCAACACATCAAATTTTGATTTGATTAATTTTAAATTAGACTTCTTTTTTTGTTTATTCACTTTGCTATTTGACCTAAATAAACTATTAACAATTCTGTTTTTGAAATCTTCTTACTTTGCAGCATTTTTTCATAAACCTGCCTAAAACTTTTTCATGGTAAAGGAGCTACTATATAAGTCAGACCTGACTCGTGGTCCACATCAAGTCCCTTGGTTGTCCCTGTCCAGCCTATGGACAAGGAACGTCAAAGAGCTAGAGACGGTGCACCGCTCATGAGCTGAGGGAGCCCGGTGCTGAATGGCATAATGATCCCCTGCCCGGCATATGGATTTCAACAATGGTGGAACAGGGAGCTGTCGACTCACAGTGCCACCATTCAGCTTGTGCACCTGAGTCTTAGCATAGCAGGTGTGACAACGTCACTAGATTGTACCTTCTATGTGGAGCCTCAGCCTTAACACAGCAGAGATCGGACCTGCAGAGAGCAATCATATTGTGGAGGCGTCATATTGTATTTGGCGGGCCTCTGCAGGCCATCATAATATGTATGTGGTAGGGCTGAGGGTCACAATACTGTGTTGGAGGGCTGTGAGGGCTATCACGCTACATGGAGGGCTCTGCTGGCCATAAAACTGTGAAGAGTATCATACTATGTTGGGGGCCTGTTGGAACATCATACTGTGTGCGGGAGATATGGGAACACCATACTGTGTAGGCGGATGTTTGGCCATTAAACTGTGTTGAGATATCATACTGTGTGTGGAAGGGTTATGGATACTACTGATGAAGAGCTGCGGCCAGTCTGACCATTGTGGGCCATACTCTGAGTCGGACCGCAAAACTTGGATTTGTGAAACTGGCCTAATGGTACTATGAAAGTCTGTAATAGCGCTCCTCCAGATTTTTCCATTATCTTTAATACTCAACTCACTAGCTATGTCTCTTTAATCCTTTGTATAATCAACTACAGTTTGTGTTCTACTTAAACTACCAAAATTACATAATAGTCTCTTAACTACAAAAAGTGAATCTTGCCATGCTTCTTTTGGTGCATCTCATGATTTTATTTGCTTTTGGCAGAAGCTGTCTGACGTTGGCTGCTAATGTTAAACGGATGGTCCGAAATACAACTTAATTTTTATCCTAAACCTTTATTTAATGTGATAATCAAATCTATTTTCTAATATACATTGATTAAAAATTCCCTCTCCTTCCATAACTACGTTATGAAACTGCATTTCTTTTTTAATGACTCAAAAATCCCACTTGGATACAAAAACAAAGCGTTATCAGGGGGAAGAGACTTTGGTCAGTGCCACAGATATTGTCCCCACCCTGAAACAAAGCATCATCAGTGACGCTCGTTTTACGGGCTGGGCTACTCCCTGCTCTGTCACTGTGTGATATGCAAAATGACAGTGCACTCTCTCGACAGTCCCCATCAGTAGTAACTTTTCAGCAACTGAGCGTACTGTCAGTGTGTGTTGTAAAAATATGTGGTGTGCAGAGACACAAGCGCAGCCCCCACAAGTGATGTCACATGTAGGGGCAGCACTGGTCTCTGAAAACCAGGTATTTATTTTACAACACACGCTGACAGTGGGTTCTGTAATCAACTTGTTACTGCTGATCTAAGTCGGCGGAAGAGCGCACTGTCATTGTGCACATCGCACAGAGATAGAGCAGAGACTAGCCCAGCCCCTAAAACAAGCTTCACTGATGATTCTTCATTTCAGGGAAGGGGCAGGAGCTGTGGCCGTGATTGCAGCCTCTGACCCCTGATAACAAATTGTTTGAGTATCTCAGCATGTACTGGGATTCTCAAACAAAGCGCAATCAAGAAGAGAGTTGCACACAAAAAAAGCAGTTAAGGTACCATCACATTTAGCGATGCTGCAGCGATCTAGACAACGATGCCGATCGCTGCAGCGTCGCTGTGTGGTCGCTGGAGAGCTGTCACACAGACAGCTCTCCAGCGACCAACTATGCGAAGTCCCCTGGTAACCAGGGTAAACATCGGGTTACTAAGCGCAGGGCCGCGCTTAGTAACCCGATGTTTACCCTGGTTACCAGTGTAAATGTAAAAAAAACAAATACTACATGCTTACATTCCGGTGTCTGTTCCCCGGCGCTCTGCTTCCTGCACTGACTGTGAGCGCCGGCCAGCCGTAAAGCAGAGCGGTGACGTCACCGCTGTGCTTTACGGCCAGCGCTGACAGTGCAGGGAAGCAGAGCGCCGGGGGACAGATACCGGAATGTCAGTATGAAGTGCTTGTTTTTTTTTTACGTTTACACTGGTAACCAGGGTAAACATCGGGTTACTAAGCGCGGCCCTGTGCTTAGTAACCCGATGTTTACCCTGGTTACCAGTGAAGACATCGCTGAATCGGCGTCACACACGCCGATTCAGCGATGTCTGCGGGAGATCCAGCGACAAAATAAAGTTCTGGCCTTTCGGCTCCGACCAGCGATGTCACAGCAGGATCCTGATCGCTGCTGCGTGTCAAACACAACGATATCGCTAGCCAGGACGCTGCAACGTCACGGATCGCTAGCGATATCGTTGTTAAGTTGTTCAGTGTGAAGGTACCTTTAGAGAGTGTAGTTAGGGAAAGACAGATAGAATTGTTAATTAAAGTATATTAGAAAATAGATTAGATTAAGATACAGAGACATGGAAGTTGTAGTTCTGTTAACCTAAGATCATTGTTACCCACATTTTATTTACCCTATTTATTCCATACTTAAGAGTCCAGTGGGCGGTCCTGTTCAGCAAATGACATAGATAAATGTCAATCACTGACTAAGATCATCCACTACTGGACTGAAAAGGCAGGGATTAACAGGTATAAAATGTTTTATTCATTGTTGTCCTGCTGGAAGGTCTAATGTCTTCCAATCCTCAGCTTTATAACAAAAAGCATCAACATTAGATTTTTTAAAGGCTCTTACCTTTCAAAGCGATGAGCTTTTCAAGTCCACTCGTCGCTTCCCCATAACTTTTCTGCAAGGATCACACAAAAAAGAAATGAGAAAAAAAAAGAAAAAAAAAAAAGAGGAGCATGCCACTCATCAGACACAGATGTGTGTCTTATAAAATAAATCAGGAGCTTCTGACTCCAACATGGCCTCTCGACACGGAAATCGTCGGACTTGATGAATCGGGGCCCACAGTCTCTTCGCAAAACTAAATAAACTTCATTCCTTTTCTCACAATCGTTTTTGATGTTCCTCTTAACTAACGTTTTACAAAACTTAATTCATGAGTCAATGGCTCTTTTCAGACATGACAATATTACGTTAACCTTAGAAGCAGCTGATTGACATTCTTCTCAATTTACCTGATGATCCACTTGGACAATTTGTATGTTTTCTGGAAAATCATTTGAAAATATAGGATAGGGACAGATCTCTGTGGGATCCTTCATAGCTGATCCATCTATAGGTACAAAAAAAAAACCAGAGTGATTGAATACATTAGTTATATATGATGATCAGATGATTGATTACGATAAGTGATCTACAAACCTGTTCTCTCTTCTTTAATCAGGGATGTGAGGGACTGCTGGTCATTCATGACATCCTTATAAAGATCCTTGTGTCCTTCCACATACTCCCACTCCTCCATGGAGAAATACACCGTGACATCTTCACACCTTAAAGGAACCTAACACACACAGTGATACCGTCATCCTCTGTCATAATACAACCTTAAGTCCCCAAAAGTTGGAACGCTGAGTAAATTGTAAAGAAAACAAGAATGCAATGGATTGCAAATCTCTTACCGCCATATTTTATTCACTACAGAGCACAGATCGCAGATCATTTGAACGTTGGCCATTTTTCCAATTTATTTGAAAAAAATTCAATCATTTAGAAATTGTTGACAGTAAAAAAAAACCTTCTCAAAAAAGTTGGGCCAGGGCCGTGCCCACCATTGCTCAGCATCCCCTCTTGATTTTACAAAAGTCTGTAAACGTCTGGGTAGTGAGGAGACAATTTCTGGAGTTTGGGGACACGCATATTGTCCCATTTTTGTCTGATGTGGAATTCTCACTGCTCCACAGTCCAGGGTCTTTTCCAGATATTTTGCTTTATTATGTGCCAAATGTTTTCAATGGGTGAAAGGTCTGCAATGCATCACTCAAACTTTCCCTCTGCGAAGTCATGCTGTTGTGATGGATTTAACATGTACCCCCAATAGCATAAGAAAAACAGGCTTCAGAACTGTGCACTGATAACAAGCTGGATTTTCCCTCTCGTCGATAACAAGCTGGATGGTCCCTCTCATTGATAACAAGCTGGATGGTCCCTCTTCTCGATAACAAGCTGGATGGTTCCTCTCATCAATAACAAGCTGGATGGTCCCTCTCATCAATAACAAGCTGGATGGCAGCAAATCTGGCGGAGGAGTTGGTTTTCTCCTGTCAGATAACTGCTCCTTCACCCCAATCCCATTGCTACCCTCTGTATCCCTCCCTTCCTTTGAGGTGCACTCTGTGCGCATCTACTCCCCCTCCAACCTCCAACTGGCTGTCATTTACCGCCCCCCAGGGCCAGCCACCACCTTCTTTGACCACTTAACCACCTGGCTACTTCATTTCCTTTCCGCGGACATCCCCACTATCATAATGGGCGACTTCAACATCCCCATTGACACTTCCCTCTCAGCTACCACTAAACTTCTATCTCACTCAATGGTCTTCTACAGGCACCCACAAAGATGATCACACACTGGACCTCATCTTCACCCGCCTCTGCTCCCTATCTAACCTCTCTAACTCACCTCTTCCTCTCTCTGACCACAACCTTCTCACATTCTCTTCCCTCTCCACTCCATGTCTACAATCCCCACCTCACAAACTTTCACACCCTCGCAGAAATCTTAAACACCTTGACCTACACTCATTCTCTGAATCCCTCCTCTCTCTCACAGATATAAGTTCCTTACACCAGGGGTCCCCAACTCCAGTCCTCAAGGCCCACCAACAGGTCATGTTTTCAGGATTTCCTTTGCATTGCACAGGTGATGCAATTATTACCTGGGCAAGACTAAGGAAATCCTGAAAACATGACATGTTGGTGGGCCTTGAGGACTGGAGTTGGGGACCCCTGCCTTACACAATGCGGATGACGCTGCCGCTCTATATAACATCACAATAGCTGTAGCTTTGGAATCTGCTGCCCCTCTAACACATACCAAAGCTCGCAAAATCAACAGACAGCCCTGGCACACCAGCCTGACCAAAGAACTGAGGCGAGCTTCCAGGGCTGCAGAGCAGAGATGGAAAAGATCCCACTCCAACGAGCACTTCATCACATTCAAACAGTCCCTCACTACTTTCAAAACCACACTCGCCACAGCTAAACAAACCTACTTCTCATCTCTCAAATCCTCCCTGTCTCACAACCCTAAACAGTTATTCAACATCTTCAATTCTCTCCTCCGTTCCCCAGAACCTCCTCCCCCCCACTTATCTCAGCTGAAGACTTTGCCTCATTTTTCAAGCAGAAGATTGATAACATCAGAGACAGTTTTGGTCAACAACCCCCAGAGCTCTTCCTCCCGACTTCCCAGCCCTCCGCCTCCAAAACCAACTTCTCCACCATTACAGAAGATCAACTCTCCACTCTACTCTCAAGATCGCATCTCACCACCTGTGCACTTGACCCGCTCCCATCCCACTTCATCCCAAACCTCACCACAGTCTTCATCCCAACCTTAACCCATCTCTTCAACCTATCAAAAACAACTGGTGTTTTCCCCTCAAGCTTTAAACATGCCTCCATCACACCTATCCTCAAAAAGCCTTCTCTTGACCCATCCTCTGTATCTAGCTATCGCCCTATATTACTTCTCCCCTATGCCTCCAAACTACTGGAACAACACGTCTACCTTGAACTGTCCTCCCATCTCTCTTCTTGCTCCCTCTTTGACCGCTTACAATCTGGCTTCCGGTCACACCATTCCACTGAAACTGCCCTAACTATGGTCACCAATGACCTCTTAACCGCCAAGAGCAAGCGACACTACTCTGTCCTCCTCGACCTGTCGGCTGCCTTTGACACAGTGGACCATTCCCTATTATTACAGACCCTCTCATCCCTTGGCATCACAGACTTGGCTCTATTCTGGTTCTCATCATACCTAACAGACCGGACATTCAGCGTCTCCCACTCACACACCACCTCCTCACCTCGCCCACTATCTGTCGGAGTCCCACAAGGTTCAGTCCTAGGGCCCCTGCTTTTCTCCATTTACACCTTTGGCCTTGGACAGCTCATAGAATCTCATGGCTTTCAGTATCACCTCTATGCTGATGACACTACATCTCTGGACTAGATATCACCTCCCTACTAACCAGAATCCCTCAATGTCTGTCCACTATTTCATCCTTCTTCTCCACTAGATTTCTGAAACTTAACATGGACAAAACAGAATTCATCATCTTTCCCCCATCTCACGCGACCCCCCCAACGAACCTATCCATTACAGTAAATGGCTGCCCACTCTCCCCATTCCCACAAGCTAAATGGCTGCCCACTCTCCCCATTTCCACAAGCTCGCTGCCTCGGGGTAATCCTTGATGCTGATCTCTCCTTCAAACCACATATCCAAGCCCTTTCCACTTCCTGCCGACTTCAACTCAAAAATATTTCACGAATCCGTACATTCCTCAACCAAGAATCTGCAAAAACCCTAGTGCACGCCCTCATCATCTCTCGCCTTGACTACTGCAACCTCCTGCTCTGTGGCCTCCTGTTATGACCTGGTGGTTAGGAGCACCCGGAACGATCTGATGGTTAAACTCACACAGGACAAGCTCTGGGAAGTGGGAGCTCTGCCGACCGCAACCCCTAATCCTATCACACAACTAGAAATAGCCGTGGAGCGTACCTAACACGACCTAGACGCCTCTTCACAGCCTAAGAGCTAACTAGCCCTAAAGATAGAAAATAAAGCCTACCTTGCCTCAGAGAAATTCCCCAAAGGAAAAGGCAGCCCCCCACATATATTGACTGTGAGATAAGATGAAAGTCACAAACACAGAAATGAAACAGGTTTTAGCAAAGGGAGGCCAGACTTACTAAACAGACTGAGGATAGGAAAGGTATCTTTGCGGTCAGCACAAAACCCTACAAAAAGACCACGCAGAGTGTGCAAAAAGACCTCCGCACCGACTCACGGTGCGGAGGTGCCACTCTGCATCCCAGAGCTTCCAGCTAGCAGGGCAAGATCATGATAGCCAGCTGGACAAGGAAACAATGAACAAATAAATAACTAGCAGGGACTTCGCTTCTGCTGGAGTAGACAGGTCACCAGAAAGATCCAAGAGCGAACTGAACCAGTACAAGAACATTGACAGCTGGCATGGAGTAACGATCTGAGTGGAGTTAAATAGAACAGCCAGCCAAAGAATAAACTACGTCACCTGTGGAAGGAACCTCAGAAGCAGCAGCTCCACTCACAGCCACCAGAGGGAGTCCATGGACAGAACTCGCCGAAGTACCATTCATGACCACAGGAGGGAGTTCGATAACAGAATTCACAACAGCCTCCCCTCCAACACTCTCGAACCCCTCCAATCTATTCTAAACTCTGCTGCCCGACTAATCCACCTGTCCCCCCCCGCTATTCCCCAGCCTCTCCCCTCTGTCAATCCCTTCACTGGCTCCCCATTACCCAGAGACTCCAGTACAAAACCCTAACCATGACGTACAAAGCCATCCACAACCTGTCTCCTCCATACATCAGTGACCTCGTCTCCCGGTACTTACCCACATGCAACCTCCGATCCTCACAAGATCTCCTTCTCTACTCCCCTCTTATCTCCTCTTCCCACAATCGTATACAAGATTTCTCTCGCGTATCACCCCTACTCTGGAACCCTCTACCACAACACATCAGACTCTCGCCTACCATCGAAACCTTCAAAAAGAGCCTGAAGACCCACCTTTCCGACAAGCCTACAACCTGCAGTAACCACCGATCGACCAAACCGCTGCATGACCAGCTCTATCCTCGCCTACTGTATTCTCACCCATCCCTTGTAGATTGTGAGCCTTCACGGGCAGGGTCTTCTCTCCTCCTGTACCAGTTATGACTTGTATTGTTTAAGATTATTGTACTTATTTTTATTATGTATACCCCTCCTCACATGTAAAGCGCCATGGAATAAATGGCGCTATAACAATAAATAATAATAATAAAAATAGTCCCTTTCCTCGATAACAAGCTGGATGGTCCCTCTCCTCGATAACAAGCTGGATGGTCCCTCTCCTCAATAACAAGCTGGATGGTCCCTTTTCTTCGATAACAAGCTGGATGGTCCCTCTCTTCGATAGCAAGCTGGATGGTCCCTCTCCTCCTGAGTCTGCAGAACACGTCGTCCGTGGTTTCCATTAAGAATTTCACATTTTGATTCATCCAATCACAGAAACATTTTAGATTTTGTCTCAAAAAGTCCATTATAAATTAACTTTAGCCCCGAGAAGATGGCAGCGTTTCTGGATTGTGTGGATATACGGCTTCTTCTTTACATGATGGAGCTTTAACTTGCATTTGTGGATTGCCCGATGAACTGTGTTCAAAAACAAAGATTTGGGAAGTATTTCTGACATCATACAGTGACTTGAACTACCAAATTATAACTGTTTTTTTTGCAGTGCTGCCTGAGGGCTCCAATATTGACAGTTGGTTTTGTCCCTTGTGCACATGGATTTCTCCAGAATCTCTGAATCCATGATTATATTATGTACTGTAGATAGTGAGATATTTAAAGGGAAGGTACCGCGTTTGTAGGTCATTAATAAATCACTGTAATGTAGCATAACATGCTGCTATAAGCAAGTTTGAAATGCATGTGAAACAGATTTCATGTGTTATATGAGTTTAAAGAAGGCACTGGGGGCTGACATCTTGGTTTTGCAGCAGTAGCAGGGCCCTATCAGTGTCAGATTACGGCACCCCATGGACATAGGAGATAATAGACCGACGCGGACCCTATCTGTAACATTGCAGCAGCATTAGCAGTGAGCTGGGCACGCCTCTGTGGGCTGCACAACTCACTGCTGTAGGTGTGACTAGCTGCCATTTTATTATAGCCCTGTGCTCTCTATCTAGGACAGAAGAAGCCCTCACTGCTCCTCTGTACTCCAAGCAGGCAAGTCCTCTTCTCCCCACAAGCTGCCCTGTGTGCTTCTCCTGCTGTGTCTCCGCCTCCCCCTCACACACAGTCCCTGTGATCTCCTGTAAGCTGCACTCACAGCCTGCAGAGAGGGAGGTGACACCTGGAGAGAGAGAGCAGGGCAGCTGACAGGACAGGGATTAAGGTGGGGGATGGCAAGAATGTTATTCACAAAAAATGCTGCTGAGCCCACTGTGTTCTGCTCCTCTGTAAACAAGCTGTGCCTCTGATGCAGTAACTGCTGGTGATAGCAGGTCACAGGGCAGTCACACACAAAATGGTGCTGCCCTGTGATGCTGCTCTTCATTCTTACTGTTAGCAGCAAATTTGGGGCAGTAACTGCTGACATCACCATTTCCCTCCCCTTTTGGGTGGTCTAATATCCCTGGGGCAGAGCTGCTAAATCTTACTATAGCTGCTTGAGGTCTAAAACGGAAAATGCTCCCCCTAGTGGTAAATATGTATATTTGTAGAAAAATATATAATATTTTTCATATAGAAATGTTTGCAAACAGTGCAAACATTGCATTAATACATTTTAATTACTATTTTAAGCTTAATTTCACAAAAAAACTAAATACAAGAAAACTGGTGGCACCTTCCCTTCAAAGTGTTTACGATTTTACGTTGAGGAACTGGTAACATGGGAAGAAAAGGTTCACCAGCATTATCAAAAAGCAAAAATCACATTCAGGGAAGCACCCCTTTAAAAGGTAAAAGCAGCGATCCTTAATTGTGGATGGTTTGGGAACTATTAGTGGGCTCAGTGACATAAAGCAGCACCATAGATCTCAGGTCTCACAAGGCCTTTAGAAAGCATTTTCATGCATGATATGGCTGTAGGTTGTTCTGGGATACTATTCGTTTGTAAATGCTATTCGTGAACAAAATAAATAAAAATAATATCTGGCGAGTGCAGTGGAATACATTCTCTGAAATTGGATTGTGTTAAACTTTTTTCTGAAATTGATTTCCAATTTTTAGATGCAGTCGTTCACAGATTGGTGACACCTGACCATATTTGCTTGAGAGACTCTGCCTCTCCAACAAGCACTTTTTATAGACAGTCGTGACTTACAGCAATTACATTTTCTGATCAGGAAAGAGGTCTCAAAAACATAGGTTAACATGGGCAAATCCCCTTTAAACCATATATATTTTATTAGATACGCTTAAAATGGACTTCCGTCCAGTATATAACAAACAAAAAAACAACACTGTATAAACAAATACTGATGCTATACCAGGATATTACTAACTCACCTGATTAGTACATCTGATACTGAGTCTCTACTTAAATCTGAATTCTACCTAGCAGGGGCATTATTCCACTTTGGTGCCAACCTTCGCTGCTAGGGACAGGTCAGATTTTGAGGTACCAAATAGGCTAATGTAGTATTTTTGGAGTAATATTTTTTTTATCTAATCAATTCTAACTCATACATTGCAGTGTTCCCCAACTCCGGTCCTCAAGGGCCACCAACAGGTCATGTTTTCAGGATTTCCTTAGTATTGCATAGGTGATGGAATTATTGCCTGTGAAGGTGATGCAATTATCACCTGTGCAATGCTAAGGAAATACTGAAAACATGACCTGTTGGTGGCTCTTGAGGACCGGACTTGGGGAACACTGTTGTAGAGACTATGTGAATCCATTTGGGATTGTGTTTACTATTTTTATATTCTATATACCTTTATTAGAGCATACCAGGAATTTCAGGGACAGCCCCCCAAGGAGCGAGGGCGCCATTGTCGAATGTTTTAGAGTGTCAACCTCAGCTGATCAGTAAGACTGAGTATGAGGTGTCTTAATAGGGTGAGTTAGTAATATCCTGGTGTAACATCAGTATTTGCTTATAGTGTGCTGTTTTTTTGTGTTATATACTGGACGGGAGTCCATTTTAAGTGTATTTAATAAAATATATAAGGTTTTATAGGGGTTTGCACATGTTAGTCATGTGACTTAGTTGAAAAATATACCCTCCAGCGATTTTTCTTTTTTGTTGTCAGTTACTTTTCCAGTCAGTTTTTAATCCGGTCCCATCTTTTTTTGGAGATGTGCTGTTGCCATCAATTCTTAAATGAGTATATTTTTTTCAAATGAAGTGGAAAAATGTCCAACGTCAACCCTCTGCTCCGTGTACTATGTTCAGTTGTGGATAAAATATGGCTATAAGAAATTTTCAAATCAATGCATTCTTGTTTCCTTTACATTTTACACAGCATCCCGTTTTTTTGGAATTCGGGTTGTGTGATGTCCCAGCGTTCCCGGCAGCCCTCACCTCTCTAGTCAGCAGCTCGTTGATCTTGTTGTTAAGTTCTAGAATCTTCTGCTCATGTATCAGAGATGGAAGCGGCGTCTCGGTGATGTCGCTCTCAGTCTGGTTCCCTCCTTCTGACATGTTGGGAGACGACTTTTTCACTACTGTGTAGTCCTGTGTATGCCGAGATGCTGATCACTACATACATTCTAATAAATCCTCCACCTTTCACGTCATTGACCTCTGTTATTAATAATAGTGATGTCATGTGGATCTCTCACCTCTCCAGTAATCAAGTAGATTATCTCTAGGGTGAGGTCTAATATATCTGCAGCCGTGTGGTTTCTGTTCTTGTCCATCGATGGTGAGTCGTTGGTGGAAAAATGCATGGTCTTTCAAATAAAACTTAAGCTGTGAGTGTCCCGTACCTAAATAAAAACTGCAGAAAAACATGGAGGACTGAAAGTAAAATCAGACTTGAAATAACATCTTCCATGAATGATACAGTGACACCACTGTAATAGTGAAATATAAAAAATTACTCACAAGATGAGAATGGAGGTGTCTTTTATACACTGAATAGCCACTTTATTAGGTGACACCCATCTAGGAGCGTGATGACCCTCCTTTGGCTTTCATCAATTCATCATATCATAGATTCCATTAGGTGTTAAAATCGCACTGCAGGAATATTACAGTTTCCCGCATTAAATGGAACAACTAACAAGGCCTGAACAGTTTGTTCTAACTCATCCCAGAGATGCCCTATAGCCTAGGTAGACAAACAGCAGATCGAAATCTACTGGTTCATCTCTGATGAGTCCTGAGAAGATCATAATGGAAAGTTAGTAGATTTCAATTGTCTGGTTTGGTATATTAAAGTCGTTGGCGACACTGCAATACAGCAAATTTAGAGATACCGAACATCTCATACGAGTCCTAACCCAAGTAACGCTCCATCTTTCCATAGATAAGAAGTAGTTATCTCCAATACTGAAGTGTCTTCCAGTAGGCCCCTTTCCACCATTTACCTCCAGTCTATGAAATTCTTAATTAGAAGACAATTTCTCCAGATACCATATTTTACGAGACCGCCCATCATCCATACATTGTAAATGCAGGGTACAGACATACTGCCAGTGTCAGACTGGGGTGCCAAGGGCTCACCAGTAACCAACTCCAGGGCCCCAGTTCTCAACTTTTTGCAAATGTAACATTATCCTCTATCACAAATTTATATTACAATGAACGGGGTAGATTGTTACATGAATAAGATGCCGCCTTTGTCTGTATACAGTGACTCAAGTATATTGTGCCAAGTACTGCTCATATAAGGGGGTGGAGGCCTACTTTTGCACATTGGCCCACCAGAGGATTCTCCTGTTCTCCGGTGGGTCAGTCCAAACCTGCATACTGCTCACAATCCTGTGTAGCACCTGTGAGGCCATGTGCCCACGTTCAGGATTGTTCACTTTTTTTTAGCGTTTTTGCGGAGGTTTTCCGCTGCAAAAACGCTTAAAAACACTTACATTAAGCATCCCATTATTAGAATGCATTCTGCAATTTTTGTGCCCATGCTGCGTTTTTTCCCCACAAAATAAATGCAGAGGAAAAAAACGCAGCATGTTCATTAATTTTGCGGAAAATCTGCGGATTTTATTGTATTGGGATGCTCCAGAAAAAAAGCGAGAAAAATCTGCGCAAAAAAACGCGCTAAAAACGCATGCGGATTTCCTGCGAAAGGAGTCCGGTTTTATTCAGGAAAATTCTGCGAACAATCCTGAACGTGGGCACATAGCCTAAAAGATACTAGAGATTCTCAAGGAACTCTTTATATAAGAATCACTGTAAACACCATTTTATATACCAACGTCAGGTCAACCAAGACATGCAACCATACACATGGCTCTCCATTTTAGCTTTGCTTTCAAATATTTTTTATTTATTTATATTATTACAAGGAAAGTAAGAACGTGGAAACAGGAGAAAAAAATGACTCTCCATTTTAAAGGAAATCTGTCAGCAAGACTTTCACTAAGAAACCAAAGTAAGCGCAGGATAGGGTAATATAAAACATCTTCAACTATGACTAGTTCATCAGACTTCAGTGCTTCGTCTTAACGAAATTTATCTTTTCTCATATGCAAATTAGCTTTGCAAGTGCAGCAGTACACCCACCCGTGCAATTGCACTTTATGGATTCTCTTTGCTTAGTTTTAGGCCAGGGCCACACTGGCGTAGAATACGGACGAGTGGTATGTGAGAAAACATCACGTAGCACTCGGACCAGTGTTAATCTATGGGGAAGCTCACATCACCATATTTTATTTCAGGCATATTCGACGTGCGTGTAAAATCGCAGCATGCTGCGAATGTCACCAAGACTCACCAATGCAAGCCTATGAGTGCGAGAAAAACTCGGACACCACACGGACCATCCTTGTGACTTGCGACAAATACGCACACATTTTCCTCATTTCAGCCCATTGAGCAATTTAATTCAATGGGGTGAGCCAGTGAGAAACGTAAAGCCATATGCATGTCATACGGATACATAAGTGCGAGAAAATCTCATCATCACATTGCAAACGCATTACACACGGATCACCATACGGAGAACACTTGTGCTACTACTCCTCTCCTCCCTGGGTGATGGAAGTGTACAAACGGAGGGCAGATTCAGGGGTTATGAAGGAATGTGGCCCCAGCATCTTCACCATCAGAAGTAACCGGGGAGCAGAGAGAGCTAATGTGCCCCCTAGCGTTAGGGACAGGGCAGGAGACCCTGGTCCCGGGACACCCGACAAAAGAGTTGTGGCAGCATGTTTAACTCCGTTAAAATAATAACACATACTCACCTCCGGTGCAGATGCCATTCCAGCGGTGTCGGTACTCTCTCTCTCAGGACTCAACAACGTGTGGTTGTTACATCACATGACCCCTGCACCCAATCAGAGCTAGCATCACTGTCCACGCCTTCGGACATATAAGCAATCAACAGGGAGAGAGCGCTGCAGCTGTCCGCACATGTGCTTTTAATTACTAGTGTTGAGCAAATGTGCTTGGATAAGGTATTATTTGAGCATGCTCGTGTGCTAGCCGAGTGTCTTCGGTGTGCTCGAAAAATATGTTCAAGTCCCCGCGGCTGCATGTCTTGTGGCTGTTAGACAGCCCCAACACATGCATTGATTTCCTAACAATTTTGGTTAGCACAAGAGCATGCTCGGATAACACCTCATCACTATTAATTACTTATATATCTGAAGGTGAGGACTATGAAGCCCACACTGATTGGACACAGGGCTCACGTGAAGTAACAGCCTTACGTGGAAAGGCACAAGCATAAGTGGTTACTATAAGCCTTTTTATTTTAAAAGGGCCAAATATGGGGAATAAAAGGGGTTGTACAAATAGTGGACAACTCCTTTAAATAGCAGGTTTCTGTGTCTAACTGCAGGAAACTGGGGCTGCACTCTGCCTGATGCTGTTAACCACTTAGATGCCGCTGTCATCTGCTGCTGTTGAATAGTGTAGTTGGGGGTGCTCACACATGACAGCTTCCATTGACTCTCCACATGAAATCCACATGAAATGTTTACTATATTTGTACGTTTTTCCTAGTATTAAAGAGGCATGCAATCTCCTAAAAAATTCCTTAACCCCTTCAAGACGCGGCCCTTTTTCATTTTTGCGCTTTCACTTTTCGCTCCCTTCCTTCGTAGAGTCATTTTTTGCGGAGCCAGTTGTACTTTTGAACAACACCATTGGTTTTACCATGTCTTGTACTAGAAAGCGGGAAAAAATTCCAAGTGCGGTGAAATTGCAAAAAAGTGCAATCCCACACTTGTTTTTTGTTTGGCCTTTTTTGCTAGGTTCACTAAATGCTAAAACTGACCTGCCATTATGATTCTCCGAGTCATTACGAGTTCATAGACAGCAAACATGTCTGGGTTATTTTTTATCTAAGTGGTAAAAAAAAATTAAAAATTTTGCTAAAAAAAAAAAAAAATTGCGCCATTTTCCGGTACCCGTACCGTCTCCATTTTTCGTGATCTGGGGTCAGGTGGGGGCTTATTTTTTGCGTGCCGAGCTGTCATTTTCAAGGATACCACTTTTGTGCAGAGACATTCTTTTGATCGCCCGTTATTGCATTTTAATGCAATGTCGCGGCGACCAAAAAACGTAATGCTGGGGTTTCGAATTTTTTTCTCGCTACGCTGTTTAGCGATCAGGTTAATGCTTTTTTTATTGATAGATCGGGCAATTCTGAACGCAGCGATACCAAATATGTGTATGTTTGATTTTGTTATTGTTTTATTTTGGATGAAAGGGGGGGGTGATTTAAACTTTTATATTTTTTTTATTTTTTTTCATATTTTTTTTAACTTTTTTTTTAACTTTTGCCATGCTTCAATAGTCTCCATGGGAGGCTAGAAGCTGGCACAACTGGATCGGCTCTGCTGCATAGCAGCGATCATCAGATCGCTCCTATGCAGCTGAATTGCACGCTTGCTATGAGCGTCGACCACAGGGTGGCGCTCACAGCAAGCCGGCATCAGTAACCATAGAGGTCTTTAGGACCTCTATGGTTACTATCCTGACACATCACTGAAACCCGATCATGTGAAGGGGGTCGGCGATGCGCGCATTTCCAGCCGCGCAGCCGGAAGTGGTAGTTAAATGCCGCTATTGCGATTCCACCTGCCGCTATCCAGGTAGATCGCGATTCCACCTGCCGCTATTGCGCGCACGTCAGCTGTTCAAAACAGCTGACATGTCGCGACTTTGATGTGGGCTCACCGCCGGAGCCCACATCAAAGGGGGAGACACGACATGCGCAGTACTAGTACGGGGCATGTCGTGAAAGGGTGGGGTGCATTGCAGGAAGCCTATTGTGTTCTTTATTATTCCAACGCGTTTCAATGTTGGAATGTTTTTTCACCTTGAGAAAGGCACTGATCTAGTGCTGTTGGAACAATAAAGAACCATTTGTCACGAGGGTTTCATATCCCCCTGGAAAACCTGGAGTTAGATGGTCACATCGGATAATGAATCGCAGGTCTTCTTTAGAGATGGTGTGACTTGTATCCTATATTAAATGGATATAAATTCCTCTGGTGCTGAAGAGGTTAACAACCCTTTCTATGCTTGTCAGAAACTTGCAGCTCCATTTGAGCTGCTTCTGATCTGGTCATTACCTCTTCCTATAAAAACTGGTCAGACTTTCTTGTCCCAGACAAAGATTCATCTTCCTGTGCTGTGTGCTAAAGCTAAGTGGTTGGAGTAGAGTTCTTGAAGAAGTGTTCTATGGTTTTCTGTATTGCATGTTGGTTAGTGCTTTTGTATGATAGAGGTTTTTTGTTATCCCTTTTGTCTTTGTGTCATTTTTACTTTACATTTTTGTCCCATACCGATTGGGATGGGTAGGGGACAGATCAGGGTTTAACATTAGCATAGTAGGGTCGGACACTTGGCCCCTCTACCTTCAAGAGTACCCCTGGGACAGGGATATTTAGGCTATGTGCACACGTCAGGATTTCTGGCAGAAATTTTCCTGACAAAAACCTGACATTTCTGCCAGAAATCCGCATGCGTTTTTTTTGCGCGTTTTTGATGCGTTTTTTTCCAAATGCATAGAATAGCGGGAAAAACGCGAAAAAAAGGCAAAATTAATCAACATGCTGCTTTTTTTACCGCGATGCGTTTTTTTTCGCGGAAAAAACACATCATGTGCACAAAAATTGCAGAATGCATTCTAAATGATAGGATGCATATGTCTGCAGTTTCTAATGCGGTTTTATTGCGTCTTTTATCGCGAAAAAACCTGAACGTGTACACATACCCTTAGGGTCACAGTTCCAGGGACAGTTTGAGGCCCTCCTTCTTTAGGGTACCGTCACACTATACGATTTACCTACGATCACGACCAGCGATATGACCTGGCCGTGATCGTAGGTAAATCGTAGTGTGGTCGCTGGGGAGCTGTCACACAGACAGCTCTCCAGCGACCAACGATGCCGAGGTCCCTGGGTAACCAGGGTAAACATCGGGTAACTAAGCGCAGGACCGCGCTTAGTTACCCGATGTTTACCCTGGTTACAAGCGTTAAACTAAAAAAAAAAAAACAGCACATACTTACATTCTGGTGTCCGTCAGGTCCCTTGCAGTCTACTTCCCGCACTCAGTGACTGCAGGCCGTAAAGTGAAAGTGAAAGCACAGCCGCTGTGCTCTGCTTTCACTTTACGGCCGGCAGTCACAGTGCGGGAAGCAGAGACGGCAAGGGACCTGACGGACACCAGAATGTAAGTATGTGCTGTTTGTTTTTTTTTAGTTTAACGCTTGTAACCAGGGTAAACATCGGGTAACTAAGCGCGGTCCTGCGCTTAGTTACCCGATGTTTACCCTGGTTACAAGCGAACGCATCGCTGGATCGCATCGCTAGATCGCTAGATCGGTGTCACACACATCGATCTAGCGATGACAGTGGGAGATCCAGCGATGAAAGAAAGTTCCATACGATCTGCTACGACGTACGATTCTCAGCAGGATCCCTGATCGCTGCTGCGTGTCAGACACAGCGATATCGTAACGATATCGCTGGAACGTCACGAATCGTACCGTCGTAGCGATCGAAATGTTATAGTGTGACGGTACCCTTACTGAAGACCATCACAGTGTGACACCATTTTGAGAACAAAAGGCTTCTCATTTACCACAGCACAGCCCATACAATCTGATATTGTCCTTCTCTACTGCTAAAAAAATTCCTTAAACATGTTGCTAGTGAGACAAAATCAAGAATGAAAAATTTTTAAAATAAGCAAAATAAAAATCTCTCACCGCAATGTGTAAATAAAGCTGTGACTTGTGGTGTATATTCTACCAAATTCCCAGAGATTGTCTCAAAAGCAATAGTAAGAGCTCCTCAGCCTGACATTAACCTCCCAATGGCAGCTACAGTAATTTATTCATTCAGATGGTAATGTCAGTCCCTCAACTAACAGTGCAGTGTGGGGGGAAAATAACACACACACACACACACACACACACGTACATCTAAAAAGTTATCCCACCTGCCTGCACTTCTTGACTTCCCCACTCAGCTCTTTTTTTGCCTGATAAGTTGCAATTTTAAATGGCATGAATTTGAGGTACATCTATTATTTGTTTGTTTTTTTAATGCATTTTTGAGGGGGATAGAGTGTTCTAAAAATACTAAAATTTTGCATTATTTTTTGTTTTCCGTTTTGGCTTCACTGTACTGTAAACTTTATTCCATGGGTCAATATTATCATGTCCAAAACAATTTTATAAAGTTTTACAACATTTGCATTTTTTTTTACTTCTTCCGGAGTTGCATGAGGGCTTGATATTTTGCAGGGTGACATATAGTTATCATTTTGGGGTAGCTACTAACACTAATTGATCACGTAAAAAAAAAAATTTGAAAAATCGAATTGCTGTTTGTGAACCCTACAGTGAGCCAGAGGCCGATCTCCAACACTCAGAAGATTTCTGCTTGCTTATAAGAAATGAAGATACCCAAAAGGTTGAAAACTGACCCCCCCCCCCCCCAAATAAAAAATAAAGGCTCTTAAATGCTGTGTCCATGTTCCTAAACATTTCCAAGATCTCTTCTTGTTCTTTGTGAATTAAAAAGATCAAGGGGCCCAGAAAACACATTATGTTCATGCAGCGCCCCAGGGTCCTGGTCATTGCAGTAATATCATTCTCCTCTAGGGGGGAGTGATGTTACGTTTGAAGGCAATAAAGGAGATCTCTTTACCAGGTATCACAAACCACACTACACACTTCACACTCCAGTCCACCAGGGAGAGCTATGCTCCTATTTATTAGAGCACTCCTCACAAATAGGTAAAACTTGTGGTCTGGATAGGAAGTGAGGCAGAAGCTGGCTGGGCTTCACCCAGTGAGCTGCTATCAGAGCTCGGCTCAGGTAGTTGGTCCCTGACAGGGGTGGGATCCTGTCAGAGGCCTAGACAGAAGGACACGGAGCTGCGCCTGCCTACAGATGCGGCAGCATCCTAAGAAAGAGACACGAACAGCGAATTGTATTGTAGAGGGTGAGAAACAAAGTCATAGCAAAAGGAGAGGAAACCAGAAGGAGTTCTGCCCTACACAGGCTGCCTCCTTCTGAGGCGCAGGATCCGGTAGCCGGAACACCGAGGGAGCAACCATCTCCATGCCTTGCTCCAAAGACCTGCAGGACAGCTAATTCCACGTTACCTGTCCGACCTATACCCAGGAGGCACGGTGGCAACTTGTGGGGACTGGGGCGTGCTACTGGGACTAGAGTCCCTGTAAAAAGCCTCAGGCCACCAGTCATACGGGTTTGTTCCTATCCATCTGGGGGACAGAGAGAAACATAACACCTACAACAGTTGTGAGGACCTTACCGAGAAGCTTAGCAGGAAGGCACTACAACACCCAGGCGCTAGAGGAAGGCTACTGATTTCCACCTGGATAAGGGGACTCTGAATTTGCCTTCAGACCAGCTGGACTCTGCCTGCCCTGTGATCTGGAGCTCTGAACTGTGGATGCTGAAGCCTTCAGTAAAAAGGTAAAGAGACTGCAACCTTGTGTCCTCGTTCTTCACTGCGCCTTTCACCATCCACCATCTTACACACTGGGAAGCCCTGGGGACACGCTTCAAATGTGGGAAGGTATACCATCTAGCTGCCATAACATCACACCAGCGGACCCCTAAGCAGTGCCGGTCACCCTGACCGAATACCACAGGTGGCGTCACGAACATTATCCATTTAAAGACCTTTCGCTTTTATCAACGGACCTCCTGAGGGCCACGGACCGGGTCAGCCACCGTAACATCCCCCTTGAGAACCAAAGGACCTGGTACCGAGTACCCCACTGCCCTACACGGGGGCGACTCATTCACACAGTTGCAAGGTCTGATGCAGTGTATCCGGGCTCTGTCTCATGATAAGCTGTGAAGCTACACGGAAGAATATATATATATAATAGACTTTAAGAAATAAGGTGTTGTCCAAGTAGTGGACCACCCCTTAAATTACATATTGTTAAATCAATTCAACATTAATCATAGTAACATACATAGTAACATAGTTAGTAAGGCCGAAAAAAGAAATTTGTCCATCCAGTTCAGCCTATATTCCATCATAATAAATCCCCAGATCTACGTCCTTCTACAGAACCTAATTGTATGATACAATATTGTTCTGCTCCAGGAAGACATCCAGGCCTCTCTTGAACCCCTCGACTGAGTTCGCCATCACCACCTCCTCAGGCAAGCAATTCCAGATTCTCACTGCCCTAACAGTAAAGAATCCTCTTCTATGTTGGTGGAAAAACCTTCTCTCCTCCAGACGCAAAGAATGCCCCCTTGTGCCCGTCACCTTCCTTGGTATAAACAGATCCTCAGCGAGATATTTGTATTGTCCCCTTATATACTTATACATGGTTATTAGATCGCCCCTCAGTCGTCTTTTTTCTAGACTAAATAATCCTAATTTCGCTAATCTATCTGGGTATTGTAGTTCTCTCATCCCCTTTATTAATTTTGTTGCCCTCCTTTGTACTCTCTCTAGTTCCATTATATCCTTCCTGAGCACCGGTGCCCAAAACTGGACACAGTACTCCATGTGCGGTCTAACTAGGGATTTGTACAGAGGCAGTATAATGCTCTCATCATGTGTATCCAGACCTCTTTTAATGCACCCCATGATCCTGTTTGCCTTGGCAGCTGCTGCCTGGCACTGGCTGCTCCAGGTAAGTTTATCATTAACTAGGATCCCCAAGTCCTTCTCCCTGTCAGATTTACCCAGTGGTTTCCCATTCAGTGTGTAATGGTGACATTGATTCCTTCTTCCCATGTGTATAACCTTACATTTATCATTGTTAAACCTCATCTGCCACCTTTCAGCCCAAGTTTCCAACTTATCCAGATCCATCTGTAGCAGAATACTATCTTCACTTGTATTAACTGCTTTACATAGTTTTGTAAACTGCTTTACATAGTTTATTAACTGCTTTACATAGTTTCGAGTTTGTCCAATATTTCACACACAAAAATTATGATATTTTAGTGATTACTTTTGCTGGATTCACCAATTTGCCTGATCCTAAAGGATGGGAAGGGGCAAAAATAAAATAAATTGTACTCCCCCCTCTCATCGGCCATCATTACCTTCAGTTAGGTTTTCTTTTCCGGCATTTTCGCCACCGCCGGCACTAACTAGGCTTCGTAACATCATGTGAAGCTTTGTCTAGACCTCTCTTGGTCATGATGTGCGTCTACCTACGACGTCACGAGGCCTAATCAGCACCAAAGATGAAGAGATGAGCAGACTGGAAGTAACAGTAAGTGCCGGCCCGGGAAAATGCGAGTATTACGGTACATTTTTTCCCTAAGTTTATAATCATCTGATAATATGTATGAGAAAAAGGGACAATTATCTTCATCGGACTTTGATCAGAGTTTGGTCTGAGTGTAATCAGTTTTTCTCGTGCTCTGATGTCACGTATGATCAAAATAATTGATCCATTTTTCTCGGAGTGTGGTCCTAGCGTCAGCAATTTTTCTCATACGTAAAGAAACAAGCAAAACAGTCTGGTTTCTGTCAGACTGTGAAAATTGGATGGCACTCGAGTGCAGTCTGATTTTTTTTTTTTTCACAAAGCCAGAGACATGCCTAGTTGATTTTTATCTGACACTCGGATTAAAATCAGACATGTCTTCACAATTTTTAACAGACAGCTCGGTCCGTAAAAAAATCATGTGAATGGCTCCATAGGTACAAGTCCTCTCCGTGAAAAACCATGTATATATAGCACTTGTACATGAAAATCGGACTTGGTTCACGTTGAATACATTTTGGGCCAATTCGTTATCCTGGCTAAATTTAAGAGAATCTGCTGAAGTTGAATTTGGGCAGATTTGCTCATCTCTACTAACGAGAGGTGTAAAAATAAAATATTGGAAATTGCCCCGCAGAGCAGTGGTGTGTTTCTGTGAATGATCCTGTGTGCACATTGTCCTTTATCATTATTATTATCTATTTATATAGCACCATTAATTCCATGTTGCTGTACATGAGAAAGGGTTACATACAGACTTATAGATATCGTTTACAGTAAACAAATTTACAATGACAGACTGGTACCGAGGGGAGAGGACATCGGACCTATTCACCACATTGGACTCAAGTCGTCCAGACTGAGAGAAAACACCTCAGTCATATCTTACACTGCTGAGGTAAAATGAAAGCTGCTCTCTCATTGGTTGCTTTGTTACGATGAAGGCTGAGCTCTCATTGGTTGCTTTGTTAAGATGAAGGCTGAGTTCTGATTGGTCGCTATGGGCAACAAAGACAGTTTTAGTCGGTTCTGATAAATGAGGCCTGAGTGGAGAGTCCGGTACAAACCGCACGAGGGAACGCGGGGCTGTGACTGTGGCCCGGCCTGTGCTCTCCCACAGCACCACTGGCAGCAGCAGCATCACCTCCCCCCTTTCCACCCTCCATTACAGCAGCAGCTGCATTGTGCTCCTTCCCCCTCCGGCTGCAGCATTCAGTCCCTTCCCCACAGAGAGCAGCACGTTAACCCTTCCCTCTCAGACCGGTGGGAGCACATGTGACGGTGGGAGCCGAGCTAAGCCCTCAGCCTCCATTCTTACCTGCCTTGTGGTCACTTGTGGCTTTCCGAGTCCTTCTCCGTTCAGGACCTTGAGGACTATGGTCATGTGACCGTGATGTCACCGCAGGTCCTTTAGCCCATTCCTAACCCTATTACAAAGCTGGCATAGTCAATGCACTATCCATGTTGCCGTGGAAACCCACCAAAAATCTGGTTCCCAGTCCGGCCCCGTGCTTGTCACCAAATTGTCAATGAAAAAGAAAAAAGCTACGCATAATTGGTATCACCGTGTTCGTAAAGCTGCGTGTTTGCGCGGAGAAAATTCACTGCCTTTTACATTACGGAAGATTTCAAGAAATGTCATCGACACGTTACGAAATATATCCGCAGCGTCAATCGAAAGGAGCTACGTGTATAACGTCCGTTTATGCTGAGGATGAAATGCAGGAAATACTCTTTGTCTAAAGACGTCAGATTTTCTCATACAAGTTCTCTCTGTGTTTTTCATGGATGGAGCTCGTACCCATTATAGTCTCTGGGGTAGTTCACATGTCCGCCTACTTTTTGTTGTCTCCACAGAAGCTCGGAAACTTTGACAATGCGAATTTATGGGTCCATGATATTAGACAGCACTCGGATGCCATCTGTGTACTGTCAGTTTTTCAGCAACTGATAAGAAAAGATTTGAGAAACCTCCATCAGTTTTTTTTCTTCTCATCCATGAAAAACTGATTAAACTCTGATGACATTCTGATCAAAAACACTATAGATGTCATTAGTCCTAATGAGCTATAAACTAGTCAGAGTAACTAAACTGTCAGCCCACCGGTTACGGCCCGATATCCATACCATAGAAAAGTCCAAAAAAGGTAGCAAAAGTGCATATAAACTTGGAATCCATCCATTTGTGTAATGGCAAAGTTTCAACTCCACAGAGGCTTTGACAAGCCTTCGATGCCTACAATGTATTCCCCAATAATGCTTCACCTCTATCAGTTCTGGTTTAATAAAGTAATATAAGACTTGTGCCATTATGTTCACGTTTTTATCCATTTATGTATAATTTCTATCACCTGGATGTTCACTTGTTTTCTCGATTCCAGGAGTAGCTGACCAGGAGTTCACCTCTTTAAATATACTGGTTATGAAAGTACTGTATTTTTCTATCTCCACTACTGCCAGGAAGTGTTACCTGAATCACAGTCTTCTTATGTACATATTTCTGCTGTATCAATCTTTTTCTTGTTTAAATACATGTTTATTGATTATATGATTAATACTTTTATGTTATAATATCTGATGAAGGTCCGTATATGGACTGAAATGTTATTGATAAACCTTTTTTTGAATTGCTCAGTGGTGGTCGGGCTCAGTCTCCTCACGTAGTGACCTGGTCCAAGTTATAACTGTCCCTTTAAATACCCCTGGACCATGAGAAATCCTGTACACTATAGCTCACATTTTAGCTACCCCTTTTACTGTTATTAAGGGTATGTGCACACGTTGCTGATTTGTCTGTGGAATTCTTTGTGTGCAGATTCTTCCCTCTCTTGCCAGAAAACGCAGCGTTTTTGATGTTTTTTTTCATGCAGATTTGTACGTGTTTAGAAAGCTAAATAAAGATGTATTATTGAACAAAAAAAAAAGATTTGTGATGTCATTTCTGGTCCAACCTCCTCTTTAACATTCGTCCGACCACCCACACTCCATTACACACAGATAGATAGACAGAAGGAATTAGATAGACATATATCTATAGCTACATCTATGGATAGATAGATAGATACATCCGGCTACCTGTCACTGTAGCAGGCATAGCGGGATGGGACTAGTAGTCCCATCGGACGATGCCTGCCTACATACAGACCCGCACACACCCATGCAAACAGACACACACAGTCCCGCAGATCCCCGCACAGCTCCGCATACCCCTGCACACAGATACACACACACACGCACAGTCTCTGCCCACACACTCTTCCCCCTCCCGATCTGCAGCGTTTCTCGCTCCCAACTCCGCAGCAAAAAAAACAAAACCGCAGATCCTGTGGTTTTGCTGCAGATTTCACTAAATCAATGGAAGTCAATGGGTGCAGAAACGCTGTAGATCCGACAAAAGAATTGACATGGTCCTTTTTTTAATTCGCTGCGGATTCCGTGCAGAATTTTCTGCACCACTAGTACAGCATTTTTCCCCCCCATTGATTTACATTGTACTATAAATCACTTGCGGATCCGCAGCGTTTCTGCGTGGAAAAAAGCGCTGCAGATCCGCTGGAAATCTACAACGTGTGCACATAGCCTAAGACATGTGCTATCATTTGATCCATATATTTTTCCGGGTATTTTCTCATTTGTTTGTATTCCAGCGCCATCTGCTGGTGAAATATATAAAATGTAAAGTTTTGACATGAGAACTGAGGTTTCAAGAGGAGGGGCTGTTCTAGTTTCTGCCCTGTCTAAACCAGGAGAGCTGGGAAAAGGAAAACCATGAAACCAGTCTGAAACAAGCTGTCTCTGGGAGCAGAGCACATGTGGAGGCTCCTTATAATAATAATAATTTTTATTTATATAGCGCCAACATATTCCGCAGCGCTTTACAAATTATAGAGGGGACTTGTACAGACAATAGACATTACAGCATAACAGAAATCACAGTTCCCAATAGATACCAGGAGGAGTGAGGGCCCTGCTGCTCACAAGCTACAAACTATGAGGAAAAGGGGAGACACGAGAGGTGGATGGTCTCTCCAAGACCCTGTGGTAGACCTGATAAGCTTAGAAATGACTCCAGGTCGGTGAAATACTCTTGCAATGTAAAATCTTCTGCATAAAACTACAAAAGACTCTGAACCTCTCTATAACAGCTTACAAGCATTACATCTAAAGGAGCAGGTTCTTAAAGCTGCGAAGCCACAATTCCATGTCAGAATCTAACTCTGTTCTGTATTTGCTGTGGTTTAACCTCGTGAGCTGTGAAGCATTTACTCCGTGTCATATTTTCCCGTTCCTGAGAAAGTAAACGCAACTGTTATCCCTGAGACCTGTGTCTGTGGTTATTATCAAGGACGCGGCGTGAGCTTGGATAACAGTGAACGGAAAGCCCTCATTACAAGGCCTTTACACTCACCTCAGCCATGTTTCTGAGCACTGAACACCTTGTACTTCTGTGTCTTGCTAGTATTGGTCGGGCTCAGTCTCCTCACCTCAGCCATGTTTCTGAGCACTGAACACCTTGTACTTCTGTGTCTTGCTAGTATTGGTCGGGCTCAGTCTCCTCACCTCAGCCATGTTTCTGAGCACTCAACACCATGTACTTCTGTGTCTTGCTAGTATTGGTCGGGCTCAGTCTCCTCACCTCAGCCATGTTTCTGAGCACTGAACACCTTGTACTTCTGTGTCTTGCTAGTATTGGTCGGGCTCAGTCTCCTCACCTCAGCCATGTTTCTGAGCACTCAACACCTTGTACTTCTGTGTCTTGCTAGTATTGGTCGGGCTCAGTCTCCTCACCTCAGCCATGTTTCTGAGCACTGAACACCTTGTACTTCTGTGTCTTGCTAGTATTGGTCGGGCTCAGTCTCCTCACCTCAGCCATGTTTCTGAGCACTGAACACCTTGTACTTCTGTGTCTTGCTAGTATTGGTCGGGCTCAGTCTCCTCACCTCAGCCATGTTTCTGAGCACTCAACACCTTGTACTTCTGTGTCTTGCTAGTATTGGTCGGGCTCAGTCTCCTCACCTCAGCCATGTTTCTGAGCACTGAACACCTTGTACTTCTGTGTCTTGCTAGTATTGGTCGGGCTCAGTCTCCTCACCTCAGCCATGTTTCTGAGCACTGAACGCCTTGTACTTCTGTGCAGGGCCGGACTGGGACCAAAAAGCAGCCCTGGCACAAAAAAAATTCACCAGCCACATACAATGAATTCCATACACTTCATATAGTCACACACATCATACATGTACACCACACACATGCTGGACAACACAGACTCATTACATACACATCAAATAGTCACACAGACACATCATACATGTACACAGCACACATGTTGGACAACACAGGCTCGTTACATATACATCATATAGTCACACACATCATACATGTACATATCAAACATGCTGGACAACACAGGCTCATTATGTACATATTACTCATTATTAGACACACACACACACAAGTATTACACACACGCACACACTACAGGTACCGCACACACATTACACACACACTACAGGTACCGCACACGTTACACACTCACACACTACAGATAACACACACAAGTATTGCACACACACACACACTACAGATGCCGCATACACAAGTATTACACACACTACAGATACCGCAAACACATTACACACACACTACAGATACCTCATACACAAGTATTACACAACAGATACCGCACACAAATTGCACACACACACACTACCGATACCTTATACACAAGTATTACACTACAAATACCGCACACACAAGTATTACACACACCATACACACATGGATTACACTCAGACTACAGATACACACACACATTACACACAAAATACAGATACCTCATACACAAGTATTATACTACAGATACCGCACACACATTACACACACTACAGATATCGCACACACAAGTATTACACACACCATACACACATGGATTACACTCAGAATACATGTAACACACACACACTACAGAAACCGCACACACAAGTATTACTCTACAGATACCGCACACACAAGTATTACTCTACAGATACCGCACACACAAGTATTACACTACAGATACTGCACACAAATTGCACACATACACACTACAAATACTTCATACACAAGTTTTACACACACCATACACACATGGAATACACTCAGACTACAGATAACACAGACATATTACACACTCACACACACTGCAGATACCATACGCTCATGTATTACACACTCACAGACTACACACACACACAAACTTCTGTGGTGCAGGGGAGGCTGATGTCAATGTGCAGCTCTTCAGGTTGTAGTGCTCACACCAGCTCTGTCCCGGCACCTCCCCCCAATTGGTTGGGCTCAGTCTCCTCACCTCAGCCATGTTTCTGAGCACTGAACACCTTGTACTTCTGTGTCTTGCTCAGTGGTGGTCGGGCTCGGCCTCCTCACCTCGGCCATGTTTCTGAGCACTGAACACCTTGTACTTCTGTGTCTTGCTAGTATTGGTCGGGCTCAGTCTCCTCACCTCGGCCATGTCTCTGAGCACTGAACGCCTTGTACTTCTGTGTCTTGCTCAGTAGTGGTCGGGCTTAGTCTCCTCACCTCGTCCATGTATCTGAACACTGAACGCCTTGTACTTCTGTGTCCAGTGGTGGTCGGGCTCAACCTCCTCACCTCGCAGTAGCATAGCTACTGGGGGGCAGAGGGGGCCGTTGCCCCAGGCCCTGTCACATGAATGGGCCCGTAGGGAGCCACGGCCACTTTTGTCATTTGGCCGCATTTGAGGTGTCAGGGAGAGAGCAGCACAATGCCGACTCCCCTGTCTGTCAGACTGTGCACAGTGGCAGCTTGCAGAGCCTCAGGCTGCCGTCACACTAGCAGTATTTGGTCAGTATTTTACATCAGTATTTGTAGCCAAAACCAGGAGTGGGTGATAAATCCAGAAGTGGTGCATATGTTTCTATTATACGTTTCCTTTATTTGTTCTACTCCTGGTTTTGGCTACAAATACTGATGTAAAATACTGACCACATACTGATCGTGTGACAGCAGCCTCAGTCTGTGCAGTGTGCAATGCTATCTCACCCAAGGAGCTTCTTCCTGACTGGGCTGGCAGAGCTGCAGTTAGTTTCTAGCTGTGCAGTGACGCTATGATTGGCTTAGGCACTCTGGGTCCTAGTGCCCGCCTGGCATTAAACTCTACGCTTCCTCGTCCTACCTCACTGCCTGCAAACTTCATCGGTAAGTGGGGATGGAGTTGATTACAGTCATTCCATTTAGGCATGTCATGGTCACTGGGGTGAAAGGATGGGGTATTGCGAGGGCTGAAGTGGGGGAGGGGAACAGGTCACTGGGGGGGGTGAAGGTGAGAGGATGGGAGTTATTGTGGGGGCTGAAGTGGGGCAGGGAAGACCGCACTGGGGGTGAATGAGAGAGGATGGGGTATTGTTGAGGCTGAAGTAAGGGAGGGGAACAGGGCACTGGAGGTGAATGAGGAAGAGGATGGGGGTTATTGTGGGGGGGGGAATAGGGCACAGGGGGTTAATGTGAGAGAATGGGGGTATTGTGGTGGCTGAAGTGGGGGAGAGGTGACGGCACTGGGGGTGAATAAGAGTGGATGGGGTATTGAGGGGGCTGAAGTGAAGGTGGGGCATTGTGGGTTAATGCCGCCACTCTCTATTCACAGAGCTGTGACTGATACCCTGCTGACACAACCCCTATGACTGGAAGAGCGAGGTTGCCGGGAGGAATAAAGTTTATTTCCTCCCTGCAGAGGGCTTCTCAGTGCAGGTGCTGCATGCTGTCAGAATGCTATCAACTATTATACACTGTGTGCAGAATTATTAGGCAAGTTGTATTTTAGAGGATTATTTTTATTATTGATCAACAACTATGTTCTCAATCAACCCAAAAGACTCATAAATATCAAAGCTTAATATTTTTGGAAATTGGAGTGTTTTTTTTTTAGATTTGGCTATCTTAGGAGGATATCTGTTTGTGCAGGTAACTATTACTGTGCAGAATTATTATGCAACTTAATAAAAACCAAATATATTCCCATCTCACTTGATTATTTTCACCAGGTAAACCAATATAACTGCACAAAATTTAGAAATAAACATTTCTGACATGCAAAATCAGAACCCCCAAAAAATTTGTGACCAATATAGCCCCCTTTCTTTATGACACTCAGCAGCCTCCATCCATAGATTCTGTCAGTTGCTTGATCTGTTTACGACCACCACAGCCTCCAGACACTGCTCCGAGAGGTGGACTGTTTTCCCTCCCTGTAGATCTCACATTTTATGAGGGACCACAGGTTCTCTATGGGGTTCAGATCAGGTGAACAAGGGGCCATGTCATTATTTTTTCTTCTTTGAGACCATTACTGGCCAGCCACGCTGTGGAGTAGTTGGAGGCGTGTGATGGAGCATTGTCCTGCATGAAAATCATGTTTTTCTTGAGTGATACCGACTTCTTCCTGTACCACTGCTTGAAGAAGTTGTCTTCCAGAAACTGGCAGTAGATCTGGGAGTTGAGCTTCACTCCATCCTCAACCTGAAAAGGTCCCACAAGTCCATCTTTGATGATCCCAGCCCATACCAGTATCCCACCTCCACCTTGCTGGCGCCTGAGTCGGAGTGGAGCTCTCTGCCCTTTACTGATCCAGCCTCTGGCCCATCCATCTGGCCCATCAAGAGTCACTCTCATTTCATCAGTCCATAAAACCTTGGAAAAGTCAGTCTTAAGATATTTCTTGGCCCAGTCTTGACGTTTTATTTATGTTTCTTGTTCACAGGTGGTCGTTTTTCTGCCTTCTTTACCTTGGCCATGTCCCTGAGTGTCGCACACCTTGTGCTTTTTGTTACTCCAGTAACATTGCAGCTCTGAAATATGGCAAAACTGGTGGCAAATGGCAGCTTCACGCTTGATTTTCCTCAATTCATGGGCAGTTATTTTGCACCTTTTTTTGCCCAACACGCTTCTTGCGATCCTGTTGGCTATTTGTCATGAAACACTTGATTGTTCGGTGATCACGCTTCAAAAATTTGGCAATTTTAAGACTGCTGCATCTTTCTGCAAGACATCTCACATTTTGGAATTTCCAGAGCCCGTCAAATCTCTCTTCCGACCCATTTTGCCAAAGGAAAGGAAGTTGCCTAATAATTAAGCACACCTTATATAGGGTTTTGATGTCATTAGCAGGGCTGCCACTAGAAATTTTGGGGCCCCATACTGGCAAAATTTTCGGGGCCCCCTTGAAACTCTGCCCAGGCTCCACCCCAGCCCCGCCTCCAGGCTCCACCCCACGAACTGTCCACAGTCCCACCGCTCTCTCTTGGAAAATCTCCACTTCTCACCTATAACACATTGACAGTTCCCATCACCAGATCACACATATAGCCGGCAGCTTTTGTTTTGGCCAAAATATTTTTTAAGCCGCCACCATAACACGGTAGACACTTTTGGCCGGGCCCTACTCTACTGTAACCTACTAAATATTTGTTAAAATATGCAATACAATTTAGGTATATTTTTATTTATTTTTCAATTTTTAAAATGACCTATAATATCACATACAAGGAACAAATACCACAGCACTATGACCAGATGACATATTACCACCACAGTGATCGAATAATATAAAATACAAGGAACAAATACTGCTACACCATGACCAGACCGCATATAACCACAAATGACTGAATACTACAATACTGATCAGTAATAAAAAAAAACCCACAATACTATCACCATCAGTGCCATTATACACAGGAGATCTGTAATTAGTAAGCAGTGTCTGTGTACAGGTAATACAGTGATCACCGGTGACATTATACACAGGAGCTCTGTATATAATGTATAGGTAATACAGTGATCACTGGTGACATTGTACACAGGACCTCTGTATATAGTATACAGTGTATAGTGTCAGTGTATAGGTAACACTGACTCACCAGTGACGTCTCTAGGTGAAGTCCTTCATCTTTCATCCAGCACAGACCGCCATCACTTCATCCAGCCAGGACTCGTCTCTGCAGGAAATAAAACAGTTATTTCGAGTTCCTCTTGTAGAACACATTACTTAATTTTCCCAACTTCTACATTACACCACATGAAGAAGGCAACATAGTATCACTCTAAACAGTAACAGGACCTCCCCCCCATTTAAAACAGTATACTCAAAAAATAAAATAAATACATCACTGCAATAATAATATCCTTTAATTAGCCCCTATGGTAATATTCGCCATCCTAGCCCCCGTGTGTCTCATTCCAGGCTCCAGCCATATGTTCTCCCATCCTGCCCTCATGAGTATCCATTCTGCCCCATATGATCTCCCCATCCTGCCCCATCTGTCTCCATCGTATCCATCCTGCCCCATCTGTCTCCAATCTTGCCCCATCTGTCTCCATTCTGCCCCATCTGTTTCCAATCCTGCCCCATCTGTGTCCAGCACTCTGCCCCATCTGTGTCCAATCCTGCCCCATCTGTGTCCAGCACTCTGCCCAGTCTGTGTGCAATCCTGCCCCATCTGTGTCCAGCACTCTGCCCCATCTGTTTCCAATCCTGCCCCATCTCTGTCCAGCACTCTGCCCCATCTCTGTCCAGCACTCTGCCCCATCTCTGTCCAGCACTCTGCCCCATCAGTGTCCAGCACTCTGCCCCATCAGTGTCCAGCACTCTGCCCCATCTCTGTCCAGCACTCTGCCCCATCTCTGTCCAGCACTCTGCCCCATCTCTGTCCAGCACTCTGCCCCATCTCTGTCCAGCACTCTGCCCCATCTCTGTCCAGCACTCTGCCCCATCTCTGTCCAGCACTCTGCCCCATCTCTGTCCAGCACTCTGCCCCATCTCTGTCCAGCACTCTGCCCCATCTCTGTCCAGCACTCTGTCCAGCACTCTGCCCCATCTCTGTCCAGCACTCTGCCCCATCTCTGCCCAGCACTCTGCCCCATCTCTGTCCTGCACTCTGCCCCATCTCTGTCCTGCACTCTGCCCCATCTCTGTCCTGCACTCTGCCCCATCTCTGTCCAGCACTCTGCCCCATCTCTGTCCAGCACTCTGCCCCATCTCTGTCCAGCACTCTGCCCCATCAGTGTCCAGCACTCTGCCCCATCAGTGTCCAGCACTCTGCCCCATCTCTGTCCAGCACTCTGCCCCATCTCTGTCCAGCACTCTGCCCCATCTCTGTCCCATCTCTGTCCAGCACTCTGCCCCATCTCTGTCCAGCACTCTGCCCCATCTCTGTCCAGCACTCTGCCCCATCTCTGTCCAGCACTCTGCCCCATCTCTGTTCAGCACTCTGCCCCATCTCTGTTCAGCACTCTGCCCCATCTCTGTCCAGCACTCTGCCCCATCTCTGTCCAGCTTTACTGCCCCCCGGCCCCCACCCTGTGTCCAGCTTTACTGCCCCCCGGCCCCCACCCTGTGTCCAGCTTTACTGCCCCCCGGCCCCCACCCTGTGTCCAGCTTTACTGCCCCCCGGCCCCCACCCTGTGTCCAGCTTTACTGCCCCCGGGCCCCCACCCTGTGTCCAGCTTTACTGCCCCCCGGCCCCCACCCTGTGTCCAGCTTTACTGCCCCCCGGCCCCCACCCTGTGTCCAGCTTTACTGCCCCCCGGCCCCCACCCTGTGTCCAGCTTTACTGCCCCCGGGCCCCCACCCTGTGTCCAGCTTTACTGCCCCCGGGCCCCCACCCTGTGTCCAGCTTTACTGCCCCCCGGCCCCCACCCTGTGTCCAGCTTTACTGCCCCCCCCCTGTGTCCAGCTTTCTGCCCCCCCCTGTGTCCAGCTTTACTGCCCTGCCCCCCCCGCATCGCGGCTCTCAAAAAAAAAAAAAAAGTTCTACTTACCTGCCGCGCTCCTCTCTCCACGCAGCTGCACCGTGCACTCGCCGGCGACTGACAATGACGTCAGACGCCGGCGACCTGCACGCTGCGGCTGGCGGCTGTTAACTATTGACGTGCTGGCACGGGCCCGCACGTCAATAGCGTACAGCTGTAGCGCCGGCCGCCGCTAAGGGCCCGGTTCAGCCTGCGGCTGCCGGTAGGGGCCCGGTGAGCAGGTAAGAGGGGGCCCGATGCGGGCCCCCTCTGCTCACCGGGCCCCATACGCCAGTCACGGCTGTAATGCCCTGATGGCGGCCCTGGTCATTAGACAACACCCCTCCTCATTACAGAGATGCACATCACCTGATTTACTTAATTTGTAGTTGGCTCTCAAGCCTGAACAGCTTGGGGTAGGACAACATGTATAAAAAGTATCATGTGATCAAAATACAACTTGCCTAATAATTCTGCACACAGTGTACTGTGTATTGGAGGAGCATTGGGGACATCATTCTAAATATAGGGGAACGCTTGGGGACATCATACTGTGTATAAGGCAGCTGTTGGCCCATCATACTGTGTATAGGGGAGCTGTGGGCCCATCATACTGTGTATAGGGGAGCTGTGGGATCATCATACTGTGTATAGGGGAGCTGTGGGCCCATCATACTGTGTATAGGGAACATGTGGGTCCATAATACTGTGTATAAGGCAGTTGTGGGCCCATCATACTGTGTGTAGGGGAGCTGTGGGCCCATCATACTGAGTATAGGGAACATGTGGGTCCATAATTCTGTGTATAAGGCAGCTGTGGGCCCATCATACTGTGTGTAGGGGAGCTGTGGGCCCATCATACTGTGTGTAGGGGAGCTGTGGGTCCATCATACTGTGTGTAGGGGAGCTGTGGACCCATCATACTGTGTATAGGGGAGCTATGGGATCATCATACTGTGTTTAGGGGAGCTGTGGGATCATCATACTGTGTATAGGGGAGCTGTGGGCCCATCATACTGTGTATAGGGGAGCTGTGGGATCATCATACTGTGTATAGGGGAGCTGTGGGCCCATCATACTGTGTATAGGGAACATGTGGGTCCATAATACTGTGTATAAGGCAGCTGTGGGCCCATCATACTGTGTGTAGGGGAGCTGTGGGCCCATCATACTGTGTGTAGGGGAGCTGTGGGTCCATCATACTGTGTATAAGGCAGCTGTGGGCCCATCATACTGTGTGTAGGGGAGCTGTGGGCCCATCATACTGTGTGTAGGGGAGCTGTGGGTCCATCATACTGTGTGTAGGGGAGCTGTGAGCCCATCATACTGTGTGTAGGGGAGCTGTGGGCCCATCATACTGTGTGTAGGGGAGCTGTGAGCCCATCATACTGTGTGTAGGGGAGCTGTGGGTCCATCATACTGTGTGTAGGGGAGCTGTGGGCCCATCATACTGTGTGTAGGGGAGCTGTGGGCCCATCATACTGTGTGTAGGGGAGCTGTGGCCCCATCATACTGTGTGTAGGGGAGCTGTGAGCCCATCATACTGTGTGTAGGGGAGCTGTGGGTCCATCATACTGTGTGTAGGGGAGCTGTGAGCCCATCATACTGTGTGTAGGGGAGCTGTGGCCCCATCATACTGTGTGTAGGGGAGCTGTGGGCCCATCATACCGTGTGTTGGGGAGCTGTGAGCCCAGCATACCTTATATAGGGGACTTGTACATGGGAAACTCAGGGGACATTATTAAATGTTAAGTGGACACTTAAACTTTATTGTTATGGGGCACTCAGTATTGTGACCATGAAAGTTGTACATGGAGTATTATTACTTTTTAGGGACAAATTGTGGAGGGCCCATGCACAGGAAATTAATATATTCTAGGGGGCAATTTTAACATCTAGAGGGCAAAAAGGAGGCATTATTACGATGTAAGGGGCAGAGTGGTGGCATTACTATGTGGAGCAGTAAGAGGAGCTCTGTTTTTGTACCACACAGCAAGTGCAGTAATAGGGTCACATACGGCAGCAGCGGCTCAGTATTGAGGTATCAGGGGCAGTAATAGGGACACATACGGCAGCAGCGGCTCAGTATCGGGGTATCATCAGGATGAGGAGTTTGTGCAGGTTGGGAATACATTTGCACATGGAAACACAAGGAGCAATGGAAAGACTGAAAGGGAAAAGATACAGATTAGATATTAGATAAAACTTTGTGACAGTGAAGGTGTCCAATGAGTGGAACAGGCGGCCATGAGAGGTGGCAAGTTCTCCTTCAATGGAAGTCTTCAAACAGAGGCTGGATAGACATCTATCTGGGATGGTTTAGTCATTGAATCCTGCATTTAGCAGAGGGTTGGACACGATGATCCTGGAGGTCCCCCTACCAAGTCGAACATCATAGGATTTTATTATTCTACATGTGAACAGTACTAGAAATATGAGAAGTCAGATGTGTCTTTGTTGTAATCTCTGCAGATGAGTCCTGGCTGGAGAAGTCGACATGTTGATCTGATTGAGATGGAAAAGATGGGAAAAGTGAACAACTCCACCAGAAAGAACGTCAGCTATATGTCACCATCTGTAACTGTGCTGTAATCTCTATATTTACTGCAGGACTGGTATCTACCACTATATGGTCCCCATGTGGCGGTAATACCAGTGCTGGTCTTTGTATAGTGATTTATTTTCAATAACAGTGCTGTCATCTCCCGAGGTTACCCTACACCCACTGTAGTTATAATCATGATTACCTGGTTAGGGGCCACAGGCAGACACAGACAGAACTGGCCCCTGTGCAAGAACAACATATGGGCCCTTTGCAGCCCAAGAGCTCCTAAAAATGCAACTTCTTTGGAGGTAGCAATGGTAGCCCTTACCTCTTGCGCCAATGTGCGGCCGTGCAGGTTGCACCAATGATATGTCCTCCTGTTAGGGGCCCACTCAGGAGTTTCACCCCCTCTGAGCTGAACCCCTAGCTACGCCTATGTCACCTAGGCAGTTTCTTAGTAATGATCACCTTGTTCTTCTGTGTTTGGCTCAGTGGTGGTCTGGCTCAGCCTCCTCAGCCGTGTCTCTGAGCACTGAACACCTTGTACTTCCATGTTTTGGTCAGTGGTGGTCGGGGTCAGCCTCCTCACCTTGGCCGTGTCTCTAAAGCACTGAACATCTTGTACTTCCATGTTTTGGTCAGTGGTGGTCGGGGTCAGCCTTCTCACTTGGCCGTGTCTCTAAAGCACTGAACACCTTGTACTTCCATGTTTTGGTCAGTGGTGGTCGGGCTTAGCCTCCTCACCTCGGCCGTGTTTCTGACCACTGAACACCTTGTATTTCTGTGTCTTGCTCAGTGGCGGTTGGGTTCAGCCTCCTCACCTCGGCCGTGTTTTTGAGCCCTGAACACCTTGTACTTTTGTGTTATTCAGAATATGAAGGCATTATTCAATCAATCAACATTAATCAAATTTGTCCCGAATTTCACAAAAGAAGTTCTAATTCACTAGATTCTGATGTTTTCGTGATTAGTTTTGCTGGATTCACCAATTTGCCTGATTCTAAAGGATGCACATATTCCTCACTGTAATAAGCGGTACCACGTGACCGCTCGCACAGGAGAAGCTGCCAGCGCTGAGAGGAGAGAGGAGACATCGCGGGAGCTAGGTGAGTATTTCTATGCAAAGGGTCGGGCGGCGCACGGGGGATGGGAGGCGGGAGCTCACCACAAACTTTATTTTTAACAAAAAATAACAAAAACTTTATCTTTCATCTCTTCTCTCCTGCGGGGGAGAAAAATGAATGCCGGCTTCAGCACCACACAGGGGGACAGCACTTAGTGTAGCGCTGTCTCTCCTGCACGGTCCGTGTGGTCCTCAGGCGGCACACGGATGCCGCACATGTGCCACACTGATGTGCTACGTGAGCACACGGACACGCAGACACGGATAATTCTGGTACCGATTTCTCCAGCACCGGAATTATCTGGACGTCTGAAAGAGGCCTCAGGGACACCCAAGAATGCGGCACTGCTCACATTGGACCTTAGGTCATTTCTCTGTTATGATCAGGTGACCTTGGAGCAGCATGAAAACTTTCACTGGAGTAGGTGGTAACTATACTGACCGCAAACCCTGATCTTAACACCGCAACTAGAAGTAGCCGTGGGGTGTGCCTAACAAAACCTAGACTCATCGACACAGCCGGAGGACTAAATACCCATATAGATGGAAATAGGAAATCTACCTTGCCTCAGAGCAGAACCCCAAAGAATAGGCAGCCCCCCACAAATAATGACTGTGAGTAGTAGAGGAAAATACACACGCAGGCAGAAAACAGGATCCAGCAAATGAGGCCACAATAGCTAAATAGGAAAGGATAGGACAGGATACTAAGCGGTCAGTATTTAAAATCCTTCCAAAAATATCCACAGCAGAAAATACAAAAACTCCACCATCTAACTAAAGATGGGGAGCGAATATCTGCAACTCCAGAGAATCCAACAAGACTGAGAAAACACTGACACAGTCTAAGCTGGACAAGAGAAAAACATATGAATAGCACAAAATATAAGCACACTGCATGCGTGCCACAGAAAAAGAAACAGACACTTATGTTTGCTGAATTGGAAGCTAAGCAGGAGAAGCCAGAAAGTGATCCAACACTTCACAAGGAACATTGACAACTGGCAAGGACTAATGAATCCTGCACACCTAAATATCCCAGTCAGAACTGCAATCAGCAGATACACCTGGCCAGGACTGCGACTCAGAGACAACTGCATTCCCACCTACAACCACTGGGGGGAACCCAAAAGCAGAATTCACAACATTTCTCTAAGCGCTCAAAGCCCTATCTGACTTGATACCAGGAAAACTGTCATATTCCAACTGCAACTTGATTTGTCCTACTCTGGGCTAGTCCCAAAAATTAACTCTAGTTATCCCTACTGTCAACTACACACATTATCCCCAGCATTAAGGCTGTGTGCACACGATGCATATTTGGTGCAGAAAAATCTGCTGCAGTTCTGCACTAAATCTGCATCTCCTGGCAGAATCTGCAGGTGCGTTTTTGATGCGTTTTTTTAGCACAAATCTGCACAAAAAAACGCATCAAAAACGCATCAAAAACGCACCTGCAGATTTCTATTATGGAGGGGTGCAGAAACGCTGCAGAACTGCACAAAAGAAGTGACATGCACTTCTTTGAAATCTGCAGCGTTTCTGCGCAGATTTTTTGCACCATGTGCACAGCTTTTTTTTCACATTGATTTACATTGTACTGTGATCACAGTGCAGTTCTGCAGCGTTTCTGCTGCAGAAAAATCTGCACTAAATCTGCATCGTGTGCACATACCCTAATACAAGTCACAGTTTACATTATGCAGAACAATTCACATTAAACATTACAGCAATTGCCATGTTATTCAAGGGGGAATGTGGGCAATATGTTCATCTCCTTACAGTCATAGAATCAAATACACCAGTTACATATTCTCCTGTATACTATATAATACTATACTATAGAATACCATCAATTAGTGTCCATGAAATACATTTGCAAAGGAAGTGAATGGCAGACCATTCGGAATACTCAGAAAAAAACGAACATATGGTCACAAAAATGGGAGAAATAATGAAATTGAAATACCTTTTATTAAGTGCAAAATGTGGTAAATGGTAGCACCATGACACAAGGGTGCCCGCACAATGAAAATTTAAAATATATTAGTTACAATATCAAGTTAATAAAATAGCCTAGAGAGAGCCACCAGGTGAATTAATTTAAATAGTGACGATACAAACAGAGCATTATTAATGACGTAATCCTGATGAAATAGTATAGTATTACCAACTATCAATGCTAATCAGCTGCTATATATATGTATGCAGGCAGTCTAGATATTAGAATTAGATATAGTCAATTAGCTTACTGCAGCCCTGAATAAAATATGAGCATAGCAAAAACATATGCCAACAGGGATAGCGCTGATATAAAGCAATGGAGGAGAGAGCGCCACATGATACTCCCTCTCTCATCATCCCCCTCTGCCTTTGACGCAGCGAGTGCAATGTCGTCACCGCACACCACGCTGTTACGGTCAGTGGAGCTGCTCAGGTGAGGAGACACGCTGCAGCTGGGAGTGAGGAGAGGTGAGTTTTGCATGACATTGGTATTGTCGACTACCCCCCTTATTAAGTACCTTCCCAAGGGATCACCGACCCCTTTTCCTTCCCAACCTCCGAATAACGACATGAGTCTCAAGTTGGATATAATTGGCCACAGCGGCCTTTATTATTACAAACAAAACATATAACCATAAACAGCTGGGAAGGGGTCCTTGAAGCTAAAATCTGGTGTCACCCATAGTATGAACAAGTGGACAAGAGACCAACCGTAGATTACTCTCAGCCGTTACCCCACAGGCTCGAGAGCACCAAAATACCCCGAAGGGTTACCATTGTCCACTTCCAACTTAGGAATCTGGCCCACCATTACCAAGATTCCCCCAGATCACCAGACCCGCAACCAAAACTTAAACCAACTGGAGAGTCCGTATCCCGACGGACCCCCCAGGCCAATTCAGCACCAACTCCAAGGACCCCTCCCCCCGCCTACAGCCACTATGACCCGAAACATAAGGACAAAACACCCGTGAACACAACAAAAAAGGGGAGGGCGGGCGGGACTGCTTCAGATCCTGTAGAGCGGGAAGTGAACCGCTCCACCCCCCGCTCCCATCATCCCCTTCGCCGCCACTACCCCTCCCCCTGGAACGAGCAACACGCCCCCCACCCCTTGTCCCCTGCTCCAAAGCCCCTGTCATGGCGGCCTCCACGTACGCCGCCTGGGGGAGGGGGGCGGGCGGCTCGCTCCAGCCTGTCTTTACATTTTATGGGGCCTAGCTGCATTACATTTTATGGGGGCTGGCAGCATTACATTTTATGGGGCTGCTTTGTACTCCTGTGTGGAGCTTCATTGTTCTATACCCTATATAAGTTGTGCTTAATTATTAGGCAACTTCCTTTCCTTTGGCAAAATGGGTCAGAAGAGAGATTTGACGGCTCTGAAAAGTCCAAAATTGTGAGATGTCTTTCAGAGGGATGCAGCAGTCTTGAAATTGCCAAACTTTTGAAGCGTGATCACCGAATAATCAAGCGTTTCATGGCAAATAGCCAACAGGGTCGCATGAAGCGTGTTGGGCAAAAAAGGTGCAAAATAACTGCCCATGAATTGAGGAAAATCAAGCGTGAAGCTGCCAAGATGCCATTTGCCACCAGTTTTGCCATATTTCAGAGCTGCAACGTTACTGGAGTATCAAAAAGCACAAGGTGTGCGATACTCAGGGACATGGCCGAGGTAAAGAAGGCTGAAAAACGACCACCTCTGAACAAGAAACATAAGATAAAATGTCAAGACTGGGCCAAGAAATATCTTAAGACTGACTTTTCAAAGGTTTTATGGACTGATGAAATGATCATGATGGCTGGATCAGTAAAGGGCCTTTACATACTCTATTGGTAAGCGCCGCCTTGTTAATGGTGTTAGACACTGTGGGGGGTATACTGGTTACCCACGGTGGTGATTTGGCATACATGCTTGGCTGCTTTCCTACTATTACTCTATATGTGGGATACTGATTATTGGCAGTGTGTCCACCGATGGAGACTCACTTTGTTTTAACCATCCTTTTGTATTGTCTAGTATATATTTATGCACTATATGCTTGTAAAATTAATAAATATTTAAATTTTGCACTATTTCTTTGCTCCGCTGGTCCTCCTTTTTGTCAATGGTTAATATGGCGTTAGTTTGCCTTCTTGGTTGAGGGTTCTTATAGCACTATCTAGTGCTTTAATTTCCCTGTTAAAATGTTGCCTAGCCTTGTTATTATTATTATATGGAAGACTATGGGGAGTGCATTATACTGTATGGAGACTATGTGGAGTGTATTATACTGTATGTAGGACTATGTGGTGCATTATAGGAAGAGAAGAGGGTCATGAAGTCTCCACGCATGTAGCATGAATCAGTAAACGCCTAATCGAGAGAAGCTACTGTATAATAATTGGCATTATGCTGTCTCCTGAAACATTCTAGTCCCATTTCCAATTGGCTGACAATTAAGGGATTTCATATTCGTGGAAGCACTAGGTGTAATGTATGTTCTCATACAATGGACAAAACTAGCTACAAAACATTTTCTGTGCGTTCATAAAGGGGACCATACATATTTTGTGTTTTTTGGTCTGGAGAAATTCAGCTATCCGAGATGTGGTGGGAACTAGCAAAAAAAAGTCTGAGGAGAGAAGTTTATTGGATATTGCCTTTAGATACAACATTTCCAAAGGGAATGCATTTTAAAAACTATTTGTTCTATATACATTGACAGCATTTACCATATTTTTCGGACTATAAGACACACTTTTTTTCTCCAAAAATGTGGAGGAAAATGGGGGGGGGGTGTCTTAAAGTCTGGATGTACCGGTTCTGGCTATGGTGGGGAGGTGGGGGAGCGGTTTCTGTGGAGCAGGAGGGCTAACTCCTGTGCCCGCTGCTAAAGAGAAATAAATATTCACTGCATCCCACCCACACCATATTTATTTCTCTTAATGGCATCCTGGTATGATTGGCCCCATCCAGTTCCTGGTATGATTGGCCCCATCCAGGTCCTGGTATGATTGGCCCATCCAGGTCCTGGTGTGATTGGCCCCATCCAGGTCCTGGTATTATTGGCCCCATCCAGGTCCTGGTGTGATTGGTCCCATCCAGGTCCTGGTGTGATTGGCCCCATCCAGGTCCTGGTATTATTGGCCCCATCCAGGTCCTGGTGTGATTGGTCCCATCCAGGTCCTGGTGTGATTGGCCCCACCCAGGTCCTGGTATGATTGGCCCCATCCAGGTCCTGGTATGATTGGCCCCATCCAGGTCGTGGTATTATTGGCCCCATCCAGGTCCTGGTGTGATTGGCCCCATCCAGGTCCTGGTATGATTGGCCCCATCCAGGTCCTGGTATGTTTGGTCCCATCCAGGTCCTGGTATGATTAGCCCAATCCAGGTCCTGGCATGATTGGCCCCATCCAGGTCCTGGTGTGATTGGCCCCATCCTCACAAGCAGAGCACAGGTGCCGGAATACTCACCGCTCTGCACGCTGGGACTGTGTGCGCACAAAGCAGTGAGTATTCATTGCTCTCTGGCGAGCACAGTGTCAGCCGGAGATTTCTTGCTGCCGACAGTCACGTGTGCCGATACATAAAAGAAATGAATATTCACCCCAATTTCCACTTTATGTTCAGTCATTGTGGTTTTATGGCAAGAAATTGTCATAATAATCAATTCACCAATTCTCCACTTTATCTTCTGTTGGTTCCATGACTGTAGCAGTCCGTATTACATAGCCCCAGAGGTCATTCTAAAGGAAGGCTATGGAAGATCTGTTGTCTGGTGGTCAATGTGGATCATCCTCCATGAATTCCTTGTGGGATCTGTACCGTTTCAAGAAGCTTTTTGAAAGGATTGCCTTCATAAATAGAATAATCCTATCATTGCTCTGATTGGTTACATTGTTTTAGTTATATGCTGTATTAATCTGAAGCTGTCGCGCCGAACAGGACGTGATATGGCAGTGACCACTAGGTGGCGTGGTTGTCGTATCGTACAGATGTAGGAAGCTAGCAGGAATGCGGGATGCAGTGACAGATGGGAGGCAGAGCAAGGGTTAACAGAGGGATTTAATATAACAGCATTACTCTATGCAGGGAGGTAAAGGGTTAGACAGCATAAAGGGAAAAGGATGTCAGGAGACAAAGCGTTATACAGGGGAGACAAACAGTACATTAAGTCAGAGGATATTCTTGAGGTGAAGAACAACGGTTCAAAATAAAGGCAGTTCATTAACACTTGTCAGGAAGTCCTTAAACTGCAGCTAGTGCTGCGAACTCAGCAACACCGGTAACAGCTGGCACGGTGTCCTTTCCAGGAAAACACTGTGGACCGATGGTCTGTGTTCTGGCGACAGTGGTCGGTCTCCGTTACTTTCCACTGCCCCTTGTCCATATACAGATGTGGCTATTAAAGGCACGGGCCACAGACCTGTATGAGCCCAAAGTGGCTCCTAAACTGTCTGACGTAGTAAGGTCACAATGGTCAGAACAACTATAGTGTGTCCACGTCAGGGTGCAGCTGTCAGTTTTATATGTGGTATCACTTGGGTACTCACGGTCACATCGTGTACGGCACATGATATTCTTTGGCTGTCACAGGACCCACCCTGCTCGTACCGCTCTCCCTGGTCCCCGCTGTTGGCAGCGGGTGACGCTGGTCTGTTTAGCGCTGGTGCTCTCGGCCAGAGCACTACTCTCTGTGACTGCTGCAACCCCCCGGCTCAAAGAACAGATCAACAGACATTCTCTCAGGGGCGGCGGGGGGTAGGAATAAAGCCCAAGACTGCGGACCCTCCCAAAGCAAAGACATAACTATCCCCACTCTTTGACTCTCCTCACCCGAGGATTGAGTGAAAACAATAGTTTACAACCCTCTGCTAAATACCCCAAATTTCCCCTTTTTCGCAGAAAAGGTGTCAGGGAGTTTGACAGTGGGCTCATGGGAGGGCAAAGAAACATCGGAAACATCAGCATTTTTACCGTCCGCAGAGGGAGATGCAGTCCTAATAGATTTGACTGTTTCAGCCAAATCTCTTTGGACCTGCTGGTGGGACCCCGCCAAGGCTCTCTGATTCACAGACAAATTTTGCATCATCTGCGCCAGATTGGTTACCTGATCGGACAAAGCGTGGATGGAATTAATGCTGCAACAGTGAGCAGATTTCCCAAAACAAATTTGAGGGGTTGGTGATAATGTCGTGCCGAACAGGATGCGATATGACATTGACCACTAGGTGGCGTGAATGTTGTGTCACACAGGGCGCGATATGGCAGTGACTACTAGGTGGCGCTGATGTCATATCACACAGGTCGCAATGGCAGTGATCACTAGGTGGTGCGATGGCTCAGGCAGATGGGTTTACGGAATGAGAACCTGCCGAGGAGCAGGGAACGATGCTGCAAGCGTGTAGCGCGACCTGGCCGGAGGAGAGAGCGCCGATGTTGGGACCTGAACCGGGGATGAGACCATGCCCAACCAGGACCCAGCCACCAGAGACCCGTGGGGGTGTGCGACAGGGGAAGAGGGGTAAGTAACTAGCCAGGGGTCGGGAACCAGCTGGTATCGGAGATACCAGAATATGAGGAGAAAAGCAATGTCAAGAGCGAGCAGGGGGTCAGAAGCCAGAGAGGACAAGGAGGTACACAATCAGAAGATGGGAAGACAAGTCAATAAACCGAGCCGAGTCATGCACGTGGAAGCTGAGTATGAACAAAGACATAGAACAGGGGCACAGGGAAAGTGGGGTAGACACGAAACAGGGAGCAGAGGGACAGGAGAATCACAAGGTTAAACCTAGGTCAGCTGCTCTAGCTGAGGGACCGGAACGATCACGGACCCAGGCAGAGCCAGCACAAAGTAGCTGCCCCAGAACCAAAGAGAGGTGGATGAAATTAACCCAGACATGACCAGGATGGGGAGAAAGCAACCCCCATCCTGGATCATGACAGAAACTTTGCTTTACATTACAATCCAATAAACAGGTTTTATTTTTCTGTAATTTTCTATATCACGGGACATAATTTGGGGCTGTGATCCCGCACCTCCTCCCCATGCTCAGAACCTCATCACTAAGCTGCTTACAACTTATTCTGTACAAAGAATTGGGACAGATAACATGTATAATAGTATTGATATTATTACATTTAGGACATATTCATCACGTCCATCAGGACCAGCTGTTTTTTATGCCTATCCATTCTAGTTCTCCATACTGTTTTCTGTATATTTCTTTCATGTTGGATGTTTTGTCTTTAGTTTAGGTTAAGCTAAATGGTTCTGATATGGAGCATTCTGTCTATATCTGCATTACTTGACCTCTTTCCAGGAGGAGCAAATTTAGATCAAGAAACATCAATTCCTGAGTGACTTAGTCTTTGACAACCTGCTAGGTCAAAAGTCGGAGTACATTCCTCAGTTTGTCTCAAATGTGGACACCAGCTACTTTTTCAGTAGGTAGAATAAGACGTCAAAGAGACTAAGAAGTTGTTTGTCTTATCTTCCCTAATATGTGACAATCAGTTCTCATTAATATTAGTGATAAAATGGTGACTGGGACTGTGTGTTACACTGACAACATCCAATAATATATCATTACTTCTGTTTTGTAGATCTTTATGCTCTTTACCACAAGTAGCCTCAGTGGCCCCTGACATGCCAAAACAGGAGAAACCTCCCACAAAGTGAATCCATTTTGGAAACTACACCTCTTGAGGAATACATCTAGTAGTGTAGTAAGAATTTCTACTCTTTAGTGATTCATAAAATTGTATAACATTGTGCTGTACAAATTAAAAAATACCATTTTTTCCACTACAATGTTGTTTTAGCCCCAATTTATAAATTTTCAAAATGGTTTAATAAGAGAAAACAGACAGAACAACTTGCTATGCAATTTCTCCAAAGTATGCCAATACTACTTTTGAGGTACATTGCAAAGCTTGGAAGGGAAGGAGCGCCATACTAGCCTCCCACCAGTCATCCATTTTATAAACTACACCCCTCATTTAATTCACGTAGGGTTCCTGTGATCATATTGACACCACAGGTGCTTCACAGAATGTTATACTATTGGGTGGTGAAGAAAAAAAAATTCCATTTTTACCACTAAGATTTTGCAAAGTATCACTTATCTTTTCCTATATGCTGGGTGTAATTGTTCTCCTGTCCTGCATACTGGGAGTAATTCTCAGGTAGTAGGCGATTCAGCAGACACGATTAGATAAAATCATGGTTTATTCCAAAACTGTTAAAAACTTCTTCATCAGTGCATATTCCATAATAAGATTAGACAAGAGGTCTATGAGACATAGGAGTTATTACATATTTCGAAGTTTTAAAATTCCTGATTCTTAGTCATCAGCGATCAACCCCAGATCTGCAGGTTAATAATGTTTTTTTTTTACATGCGGGTTCACTTTAATGTCAAAGACCTATCCGTTCAGCAAACAGTCCACTAGGTGTCTCTCTCGTGAAAAAGAAAAACACAACCACTAATATTACCGTATGGGCCATGCAAAAAAAAATTGTACAGGATTTTATTGTCTGTACATGTCCCCGCTTAATTGTAAAGTGCTGCGGAATATGTTGGCGCTATATAAATAAAAATTATTATTATTAATAGTGGAAAAATTAAATAGCTACCCATTACAGGAGATATCAGCGGCTATATACAGGACCTCATACACATTAGACTAATGCCGACCAAGATCACCAGTATCTAAAAGGTCTGCCTATGGTCTACTGTGTATGTGGGCACCGGCGACTGATGGTAGAGAATGATGTCGATTGTGGATGTCTGATTTCAGACTACCGATCTCTGGCTGAGTTAGTCCGCAGTTTTTTCATAGAGGAACAGTGGAGCACTGAGCAAGCGAGTCCGCTGAGCTGACTAGTGGACAAACAATCATCCTTTGCATTGTTTGGCCAACAACCATCTAATGTGTATGGCCAGCTTAAGTTGTGCCCGTCTTGTGTTCAGGAACAGCTGGTGCTACACCACATGCTCCAACTCCCGAAATTAATTTAATCATAGAATTTTGGCTTAAACTTTGTGGGGAATTAGTTTCTTAAACCCTAGCCTTCATGCAACAGTACAGGTCCAGAAATTTCTCAGCAGAACAGGCGTGTTTTTCTATGAATCACCCTGGGTGTACGTTGGCCTCCACTGTTACTCACACACTAGTGATGGGGTGATCGCAACCGATCTGAGACAAAGAGCCGACTCCCTGTAGGGAACAATGGGCAAAAGTCTCTGACTGGCTCTCACTTGGAGTAAAATGGCAACGTTCACCGGCCTAAACCTCACTCACCCGAAAGAAACCCTGCCTACTTATCGATTTCATTGGCTGACTGTAAGTTGGCTGGGTATTTGTATCGGGTGATCGGGGGTTTCAGATGCATTAATTTCATCGGAATTGTCTGTCATTTTATGGTGAACACATGTTTAATAGGGATCCATTTAAGATCCAAAAGTCCAGACTCTTGTGCGGGCAGGGTTTCTTCCATATGGGCATGTGTTTAAGCTCCCAAACATTATCATTTTACCCCTGGTGAGCGCCATTTAGAGTCTATAAGTGGCCCTCACTGGGGTGTCGGCTCGCATCAGTCACAGAAAGGAGCTGGAGACTTTTGTACTTGATCATTCGTGAACGACCCATCACTAGAAGTGACAGACATGGCAGCTCAGAACAGGGGCGAAATTAGCGCTCCTGTCTTCCCTTTTACATTGTAAAGAACCCAACAGCTGTGTAAGAAGGACCAGTCAGATATATTAGCTGTGAATGACTATGTTTTTCATAGATTGTCTTTGCACAGTGGTGGATGTGAGCACAACTGAGCAGGGAAGAGCCGAAGAGACCTCTCCATACGGGCCAGTAGCGTAGCTACCGGGGGGGCAGAGGGGGCCATCGCCCCGGGCCCGGTGCTCTGAGGGGGCCCACCCGGAGCTACGCTACTGTAACTGCATCGGCGTGCGCAGCGTGCCGATGCAGTTACATTCTGCGACAGGGCAGGGAGAATCGATCTCCCTGCTCTGCCGCTATAGGGCCCCTGAGCAGGCGGGGGGGGCCCGGTGCCAGCAGTGGGCCCCCCGCCCGCTATCGCAATGTGAGCTGTATCGGCATCTAGCCAATACAGCTCACCGCAGTGATGAGGGAAGGAGCGCTGCGCTGCGCTCCTTCTCCCATCATCCCCCACACTGACAGCGGACGCGATGACGTCACTGTCCGGCGCCCGCAGTCAGTGTAGATGAGCGGGAGCAGGGAGCGCCGCTGGAACAGGGAGGAAGAGAGGTGAGTATTTGTTTAGTTTATTTATACGATCTGCCTATTGGGGGGGGTGTGCTGCATTATTTACATGATCTGCCTATTGGGGGGGGGGGTGCTGCATTATTTACATGATCTGCCTATTGGGGGGGGGGGTGCTGCATTATTTACATGATCTGCCTATTGGGGGGGGGTGCTGCATTATTTACATGATCTGCCTATTGGGGGGGGTGCTGCATTATTTACATGATCTGCCTATTGGGGGGGGGTGCTGCATTATTTACATGATCTGCCTATTGGGGGGAGGTGCTGCATTATTTACATGATCTGCCTATTGGGGGGGGGGGTGCTGCATTATTTACATGATCTGCCTATTGGGGGGGGGGGGGGTGCTGCATTATTTACATGATCTGCCTATTGGGGGGGGGGGGTGCTGCATTATTTACATGGTCTGTCTATTGGGAGGGGGGGGTGCTGCCTTATTTACATGATCTGCCTATTGGGGGGGGTGCTGCATTATTTACATGATCTGCCTATTGGGGGGGGGGGGTGCTGCATTATTTACATGGTCTGTCTATTAGGAGGGGGGGGGTGCTGCATTATTTACATGGTCTGTCTATTAGGAGGGGGGGGGGTGCTGCATTATTTACATGGTCTGTCTATTGGGAGGGGGGGGTGCTGCATTATTTACATGATCTGCCTATTGGGGGGGGTGCTGCATTATTTACATGATCTGCCTATTGGGGGGGGGGGTGCTGCATTATTTACATGGTCTGTCTATTGGGAGGGGGGGGGGTGCTGCATTATTTACATGGTCTGTCTATTGGGAGGGGGGGGGTGCTGCATTATTTACATGATCTGCCTATTGGGGGGGGTGCTGCATTATTTACATGATCTGCCTATTGGGGGGGGTCCATTATTTACATGATCTGCCTATTGGGGGGGGGGGGGCGCTACATTATTTACATGATCTGCCTATTGGGGGGGGGGTGCTGCATTATTTACATGATCTGCCTATTGGGGGGGGGTGTGCTGCATTATTTACATGATCTGCCTATTGGGGGGGGGGTGCTGCATTATTTACATGGTCTGTCTATTGGGAGGGGGGGGGGTGCTGCATTATTTACATGATCTGCCTATTGGGGGGGGGGATGATAATGTGTGCAAACTGTAAAGCGCTGCGGAATATGTTAGCGCTATATAAAAATAAAGATTATTATTATTATTATTATTATTATTATGCTGCATTATTTACATGACCCTATATTAAGGGTCACCAATCTAACCCAAGAAGAGGTGCGAAACCGGCTAAATAAGATTAAAATAGATAAATCTCCGGGTCCGGATGGCATACACCCACGAGTACTAAGAGAACTAAGTAATGTAATAGATAAACCATTATTTCTTATTTTTAGTGACTCTATAGCGACAGGGTCTGTTCCGCAGGACTGGCGCATAGCAAATGTGGTGCCAATATTCAAAAAGGGCTCTAAAAGTGAACCTGGAAATTATAGGCCAGTAAGTCTAACCTCTATTGTTGGTAAAATATTTGAAGGGTTTCTGAGGGATGTTATTCTGGATTATCTCAATGAGAATAACTGTTTAACTCCATATCAGCATGGGTTTATGAGAAATCGCTCCTGTCAAACCAATCTAATCAGTTTTTATGAAGAGGTAAGCTATAGGCTGGACCACGGTGAGTCATTGGACGTGGTATATCTCGATTTTTCCAAAGCGTTTGATACCGTGCCGCACAAGAGGTTGGTACACAAAATGAGAATGCTTGGTCTGGGGGAAAATGTGTGTAAATGGGTTAGTAACTGGCTTAGTGATAGAAAGCAGAGGGTGGTTATAAATGGTATAGTCTCTAACTGGGTCGCTGTGACCAGTGGGGTACCGCAGGGGTCAGTATTGGGACCTGTTCTCTTCAACATATTCATTAATGATCTGGTAGAAGGTTTACACAGTAAAATATCGATATTTGCAGATGATACAAAACTATGTAAAGCAGTTAATACAAGAGAAGATAGTATTCTGCTACAGATGGATCTGGATAAGTTGGAAACTTGGGCTGAAAGGTGGCAGATGAGGTTTAACAATGATAAATGTAAGGTTATACACATGGGAAGAGGGAATCAATATCACCATTACACACTGAACGGGAAACCACTGGGTAAATCTGACAGGGAGAAGGACTTGGGGATCCTAGTTAATGATAAACTTACCTGGAGCAGCCAGTGCCAGGCAGCAGCTGCCAAGGCAAACAGGATCATGGGGTGCATTAAAAGAGGTCTGGATACACATGATGAGAGCATTATACTGCCTCTGTACAAATCCCTAGTTAGACCGCACATGGAGTACTGTGTCCAGTTTTGGGCACCGGTGCTCAGGAAGGATATAATGGAACTAGAGAGAGTACAAAGGAGGGCAACAAAATTAATAAAGGGGATGGGAGAACTACAATACCCAGATAGATTAGCGAAATTAGGATTATTTAGTCTAGAAAAAAGACGACTGAGGGGCGATCTAATAACCATGTATAAGTATATAAGGGGACAATACAAATATCTCGCTGAGGATCTGTTTATACCAAGGAAGGTGACGGGCACAAGGGGGCATTCTTTGCGTCTGGAGGAGAGAAGGTTTTTCCACCAACATAGAAGAGGATTCTTTACTGTTAGGGCAGTGAGAATCTGGAATTGCTTGCCTGAGGAGGTGGTGATGGCGAACTCAGTCGAGGGGTTCAAGAGAGGCCTGGATGTCTTCCTGGAGCAGAACAATATTGTATCATACAATTATTAGGTTCTGTAGAAGGACGTAGATCTGGGTATTTATTATGATGGAATATAGGCTGAACTGGATGGACAAATGTCTTTTTTCGGCCTTACTAACTATGTTACTATGTTACTATCTGCCTATTGGGGGGGGGGTGCTGCATTATTTACATGATCTGCCTATTGGGGGGGGGGTGCTGCATTATTTACATGGTCTGTCTATTGGGAGGGGGGGGGGTGCTGCATTATTTACATGATCTGCCTATTGGGGGTGGGGGGATGCTGCATTATTTACATGATCTGCCTATTGGGGGGGTGTGCTGCATTATTTACATGATCTGCCTATTGGGGGGGGTGCTGCATTATTTACATGATCTGCCTATTGGGGGGGGGTGCTGCATTATTTACATGATCTGCCTATTGGGGGGGGGGTGCTGCATTATTTACATGATCTGCCTATTGGGGGGGGGGGTGCTGAATTATTTACATGATCTGCCTATTGGGGGGGGGGTGCTGCATTATTTACATGATCTGCCTATTGGGGGGGGGGTGCTGCATTATTTACATGATCTGCCTATTGGGGGGGGGGTGCTGCATTATTTACATGATCTGCCTATTGGGGGGGGGGTGCTGCATTATTTACATGATCTGCCTATTGGGGGGGGTGCTACCTTATTTACATGATCTGCCTATTGGGGGGGTGCTGCTTTATTTATAAGATCTGATCTGCCTATTGGGGGGGGGTGCTGCCTTATTTACAGGATCTGTCTATTGGGGGGCGGGGGGGTGTGCTGCCTTATTTACAGGATCTGCCTATTAGGGGGGTGTGCTGCCTTATTCTACAGGATCTGCCTATGGGGTGGTGCTGCCTTATACTACAGGATCTGCCTATAGGGGTGCTGCCTTGTGCTATATTGAGGACTATCTGGCACATTATACTATATGGCGTTTATCTATGGGGCCATTATACAGTATGGGGATTACAGTGTTGGAGCCATCAAACAGTTTGAAGGCTACTAAGGGGTCAGTATACTGTGTGGGTGGTACTATACAGTTAGGGGGCATTATACTGTGTACAGGGGAGCTGTACGGGGGGGAGACTCTGGACATTATTAAGTGTAAAGTGGGCACTTATTGAAATAGGGCAACTCAGATTACTGTGACTATCAAAGGGGCACACAGAGGGCATTATTACTTTCTAGGGGGCAAAATGTGGGCTCTGTCTGTTATGTCTGCTAATGAAAGGTGTAATGAAGGCAATCCAGAGACACAGTGTGCCTAGCAATCAGAGCGCACACAGTGATCTGACAAATACCCAAAAACAAAGAACGAGCTCTGAGACGTGGAAACTCTGTAGACTGCACACCTACCTATCCTAAACACAACTAAAAGCGGCTGTGGATTGCGCCTAGCAACTACCTATGCAACTCGGCACAGCCTAAGAAACTAGCTAGCCTGAAGATAGAAAAATAGGCCTGACTTGCCCCCAGAAAAATACCCCAAAGGAAAAGGCAGCCCCCCACATATAATGACTGTGAGTAAGATGAAAAGACAAAACGTAGGGATGAAATAGATTCAGCAAAGTGGGGCCCGATAATCTTAGACAGAGCGAGGATAGTAAAGCGAACTTTGCAGTCTACAAAAAACCCTAAAGCAAAAACCACGCAAAGGGGGCAAAAAAGACCCACCGTGCCGAACTAACGGCACGGCGGTACACCCTTTGCTTCTCAGAGCTACCAGCAAAACAAAAGACAAGCTGGACAGAAAAAAAGCAACAAAATAGCAAAAAAGCACTTAGCTATACAGAGCAGCAGGTCACAGGAACAAGCAGTAGAAGCTCAGATCCAACACTGGAACATTGACAAGGAGCAGGGATAGCAGCATCAGGCGGAGTTAAGTAACGAAGCAGTTAACGAGCTCACCAGAACACCTGAGGGAAGAAGCTCAGAAGCTGCAGTACCACTTGTGACCACAGGAGTGAATTCAGCCACAGAATTCACAACAGTACCCCCCCCTTGAGGAGGGGTCACCGAACCCTCACCAGAGCCCCCAGGCCGACCAGGATGAGCCGCATGAAAGGCACGAACAAGATCGGGAGCATGAACATCAGAGGCAAAAACCCAGGAATTATCTTCCTGAGCATAACCCTTCCATTTAACCAGATACTGGAGTTTCCGTCTAGAAACACGAGAATCCAAAATCTTCTCCACAATATACTCCAATTCCCCCTCCACCAAAACCGGGGCAGGAGGCTCAACAGATGGAACCATAGGTGCCACGTATCTCCGCAACAACGACCTATGGAATACATTATGTATGGAAAAGGAGTCTGGGAGGGTCAAACGAAAAGACACAGGATTGAGAACCTCAGAAATCCTATACGGACCAATAAAACGAGGTTTAAATTTAGGAGAGGAAACCTTCATAGGAATATGACGAGAAGATAACCAAACCAGATCCCCAACACGAAGTCGGGGACCCACACGGCGTCTGCGATTAGCGAAAAGTTGAGCCTTCTCCTGGGACAAGGTCAAATTGTCCACTACCTGAGTCCAGATCTGCTGCAACCTGTCCACCACAGAATCCACACCAGGACAGTCCGAAGACTCAACCTGTCCTGAAGAGAAACGAGGATGGAACCCAGAATTGCAAAAAAATGGAGAAACCAAGGTAGCCGAGCTGGCCCGATTATTAAGGGCGAACTCAGCCAACGGCAAAAAGGACACCCAATCATCCTGGTCAGCAGAAACAAAACATCTCAGATATGTTTCCAAGGTCTGATTGGTTCGTTCGGTCTGGCCATTAGTTTGAGGATGGAAAGCCGAGGAAAAGGATAGGTCAATGCCCATCCTACCACAAAAGGCTCGCCAAAACCTTGAAACAAACTGGGAACCTCTGTCAGAAACAATATTCTCAGGAATGCCATGCAACCGAACCACATGCTGAAAGAACAAAGGTACCAAATCAGAGGAGGAAGGCAATTTAGCCAAGGGCACCAGATGGACCATTTTAGAAAAGCGATCACAGACCACCCAAATGACTGACATCTTTTGAGAAACGGGAAGGTCAGAAATGAAATCCATCGAAATATGTGTCCAAGGCCTCCTTGGGACCGGCAAGGGCAAAAGCAACCCACTGGCACGAGAACAGCAGGGCTTAGCCCTAGCACAAATCCCACAGGACTGCACAAAAGTACGTACATCCCGTGACAGAGATGGCCACCAGAAGGATCTAGCCACTAACTATCTGGTACCAAAGATTCCAGGATGACCAGCCAACACCGAACAATGAAGTTCAGAGATAAGTTTATTAGTCCACCTATCAGGGACGAACAGTTTCTCCGCTGGACAACGATCAGGTTTATTCGCCTGAAATTTTTGCAGCACCCGCCGCAAATCAGGGGAGATGGCAGACACAATGACTCCTTCCTTGAGGATACCCGCTGGCTCAGATAAACCCGCAGAGTCGGGCACAAAACTCCTAGACAGAGCATCCGCCTTCACATTTTTAGAGCCCGGAAGGTACGAAATCACAAAGTCGAAGCGGGCAAAAAATAACGACCAACGGGCCTGTCTAGGATTCAAGCGCTTGGCAGACTCGAGATAAGTCAAGTTCTTATGATCAGTCAATACCACCACGCGATGCTTAGCTCCTTCAAGCCAATGGCGCCATTCCTCGAATGCCCACTTCATGGCCAGCAACTCTCGGTTGCCCACATCATAATTACGCTCAGCGGGCGAAAACTTCCTGGAAAAGAAAGCACATGGTTTCATCACTGAGCAATCAGAACCTCTCTGTGACAAAACCACCCCTGCTCCAATCTCAGAAGCATCAACCTCGACCTGGAACGGAAGAGAAACATCTGGCTGACACAACACAGGGGCAGAACAAAAACGACGCTTCAATTCCTGAAAAGCTTCCACAGCAGCAGAAGACCAATTAACCAAATCAGCACCCTTCTTGGTCAAATCGGTCAATGGTTTGGCAATGCTAGAAAAATTACAGATGAAGCGACGATAAAAATTAGCAAAGCCCAGGAATTTTTGCAGACTTTTCAGAGATGTCGGCTGAATCCAATCCTGGATGGCTTGGACCTTAACTGGATCCATCTCGATAGTAGAAGGGGTAAAGATGAACCCCAAAAATGAAACTTTCTGCACACCGAAGAGACACTTAGATCCCTTCACAAACAAAGAATTAGCACGCAGGACCTGAAAAACCATTCTGACCTGCTTCACATGAGACTCCCAATCATCTGAGAAGATCAAAATGTCATCCAAGTAAACAATCAGGAATTTATCCAGATACTCACGGAAGATGTCATGCATAAAAGACTGAAACACAGATGGAGCATTGGCAAGTCCGAACGGCATCACTAGATACTCAAAATGACCCTCGGGCGTATTGAATGCAGTTTTCCATTCATCTCCTTGCCTGATTCTCACCAGATTATACGCACCACGAAGATCTATCTTAGTGAACCAACTAGCCCCCTTAATCCGAGCAAACAAGTCAGATAACAATGGCAAGGGATACTGAAATTTAACAGTGATCTTATTAAGAAGGCGGTAATCAATACACGGTCTCAGCGAACCATCCTTCTTGGCTACAAAGAAGAACCCTGCTCCCAGTGGTGATGATGATGGGCGAATATGTCCCTTCTCCAGGGATTCCTTCACATAACTGCGCATAGCGGCGTGTTCGGGCACGGATAAATTAAATAATCGACCTTTAGGGAATTTACTACCAGGAATCAAATTGATAGCACAATCACAATCCCTATGCGGAGGTAGGGCATCGGACTTGGGCTCTTCAAATACATCCTGATAATCAGACAAGAACTCTGGGACCTCAGAAGGGGTGGATGACGAAATCGACAAAAATGGAACATCACCATGTACCCCCTGACAACCCCAGCTGGATACCGACATGGAATTCCAATCCAATACTGGATTATGGGTTTGTAGCCATGGCAACCCCAACACGACCACATCATGCAGATTATGTAGCACCAGAAAGCGAATAACTTCCTGATGTGCAGGAGCCATGCACATGGTCAGCTGGGCCCAGTACTGAGGTTTATTCTTGGCCAAAGGTGTAGCATCAATTCCTCTCAATGGAATAGGACACCGCAAAGGCTCCAAGAAAAACCCACAACGTTTAGCATAATCCAAATCCATCAGATTGAGGGCAGCGCCTGAATCCACAAACGCCATGACAGAAAACGACGACAAAGAGCATATCAAGGTAATGGACAGAAGGAATTTGGACTGTACCAATGACGGCAGACCTAGCGGACCGCTTAGTGCGCTTAGGACAATCAGAAATAGCATGAGTGGAATCACCACAGTAGAAACACAGCCCATTCAGACGTCTGTATTCCTGCCGTTCAACTCTGGTCATAGTCCTATCGCACTGCGTAGGCTCAGGTTTAACCTCAGGCAATACCGCCAAATGGTGCACAGATTTACGCTCGCGCAAGCGTCGACCGATTTGAATGGCCAAAGACAAAGACTCATTCAAACCAGCAGGCATAGGAAAACCCACCATGACATCCTTAAGAGCCTCAGAGAGACCCTTTCTGAACAAAGCTGCCAGCGCAGATTCATTCCACTGAGTGAGTACTGACCATTTCCTAAATTTCTGACAATATACTTCTATATCATCCTGACCCTGGCACAAAGCCAGCAAATTTCTCTCAGCCTGATCCACTGAATTAGGCTCATCGTACAGCAATCCGAGCGCCAGGAAAAACGCATCGACACTACTCAATGCAGGGTCTCCTGGCGCAAGAGAAAATGCCCAGTCTTGAGGGTCGCCGCGCAAAAAAGAAATAATAATCAAAACCTGTTGAATAGGATTACCAGAAGAATGAGGTTTCAAGGCCAGAAATAGCTTACAATTATTTTTGAAACTTAGAACAAAGTTTCTATCTCCAAAAAACAAATCAGGAATAGGAATTCTTGGTTCTAACATAGATTTCCGATCAATAGCATCTTGAATCTTCTGTACATTTAAAACGAGATTATCCATTGAAGAGCACAGACCCTGAATATCCATGTCCACACCTGTGTCCAGAATCACCCAAATGTCTAGGGGAAAAAAAAAAATGAACACAGAGCAGAGAAAAAAAAAAAAAAATGATGTCAGAACTTTTTCTTTCCCTCTATTGAGAATCATTAGTTGGCTCCTTGTACTGTTATGTCTGCTAATGAAAGGTGATCTGACAAATACCCAAAAACAAAGAACGAGCTCTGAGACGTGGAAACTCTGTAGACTGCACACCTACCTATCCTAAACACAACTAAAAGCGGCTGTGGATTGCGCCTAGCAACTACCTATGCAACTCGGCACAGCCTAAGAAACTAGCTAGCCTGAAGATAGAAAAATAGGCCTGACTTGCCCCCAGAGAAATACCCCAAAGGAAAAGGCAGCCCCCCACATATAATGACTGTGAGTAAGATGAAAAGACAAAACGTAGGGATGAAATAGATTCAGCAAAGTGGGGCCCGATATTCTAGGACAGAGCGAGGATAGTAAAGCGAACTTTGCAGTCTACAAAAAACCCTAAAGCAAAAACCACGCAAAGGGGGCAAAAAAGACCCACCGTGCCGAACTAACGGCACGGCGGTACACCCTTTGCTTCTCAGAGCTACCAGCAAAACAAAAGACAAGCTGGACAGAAAAAAAGCAACAAAATAGCAAAAAAGCACTTAGCTATACAGAGCAGCAGGTCACAGGAACAAGCAGTAGAAGCTCAGATCCAACACTGGAACATTGACAAGGAGCAGGGATAGCAGCATCAGGCGGAGTTAAGTAACGAAGCAGTTAACGAGCTCACCAGAACACCTGAGGGAAGAAGCTCAGAAGCTGCAGTACCACTTGTGACCACAGGAGTGAATTCAGCCACAGAATTCACAACATCTGTCACATACAGCAGCAGCGGCTCAGTATTGGGGTATCAGGTGCAGTAATAGGGACACATACGGCAGCAGTGGCTCAGTATTGGGATATCAGGTGCAGTAATAGGGACCCATACGGCAGCAGCGGCTCAGTAATGGGGTATCAGGGGCAGTAATAGGGACACATACGGCAGCAGCGGCTCAGTATTGGGGTATCAGGTGCAGTAATAGGGACACATACAGCAGCAGTGGCTCAGTAATGGGGTATCAGGGGCAGTAATAGGGACACATACGGCAGCAGCGGCTCAGTATTGGGGTATCAGGGGCAGTAATAGGGACACATACAGCAGCAGTGGCTCAGTAATGGGGTGTCAGGGGCAGTAATAGGGACACATATGGCAGCAGAGGCTCAGTATTGGGGTATCAGGGGCAGTAATAGGGACACATACGGCAGCAGCGGCTCAGTATTGGGGTATCAGGGTCAGTAATAGGGACACATACGGCAGCAGAGGCTCAGTATTGGGGTATCAGGTGCAGTAATAGGGACACATACGGCAGCAGAGGCTCAGTAATGGGGTATCAGGGGCAGTAATAGGGACACATACGGCAGCAGTGGCTCAGTATTGGGGTATCAGGTGCAGTAATAGGGACACATACGGCAGCAGAGGCTCAGTAATGGGGTATCAGGGTCAGTAATAGGGACACATACGGCAGCAGAGGCTCAGTATTGGGGTATCAGGTGCAGTAATAGGGACACATACGGCAGCAGTGGCTCAGTATTGGGGTATCAGGGGCAGTAATAGGGACACATACGGCAGCAGTGGCTCAGTATTGGGGTATCAGGTGCAGTAATAGGGACACATATGGCAGCAGAGGCTCAGTATTGGGGTATCAGGTGCAGTAATAGGGACACATATGGCAGCAGAGGCTCAGTATTGGGGTATCAGGTGCAGTAATAGGGACACATATGGCAGCAGAGGCTCAGTATTGGGGTATCAGGGGCAGTAATAGGGACACATACGGCAGCAGCGGCTCAGTATTGGGGTATCAGGTGCAGTAATAGGGACACATACGGCAGCAGCGGCTCAGTATTGGGATATCAGGTGCAGTAATAGGGACACATACGGCAGCAGAGGCTCAGTATTGGGGTATCAGGTGCAGTAATAGTGACACATATGGCAGCAGCGGCTCAGTAATGGGGTATCAGGTGCAGTAATAGGGACACATACGGCAGCAGTGGCTCAGTATTGGGGTATCAGGGGCAGTAATAGGGACACATACGGCAGCAGTGGCTCAGTATTGGGGTATCAGGGGCAGTAATAGGGACACATACGGCAGCAGTGGCTCAGTATTGGGGTATCAGGTGCAGTAATAGGGACACATATGGCAGCAGAGGCTCAGTATTGGGGTATCAGGTGCAGTAATAGGGACACATATGGCAGCAGAGGCTCAGTATTGGGGTATCAGGTGCAGTAATAGGGACACATATGGCAGCAGAGGCTCAGTATTGGGGTATCAGGGGCAGTAATAGGGACACATACGGCAGCAGCGGCTCAGTATTGGGGTATCAGGTGCAGTAATAGGGACACATACGGCAGCAGCGGCTCAGTATTGGGATATCAGGTGCAGTAATAGGGACACATACGGCAGCAGAGGCTCAGTATTGGGGTATCAGGTGCAGTAATAGTGACACATATGGCAGCAGCGGCTCAGTAATGGGGTATCAGGTGCAGTAATAGGGACACATACGGCAGCAGTGGCTCAGTATTGGGGTATCAGGGGCAGTAATAGGGACACATACGGCAGCAGCGGCTCAGTATTGGGGTATCAGGGGCAGTAATAGGGACACATACGGCAGCAGTGGCTCAGTATTGGGGTATCAGGTGCAGTAATAGGGACACATATGGCAGCAGTGGCTCAGTATTGGGGTATCAGGTGCAGTAATAGGGACACATATGGCAGCAGAGGCTCAGTATTGGGGTATCAGGTGCAGTAATAGGGACACATACGGCAGCAGTGGCTCAGTATTGGGGTATCAGGGGCAGTAATAGGGACACATACGGCAGCAGTGGCTCAGTATTGGGATATCAGGTGCAGTAATAGGGACACATACGGCAGCAGAGGCTCAGTAATGGGGTATCAGGTGCAGTAATAGGGACACATATGGCAGCAGCGGCTCAGTAATGGGGTATCAGGTGCAGTAATAGGGACACATACGGCAGCAGAGGCTCAGTATTGGGGTATCAGGTGCAGTAATAGTGACACATATGGCAGCAGCGGCTCAGTCTTGGGGTATCAGGTGCAGTAATAGGGACACATACGGCAGCAGCGGCTCAGTATTGGGGTATCAGCAGGATTAGGGGTTTGTGCAGGTTGGGAATAGATGCTGATGTGGCTGGAATGTGAGAAGTGAAATGTGTCTTTGTTGTTTTCTCTGCAGACAAGTTGTAGCTGGAAGAAGTCGTCATGTCGGTCTGGGCCAGATGGAAAAGACGGGAAAAGTGACGATTCCATCATAAAGAACGTCAGCGGTAAGACATTATCTGTAATTGTGCTGTGATTTGTTATATGTTCTGTAGGGCTGGTATCTACCACTGACCATATGGCGGTAATATCCTTGTTGGTCGTTATATAGAGATTATCTTCAGTAACAGTGTGGTCATCTGCTGAGGTTCTCCTACACTATTAGGGGGCGTCACCCAGTTGTAATCAAGGTTACCTGGTTAGGGGCCCACTCAGAAGCTTCGCCCCCCCTGGATCAAACCCCTAGCTACGCCTCTGATACGGGCGATTGGCAGGCTCAGACTCAACAGTTGTGAAATGATGACGTATCCAAGTCTGAGGTTAGATTTCTATGTGTTTTTTTTTAATTTTATACTGTGATTTCAGGAACTCATACTAAAACTGCTTGACCCACCCTGCACTCCTAGGGATAAAGCTGGATTTATTTTGTGTCAGTTTTGTGAAGTAGCATGACATTGCTCATGGTCATCAAGAAATCACAAGGCAGCGGTCATGAGTCTCCTTGATGTTTTTGACCATCATGATCCTCTTTCCTTCTTTCTTATCACTCATGTTTCCAAATGTGATGCTACAAATGTTCCTAAACAACAAGTCTTAGATAATAGTCACTCCAATCATAAAATGTCGCTATAGCCCAGCCATATTTTTTAAGAAACTTCTCTATACTCTGTACTGTTATACGTTATACTAGATGGTGATCCGATTCTAACGCATCGGATATTCTAGAATATGCATGTCCACGTAGTATATTGCCCAGCCACGTAGTATATTGCCCAGTCACGTAGTATATTGCCCAGCCACGTAGTATATTGCCCAGTCACGTAGTATATTGCCCAGCCACGTAGTATATTGCCCAGTCACGTAGTATATTGCCCAGCGACGTAGTATATTGCCCAGCGACGTAGTATATTGCCCAGTCACGTAGTATATTGCCCAGCCACGTAGTATATTGCCCAGTCACGTAGTATATTGCCCAGTCACGTAGTATATTGCCCAGCCATGTAGTATATTGCCCAGTCACGTAGTATATTGCCCAGTCACGTAGTATATTGCCCAGTCACGTAGTATATTGCCCAGTCACGTAGTATATTACCCAGTCACGTAGTATATTGCCCAGTCACGTAGTATATTGCCCAGCCACGTAGTATATTGCACAGCCACGTAGTATATTGCCCAGTCACGTAGTATATTGCCCAGCGACGTAGTATATTGCCCAGCGACGTAGTATATTGCCCAGTCACGTAGTATATTGCCCAGCCACGTAGTATATTGCCCAGTCACGTAGTATATTGCCCAGACACGTAGTATATTGCCCATTGATGTAGTATATTGCCCAGCCATGTAGTATATTGCCCAGTTACATAGTATATTGCCCATTTACGTAGTATATTGCCCAGCCACGTAGTATATTGCACAGCGACGTAGTATATTGGCCAGCCACGTAGTATACAGCACAGAGCCACGTAGTATATTGCACAGCCACGTAGTATATTGCCAGCCTCATAGTATACAGCACAGAGCCACGTAATATATTGCACAGCAATGTAGTCTATTGTCCAGCCACGTAGTATACAGCACAGAGCCACGTAGTATATTGCCCAGTGACGTAGTATATTACCGAGCCACGTATGTCACAGGTTAAAAAAATAAAAAATAAACATACTCACCTAACGATCCGAGGGCCCCTTGTCGTTGAACATACTCACCATTCTGGTTGCTGCTCCTCAGCATCCCGTCTCTCCGCCTCCTGGGATCCAATGGCGCTGTGCAGATGGGCGCGCGGCCGCCGCCATCTTGCGTTCCCAGGATGCTTTGCGAAATTACCCATATGACTTAGCAGTCTCGCGAGACCGCTAGGTCTTCTGGGTAATTTCGCAAAGCATCGCTGGGAAAGGAAGATGGCGGCAGGCGCGAGCGCCTCAGCGGACAACGGAGGGTGAGTATAGCACGTTTTTTGTTTTTTTACTATTTTTAACATTACTTTTTTTTTACTATTGATGCCGCATAGGCAACATCAATAGTAAAAGGTTGGGGACACACAGGGTTAATAGCGGCGGTAACAGAATGTGTTACCCGCGGCATAACGCGGTCCGTTACCGCCGGCATTAACCCTGTGTTAGCGGTGACCGGAGGGGAGTATGGAGCGGGCGCCGGGGACACTGACTGCGGGGAGTAAGCAGCAGAGCGCCGGGGAGACTGACTGCGGGGAGCGGAGCGCCGGGGACACTGACTGCGGGGAGTATGGAGCGGCCGCCGGCCACTCACTGCGGGGAGTATGGAGCGGCCATTTTCTTCCGGACTGTGCCCGTCGCTGATTGGTTGTGGCTGTTTTGCGCGACCAATCAGCGACTTGGATTTCCATGATAGACAGAGGCCGCGACCAATGAATATCCGTGACAGACACAGACAGAAGGACAGACGGAAGTACCCCTTAGACAATTATATAGTAGATACAGTGGGTACGGAAAGTATTCAGACCCCTCATTTTTTTCTCATTAATGTACACTCTGCACCCCATTTTGACTGAACAAAACAGAAATGTACAAATGTTTGCAAATATAATAAAAAAGAAAAACTGAAATATCACATGGTCATAAGTATTCCGAACCTTTGCTCAGACACAGTCCCATGCTGTCCATTTCCTTGTGATCCTCCTTGAGATGGTTCTATTCCTTCATTGGAGTCCATCTGTGTTTAATTAAACTGATAAGACCTCGCAGCTCACAGTGCATGTCAGACCAAATGAGAATCATGAGGTCAAAGGAACTGGCCAAGAAGCTCAGAGACAGAATTGTGGCAAGGCACAGATCTGGTCAAGGTTACAACAGAATTTCTGCAGTACTCAAGGTTCCTAAGAGCACAGTCGCCTCCATAATCCTTAAATGGAAGAAGTTTGGGACCACCAGAAGTCTTCCTAGACCTGGCCGTCCAGCCAAACTGAGCAATCATGGGAGAAGAGCCTTGGTGAGAGAGGTAAAGAAGAACCCCAAGAACACTGTGGCTGAGCTCCAGAGATGCAGTAGGGAGATGGGAGAAAGTTACACAAAGTCAACTATCACTGCAGCCCTCCACCAGTCGGGCCTTTATGGCAGAGTGGTCCGACGGAAGCCTCTCCTCAGTGCAAGACATATGAAAGCCGCATAGAGCTTGCTATAAAGCACATGAAGGACTCCCAGACTATGAGAAATAAGATTCTCTGGTCTGATGAGATGAAGATAGACCTTTTTGGTGATAATGCTAAGCGGTGTGTGTGGAGAAAACCAGGCACTGCTCATCACCAGCCAAATACAATCCCAACTGTGAAACATGGTGGTGGCAGCATCATGCTATGGGGGTGTTTTTCAGCTGCAGGGACAGTATGACTGTTTGCCATTTATGGAAACATGAATGCGGCCAAGTACAGAAATATCCTGGATGAAAACCTCTTCGAGTGCTCTGGACCTGAGACTTGGCCGAAGGTTCACCTTCCAACAAGACAATGACCCTAAGCACACAGCTAAAATAACAAAAGAGCAGCTTCAGAACAACTCTGTGACCATTCTTGACTGGCCCAGCCAGAGCCCTGACCTAAACCCAATGGAGCATCTCTGGAGAGACCTGAAAATGGCGTCCACCAACGTTCACCATCCAACCTGACGGAACTGGAGACGATCTGCAAGGAAGAATGGCCGAGGATCCCCAAATCCAGATGTGAAAAACTTGTTGCATCATTCCCAAGAAGACTCATGGTTGCACTAGCTCTGAAGGTGCTTCTACTCAATACTGAGCAAAGGGTCTGAATACTTATGACCATGGGATATTACAGGTTTTATTGTTTAATAAATTTGCAAAAATTTCTACATTTCTGGGGGGTTTTTTCAGTCAAGATGGGGTGCAGAGTGTACATTAATGAGAAAAAAATGAACTTTTTTTTTTTAATTTACCAAATGGCTGCAATGAAACAAAGAGTGAATACTTTCCATACCCACTGTAAGAAACCATAAACTTATTATAAGCGCCATACAATACAGTACCCATATAACAACTCCATATGTTGGTCAAGTAATGCAGCGCCCCAGGGTCCTGGTCGTTGCAGTAATATAATTCTCCTCTAGGGGGGAGTGATGTTACGTTTGGAGGCAATAAAGGAGATCTCTTTACCAGATAACACAAACATACAACACATTTCATACTCCAGTCCACCAGGGGGAGCTCTGCTCCTATTTATTAGGGCACTCTTCACACTGGTGGTAAAACTGGTGGCCTGGATAGGAAGTTAGGCAGTTGCTGGCTGAGCTTCGGCTCAGGTAGTTGGTCCCTGGCAGGGGTGGGATCCTGTCTGAGGCCTAGACAGAAGGTCACGGAGCTGTGCCTGCCCCATGTGCGGCAGCATCCTAAGAAAGGACACGAACAGAGAACTGTATTGTAGAGAGTGAGAAGAAGTCATAGCAAAAGGAGTGGAAACCAGAAGGAGTTGTGCCCTGCACAGGCTGCCTCCTTCTGAGGCGCAGGATCCGGTAGCCGGAACACCGAGGGAGCAACCGTCCTTTATGCCTTGCTCCAGAGACCGGCAGGACAGCTAATTGCAAGTTACTGATCTGCCCCATACCCAGGAGGCAAGGTGGCACCCACGAGAGGCCGGGGCATGATAGAGTCCCTGTAAAAAGCCTCAGGCCACCGGTCATACGGGTTTGTCCTATCCATCTGGGGGTCAGAGAGAGACATAACATCTAGAACATCTACAACAGTTGTGAGGACCTTATAAGAGGCTCAGCAATAATGTACTACAACAACCAGGCGCTAGAGGAAGACTACTGATTTCCACCTGGATAAGGAGACTCTGGATTTGCCTCCAAACCGGCCGGACTCTGCCTGCCCTGTGATCTGGTGCTCTGGACTGTGGACGCTGAAGCCTTCAGTAAAGGTAAAGAGACTGCACCCTTGTGTCCTCGTTCTTCACTGCGCCTCTCACCATCCACCATCTACACACCAGGAAGCCCTGGGGACATACTTCACCTGTGGGAAGGTACACCATCTAGCTGCCATCACATCACCCCAGCGGACCCCTTAAAGCAGCGTCAGTCACCCTGACCGAATACCACAGGTGGCGTCACGAACATTTCCCCTTTAAAGACCTTTCCCCCTTTTACAACGGACGTCCCTAGGGCCACGGACCGGGTCAGCCACCGTGACATCCCCCGTGAGAACCGAAGGACCCGGTACCGAGTACCCCTAGCCCTTGGGGGCGCTCCAGTAACACTTCTATACAGTTCCTAAAATAACAACGCCATACACTGCAAGAATAATATACCGTCTTTTACATTACCAAATACCACCATACTGTGCACAAATTATGCTACCATACAGTTACTACAAAACTATTCAGTACATAAAGTCATCTAATAACAACTGTACAGTGTATAAATACTACTGTCATATAGCTACCACATAACTATAATAACAGGGCTAAACACTGCAAAAATACTATCCCAAACATACATGTTAAACCCATGTCTAACACGCTGTGGGAACAGGTTTAAGACCCAACACTTTTTTGACAAACTTTGGGGTACTGTTATGGTTTTTGGGAAGAAGACTCAATGTTGTGATTATTAAGAAGAATCAAAATCTGGAAGTAACATGTTAGTCGGGGCTCCAACAGGTTAGTTGTATATTGAAGGGAATCTGTCACTAGGTTTTTGTTTCCTATCTGAGAGCAGTATGATGTAGAGGCCGAGACCCTGATTCCAGTGATCTAACACTTACTGGGCTGCTTGATGTAGTTTTGATAAAATCACTAGCAGTGCTCTGAATGCTGAGCTCTGAATAACCCCGCCCCCATGCCACTGATTGGCTGCTTTCTGTGTACAGGTAAAAAGCTGCCAACCCATAGTCCTCTTCAGATAATCTCCTTCCGGGAAAACTGTGCTTTTATCACAACTACAGCAAGCAGCCCAGTAAGTGACACATTGCTGGAATCAGAGTCTCTGTCTTTTCGTCATGCTGCTTTCAGATTAGATGGCAAAAACCTAGTGACAAATTCCCTTTAAACATTTCTTCCGTTAGATCTAAGTTGAGGAATGCTGTACGATTTCAGCTGTGAAGCTTGCAGAATTGTGAATACAGCTCTGAACTAATGTAATGTATTTGCAAAGTTTTTTTTTACCAAAGAATTCTTACAATAATATGCCAGAAAACAGGAAACTTCCTATCTTCACCTACAGTAAGGAACAATGGCAACTTCCCAACAGCCGGCAGACCACAGCGATTGGGGAAGAGCAGCTCCTAGCCTGTTATCACTACATACAGATGTTAATACGTCTTGTCCGTTACACCGGTGATGAATCATTGGGTGCGGTTCGGTGTTTTCTCTCGTACTTTTCTCATACGTGTTGTAGATGTTAATTTCTGTTTCATTAATGGATGTCAATGACACATAAAGGTCCCGCCGTTCTGGGGATGACAATGTTGGGGCTTTCCATTTTTGAAGGACACATCCTTGGCTTATGACAATGTGGTGTGAGTGTTTCGGGGAATCTCATTAGACCACCCTTTCTCTTGACCTGTTAACAGTGGACTTAGGTGTAAGGCCCCCAGAGTGAGGAATGGAGTATTACAAAATGCCGGTTCAAATGAATAAATGGCCATCAAATAGTCCTTGAGGACTTTTCACCCTAACATATGGGAACCAACAGATAATTCACCACTTGGACTATCGAAGGTGATTAATAAAGTGATTAATGATAATAACCCTGGTGGTCTAGAGTAGTGTAGATGTTATCCCTTGATTTCCAACCATCCAGGAATGGACATCTGGTACAAACATACACATATTCACGTATCCGTTCCATGGTGGGTCATGTAGAACGTGGAGAAGTTCCTCAATGGACACTAGTCCACTAGTCTGGCCATCAGTGGATGTTGAGGCACCATATAGTGTTTTGGGCTCATGTCTACTGAAAGGGAATCTGTCACCAGGTTTTCGCCACCTAATTAGAGAGCAGCATAATGTAGATACATAGACCCTTGTTCCAGTGATGTGTCTTACGTGGCTGCTTGCTGTAGGTTTAATAAAAGCACAGTTTTATCAGCAGGAGATTATCACTAGAGGACTAATAAGTCTGCTGTCATGTACAGGGGTTGGACCAAATAATGGAAACATCAACAAAAGTTAGTTTAATATGGTGTAGGTTCACCTTTTGCGGCGATTACAGCCTCAATTCTCCGAGGTATGGATTCATACAAGGTGTGAATTGTTTCCAAAGGGATTTTAGCCCGTTCTGCAGTTAAAACACCCTCCAGTTCTTTGAGCGACGATGGCGGCGGAAATCGACGTCTAACTTGAATCTCTACAATCGACCATAAATACTCAATAATGTTGAGGTCTGGGGATTGTGGGGGCCAGATGAGATGCTCAACTTCATTAGAATGTTCCTCGTGCCATGCTTTAACAATTCTAGCTGTATGAATTGGTGCATTTGGATCGCCCCGATGGGGCCGTGGGGTACTCGGTACCGGGTCCTTCGGTTCACGGGGGGATGTCACGGTGGCTGTGACCCGGTCTGTGTCCCTGGGACGTCCTTGTAAAAGGGAAAGGTCTTTAAAAAGGATAAAGTTTGTGTTCGTGACACCACCTGTGGTATTCAGTCAGGATGACCGACGCTGCTTTAAGGGGTCCGCTGGGGTGATGTTATGGCAGCTAGATGGCATACCTTCCCACAGGTGAAGTGTATCCCCAGGGCTTCCCAGTGTGTAGATGGTGGATGGTGAGAGGCGCAGAGAAGAACGAGGACACAAGGTTGCAGTCTCTTTATCTTTACTGAAGACTTCAGCATCCCCAAACCAGGGCACCAGATCACAGGGCAGGCAGAGTCCGGCCGGTTTGGAGGCAAGTCCAGAGTCCCCTTGTCCAGGTGGAAATCAGTAGCCTTCCCTTGCGCTGTGGTGGTGTAGTCCCTAACTGCCTATGGCTTCACATAAGCGTCTCAAAGATGTGGTGTTCCTCTCTCTCTGTCCCCCATATAGAATAGGACAAACCTGTATGACTGGTGGCTTGAGGCTGTTTATAGGGACTCTAGCACGCCCCGACCTCTGAGGGTTGCCACCGTGTCTCCTGGGTGAAGGCCGGCAGGTAACTTACAATTAGCTGTCTTGCCGGTCTCTGGAGCAAAGCATAAAGGTCCTTACTCCCTCGGTGTTCCGGCTACCGGGCTTCTGCGCCTCAGAAGGAGGCAGCCTGTGCAGGGCTGCTCCCCTTCTGGTATCCTCTCCTTTGCTATGACTTCCTTCACGCTCGCTGCAACACAGTTCTGCCTTTTGAATGTCTCTTTCTGGGAGCTGCAGCTCTGAGGGCATGCACAGCTCCTTTAACCTTCCATCCTCCTCAGACTCTGGTCTGGAACTTACTAACTTTCCCTACAGACTACCAGTTATATATATATATGGGGAGTGACCTAATAAATAGGAGAAGCTCCCCCTGGTGGTCTGGAGTGTGAAACGTGTTGCATGTTTGTGATACCTGGAAGCAGTTATTATCATTTTTTGCCTCTAAACGTAGCATCACTCTCCCCGAGAGGAAAGCAATACCACTGCGACGACCAGGACCCTGGGGCGCCGCACATTATCATCCTGAAAGATGGCGTTCCCCTCCGGGAACAGTGCTTGAACCATTGGATACACTTGGTCACCCAAAGTGCCTAAATAATCTCGGCTGTAAATTCTTCCATGAAGGGATATCATTGGCCGGGCAGATCTCCACGAAGTAGCACCCCAGATCATCACAGAACCTCTGCCATGTTTTACGGTTGGGAGAAGGCAGTCTGGATGGAACGCTTCTTTTGGCTCTCTCCAAACGTACACGAGGTCGGACTTTCACCATATATATCTCAAAATTATCATATAACAGATATTCTGCACAAAGGGAATCTAAATTTTTGGGCTGTACAGCATAAGACCAATCTTGTTGCTAACCATGTAGAGGAATGACATTCTTACACCATAGAGAGCCCCTTCAACCATCAGGATGTACATGTAAGGCTTCATTTGACCGAGTGAGGTTTGGAAACCCTGAAAACCAGTGACGCGTGATGTGGTGACTATTATGTATCCTACACTATCTGTACTGCTCCCGTGGAGGCCGGTGGCATGAGCTGGTGATGTGGTGACTATTACCTACCCTACACTAACTGTACTGCTCCCTTGGAGGCATGAGCTGGTGATGTGACTATTACCTACCCTACTCTATCTGTACTGCACCCGTGGAGGCCGGCCTCATGAGCCGGTGATGTAGTGACTATTATCTACCCTACACTATCTATACTGCTCCCTTGGAGACTAGTGGCATGAGCTGGTGATGTGGTGACTATTACCTACCCTACACTATCTGTACTGCTCCCTTGGAAGCCGGTGGCAGAAGCTTGTGATGTGGTGACTATTACCAACCCTACACTATCTGTACTGCTCCCTTGGAGGCCGGTGGCATGAGCTGGTGATGTGGTGACTATTATCTACTGTTAGGTCTCAAGTTCCCACTTCTGCACAGGGGGAATCTCGGGCCGTCTCCTCTGCGGTCTCCCATTCCTATCCAGCCGCAGTGGAGTCTGCTCAGCAGGGACGTCGGTCCCAGCGTCTTGCTCGGTTTCACTCTGTACAGAGAGTTACTGCTGCTTCTTCAGCTCCTGCCATTAAAGTCAGTGCTGGTCAGCGGCGAGCGGACTTCTCTGGGACTAAGTCCTTGTTTGCGCACACTGAGCATGCCCAGAGCAAGATCTCCCGTTGGAGATCGAGGGTCATGTGCTCAGGCTCTGCAGCGCATTCCATTGGTCCTTTTGGCAGGTCTTGGAAGGGCAAAGTTTCTGTGGCCACTTCCTGTCCTACAACTATATAAACTGCGCATGACCGCACGGCCATGCGCTAGTGTACAATTATTATGTGTGTGTGTAGATGGATGTATGTCGATGGATGAAAGCTCCTAAGTATCCCTCCCTAGAGTTGTTGACTGCTCGCGGATGATGGTAGCTCTCTAGCGCCCGACTATCCATCTGTATGTTACACACATCACAGCGTCCTGTAGCTGTGCCTGCCAGTACGGCGCCGTGCGCCTGCCTTGCGCTTTCCATACCCAAGTCTGGGTGGTTAGTGGCGTCCGTCAGTGCGGCATCGCACGCACTCTTGTGCTCATATATTTCTCATAAGGTTCACTACACACCCAGTTGCGGTGTTGTGCCAGCAAGGGTCTAATCGGGCTTCAATCCCTTTTGGGGTTAAGTTCGCTGACTACTTGCTCGCGCTCTAGTGCGGTACTGCGGTCCTGTGAATTAACAGGATCGCTTTCTTCACGCTGGGTGAGGTTTAACCCACGCGTGTTTACTTTTAAGTACCGCCATATAGTCTGTCATTTACTAGCAGCGGGTTTCGCCTGCACGGTGGACCCCGGACTGCGAACGCATCTATATCATCTTTCCTGGTGCGTTCCGCCAGTCCTAACAATCTACCGTACACTATCTGTACTGCTCCCTTGGATGCCGGTGGCATGAGCTGGTGATGTGACTATTACTTACCCTACACTATCTGTACTGCTCCCTTGGAGACCAGTGGCAGCAGCCTGTGATGTGGTGACTATTACCTAACCTACACTATCTATACTGCTCCCTTGTAGACCAGTGGCATGAGCTGGTGATGTGGTGACTATTACCTAACCTACACTATCTATACTGCTCCCTTGGAGACCAGTGGCATGAGCTGGTGATGTGGTGACTAATATCTACCCTACACTATCTGTACTGTTCTCTTGGATGCCGTGTGGCATGAGCTGGTGCTGTGACTATTACTTACCCTACACTATCTGTACTGCTCCCTTGGAGACCAGTGGCATGAGCTGGTGATGTAGTGACTATTATCTACCCTACACTATCTGTACTGCTCCCTTGGAGACCGATGGCAGCAGCCGGTGATGTGATGCGATGAAGGTGATGAACAAGGCAGGAGAGTCCATTTTAGTTAACAACAGAAAGTCTGTTAATGACAAAGGTAAACCTTGAAAGACATAAGAGAAAACCGGCATCAGACTCAAAGTATTTCACAGATTATATTGATAGTTTTCATATAGATGGTTATACATGGCAGTCATTTACATTTCTTCTTAATCATGATCTCACAATCATACATCTGCATATCACCGGTCCGGAATCCTTCTTTACTATTTCTAGAACACCAACTCCAACAGCTACCTTTCCAGATGCATCCATGATGTGAGACTGAATTCCTTCAGTAAAGCTTCTACACTAGGTTGGCTTCTTTCAATCCACCACTGTAACAAGGTGACCTTGTCCAGCCCACAGCAGTCTCAGTACTACCAATAGCTCTGCTTCAGTGTTGTTTCTTACTATGCCCACGTTTAGGCCTCTCCCAACTTCTCACTAAGTTGTACTAATGTTAGGCTCACTAGGTGAGGTGGATCCTCAAAGCTCAAGAGACCGGGTGGGTACATAGGCCACGGTCGTCGGTGTGGCAGGGAGCTGAGTCACGTGGGAAACATATAGTAACGATACGGGAGGCTGGTCAGTCCCGAAAAGACAGGTAGGGAAGGTACTGGAAGACTGCTGAAAAACGTGAGTCTAAACAGAGGTAGCAAAGATTGTGGAAGCTGCAAGTAGACAGGATAAGTCCTGAGACCTCAGACAGATAGCAGAGGTCTTGGAAGCTGTAGGTGGAAAGGAGACATCCTATAAGCCACAGGTGGACATGTATCAGGGGTCCTGGAAGACCGAAAACAGGTAGCAGAGATCATGGATACTGCAGGCAGACAGGAGACATCCTGGAAGCTGCAGGTGGACATGTGATCAGGTTTGGTTCTGGAAGACCTCAGACAGTATACTCTGAGGGGGGCTGCAGTATACTCTGAGGGGGGCTGCAGTATACTCTGAGGGGGGCTGCAGTATACTCCGAGAGAGGCTGCAGTATACTCTGAGGGGGGCTGCAGTATACTCTGAGGGGGGCTGCAGTATACTCTGAGAAAGGCTGCAGTATACTCTGAGGGGGGCTGCAGTATACTCAGTGCGAGGCTGCAGTATATGGAGCGCCCCCGTAGGGCCATGGGGTACTCGGAGCCGGGCCCTTCTGTTCTCAGTGGGATGTCACGGTGGCTGACCCGGTCCGTGGCCCTCGGGAGGTCCGTTCATGAAATGGGGGAAAGGTCTTTAAAGGGATAATGTTCGTGACGCCACCTGTGGTATTCGGTCAGGGTGACCGACGCTGCTTAGGGGTCCGCTGGGGTGATGTTATGGCAGCTAGATGGTATACCTTCCCACAGGTGAAGTATGTCCCCAGGGCTTCCCAGAGTATGGATAATGGATGGTGGATGATGTAAGGCGCAGTGAATAACGAGGACACAAGGTTGCAGTCTCTTTACCTTTACTGAAGGCTTCAGCATCCACAGTCCAAGGTAGGGACCACAGGGTAGGCAGAGTCCGGCCGGTCTGAAGGCAAATCCAGAGTCCCCTTAGCCAGGTGGAATGCAATAGCCTTCCTATGCGCACAGTAACACTGTAGGTCCTTACTTGCATAAGCTCCAATAAGATCCTCACTGTTGTTACTCCCCTCACTGTTCCCCGTAGTCGGATAGAACAAAACACATATGACCGGTGACTTGAGACTTTGGTTAGGGACTTTAGAGACACCCCGGCCTCTTTAAGATTGCCACCTTGCCTCCTGTGTATAAAGGGCGGACAGGAAACTTGGAATCATCTGCCCTGCCGGTCTCTGAAGCAAGGCATAGAGTACTTACTCCCTCGGTATTCCGGCTACCGGATTGCACACCAGAAGGATGCATCTTCTCTCGACCACTCTCCTCTCTGGTATCCACTTGTTGCTATGCCTTCGTTTCTCCCTCACTGCAATACACTTCTCTTCTATTCTATATCTCTTTCTTAGGATGCTGCCGCACGTGAGGCAGGCGCAGCTCCATGGACCCTCGTCCTCCTCAGACCGCAGTGTGGCTCTGACTGGAGATCACTCCAGCCAGCTCGACCTGGAGACCTTTCTGTGTCGGTCCCTAGCCAGGAACTCTCTAACTTTCCCTCCAACTACCAGTTTTACCTAACTGTGAGGAGTGGCCTAGTAAATAGACCCTTTGCTGGACTTGGCTGGAGTGTGAAGTCTGTTGTGTGGTTGTGATACCTGGACAGAAGATCTCCTTCATTGCCTTCAGACGTAACATCACTCCCCCTGGTGGAAGAATAACATTACTGCAACGAACCAGGACTCTGGGGCGCTGCATATACTCTGAGGGGGCTGCAGTATACTCTGAGGGAGGCTGCTGTATACTCTGAGGGGGCTGCAGTATACTCTAAGGGGGTCTGCAGTATACTCTGAGGGGGGCTGCATTATACTCTGAGGGAGGCTGCAGTATACTCTGAGGGAGGCTGCAGTATACTCTGTGGGAGGCTGCAGTATACTCTGAGGGGGGCTGCAGTATACTCTTAGGGGGCTGCAGTATACTCTGAGGGGGACTGCAGTATACTCTGAGGGGGGCTGCATTATACTCTGTGGGAGGCTGCAGTATACTCTTTGCAAGGCTGCAGTATACTCTTTGCAAGGCTGCAGTATACACTGAGGGGGGCTGCAGTATACTCTGAGGGGAGCTGCAGTATACCCTGAGGGAGGCTGCAGTATACCCTGAGGGGGGCTGCAGTATACTTTGAGGGGGGTTGCAGTATACTCTGAGGGGGGCTGCAGTATCCTCTGAGGGGGGCTGCAGTATACTCTGAAGGACGCTGCAGTATACTCTGAAGGACGCTGCAGTTTACTTTATCAAGGACCATGAGCAGATCATTATACTATATGTACTATATGGGACTGCATTATACTGTATCGAGGACTACCTGTCCCCATCATTCTTCCTCAGCTTTTGTAAAGAAACTTGGGAACAAGCTACGAATGACTTCAATATTGTCGATCACGCTCTTTTAGCCGCCTGAACTCAGCGCATGTTAATACAGCAGAAACATTTCTGTGTGATGGTGCAATATGTGAGCATTTGGGGCCCCACTTTAAACTTTTGCCCAGCGCCCCACTTTGTCTAAAACCGGCCCTGACTGTGACCATATAATAGCTCCGTACATAAAGTCATCTAATACCAGAGCTCTACCGTGTCTAAAGGTACCGTCACACTGAACGATATCGCAAGCGATCCGTGACGTTCCAGCGTCCTGGCTAGCGATATCGTTCAGTTTGACACGCAGCAGCGATTAGGATCCTGCTGTGACATCGTTGGTCGCTGTGTGTGACGCCGATCCAGAGATGTCTTCACTGGTAACCAGGGTAAACATCGGGTTACTAAGCGCAGGGCCGCGCTTAGTAACCTGATGTTTACCCTGGTTACCAGCGTAAATGTTAAAAAAACAAACACTACATACTTACCTTCAGCTGTCTGTCCCCGGCGCTGTGCTTCTCTGCACTCCTCCTGCATCCTGTGTCAGCGCCGGCCAGCCGGAAAGCACAGCGGTGACGTCACCGCTCTGCTTTCCGGCTGACCGGCGCTGACGGTGCAGAGGAAAGCAGAACGCCGGGGGACAGACAGCTGAAGGTAAGTATGTAGTGTTTGTTTTTTTTACGGGGACCTCGGGATCGTTGGTCGCTGGAGAGCTCTCTGTGTGACAGCTCTCCAGCGACCAAACAGCGACGCTGCAGCGATCGACATCGTTGTCGGTATCGCTGCAGCGTCGCTTAGTGTGACGGTACCTTTAGCGGTAAAGAGGAACTTGGCTGATGAATTACTGTGAAAACCCTTATCAGTGATGGGGGAGGACAATGTTTAGATGTTATCGATTTTATGGTTGGTAATTTAATGTGAGAAGTTTAGAAAATGAATGCGTCAAGATCGGTTATATCCGCCCTTCCTCTAACAAAGCTCTGATGGAAAGAACTTTTTTTTTTACCATAAAGTCAGATCATGAGACTGCAATGGGGGCAACTAGAGAGAGGACGCTATTTAATGGCTAGTAAGAACCTGCAGAGGGATGTGCCCAAGTCATATATTTATGTTACTCGCTTCAATAGCACCAACATATTCTGCAGCGCTTTACAGCCGTCATCATCATCACTGTCCCCGATGGGGCTCATAATCTAGATTCCCTATCAGTATGTCTTTGGAATGTGGGAGGAAACCGGAGAACCTGGAGGAAACCCATGCAAACACGGGGAGAACATACAAACTCCTTACAATGGTGGGATTTGCATGCAGGACCCAGCACTGCAAAGTAATAGTGCTAACCACTATGAATATAGGGGCTAGAACAAGGGCACCTCATACACGTTAGCTAGCTGTTGCTAAAATTTTGTCCAACAACTATCTCCCCCGACTCCCTATTCTCAGAAAGGCTCAACCGAGGGCTTCTTCATTCTCTACTAGAGCCACGGCCAGAATCATCCATCCTCCTCTGAGATTCCAATGGCCGATCCTTCTCTTACGAGGCCCCCATCATTGTAAAACTCAGCTGATCCCTCTGATATCGGCAGGTCCAGATGACTTTAGTCTAATGTGTATGGGAGACTTAAGACCTCATGACTAGGAAAGTTCTGGTGTCAAGCAGTTCTCGAAAGAGACCCTCTCCATTGTCTATGCCCACCACTGACTGATGAGTAACATCTGGTGGAATTACTCTTTGCCTTTGATTTAGGCAGGAAGGTGACCTGTGTGGCATCTTCTTCTTGTCTCCCCATATTGAGTAGGTCATTGTCACTTTCTGCACTTCAAGGGGTCGTCCACTATTTTTTTTTTTGCATTTTAAAAATGGTTGACAAAAAAAAAGGAAGTATATTCACTTACGTGACTCCCGCTATTTGTGTGCGGCTTGTCAGTGCCCCTTACAGGTCTCTTCACTTTCTTTTCAAGTGAGGGTCATCCTGTGACTGCTGCAGCCAATCATTTAATACTGATTGGCTGCAGTAGACATGTGATGTCCACTTCTGAGAATGAATAATAATAACGAGGAGTGGTTTAGGTCCAGTTTGGGGGGGGGGGGGGTATATACTTTTTTTGTCATTTTCAGGGACCCATGGTAGGTTTTAAAATAAAAAAGTAGTGGACAATTCCTTTAATTATTGTCATACACTATAATGGCCTAATATCAGTGCCACCCTCCACTCAAGAAATAATATACTGTAGAGAACCTATGCAGTAGTGCCACACAATGTCAAACCGCCATACTGTGCTCAGTGACCAAATAACAGCTCAAAACATTAATATCACGGCTATATAACCAATGGGAAAATTTATAGCCTTGGGTGAAAGCCACTGATGGCACATAAGTCTTCCCCTCATAAGGCCAGTCCTGTATCTAATCATTGGTTAGTCCCCACTGAAGGTTGTGGGTCCCAATGAAAAATCTGTATCAGGGCCCCAACTGTCAGAGTAGTAGTAATGGAACCTTTTGGACCCCCCTAAGCGCCAGTAACCAGGTGCAACTGTAACCCTCGCCCCTACTATAGCCATGGCCTTGGTTCGTCCTTCCTTTCCTAAACATATGGGTATACGGCAACCAATCTGTTGTATACATCCCATCAAGGGCACCCAATGATTGGATGAGTATGTAATATACCAAGTATACTAAAAAGACAAACCTTACATCAGTTCTAGCTACTTGGAATTTTTGTACATAAAAACAAACAAAAAAAATACCAACAAAGTGCTAAGTCATAAAACACAACAACGTAGTATAGTAAAAGATGAACTGGCAACTCGATATACAATATGTTATTTATCCGGTGTAACCATAGAGGAAGCAAATAAATCAATAGAAACTATTCTACTTGTGACAATGGTGTTTTGTTGGATTGGTGGGAGTCCAGATCCCGAGTCCCCCACCGATTGCTCATAGTCTAAGGATCTCCATACCGATAAACTCACGCTGGAGCTGAGCTCCTCTGCCTGCTGAGCTCTGCTGTTCTGCACAGTCTTTTGAGAGAGCTGTCGTTATCTCGCCAAGATATGATATTGATAAGAACAAACCTTTTGAAATTTTAATTTTCCCTGAAAAGACCCGTATGACACTACTATCTTTTCTTCAAACGCTAATCTTCTTCATTCCTGTGTTCTCACACACAATCTGTACAGTTTCTTCAGTATTTTATGACTTTCTCTCCCTATCTCTGTGTCAAAACTGTGATGTTCTGTCACTATCCAGATTCATCATAAGATGGCTGCTGCATTTCTGGCCTCGGCTTTTATACAGGCTTTGATAGTCTCTCTGCATTTGGAGCTCTGTATTAGGCAACATTGGACCTATTCAACATTAAAATACAATTATAAAGTTATAAGTCAACTTTCTTTCCCGAGACTACCACCAACATTTTCACCAAAATAATAATAAAATTATATCACATTAAGTGTTAAACAATAACCCTCCAACTCCCCCAGACCTCCAGAGATATTGAATACTAACCCATAACAATCCTAGATTACCATGGATGGTGCATATTCATATTAACTCCTTTATCTTAAGAAACTTTACGCCTTAGGCTCCAGCCCTGGTTTGGATTTTATTTTAAGTCATGTGACAAGGCTCGATGAAGGGTCGATATTGGCTGCTTCCAATAGGTGACGCTAGAGCTCAAGCCCTCTTCCTCTCTGATGATGCAATTTACCCCAATAACGGTTAAGAGGATTAGTTTGAAGCTTGATGCCAAAGTTATGCAAACTGGATTTTGACCTGTAAACAAAGAACTGAGAGCGATTTATCTTCTAATCCACTTGTCACATTTTGATTGATCACTTTCACTGACAGAGAACACGGAGAGACGACCATTTATAATCAGTGGTAAGAAAAGAATGACTAGAATATAAATCATGACCCTCCCCCGCTATATACACGCCACAGCCCAAGTGTCAGTGTCATTATCCTGTACCCCGAGTGTCATTATCCTGTACCCCCAGTGTCAGTGTCATTATCCTGTACCCCAAGTGTCAGTGTCATTATCCTGTACCCCCAGTGTCAGTGTCATTATCCTGTACCCCGAGTGTCAGTGTCATTATCCTGTACCCCGAGTGTCATTATCCTGTACCCCCAGTGTCATTATCCTGTACCCCCAGTGTCAGTGTCATTATCCTGTACCCCCAGTGTCAGTGTCATTATCCTGTACCCCCAGTGTCAGTGTCATTATCCTGTACCCCCAGTGTCAGTGTCATTATCCTGTACCCCCAGTGTCAGTGTCATTATCCTGTACCCCGAGTGTCAGTGTCATTATCCTGTACCCCCAGTGTCAGTGTCATTATCCTGTACCCCCAGTGTCAGTGTCATTATCCTGTACCCCCAGTGTCAGTGTCATTATCCTGTACCCCCAGTGTCAGTGTCATTATCCTGTACCCCCAGTGTCAGTGTCATTATCCTGTACCCCCAGTGTCAGTGTCATTATCCTGTACCCCCAGTGTCAGTGTCATTATCCTGTACCCCCAGTGTCAGTGTCATTATCCTGTACCCCCAGTGTCAGTGTCATTATCCTGTACCCCAAGTGTCAGTGTCATTATCCTGTACCCCCAGTGTCAGTGTCATTATCCTGTACCCCAAGTGTCACTGTCATTATCCTGTACCCCGAGTGTCAGTGTCATTATCCTGTACCCCCAGTGTCAGTGTCATTATCCTGTACCCCGAGTGTCAGTGTCATTATCCTGTACCCCCAGTGTCAGTGTCATTATCCTGTACCCCCAGTGTCAGTGTCATTATCCTGTACCCCGAGTGTCAGTGTCATTATCCTGTACCCCGAGTGTCAGTGTCATTATCCTGTACCCCCAGTGTCAGTGTCATTATCCTGTACCCCGAGTGTCAGTGTCATTATCCTGTACCCCCAGTGTCAGTGTCATTATCCTGTACCCCGAGTGTCAGTGTCATTATCCTGTACCCCGAGTGTCAGTGTCATTATCCTGTACCCCCAGTGTCAGTGTCATTATCCTTTACCCCCAGTGTCAGTGTCATTATCCTGTACCCCGAGTGTCAGTGTCATTATCCTGTACCCCCAGTGTCAGTGTCATTATCCTGTACCCCGAGTGTCAGTGTCATTATCCTGTACCCCCAGTGTCAGTGTCATTATCCTGTACCCCGAGTGTCAGTGTCATTATCCTGTACCCCCAGTGTCAGTGTCATTATCCTGTACCCCGAGTGTCAGTATCATTATCCTGTACCCCCAGTGTCAGTGTCATTATCCTGTACCCCCAGTGTCAGTGTCATTATCCTGTACCCCGAGTGTCAGTGTCATTATCCTGTACCCCCAGTGTCATTATCCTGTACCCCCAGTGTCAGTGTCATTATCCTGTACCCCCAGTGTCAGTGTCATTATCCTGTACCCCCAGTGTCAGTGTCATTATCCTGTACCCCGAGTGTCAGTGTCATTATCCTGTACCCCCAGTGTCAGTGTCATTATCCTGAACCCCCAGTGTCAGTGTCATTATCCTGTACCCCCAGTGTCAGTGTCATTATCCTGTACCCCGAGTGTCAGTATCATTATCCTGTACCCCCAGTGTCAGTGTCATTATCCTGTACCCCGAGTGTCAGTGTCATTATCCTGTACCCCCAGTGTCAGTGTCATTATCCTGTACCCCCAGTGTCAGTGTCATTATCCTGTACCCCCAGTGTCAGTGTCATTATCCTGTACCCCGAGTGTCACTGTCATTATCCTGTACCCCGAGTGTCAGTGTCATTATCCTGTACCCCCAGTGTCAGTGTCATTATCCTGTACCCCCAGTGTCAGTGTCATTATCCTGTACCCCCAGTGTCAGTGTCATTATCCTGTACCCCCAGTGTCAGTGTCATTATCCTGTACCCCCAGTGTCAGTGTCATTATCCTGTACCCCAAGTGTCAGCGTCATTATCCTGTACCCCGAGTGTCAGTGTCATCATCCTGTACCCCCAGTGTCAGTGTCATTATCCTGTACCCCGAGTGTCAGTGTCATTATCCTGTACCCCAGTGTCAGTGTCATTATCCTGTACCCCGAGAGTCAGTGTCATTATCCTGTACCCCCAGTGTCAGTGTCATTATCCTGTACCCCCAGTGTCAGTGTCATTATCCTGTACCCCGAGTGTCAGTGTCATTATCCTGTACCCCGAGTGTCAGTGTCATTATCCTGTACCCCCAGTGTCAGTGTCATTATCCTGTACCCCCAGTGTCATCATCCTGTACCCCGATTGTCAGTGTCATTATCCTGTACCCCCAGTGTCAGTGTCATTATCCTGTACCCCCATTGTCAGTGTCATTATCCTGTACCCCCAGTGTCAGTGTCATTATCCTGTACCCCCATTGTTAGTGTCATTATCCTGTACCCCCAGTGTCAGTGTCATTATCCTGTACCCCGAGTGTCAGCATCATTATCCTGTACCCCCAGTGTCAGCGTCATTATCCTGTACCCCCTGTGTCAGTGTCATTATCCTGTACCCCGAGTGTCAGTGTCATTATCCTGCACCCCGAGTGTCAGTGTCATTATCCTGTACCCCCTGTGTCAGTGTCATTATCCTGTACCCCGAGTGTCAGTGTCATTATCCTGCACCCCCAGTGTCAGTGTCATTATCCTGTACCCCGAGTGTCAGTGTCATTATCCTGTACCCCGAGTATCAGCGTCATTATCCTGTACCCCGAGTGTCAGCGTCATTATCCTGTACCCCGAGTGTCAGCGTCATTATCCTGTACCCCGAGTGTCAGCGTCATTATCCTGTACCCCGAGTGTCAGCGTCATTATCCTGTACCCCGAGTGTCAGCGTCATTATCCTGTACCCCGAGTGTCAGTGTCATTATCCTGTACCCCCAGTGTCAGTGTCATTATCCTGTACCCCGAGTGTCAGTGTCATTATCCTGTACCCCGAGTGTCAGTGTCATTATCCTGTACCCCCAGTGTCAGTGTCATTATCCTGTACCCCGAGTGTCAGTGTCATCTTCCTGTACCCCAGTGTCAGTGTCATTATCCTGTACACCCAGTGTCAGTGTCATCATCCTGTACCCCCCAGTGTCAGTGTAATTATCCTGTACCCCCAGTGTCAGTGTCATTATCCTGTACCCCCAGTGTCAGTGTCATTATCCTGTACCCCCAGTGTCAGTGTCATTATCCTGTACCCCCAGTGTCAGTGTCATTATCCTGTACCCCCAGTGTCAGTGTCATCATCCTGTACCCCCAGTGTCAGTGTCATTATCCTGTACCCCCACTGTCAGTGTCATCATCCTGTACCCCCACTGTCAGTGTCATTATCCTGTACCCCGAGTGTCAGTGTCATTATCCTGTACCCCGAGTGTCAGTGTCATTATCCTGTACCCCCAGTGTCAGTGTCATTATCCTGTACCCCGAGTGTCAGTGTCATTATCCTGTACCCCAGTGTCAGTGTCATTATCCTGTACCCCGAGTGTCAGTGTCATTATCCTGTACCCCCAGTGTCAGTGTCATTATCCTGTACCCCCAGTGTCAGTGTCATTATCCTGTACCCCAGTGTCAGTGTCATTATCCTGTACCCCGAGTGTCAGTGTCATTATCCTGTACCCCGAGTGTCAGTGTCATCATCCTGTACCCCGAGTGTCAGTGTCATTATCCTGTACCCCCAGTGTCAGTGTCATTATCCTGTACCCCAGTGTCAGCGTCATTATCCTGTACCCCAGTGTCAGCGTCATTATCCTGTACCCCGAGTGTCAGTGTCATTATCCTGTACCCCCAGTGTCAGTGTCATTATCCTGTACCCCAGTGTCAGTGTCATTATCCTGTACCCCCAGTGTCAGTGTCATTATCCTGTACCCCGAGTGTCAGTGTCATTATCCTGTACCCCCAGTGTCAGTGTCATTATCCTGTACCCCCACTGTCAGTGTCATTATCCTGTACCCCCAGTGTCAGTGTCATTATCCTGCACCCCCAGTGTCAGTGTCATTATCCTGTACCCCGAGTGTCAGTGTCATTATCCTGTACCCCCAGTGTCAGTGTCATTATCCTGTACCCCGAGTGTCAGTGTCATTATCCTGTACCCCCAGTGTCAGTGTCATTATCCTGTACCCCCACTGTCAGTGTCATTATCCTGTACCCCCAGTGTCAGTGTCATTATCCTGCACCCCCAGTGTCAGTGTCATTATCCTGTACCCCGAGTGTCAGTGTCATTATCCTGTACCCCCAGTGTCAGTGTCATTATCCTGTACCCCCACTGTCAGTGTCATTATCCTGTACCCCCAGTGTCAGTGTCATTATCCTGCACCCCCAGTGTCAGTGTCATTATCCTGTACCCCCAGTGTCAGTGTCATTATCCTGTACCCCGAGTGTCAGTGTCATTATCCTGTACCCCCAGTGTCAGTGTCATTATCCTGTACCCCCACTGTCAGTGTCATTATCCTGTACCCCCAGTGTCAGTGTCATTATCCTGCACCCCCAGTGTCAGTGTCATTATCCTGTACCCCCAGTGTCAGTGTCATTATCCTGTACCCCGAGTGTCAGTGTCATTATCCTGTACCCCAGTGTCAGTGTCATTATCCTGTACCCCCAGTGTCAGTGTCATTATCCTGTACCCCGAGTGTCAGTGTCATTATCCTGTACCCCCAGTGTCAGTGTCATTATCCTGTACCCCCACTGTCAGTGTCATTATCCTGTACCCCCAGTGTCAGTGTCATTATCCTGCACCCCCAGTGTCAGTGTCATTATCCTGTACCCCGAGTGTCAGTGTCATTATCCTGTACCCCCAGTGTCCGTGTCATTATCCTGTACCCCGAGTGTCAGTGTCATTATCCTGTACCCCCAGTGTCAGTGTCATTATCCTGTACCCCAGTGTCAGTGTCATTATCCTGTACCCCCAGTGTCATTATCCTGTACCCCGAGTGTCAGTGTCATTATCCTGTACCCCCAGTGTCAGTGTCATTATCCTGTACCCCCAGTGTCAGTGTCATTATCCTGTACCCCGAGTGTCAGTGTCATTATCCTTTACCCCCAGTGTCAGTGTCATTATCCTGTACCCCAGTGTCAGTGTCATTATCCTGTACCCCCAGTGTCAGTGTCATTATCCTGTACCCCCAGTGTCAGTGTCATTATCCTGTACCCCGAGTGTCAGTGTCATTATCCTGTACCCCCAGTGTCAGTGTCATTATCCTGCACCCCCAGTGTCAGTGTCATTATCCTGTACCCCGAGTGTCAGTGTCATTATCCTGTACCCCAGTGTCAGTGTCATTATCCTGTACCCCAGTGTCAGTGTCATTATCCTGTACCCTGAGTGTCAGTGTCATTATCCTGTACCCCCAGTGTCAGTGTCATTATCCTGCACCCCCAGTGTCAGTGTCATTATCCTGTACCCCAGTGTCAGTGTCATTATCCTGTACCCTGAGTGTCAGTGTCATTATCCTGCACCCCCAGTGTCAGTGTCATTATCCTGTACCCCCAGTGTCAGTGTCATTATCCTGTACCCCCAGTGTCAGTGTCATTATCCTGTACCCCCAGTGTCAGCGTCATTATCCTGTACCCCCAGTGTCAGTGTCATTATCCTGTACCCCCAGTGTCAGTGTCATTATCCTGTACCCCCAGTGTCAGTGTCATTATCCTGTACCCCCAGTGTCAGTGTCATTATCCTGTACCCTGAGTGTCAGTGTCATTATCCTGCACCCCCAGTGTCAGTGTCATTATCCTGTACCCCCAGTGTCAGTGTCATTATCCTGTACCCCCAGTGTCAGCGTCATTATCCTGTACCCCGAGTGTCAGTGTCATTATCCTGCACCCCCAGTGTCAGTGTCATTATCCTGTACCCCCAGTGTCAGTGTCATTATCCTGTACCCCCAGTGTCAGTGTCATTATCCTGTACCCCGAGTGTCAGTGTCATTATCCTGTACCCCCAGTGTCAGTGACATTATCCTGTACCCCCAGTGTCAGTGTCATTATCCTGTACCCCAGTGTCAGTGTCATTATCCTGTACCCCCAGTGTCAGTGTCATTATCCTGTACCCTGAGTGTCAGTGTCATTATCCTGCACCCCCAGTGTCAGTGTCATTATCCTGCACCCCCAGTGTCAGTGTCATTATCCTGTACCCCCAGTGTCAGCGTCATTATCCTGTACCCCGAGTGTCAGTGTCATTATCCTGCACCCCCAGTGTCAGTGTCATTATCCTGTACCCCCAGTGTCAGTGTCATTATCCTGTACCCCCAGTGTCAGTGTCATTATCCTGTACCCCGAGTGTCAGTGTCATTATCCTGTACCCCCAGTGTCAGTGACATTATCCTGTACCCCCAGTGTCAGTGTCATTATCCTGCACCCCCAGTGTCAGTGTCATTATCCTGTACCCCCAGTGTCAGTGTCATTATCCTGTACCCCCAGTGTCAGTGTCATTATCCTGTACCCCCAGTGTCAGTGTCATTATCCTGTACCCCCAGTGTCAGTGTCATTATCCTGTACCCCCAGTGTCAGTGTCATTATCCTGTACCCCAGTGTCAGTGTCATTATCCTGTACCCTGAGTGTCAGTGTCATTATCCTGTACCCCCAGTGTCAGTGTCATTATCCTGCACCCCCAGTGTCAGTGTCATTATCCTGTACCCCCAGTGTCAGTGTCATTATCCTGTACCCCCAGTGTCAGTGTCATTATCCTGTACCCCCAGTGTCAGTGTCATTATCCTGTACCCCCAGTGTCAGTGTCATTATCCTGTACCCCGAGTGTCAGTGTCATTATCCTGCACCCCCAGTGTCAGTGACATTATCCTGTACCCCCAGTGTCAGTGTCATTATCCTGTACCCCCAGTGTCAGTGTCATTATCCTGTACCCCCAGTGTCAGTGTCATTATCCTGTACCCCGAGTGTCAGTGTCATTATCCTGCACCCCCAGTGTCAGTGTCATTATCCTGTACCCCCAGTGTCAGTGACATTATCCTGTACCCCCAGTGTCAGTGTCATTATCCTGCACCCCCAGTGTCAGTGTCATTATCCTGTACCCCCAGTGTCAGTGTCATTATCCTGTACCCCCAGTGTCAGTGACATTATCCTGTACCCCCAGTGTCAGTGTCATTATCCTGTACCCCAGTGTCAGTGTCATTATCCTGTACCCTGAGTGTCAGTGTCATTATCCTGTACCCCCAGTGTCAGTGTCATTATCCTGCACCCCCAGTGTCAGTGTCATTATCCTGTACCCCGAGTGTCAGTGTCATTATCCTGTACCCCAGTGTCAGTGTCATTATCCTGTACCCCAGTGTCAGTGTCATTATCCTGTACCCCCAGTGTCAGTGTCATTATCCTGCACCCCCAGTGTCAGTGTCATTATCCTGTACCCCCAGTGTCAGTGTCATTATCCTGTACCCCAGTGTCAGTGTCATTATCCTGTACCCTGAGTGTCAGTGTCATTATCCTGTACCCCCAGTGTCAGTGTCATTATCCTGTACCCCCAGTGTCATTATCCTGTACCCCCAGTGTCAGTGTCATTATCCTGTACCCCCAGTGTCAGTGTCATTATCCTGCACCCCCAGTGTCAGTGTCATTATCCTGTACCCCCAGTGTCAGTGTCATTATCCTGTACCCCAGTGTCAGTGTCATTATCCTGTACCCTGAGTGTCAGTGTCATTATCCTGTACCCCAGTGTCAGTGTCATTATCCTGTACCCCCAGTGTCAGTGTCATTATCCTGTACCCCAAGTGTCAGTGTCATTATCCTGTACCCTGAGTGTCAGTGTCATTATCCTGCACCCCCAGTGTCAGTGTCATTATCCTGTACCCCCAGTGTCAGTGTCATTATCCTGTACCCCAGTGTCAGTGTCATTATCCTGTACCCTGAGTGTCAGTGTCATTATCCTGTACCCCCAGTGTCAGTGTCATTATCCTGCACCCCCAGTGTCAGTGTCATTATCCTGTACCCCCAGTGTCAGTGTCATTATCCTGTACCCCCAGTGTCAGTGTCATTATCCTGCACCCCCAGTGTCAGTGTCATTATCCTGTACCCCCAGTGTCAGTGTCATTATCCTGTACCCCCAGTGTCAGTGTCATTATCCTGTACCCCGAGTGTCAGTGTCATTATCCTGCACCCCCAGTGTCAGTGTCATTATCCTGTACCCCCAGTGTCAGTGTCATTATCCTGTACCCCAGTGTCAGTGTCATTATCCTGTACCCTGAGTGTCAGTGTCATTATCCTGTACCCCCAGTGTCAGTGTCATTATCCTGCACCCCCAGTGTCAGTGTCATTATCCTGCACCCCCAGTGTCAGTGTCATTATCCTGTACCCCCAGTGTCAGTGTCATTATCCTGTACCCCGAGTGTCAGTGTCATTATCCTGTACCCCGAGTGTCAGTGTCATTATCCTGTACCCCCAGTGTCAGTGTCATTATCCTGTACCCCCAGTGTCAGTGTCATTATCCTGTACCCCGAGTGTCAGTGTCATTATCCTGTACCCCAGTGTCAGTGTCATTATCCTGTACCCCCAGTGTCATTATCCTGTACCCCCAGTGTCATTATCCTGTACCCCCAGTGTCAGTGTCATTATCCTGTACCCCGAGTGTCAGCATCATTATCCTGTACCCCCAGTGTCAGCGTCATTATCCTGTACCCCCTGTGTCAGTGTCATTATCCTGTACCCCGAGTGTCAGTGTCATTATCCTGCACCCCCAGTGTCAGTGTCATTATCCTGTACCCCGAGTGTCAGTGTCATTATCCTGTACCCCGAGTATCAGCGTCATTATCCTGTACCCCGAGTATCAGCGTCATTATCCTGTACCCCGAGTGTCAGTGTCATTATCCTGCACCCCCAGTGTCAGTGTCATTATCCTGTACCCCGAGTGTCAGTGTCATTATCCTGTACCCCGAGTATCAGTGTCATTATCCTGTACCCCGAGTGTCAGCGTCATTATCCTGTACCCCGAGTGTCAGCGTCATTATCCTGTACCCCGAGTGTCAGCGTCATTATCCTGTACCCCGAGTGTCAGCGTCATTATCCTGTACCCCGAGTGTCAGCGTCATTATCCTGTACCCCGAGTGTCAGCGTCATTATCCTGTACCCCGAGTGTCAGCGTTATTATCCTGTACCCCGAGTGTCAGTGTCATTATCCTGTACCCCCAGTGTCAGTGTCATTATCCTGTACCCCGAGTGTCAGTGTCATCTTCCTGTACCCCAGTGTCAGTGTCATTATCCTGTACACCCAGTGTCAGTGTCATTATCCTGTACCCCCAGTGTCAGTGTCATCATCCTGTACCCCCCAGTGTCAGTGTCATTATCCTGTACCCCCAGTGTCAGTGTAATTATCCTGTACCCCCAGTGTCAGTGTCATTATCCTGTACCCCCACTGTCAGTGTCATCATCCTGTACCCCCAGTGTCAGTGTCATTATCCTGTACCCCCACTGTCAGTGTCATCATCCTGTACCCCCACTGTCAGTGTCATTATCCTGTACCCCGAGTGTCAGTGTCATTATCCTGTACCCCGAGTGTCAGTGTCATTATCCTGTACCCCAGTGTCAGTGTCATTATCCTGTACCCCGAGTGTCAGTGTCATTATCCTGTACCCCAGTGTCAGTGTCATTATCCTGTACCCCGAGTGTCAGTGTCATTATCCTGTACCCCCAGTGTCAGTGTCATTATCCTGTACCCCCAGTGTCAGTGTCATTATCCTGTACCCCAGTGTCAGTGTCATTATCCTGTACCCCGAGTGTCAGTGTCATTATCCTGTACCCCCAGTGTCAGTGTCATCATCCTGTACCCCGAGTGTCAGTGTCATTATCCTGTACCCCCAGTGTCAGTGTCATTATCCTGTACCCCAGTGTCAGCGTCATTATCCTGTACCCCGAGTGTCAGTGTCATTATCCTGTACCCCCAGTGTCAGTGTCATTATCCTGTACCCCAGTGTCAGTGTCATTATCCTGTACCCCAGTGTCAGTGTCATTATCCTGTACCCCAGTGTCAGTGTCATTATCCTGTACCCCCAGTGTCAGTGTCATTATCCTGTACCCCAGTGTCAGTGTCATTATCCTGTACCCCCAGTGTCAGTGTCATTATCCTGTACCCCCAGTGTCAGTGTCATTATCCTGTACCCCCAGTGTCAGTGTCATTATCCTGTACCCCCAGTGTCAGTGTCATTATCCTGTACCCCAGTGTCAGTGTCATTATCCTGTACCCCCAGTGTCAGTGTCATTATCCTGTACCCCGAGTGTCAGTGTCATTATCCTGTACCCCCAGTGTCAGTGTCATTATCCTGTACCCCCCAGTGTCAGTGTCATCATCCTGTACCCCCAGTGTCAGTGTCATTATCCTGCACCCCCAGTGTCAGTGTCATTATCCTGTACCCCCAGTGTCAGTGTCATTATCCTGTACCCCCAGTGTCAGTGTCATTATCCTGTACCCCAGTGTCAGTGTCATTATCCTGTACCCTGAGTGTCAGTGTCATTATCCTGTACCCCAGTGTCAGTGTCATTATCCTGTACCCCCAGTGTCAGTGTTATTATCCTGTACCCCCAGTGTCAGTGTCATTATCCTGTACCCCAGTGTCAGTGTCATTATCCTGTACCCCAGTGTCAGTGTCATTATCCTGTACCCTGAGTGTCAGTGTCATTATCCTGTACCCCCAGTGTCAGTGTCATTATCCTGCACCCCCAGTGTCAGTGTCATTATCCTGTACCCCCAGTGTCAGTGTCATTATCCTGTACCCCAGTGTCAGTGTCATTATCCTGTACCCTGAGTGTCAGTGTCATTATCCTGTACCCCCAGTGTCAGTGTCATTATCCTGCACCCCCAGTGTCAGTGTCATTATCCTGTACCCCAGTGTCAGTGTCATTATCCTGTACCCTGAGTGTCAGTGTCATTATCCTGTACCCCCAGTGTCAGTGTCATTATCCTGCACCCCCAGTGTCAGTGTCATTATCCTGTACCCCCAGTGTCAGTGTCATTATCCTGTACCCCCAGTGTCAGTGTCATTATCCTGTACCCCCAGTGTCAGTGTCATTATCCTGCACCCCCAGTGTCAGTGTCATTATCCTGTACCCCCAGTGTCAGTGTCATTATCCTGTACCCCCAGTGTCAGTGTCATTATCCTGTACCCCGAGTGTCAGTGTCATTATCCTGCACCCCCAGTGTCAGTGTCATTATCCTGTACCCCCAGTGTCAGTGTCATTATCCTGTACCCCAGTGTCAGTGTCATTATCCTGTACCCTGAGTGTCAGTGTAATTATCCTGTACCCCCAGTGTCAGTGTCATTATCCTGCACCCCCAGTGTCAGTGTCATTATCCTGTACCCCCAGTGTCAGTGTCATTATCCTGCACCCCCAGTGTCAGTGTCATTATCCTGTACCCCCAGTGTCAGTGTCATTATCCTGTACCCCGAGTGTCAGTGTCATTATCCTGTACCCCGAGTGTCAGTGTCATTATCCTGTACCCCCAGTGTCAGTGTCATTATCCTGTACCCCCAGTGTCAGTGTCATTATCCTGTACCCCCAGTGTCAGTGTCATTATCCTGTACCCCCAGTGTCAGTGTCATTATCCTGTACCCCCAGTGTCAGTGTCATTATCCTGTACCCCCAGTGTCAGTGTCATTATCCTGTACCCCGAGTGTCAGTGTCATTATCCTGTACCCCGAGTGTCAGTGTCATTATCCTGTACCCCCAGTGTCAGTGTCATTATCCTGTACCCCCAGTGTCAGTGTCATTATCCTGTACCCCGAGTGTCAGTGTCATTATCCTGTACCCCCAGTGTCAGTGTCATTATCCTGTACCCCCAGTGTCAGTGTCATTATCCTGTACCCCCAGTGTCAGTGTCATTATCCTGTACCCCGAGTGTCAGTGTCATTATCCTGTACCCCCAGTGTCAGTGTCATTATCCTGTACCCCCAGTGTCAGTGTCATTATCCTGTACCCCCAGTGTCAGTGTCATTATCCTGTACCCCCAGTGTCAGTGTCATTATCCTGTACCCCCAGTGTCAGTGTCATTATCCTGTACCCCCAGTGTCAGTATCATTATCCTGTACCCCGAGTGTCAGTGTCATTATCCTGTACCCCCAGTGTCATTATCCTGTACCCCCAGTGTCAGTGTCATTATCCTGTACCCCCAGTGTCAGTGTCATTATCCTGTACCCCGAGTGTCAGTGTCATTATCCTGTACCCCAGTGTCAGTGTCATTATCCTGTACCCCCAGTGTCAGTGTCATTATCCTGTACCCCCAGTGTCAGTGTCATTATCCTGTACCCCCAGTGTCAGTGTCATTATCCTGTACCCCCAGTGTCGGTGTCATTATCCTGCTCCCCAGGTATCAGTGCCATTATCCTGTACCCCGAGTGTCAGTGTCATTATCCTGTACCCCCAGTGTCAGTGTCATTATCCTGTACCCCAGTGTCAGTGTCATTATCCTGTACCCCCAGTGTCAGTGCCATTATCCTGTACCCCCAGTGTCAGTGTCATTATCCTGTACCCCCAGTGTCAGTGTCATTATCCTGTACCCCAGTGTCAGTGTCATTATCCTGTACCCCGAGTGTCAGTGTCATTATCCTGCACCCCCAGTGTCAGTGTCATTATCCTGTACCCCAGTGTCAGTGTCATTATCCTGTACCCCCAGTGTCAGTGTCATTATCCTGTACCCCCAGTGTCAGTGTCATTATCCTGTACCCCCAGTGTCAGTGTCATTATCCTGTACCCCAGTGTCAGTGTCATTATCCTGTACCCCGAGTGTCAGTGTCATTATCCTGTACCCCCAGTGTCAGTGTCATTATCCTGCTTCCCAGGTATCAGTATATCAAGTCCATTTTACTATTTTGTGTTCATGTTTTGAGGTAAATTTTGCAGTCAAGAGAAATGTGATTTTGGGTCTTTAGTTTTCTCGTCTCCCACCGTTGATTTCATGACCTCAATGGTTCGTGTTCTTACAGCATCAGCCTCAGATCTACATATAACGGTTTATCTGTTGGGATCCTGTCATGCGTCTGCCGGTTATCGCAGCCATCTGTTTCCTGCTCCTTCTGTCCGCTGGTAGGTGAATATTCTTGCCAAACTCCACCCAACAAGACGATAACAAACCATTTACTTTTTTTATGCTTTTACTGGAACCCATAATAGAAGTTGAAGGAAAAGCCGTTTCCAAGAGACATGTGCGTCGGGACTGGTTGATCATTCCGGACACTGTGGCCTTCTATGTCTATGAGGCTGTGAATAAGGTGTCTCCAGAAGCCGGGAAGAGCCTTATGGATTTGTTCGAAAAACCCCTTGTCCAAGACGTACGGTAAAAAATATACGTAGGATTTTTCTCCATAAACATGTTTTATATGTTGAGTCTACTCCTTATCTCGAAGGATGCCCATCATGGGCGGACGCCCGAATCCAGGTGACCGTTTTTTTTTAAAAAAAAGATGAAAGTTACAAAAAGAAGAAATGGTAAAAAAATAATAAAAACCTAGTATATTCATATTAAATAATTGTCTTTCACAGGTGCTACTTAATAAAAAAGACATCTGAGTTCACCGTGAAAGCAGAGGACCTTTATCAGAACATATCAGATTTCCTGAACAAGAAAAGTAAAGAGTGAAGTTGTCCAAATCCTCCCTGAACTCGTGGCCCACCGACAGGCTGTGTAAATGTTCTCTTTGACTATATCTGGTTAATTATTAAATTATTTGTCCCCTAAGGAGAGATGGAAAATGTATGATCACTTGTTTACACCACCGATCCCAAGAACCGAGGATCCCAAGTTCCCTGTGTGAATTGAGCTGTAGTGAGCATGTGCGACCACCACTCCTCTAGGCAGTGAATATAGCAGTGGTCGCACATGCTCACATCGAAAAATGGAAGACTGTGAATTTATTTTTAGATGGAGCCGGTAGATCTACACAGAATTCATATATACTGCACAGATATAAGTGCAGTGTGCTGCCCTGTGGTGTCCCTGTATGGCACCGCCATGGAGGTATTCTCCCACAGAAGTAATACATCTACACAGATAACAGCTATGATGCAGTGCTGGATGGAAAACTCCACATTTTTTGTCAGATTCTGCATGGAATAAAAGGCGCAAAGCTTGAAGTGTGTGTATTGTGTATATATTGATGTACAGTGTAGGTCATCTGCATTCCGGGGTTTCCCTGGGCAATCCAAGTCTGTACCGGCCTTGGGAGGGAGTGAATAAACCTGTCTATGACCACCCGCTCGACCATCTGGGCTGCAACCACTTTTGTACCAGATGCGGTAGGTCAAACATCTGAGAGCGAGGGAGTTTGTCACCACAAGATGCCCAGTTATGAACCCTATGGGCTCATACAGACATAGTGACCCTGAAGCATGCCAACATGTCAGTTTTTAAATTGTCATATTCCCGGGCATCTTGTAAGGCCAAGTCATAATAAACCTTCTGGGCTTCACCAGTCAAATAGGGGGCCATCACCTCCACCCACTGCTCTGGTGGCAGTTTCTCCCGCTCTGCAACCCACTCCAACACAGAAAACGCCTCTACGTTATCACCCGATGTCATTTTTTGCATCGCTAGGCTTACCACCTTACGGATGTCAGTGTCGTCACCTGGACTTGTCGAATGGGCTTCAGGTCTCCCATGAGCTGCCTCTGCAAGCAACTCAATCTGCTGCTGCTGTTGTTATCTGAACTGGTCCTGTTGGTATTGCTGCTGCTGTTGGAGCTGCTGCTGCATCTGCTGGATAAGCAACTTACTCATCTCCTGATGTGCCAGCTGTTGCTGCTGCTGTGCATTCACCAGATGCTTGAACAAGTCCTCCATTTTGCCTGACGTTGTTCGCTGGCTTGTGCAATGACAGTGAAGTAGATGTGCTGGATCATCCCCACAGTCGTCAGATTTCAATGCAATCGAACACTCGTGTGGAGAAGTGAAGAAACAGCTGTATACAGACCCAAGTCAGGCGACCAGTATGCACCAACTTTGGGAGAAGAGAGCTGCGATCAGATTTTGGTTGAGACATGCTTGAATCTGATCGAGAGCAGTCCAGAGGGAAGTGAGGCAGTGTTGAAAGCCAAAGGCGGGTTTACAAAATGCTGACAACATAATAAAAAACTAAATTAAATTTTTAGGACCAAAACAGTAACAATGCAGCGATATGATGAGAATCTGCATAACTAGTCAGATGCTAAATAGTTACAAGTCAAATTTATGATGATTGTCTATAAAATGATGATAGTCTCACGTTAAAAGCAGTAGTGGATGGTGAGATATGGAGCCTGAAAGCCAAAAGTTCAAAACATTGATACCATTTTGCTCATCAGTATACTCTGTAGTGTATGTGTACAGTGTAAGTCTATAGTGTGCTTATACAGTGTATGTCTGTAGTGTGTGTACAGCGTATGTCTGTAGTGTGTGTATACAGTGTAAGTCTGTAGTGTGTGTATAGAGTGTATGTAGTGTGTGTGTACAGTGTAAGTCTGTAGTGTGTGTATAGAGTGTCTGTAGTGTGTGTATACAGTGTAAGTCTGTAGTGTGTGTATAGAGTGTATGTAGTGTGTGTGTACAGTGTATGTCTGTAGTGTGTGTACAGCGTATGTCTGTAGTGTGTGTACAGCGTATGTCTGTAGTGTGTGTATACAGTGTAAGTCTGTAGTGTGTGTATAGAGTGTATGTAGTGTGTGTGTACAGTGTAAGTCTGTAGTGTGTGTATAGAGTGTATGTAGTGTGTGTGTACAGTGTATGTCTGTAGTGTGTGTACAGCGTATGTCTGTAGTGTGTGTGTACAGTGTATGTCTGTAGTGTGTGTACAGCGTATGTCTGTAGTGTGTGTATACAGTGTAAGTCTGTAGTGTGTGTATATAGTGTAAGTCTGTAGTGTGTGTATAGAGTGTATGTAGTGTGTGTGTACAGTGTAAGTCTGTAGTGTGTGTACAGTGTAAGTCTGTAGTGTGTGTATACAGTGTAAGTCTGTAGTGTGTGTATAGAGTGTATGTAGTGTGTGTATAGAGTGTATGTAGTGTGTATAGAGTGTATGTAGTGTGTGTACGGTGTATGTCTGTAGTGTGTGTACAGCGTATGTCTGTAGTGTGTGTATACAGTGTAAGTCTGTAGTGTGTGTATAGAGTGTATGTAGTGTGTGTGTACAGTGTAAGTCTGTAGTGTGTGTATAGTGTATGTAGTGTGTGTGTACAGTGTATGTCTTGAGTGTGTGTACAGTGTATGTTTTGTGTGTAGTGTATGTCTGTAGTGTGTGTACAGTGTATGTCTTGAGTGTGTGTACAGTGTATGTTTTGTGTGTGTAGTGTATGTCTGTAGTGTGTGCACATTGTATGTCTTTAGTGTGTGTAGTGTATTCTGTAGTGTATGTGTACAGTGTATGTCTGTAGTGTGTGTATACAATGTATGTCTGTAGTGTGTGTACAGTGTATGTCTGTAGTGTGTACAGTGTATGTCTGTAGTATATTCTGTAGTATCTACAGTGTATATCTGTAGTGTGTGTAGTGTATTCTATAGTGTGTACAATATATGTCTGTAGTGTGTACAGTGTATGTCTGTAGTGTGTGTACAGTATGTCTGTAATGTGTTCTGTAGTATCTGTACAGTATATGTCTGTAGTGTATTCTGTAGTGTGTGTACAGTGTATGTCTGTAGTGTGTGTACAGTATATCTGTAGTGTGTGTACAGTGTATGTCTGTAGTGTGTGTACAGTATATCTGTAGTGTGTGTACAGTATATCTGTAGTGTGTGTACAGTGTATGTCTGTAGTGTGTGTACAGTATATCTGTAGTGTGTGTACAGTGTGTCTGTAGTGTGTGTACAGTATATCTGTAGTGTGTGTACAGTGTATGTCTGTAGTGTGTGTACAGTACATCTGTAGTGTGTGTACAGTATATCTGTAGTGTGTGTACAGTGTATGTCTGTAGTGTGTGTACAGTATATCTGTAGTGTGTGTACAGTATATCTGTAGTGTGTGTACAGTATATCTGTAGTGTGTGTACAGTATATCTGTAGTGTGTGTACAGTGTATGTCTGTAGTGTGTGTACAGTATATCTGTAGTGTGTGTACAGTGTGTCTGTAGTGTGTGTACAGTATATCTGTAGTGTGTGCAGTGTATGTCTGTAGCGTGTGTGTACAGTGTGTCTGTAGTGTGTGTACAGTATATCTGTAGTGTGTGTACAGTGTATGTCTGTAGTGTGTGTACAGTATCTGTAGTGTGTGTACAGTGTATATCTGTAGTGTGTGTACAGTATATCTGTAGTGTGTGTACAGTGTATGTCTGTAGTGTGTGTACAGTATATCTGTAGTGTGTGTACAGTGCATGTCTGTAGTGTTTGTACAGTATATCTGTAGTGTGTGTACAGTATATCTGTAGTGTGTGTACAGTGTATGTCTGTAGTGTGTGTACAGTATATCTGTAGTGTGTGTACAGTATATCTGTAGTGTGTGTACATTGTATGTCTGTAGTGTGTGTACAGTATATCTGTAGTGTGTGTACAGTATATCTGTAGTGTGTGTACAGTGTATGTCTGTAGTGTGTGTACAGTATATCTGTAGTGTGTGTACAGTATATCTGTAGTGTGTGTACATTGTATGTCTGTAGTGTGTGTACAGTATATCTGTAGTGTGTGTACAGTGTATGTCTGTAGTGTGTGTACAGTGTATGTCTGTAGTGTGTGTACAGTATATCTGTAGTGTGTGTACAGTGTATGTCTGTAGTGTGTGTACAGTGTATGTCTGTAGTGTGTGTACAGTATATCTGTAGTGTGTGTACAGTGTATGTCTGTAGTGTGTGTACAGTATATCTGCAGTGTGTGTACAGTGTATGTCTGTAGTGTGTGTACAGTATATATGTAGTGTGTGTACAGTGTATGTCTGTAGTGTGTGTACAGTATATCTGTAGTGTGTGTACAGTATATCTGTAGTGTGTGTACATTGTATGTCTGTAGTGTGTGTACAGTATATCTGTAGTGTGTGTACAGTATATCTGTAGTGTGTGTACATTGTATGTCTGTAGTGTGTGTACAGTGTGTCTGTAGTGTGTGTACAGTGTGTCTGTAGTGTGTGTACAGTATATCTGTAGTGTGTGTACAGTGTATGTCTGTAGTGTGTGTACAGTATATCTGCAGTGTGTGTACAGTGTATGTCTGTAGTGTGTGTACAGTATATCTGTAGTGTGTGTACAGTGTATGTCTGTAGTGTGTGTACAGTATATATGTAGTGTGTGTACAGTGTATGTCTGTAGTGTGTGTACAGTATATCTGTAGTGTGTGTACAGTATATCTGTAGTGTGTGTACAGTATATCTGTAGTGTGTGTACAGTATATATGTAGTGTGTGTACAGTGTATGTCTGTAGTGTGTGTACAGTATATCTGTAGTGTGTGTACATTGTATGTCTGTAGTGTGTGTACAGTGTGTCTGTAGTGTGTGTACAGTATATCTGTAGTGTGTGTACAGTGTGTCTGTAGTGTGTGTACAGTATATCTGTAGTGTGTGTACAGTATATCTGTAGTGTGTGTACAGTGTATGTCTGTAGTGTGTGTACAGTATATCTGTAGTGTGTGTACATTGTATGTCTAGTGTGTGTACAGTATATCTGTAGTGTATGTACAGTGTCTTTAGTATATCTGTAGTGTGTGTACAGTGTATGACTGTAGTGTATGTACAGTATATGTATGTAGAGTGTGTACAGTTTGTCTGTAGTGTGTGTGTACAGTATATCTGTAGTGTGTGTGTACAGTGTATATCTATAGTGTCTGTACAGTGTATGTCTGTAGTGTGTGTACAGTGTATGTCTGTAGTGTGTGTACAGTATATGTCTGTAGTGTGTGTACAGTATATGTCTGTAGTGTGTGTGTGTACAGTATACTGTATGTTTGTAGCATGTGTACAGTGTATGTCTGTAGTGTGTTTGTACAGTGGTGTGAGCAACTAGCAACTGTTTTCATGTCTGCCTTATAGTTACACTATAATCAGCCGGCATGTCGGCGTATGCGGTGTGCACCCCCATCGGATGTGGCCATCACATGACCGGCATCTCTGGGAGAGCGCACATCAGGGAAAAACTTTTGATTACGTCACGAACGTGAACACTTGCAAGTGGGAGGCCTGATGGGATGAAACAGTGTGAGAGGTTACACGGCACATGCGTGAGCCGGCCACCATTTTTACATGCTGGCTGATTATAGTGCTTACAGTTTCTTACGCCCCTGTTGAGAAAGTCAATGCGAAACGCGCGCCCAGGCCGGCTCCTGGGAACTTGTGGTTTCTGCAAGTGCACCACACTAATGGATGTTCTTCTATGAGATACAGCCATGCAAATGCATGTTAATTGCTATTTCTATTCAGACTCTGATAACCCATGCTTAGCATTCAGAGTAATGATGATTTACTCCAGCCCAGGCGCTTTACTATGGTGCGGCGTTGTTCCGTTCTTCAGCTCTCCTATGCATACATTTGTATCCTACAACTCTTGACATCAGATACTTCTGCTGATTCATCCCATATCCAGATTTACATGCCTAGGGTGTCGAGATTCCTTCTTGTGTCTACCACTTTTTAATGTTTTTTTGTGCTGATCATGGAACGTATTACCAATAAAATCGTGTTCATTTCTTTACATTGATGAAGATTGCACAATGTGATGCAAGTTCACGTGAGCCGCCCTGTCCATGCTGTCACATTGCAACTTATATTAGAAGTTTGCAAAAAGGGGTTTTAACAATACAGACTTGTATGACACTTCTGTGCCACATTGAGAAGTGACTAATTATATCCCGTCACCCGCCCCAGGGAAACGAGTAGAGCGAAGCCCCATTTACCCAACATCGGGAACCATTCTTATTATGATGTTTCAATTTCTCACCATCGCCTGCTGTAGTAAAACCCCTTCACCATTATTCATTCTCGGGATATCTGTAACTTATTTGTTCTGTGTCTTGATCTTAATAAGAGGGTATAGGTTTGCTAAAAATGATACTACATTACCTTCCACTTCCTGGGTATTACAAGTCCTGAATATAAATGTAACATACCAAGCCTGATACATAAAGAAAACTCTTGAACACTAAACTTTCGGTTTAAAAAATGCCATTAAAGAGATAATTACTTACACAGTAATGAATATACAAAGAACTAGACAGTACATATCGGCAATTCAGGATGGAGACAATTTTTGTTTTTCGCATTTTCATTTCTGCCTCCTCTTCTTTCAAGGACCATAACATTTTTTTATTCTTCCATTGACGAGTTCGCACCGGTATTCACTGATTTTTGATCTGTGAGACATTAATATAAATGTCATTAATATTAGATGAGTCCAGCTGATAAAAAAAGCTTGTCCAAATTCGTCTAAAATTTTGACATGGCACCCATATGTTCAGCTACGCGTTTCGAACATGAGCTGTGTTCTTTGTCAAATGGCCGTCCACCAACGTTCACCATCCAACCTGACGGAACTGGAGAGGATCTGCAAGGAAGAATGGCCGAGGATCCCCAAATCCAGGGGTGAAAAACTTGTGGCATCATTCCCAAGAAGACTCATGGCTGTACTAGCTCAAAAGGTGCTTCTACTCAATACTGAGCAAAGGGGCTGAAGACTTATGGCCATGGGATATTTCAGTTTTTATTTTTTAATAAATTTGCAATTTACTACATTTCTGTGTTTTAAGTCTAGATGGGGTGCAGAGTGCACATTAATGGGAAAAAAATGAACTTTTTTGAATTTTCCAAATGACTGCAATGAAACAAAGAGTGAAAAATTTAAAGGGGTCTGAATACTTTCCGTACCCACTGTATATTGGAAAATTGTATCAGGATAGTGTCAAGACAAGCACCTACCCTTGGTAATTTTTTGACCCTCTGTTTTTAAAATTACAACAAAAATTCAAAACCAGTTCACTGGTTATCTACCATAGGGTATCACGTTCACATTCACACAAAACGCTTACTTTTTCTTGTTCTAATAGCACTAAAAATTTTCAAGATCAAAGAATTTCTCAATTCCAATTCTAATTATGTAGTTTACGTGATAGAATGTCAGGCATGTAATCTCAAATATATACGGTAACGGTAGGTTCTACTACCGGAAAATGAATGAATAGATTGCGTGAACATCTCTACGATATTGTACAATCCACTACCCAAAACATATCAAACGTGTCATATTATTTCATCACGGTTTATAATAGACAAATTAATCATTGTAATGTTTTTGCAACTAAACTGGTGAAAAAAAACACTTACGGGGTGGAGATAACTTTTCTCTATTATGTGATAGAGAAGCCTTCTGGATCTACCTGCTGAACACACGTGTTCCAGCGGAGTTAAATCTCAAAAGAGAAATAATCTATTCTTGCATTATTAAAGAATTCTTCTAGTTTTCTCGTCTTGACACCATTGACATTATTGTCATTTAATCTACTTTTCCTTTTGTATTTTGTTGTTTTTAGATTTTCCTAACACGTTTTCTCAATCACTTTGACAAATTAATTTCACCTATCTGTCAGATTAAAATCTCTGCTTGCCGCATCTGTGTGTCAAACTGAGTCTAAGAACACATAGCGTGTTCGAAACACGTTGAGTCTCTCTTGCGGCAACCCTCCTCCGGCATTCCCGGCAGATCTCTTGATCTCTTCACTTGAAGCTGTCCTTTCCGGCGTCTGGCAGAGACCCGATCTTGTGCTTCATCTTCCGAGTTCCATGGAACCAACTAGGCGAGGACCTGAATGAACTCTAATCTTTTCTAAACGTCTCCTGATACCTGTTGGCTTCAGATGAGGGGAGAAGCAACAACCCCTTAAAGAAGCAAACTGGGCAAACTGTAGCTCGTGGGCCACATCCGGCCCTGTAGTTGTTCTAATCCGGCCCGCGGACCGAGACCACCAAACAGCTTAAACAGTGGGTCAGGGGTTTCACTATGTCCTCACCTGCCGCCGCTTGCTGCCACTGCTATCCGCATCCTCAGGATACAGTCAGCAGTCAATATATTCATGGAGGACGACACTGCCGACTCCATCTTCCACCAATCAATGTCTCAGGCAGCTGATGGAAACATGTCATTTCATTGTGTCAGCTGTGCACTGCGGAGAGTCAGTGCATCGGAGAGAGCAAAGACGGAGTACCGGTTGAACGGGAGCGAGGTGTGTATGTTTTTTTTTATGTATATGGGAGGCTTACATGTACAGTTGTGTAAAAACTGTTTGCCCCTTCCCGATTTCCTATTCTATTGCATGTTTCTCACACTTAAATGTTTCAGGTGAGCAATCAAATGTAAATATTAGACACAGATAACACAAGTAATCACAAAATGCAGTTTATAAATTAAACTCTACTGTATGTTATTAAGGGAAAAATAAATCCAAACCTACAGGGCCCTGTGTGAAAAAAGTGATTGCTCTCTAGACCTGGTTGGGACACCCTTAGCAGCAACAACTGTAATCAAACGTTTGCGATAACTGGCAATGAGTTTTTTAGAATTGTTGTAATTCAGCCACATTGGTGGTTTCTGAGCATGAACCGCCTTTTTAAGGTCATGCCACAGGATCTCAATCAGATTGACTAGGCCACTCCAAACTTTGAATTTTGTTTTTCTTAAGCCATTCAGAGTTGGACTTGCTGGTGTGTTTTGGATCATTGTCCTGATGCATAAGCCAAGTGCCCTTCTGCTTTAGGTCATGAACAGATGGCCGGACATTCTCCTTCAGGATTTTTTGGTAGAGAGTTCATGGTTACATTTACCACAGCAAGTCTTCCAGGTCCTGAAGCAGCAAAACAGCCTAAGACATCACACTACCACCACCATATTTTACTTTTGGTATGATGTTTCTCTTCTGAAATGTTACGCCAGGTGTAATGGGACATACGCCTTCCAAAAAGTTCAACATTTGTCTCATTAGTCCACAGAATATTCTCCTAAAAGTCTTTGGATTCTTCAAGGCGTTTTCTGGCAAAACTGAGAAGAGCCTTTATGTTCTTACTGACCAGCAGTGGTTGTCATCCTGGAACTCTTCCAGACAGGCCTTTTCTGCGCAGTCTTTTTCTTCTGTGTAGTCATGAATACAGACCTTAACTGAGGCAAGTGATGCCTGCAGTTCTTTGGATGTTGTTGTGGGGTATTTTCTGACCTCTTGGATGAGTTGTCGCTGCGCTCATGGGGTAATTTTGGTCAGTCAGCCACTCCTGGGAAGGTTCACTGCTGTTGCATATTTTCGCCATTTGTGGATAATGGCTCTTATTGTGGTTTGCTGGAGTCCCAAAGCTTTAAAAAGGACTTTATAACCTCTTCTAGACTGATAGATCTCAATTACTTTGTTTCTTATTTGTTCCAGAATTTCTTTGGATCGCAGAATTATGTATAGCTTTTGAGTATCTTTTGGTCTACTTGACTTTGTCGTCAGGCAGGTCCTATTTAAGTGATTTTTGATTGAGAACTAGTGTGGCAGTAATCAGGAATGGGTGTAGCTAGGGAATTTGAACTCAGCTTCCCAAAGATGTGATAAACCACTGCTAATTTATGTTTTAAGTAGGAATGGGGGCAGGGGCAATCACTTTTTCACACAGAGCCCTGTAGGTTTGGATTTCTTTTTCGATTAATAATAATGACCTTCATTTAAAAACTGCATTTTATGTTTACTTGTGTTATCTTTGACTAATATTTAAATTTGTTTGGTGATCTGAAAAATTTAAGTGTGAAAAACTTGCAAAAGAACAGGAAGTCAGGAAGGGGGCAAACACTTTTCACACAACTAATAATAATAATAATCTTTATTTATATAGCGCCAACATATTCCGCAGCGCTTTACAGTTTAACAGTTTCAAACACAAAAGTCATAAGTAACAACGTTAACAATACAATAATTAAAGCAAAATAAGACGACCCTGCTCGTGAGAGCTTACAATCTACAATGAGGTGGGGGAGATGCAAAGTACAGGTGTGTATTTACAACTGTATATAGGAGGCTATGTGGGGGCTAATATTGTATATAGGAAGCTACATGGGACTCATTTTGTATATAAGAAGCTATGTGGGGCTCATATTGTATATAGGAAGATATGAGTGGCTCATGCTGTATATAGGTGGTTATGTAGGTCTCGTGCTGTATATGGGATGCTGTGGGGGCCACATGCTGTATATAGGAGGCTATAATAGGGCTCATACTGTATATGGGAGGCTATGTGTGGCTCATATTGTATATAGGAGGCTATGAGGGGTTCATGTTGTATATAAGGGGCTATGTGGGTCTCGTGCTGTATATAGGAGGCTATGCAGGGAACATGCTGTATATAGGAAACTAAGAGGTCTCATATCATATATAGGAGGCTATGTGGGGCTTATTTTGTGTATAAATGGCTATGTGGGGCTCAAATTGTATATAAGACACTATGTGGGACTAATGCTGTATATAAGAGGCTGTGTGGGGCTCATGTTGAAAATGTGAAGCTGTGTGTGGGATCATGCTGTATATAAGAGGCTAAATGGGGCTCATGCTGTATATAGGAGGCTATGTGGGTCTCATGCTGTACATAAGTGGCTAAGTGGGGCTTATATATAGGAGGCTGCGTGGGGATCATACTGTGAATAGGAGACTATGGGGTTCATGTTGTATAAACCATGCTATGTGTAGTATCAAACTGCATATAGGAGCTATGTGGGGGTCATATTGTATATCATGGGCTATGTGGGGCTCTTGATGTACAGGAGGCTATATGGGCCACATACTGTGTATAGGAGGCTATGTGGGGCTTCATGCTGTGCATAACAGGCTATGTGGGGCTCATGCTGTATATGAGAGGCTATGTGATGGCTGATGCTATATAGAAGAGGCTGTGTGGGGCTCATGCTGTATATAGGAGACTATATAGGGCTTATAGTGTATATAGGAGGCTGCGTGGGGCTCATGCTGTATATAGGAGACTATATAGGGCTTATACTGTATATAGGAGGCTGCGTGGGGCTCATACTGTGAATGGTAGACTATATGGGGCACATACTGTATATACCATACTATGTGTAATATCAAACTGTATATAGGAACTATGTGGGGGTCATATTGTATATCAGAGGCTATGTGGGGCTCTTGATGTACAGGAGGCTATATGGGCCACATACTGTGTATAGGAGGCTATGTGGGGCTTCATGCTGTGCATAACAGGCTATGTGGGGCTCATGCTGTATATGAGAGGCTATGTGGTGGCTCATGCTGTATATAAGAGGCTGTGTGGGGCTCATGCTGAAACTTTGAGGCTGTGTAGGGGATCATGCTGTATATAGGAGACTATGTATGGCTCATACTGTATATAGGAGGCTGTGTGGAGCTCATAATGAATTTAGGAGAGTATGTGTAGGTTCATACTGTATATAGGAAGCTATGTGGGGCTCTTGCTGAATATAGGAGGCTATTTGGGAAACATTCTGTATATAGGAGTCTGAAAATGTGAGGCTGTGTAGTGGATCATGATGTACATAAGAGGCTTTGTCGGCCTCATGCTGTACATACCGTAAGAGGCTATGTGGATGTATACTGTATATAGGAGGCTGTGTGGGTGTATACTGTATATAGGGGCTCATACTGTATTTACGAGACTATGTGAGGCACATGTTGTATATTTGAGGCTGTTTGGGGTTAATGCTGTATATGGGTGGTGTGAAGACACAGCATTTCTTCTTAATTACGCCAGACATAAATTCAATTGACACTAGAGACCAGTGAATCTTTGGATATCCACTTTACTTTACTGACGTTTTGGTAAATTGTGACTGCGATCTCGACGGCCATTTTCCTGAAGCCGAGTTCGCATCTCGGCTGCAGGAAAGAGGCCGCCGCGATCTCCATGTGCGCACGCGCGGCATCCCGCGGCCATTTTCCTGAAGCCCCGGGAAGCCGAGAAGAACCATCTGCGCACGCGCGGCCTCACAAAGATGGTCGCGCCCACCGATAAACGGCTGAATAGCGCAGATCGCGCTATTTTCCTTGAAGCTGCGCAGTGGATTCGCCACTTGGACATGCGCACACCACTACGCCACCAACGGAGACCTGGGGGAGAAACAGCGCTGTCACCACGCCCATATGACCTGACCAGCGTGAGTGACAGCCCAAAACGGCGACTTTACAAAGGTATTTCGGCAGCATAGGTGGGGAATAAAGGCTCCAAAATACACTAATGTAAAGCCCAGCTCTGCCCCTATTTAACGCTATTTTTAGCTCTTCTTGAAAAAACGGGGTTACAGGTTCCCTTTAAATAATATTGAAGCCTAGTTTAATCCCCAACAAGTCCAGCACTTTCTGGTATCATCAAAAGGAAATGGTTGGAAATATCACTAGTAGCTGATACTGGTCAGTGGTCACCAATGCAGCCAGTAGAAACCAGTGGAGACCGACCATGGATGTGCCCACAATATCTTTGCAATAGAATCCACAGCAAAATCCACATGATTTGGTTCTGATTTTGCCTCTGTGGATTTTACCGGTGATTTCCTCCTACCGATAATCCAAAGCGATTCAGTTCCGTGTCGATAAATTCTAAGCCTTGGTGAAGGCTCTGTGAGGCAGTCTGTAGGTAAGGGGAACTATTTTGTTCTATTTTTTTTTTAAACCAGTCAAATTTTGAAAAATAATTTTTATCAACTGGACAACCCCTATAAGTCTATAAAACTGTGATTGCCACCTCCACCTGTGCTATATTGTATAGGGTTCTGCAGGACAAGAGTTTGGAAAATTACATTCTTGGCCCTGGCAACCCAGAAATGGGAAATACTTTTTTTTTTATATCTTGCTAAAATAAGTCACAAATGACAAATCTCGTGCATATATTTTTGCCTGTGACTCAGACTTTTCACCCATTTATCTTTAACCTAAGTTCCTTTTTTAGTTAAACATTAGCTAATAGTCAACTTTTAGGGCGAATTTTGTTTTTGTTTCTTTCCATTTGGTCAGCAATATTTATTTTAGCTTTACCTTTAGTTAGTGTTTGAGGATATTTTTCAGATGTGTAGATGTCCGGGTGAGAGGTGATTAGCCCATGGTAGGATTGACCATTGCTCTGAGCGTAGTGGTTCGTGCCAGATGTGTTACTGCCTGCTCAGCTTGTTTCCATCATGGTCAATAATTCATGATTGGCTACTGGTGGTGCTGGTGCTTTTGCTATAAAGGCCGGAGTCACACATGCGAGAAACACGTCCGTGTCTCGCATGTGAAATCCAAGCTCTGGCGCCGGCACTTCGGAGCGGAGCGTGCAGCTCCATGTGTTCCTATGCGGCCGCACGTTCCGCTCCGAAGTGCCGGCCCCAGAGCTTGCTGTTCACATGCGAGACACGGACGTGTTTCTCACATGTGTGACTCCGGCCTAAGTCTCATTTACATGTTCATGAAACACAGTTTGCGTACTTACCATGATACATGAAGTGGACACTGGTCTTCTGACCCTAACTTAACAGCCTCCTATACGCCTACGAGACTGTCAAGTTCGGGTCAAGAGACTGGTGGTCACTTAGTGTATCATGGTCCATATACAGATGTATGAAAAAGCCTTGTCCTGGTGCTGGTCCTGTTATTATTATTATTATTTAATGGCCTTCAGGTCAGTTTCGAGCCATGGCAACTTGATGGATGAACACTCTGTAGGAAGATAGATCTTGTGTAAGCCTAGATAGGTCCACCAGGGCCTTCTCCGCTGTTATATTAATAGCACCAGTAGCGTAGCTACCGGGGGGGGGGGGGGGGGGGGCGGCAGAGGGGGCCATCGCCCCGGGCCCCGCGCTCTGAGGGGGCCGCCCGGAGCTACGCTACTGTAACTGCATCGGCTGCGCGCGCCGATGCAGCTACATTCTGCGACAGGGCAGGGAGAATCAATCTCCCTGCTCTGTCGCTATAGGGCCCCTGAGCAGGCGGGGGGCCCAGTGCCAGCAGTGGGCCCCCCGCCCGTCATCGCAATGTGAGCTGTATCGGCATCTAGCCAATACAGCTCACCGCATTGATGAGGGGAGGAGTGCTGCGCTCCTTCTCCCATCATCCCCCACACTGACAGCGGGCGCGATGACGTCACCGCCCTGCGCCCGCTGTCAGTGGATGAGCGGGAGCAGGGAGCGCCGCTGGAACAAGGAGGAAGGGAGGTGAGTATTTGTTTATTTACAGGATCTGCCTATGGGGGGGGGGGGCGCTGCCTTATATAAAGGATCTGCCTATTTGTGGGGGGAGTGCTGCCTTATTTATAGGATCTGCCTATTGGGGGGGGGCGCTGCCTTATATAAATGATCTGCCTATTTGGGGGGGGTGCTGCCTTATTTATAGGATCTGCCTATTGGGGGGGGGGCGCTGCCTTATATAAATGATCTGCCTATTTGGGGGGGGGGAGTGCTGCCTTATTTATAGGATCTGCCTATTTGGGGGGGAGTGCTGCCTTATTTATAGGATCTGCCTATTGGGGGGGGCGCTGCCTTATATAAATGATCTGCCTATTTGGGGGGGGAGTGCTGCCTTATTTATAGGATCTGCCTATTTGGGGGGGGGGAGTGCTGCCTTATTTATAGGATCTGCCTATGGGGGGGCACTGCCTTATTTATAGGATCTGCCTATTGGGGGGGGCGCTGCCTTATTTATAGGATCTGCCTATTGGGGGGGGCACTGCCTTATATAAATGATCTGCCTATTTGGGGGGGGAGTGCTGCCTTATTTATAGGATCTGCCTATTGGGGGGGGGGCGCTGCCTTATATAAATGATCTGCCTATTTGGGGGGGAGTGCTGCCTTATTTATAGGATCTGCCTATTGGGGGGCACTGCCTTATTTATAGGATCTGCCTATTGGGGGGGGGGCGCTGCCTTATTTATAGGATCTGCCTATTGGGGGGGGCGCTGCCTTATATAAATGATCTGCCTATTTGGGGGGGGGAGTGCTGCCTTATTTATAGGATCTGCCTATTTGGGGGGGGGAGTGCTGCCTTATTTATAGGATCTGCCTATTGGGGGGGGCGCTGCCTTATATAAATGATCTGCCTATTTGGGGGGGAGTGCTGCCTTATTTATAGGATCTGCCTATTGGGAGGGGGGGGGGGCGCTGCCTTATATAAATGATCTGCCTATTTGGGAGGGGAGTGCTGCCTTATTTATAGGATCTGCCTATTGGGGGGGTGTGCTGCCTTATTTATAGGATCTGCCTATTGGGGGGGGCGCTGCCTTATATACATGATCTGCCTATTGGGGGGGGCGCTGCCTTATTTACAGGATCTGCCTATTGGGGGGGCGCTGCCTTATATACATGATCTGCCTATTTGGGGGGGTAGTGCTGCCTTATTTACAGGATCTGCCTATTGAGGGGCGCTGCCTTATATACATGATCTGCCTATTGGGGGGGTGCTGCCTTATATACAGGATCTGCCTATGGGGGGGGGTGCTGCCTTATATACAGGATCTGCCTATTGGGGGGGTGCTGCCTTATATACGTGATCTGCCTATTGGGGGGGGGGTGCTGCCTTATATACAGGATCTGCCTATTGGGGGGGTGCAGCCTTACATACAGGATCTGCCTATTGGGGGGGTGCAGCCTTACATACAGGATCTGCCTATTGGGGAGGGTGCTGCCTTATATACAGTATCTGCATCTGGGGGATGCTGCCTTATATACAGGATCTGCCTATGGGGGTGCTGCTTAATACTACAGGGTCTGCCTATGGGGGTACTGTCTTATACTACAGGGTCTGCCTATGGGGGTACTGTCTTATACTACAGGGTCTGCCTATGGGGGTACTGTCTTATACTACAGGGTCTGCCTATGGGGGTACTGTCTTATACTACAGGGTCTGCCTATGGGGGTACTGTCTTATACTACAGGGTCTGCCTATGGGGGTACTGTCTTATACTACAGGGTCTGCCTATGGGGGTTACTGTCTTATACTACAGGGTCTGCCTATGGGGGTACTATCTTATACTACAGGGTCTGCCTATGGGGGTACTGTCTTATACTACAAGGGCTGCCTATGGGGTGCTGCCTTATACTACAGGGTCTGCCTATGGGGGTACTGTCTTATACTACAAGGGCTGCCTATGGGGTGCTGCCTTATACTACAGGGTCTGCCTATGGGGTACTGTCTTATACTACAGGGTCTGCCGATAGGGGTGCTATCTTATACTGCAGGGTCTGCCTATGGGGTGCTGCCTTGTACTATATTGAGGACTATCTGGCACATTATACTATATGGAGGGTATCTATGGGGCCATCACACAGTGAAGGGGCATCATACAGTGTGGGGATTACAGTGAGTGGGCCATCATATAGTGTTGGAGCCATCAAACAGTTTGGAGGCTAATAAGGGGTCAGTATACTGTGTGGGTGGTACTATACAGTTAGGGGGCATTATACTTTGTATAGGGGAGCTATACAGGGGGGAGACTGAGGACATTATTATTAAATGTAAAGTGGGCACTTATTGTTATAGGGGAACTCAGGTTACTGTGACTATCAAAGGGGCACACAGGGCAATATTACTTTCTAGAGGGCAAAATGTGGGCACTAATTTCTAGGGCACTTGCACCCGGCATTACTTTAGAGGGTACAGAGAACCACACAGCAGGTGCAGTAATAGGGACACATACGGCAGCAGCGGCTCAGTATTGGGGTATCAGGTGCAGTAATAGGGACACATATGGCAGCAGCGGCTCAGTATTGGGGTATCAGGGGCAGTAATAGGGACACATACGGCAGCAGTGGCTCAGTATTGGGGTATCAGGTGCAGTAATAGGGACACATACGGCAGCAGCGGCTCAGTATTGGGGTATCAGGTGCAGTAATAGGGACACATACGGCAGCAGAGGCTCAGTATTGGGGTATCAGGGGCAGTAATAGGGACACATACGGCAGCAGTGGCTCAGTATTGGGGTATCAGGTGCAGTAATAGGGACACATACAGCAGCAGCGGCTCAGTATTGGGGTATCAGGTGTAATAATAGGGACACATACGGCAGCAGCGGCTCAGTATTGGGGCATCAGGTGTAATAATAGGGACACATACAGCAGCAGCGGCTCAGTATTGGGGTATCAGGTGCAGTAATAGGGACACATACGGCAGCAGAGGCTCAGTATTGGGGCATCAGGTGTAATAATAGGGACACATACAGTAGCAGCGGCTCAGTATTGGGGTATCAGGTGCAGTAATAGGGACACATACGGCAGCAGCGGCTCAGTATTGGGGTATCAGGGGCCGTAATAGGGACACATACAGCAGCCGGGGCTCAGTATTGGGGTACCAGGTGCAGTAATAGGGACACATACGGCAGCAGCTCAGTATTGGGGTATCAGGTGCAGTAATAGGGACACATACGGCAGCAGCGGCTCAGTATTGGGGTATCAGGTGCACTAATAGGGACACATACGGCAGCAGCTCAGTATTGGGGTATCAGGTGCAGTAATAGGGACACATACGGCAGCAGCGGCTCAGTATTGGAGTACCAGGTGCAGTAATAGGGACACATACGGCAGCAGCTCAGTATTGGGGTATCAGGTGCAGTAATAGGGACACATACGGCAGCAGCGGCTCAGTATTGGGGTACCAGATGCAGTAATAGGGACACATACGGCAGCAGCTCAGTATTGGGGTATCAGGTGCAGTAATAGGGACACATACGGCAGCAGCGGCTCAGTATTGGGGTATCAGGTGCACTAATAGGGACACATACGGCAGCAGCTCAGTATTGGGGTATCAGGTGCAGTAATAGGGACACATACGGCAGCAGCTCAGTATTGGGGTATCAGGTGCAGTAATATGGACACATACGGCAGCAGCGGCTCAGTATTGGGGTATCAGGTGCAGTAATAGGGACACATACGGCAGCAGCGGCTCAGTATTGGGGTATCAGGTGTAGTAATAGGGACACATACGGCAGCAGCGGCTCAGTATTGGGGTATCAGGTGTAGTAATAGGGACACATACGGCAGCAGTGGCTCAGTATTGGGGTATCAGGTGCAGTAATAGGGACACATACGGCAGCAGCGGCTCAGTATTGGGGTATCAGGTGTAGTAATAGGGACACATACAGCAGCGGCGGCTCAGTATTGGGGTATCAGGTGTAGTAATAGGGACACATACGGCAGCAGTGGCTCAGTATTGGGGTATCAGGTGTAGTAATAGGGACACATACGGCAGCAGTGGCTCAGTATTGGGGTATCAGGTGCAGTAATAGGGACACATACGGCAGCAGCGGCTCAGTATTGGGGTATCGGGTGCAGTAATAGGGACACATACGGCAGCAGCGGCTCAGTATTGGGGTATCAGGTGCAGTAATAGGGACACATACGGCAGCAGCGGCTCAGTATTGGGGTATCAGGTGTAGTAATAGGGACACATACGGCAGCAGCGGCTCAGTATTGGGGTATCAGCAGGATGAGGAGTTTGTGCAGGTTGGGAATAGATGGTGATGGGACTGGAATATTAGAAGTGAAATGTGTCTTTGTTGTATTCTCTGCAGATGAGTCCTGGCTGGAAGAAGTTGTCATGTCAGTCTGGGCCAGATGGAAAAGACATGAAAAGTGAACGATTCCATCATAAAGGACATCAGCGGTAAGACATTATCTGTAACTGTGCTGTGATCTCTTACATGTTCTGTAGGACTGGTATCTACTGCTGACCATATGGCGGTAATATCCATGTTGGTCTTTATATAGAGATCATCTTCAATAATAGCACATCTGCTGAAGTTCTCCTCCACTATTAGGGCGCGTCACCCAGTTATAATCAAAGTTACCTGTTTAGGGGCCCACTCAGAAGCTTCGCCCCCCCATAACCAAAACCCTAGCTACGCCTCTGAATAGCACCAAGCCATCAAGTTGCTGCTCTCCCTCTTCGTTTTGTTCCTTCTATTCTTCTGACCATGATGTCCTTCTCCAGTGATCGCGCTCTTCGTATGATGTGTCCATAGTAGGCTACTCATAGCTTGGTGATCTTTGCTTCAAAACTCCCTTGACTTGGTCTTCTCCCGGCTTTGCTCAGTGGATGATTTCACAAACTCCCCTCTCCCACTCTCTGACCACCACCTTCTTTCATTCTCTATCAAGAACTGCCATCCCGCTCAGGTCACCCCCATTTTCCACACTTATAGAAACATACAGGCCATTAACACCCAGGAACTTATGAAGAACTTGCAGTCCTTATTGGCCCCAATCTCCTCCATCTCATGTCCTGATTCTGCTCTGAAGCATTACAATGAAACCCTGCAAAGTGCCCTGGATGAAGCTGCTCCTCCTATACATAAAACAACTCGGCACAGACGGCAACAACCGTGGCACACGCTGCAAACACGTTTCATGCAGCGGTGCTCCAGGTGCGCAGAACGTCTGTGGAAAAAATCTAATCTACCCGAAGATTTCATCCATTATAAGTTCATGCTAAAGACATACAATTCTGCCCTTCACCTCTCCAAACAAACCTACTTCAACACCCTCATCACCTCCCTGTCCAATAACCCTAAACGTCTCTTTGACACGTTCCAGTCCCTACTCAACCCAAGAGCGCAGGCCCCAACCACGGATCTCCGTGCTGACGATCTGGCCAATTACTTCAAAGAAAAAATTGACCATATTCGACAGGAAATCATCTCCCAATCTCTTCATACCATGCACTGTCCTCCCTCCCCCAGTGCATCTAGTTCACTCTCTGACTTTGAACCAGTTACAGAAGAAGAAGTAAGCAGGCTCCTTGCATCTTCTCGCCCGACCACTTGCACCAGTGACCCCATTCCGTCACATCTCCTCCAGTCCCTTTCCCCGGCTGTCACCTCTCACCTAACAAAAATATTCAACCTTTCCCTCACTTCCGGTATTTTTCCCTCCTCATTTAAGCATGCCATCATACATCCATTACTTAAAAAACCATCCCTCGACCAAAACTGTGCCGCTAATTATAGACCTGTCTCTAATCTTCCCTTCATCTCTAAACTCCTCGAACGCCTGGTCCACTCCCGTCTTACCCACTATCTCTCAGATAACTCTCTTCTCGACCCTCTTCAATCTGGCTTCCGCTCTTTACACTCTACTGAAATTGCCCTCACTAAAGTCTCTAATGACCTACTAACAGCTAAATCTAATGGTCACTACTCCATGCTAATTCTCTTGGATCTCTCTGCAGCATTTGATACTGTGGATCATCAGCTCCTCCTCACTATGCTCCGCTCCATCGGCCTCAAGGACACCGTTCTCTCCTGGTTCTCCTCCTATCTCTCTGACCGATCCTTCACTGTATGTTTTGCTGGTTCCTCCTCCTCTCACCTTCCCCTTACTGTTGGGGTTCCTCAAGGATCAGTCCTAGGCCCCCTCCTCTTCTCTTTGTATACTGCCCATATTGGACAAACAATCAGTAGATTTGGTTTCCAGTACCATCTCTATGCTGACGACACCCAATTATACACTTCTTCTCCTGATCTCACGCCTGCCTTATTAGAAAACACCAGTGATTGTCTTACCGCTGTCTCTAGCATCATGTCCTCCCTCTATCTGAAACTAAACCTGTCAAAAACTGAACTCCTCGTGTTTTCTCCCTCTACTAACCTACCTTTGCCTGACATTGCCATCTCCGTGTGCGGTTCCACCATTACTCCAAAGCAACATGCCCGCTGCCTTGGGGTCATCCTTGATTCTGACCTTTCATTCACCCCCCACATCCGATCACTGGCTCGCTCTTCTTACCTGCATCTCAAAAACATTTCTAGAATTCGCCCTTTTCTTACTTTCGACTCTGCAAAAACTCTTACTGTTTCACTTATTCATTCTCGTCTGGACTATTGTAACTCTCTACTAATCGGCCTCCCTCTTACCAAACTCTCCCCGCTCCAATCTGTCCTGAATGCTGCTGCCAGGATCATATTCCTCACCAACCGTTACACCAATGCCTCTACCTTGTGCCAGTCATTACACTGGTTACCCATCCACTCCAGAATCCAGTACAAAACTACTACCCTCATCCACAAAGCGCTCCATGGCTCCGCACCACCCTACATCTCCTCTCTGGTCTCAGTCCACCACCCTACCCGTGCCCTCCGCTCCGCTGATGACCTCAGGTTAGCATCCTCAATAATCAGAACCTCCCACTCCCGTCTCCAAGACTTTACACGTGCTGCGCCGATTCTTTGGAATGCACTACCTAGGATAATACGATTAATCCCCAATCCCCACAGTTTTAAGCGTGCCCTAAAAACTCATTTGTTCAGACTGGCCTACCGCCTCAATGCATTAACCTAACGATCCCTGTGTGGCCTATAAAAAAAAAAAAAAACTTAACTGGTTCATGCAGCTTTACATGAACACCCAAGCCTTACACTATGGCTGGTCCGAATAACTATAGCAATTGTTACCATCCACCTTTCGTGTCTCCCCTTTTCCTCATAGTTTGTAAGCTTACGAGCAGGGCCCTCATTCCTCTTGGTATCTGTTTTGAACTGTATTTCTGTTATGCTGTAATGTCTATTGTATGTACAAGTCCCCTCTATAATTTGTAAAGCGCTGCGGAATATGTTGGCGCTATATAAATAAAAATTATTATTATTATTATTATATAAGTGACATGTCTGGCTTGACTTGTTCCAAAATTGATTTCTTTGTTCTTCTTGCCATCCATGGTATTGATAGCATACTTCTCCAGCACCACATATCGAAGGTGTCAATTCTTCTTCTGTATTGTTTCTTTATCGCCCAGGTTTCGCATCCATATGTTACCACAGAAAAGACCAAACTATGTATGAGTTGTGTCTTCGTCACCTGCTAAATGTTCCTGATGGTTCTTCATGGTTCTACAAATGACCTAAGACTAACATCCCCCGTAATCCGAACCTCGCACCTCCGTCTCCAAGACTTCTCTCGTGCTGCGCCAGCTCTCTGGAATGCACTTCCTCAGACGATCAGACTGATACCTAGCCCCGACCTATTCAAGCACGCTTTAAAAACCCATCTCTTCAAACAAGCCTACCACATCAACTACTCAGTAAACTAACTTTGTCCTGTTCCCTCCTTCCAAATATTATCTGCATGTGAATCTGCACCCTACTATTCATCTGTCTCCACACCCTCCATGCACATGATAACTGCACTTGATACTTGACTATTGCACTTAAACACACGGGCTGATGACCGGATCATGCAGCTTTATATGAAAATCCCTATTTATTATAATTGCCAGACCTGAAATAACGAGCACTTTTCACCTATTGTGTCCCCCCATTTCCTTGTAGATTGTAAGCTTGCGAGCAGGGACCTCACCCCTAATGTCACTGTTTAAATTTTTTGTCCTAATTTTTACTGAATTTGTTGTCTGTACATGTCCCTGCTTAATTGTAAAGTGCTGCGGAATATGTTGGCGCTATTAAATAAAATTTATTATTATTATTATGGTTCTCTGATGTTCACAGGAGCTTGGAGCTGTTACCTCTTGCACTACTTGTACAGACTGGAGAAATGAGCCACTTTCTTCTTCAGTAGAGGGAGAAAATAAAGCCTCAATTGGCTTTTATAGCAGAGGGTAAAAAAAAAATCTAAAAGTCTTCTGTATCTTTGTTTTCTTGGGTGCTTTGTAGCAAATGATCATGGACAACAATAGACAACTGGTACAGTGAGAATCCATTGTTCCGTGTATCAGGGTGTTCGCACGTGGGATAGCAAGAGAACATGCCATAAATATCCTATAAATGCAGGAATAAAGAGGTGGCTCCATATGTGCCGCTCTGTACGTTCATTTTTATGGGAACCTGGAGTGTGCTTGGGACATGCAATTATTAAACATTGATGGCCTGTTGATGCCATAAATGTCTGAAGGGATAACCATTTTATTCTTTCCCAACCAGAATGTTTGTAAGAAATGCCAGAGAACGAGTCGTCGTCTGTTTCTTTTTCTTATTATTTCTGTCTTTCCAACTTAAGGTACCGTCATATTAAGCTACGCTGCAGCGATATAGACAACGAGCCGATCGCTGCAGCGTCGCTGTTTAGGTCGCTAGGAGACGTCAAACACCGGCAACAGTAGAACGATGCAGGAGCGATCCAGTGACGTACTTACTGTTCTCGCTGGTTGTTGCTCCATGAAAAACCATTGCTGGCATCGTTGCTTTTGCTGTCAAACATGACGAATCACGCCGACCTGACAACCAAATAAAGTTCCGGAATTCTAGCTCCGACCAGCGATGTCACAGCCGGATCCTGATCGCTGCTGCGTGTCAAACACAACGAGATCGCTATCCAGGACGCTGCAACGTCACGGATCGTTGTAGTTCTCGTTGGAAAGTTGCTCAGTGTGAAGGTACCTTTAGTCCTTCAAGAGCAAGGTGGTAAGAGATGTTGCTTAAGGTACCGTTACACTAAACGACTTACCAACGATCACGACCAGCGATACGACCTGGCCGTGATTGTTGGTAAGTCGTTGTGTGGTCGCTGGGGGCTGTCACACAGACCGCTCTCTCCAGCGACCAACGATCCGGGGAACGACTTCGGCATCGTTGAAACTGTCTTCAACGACGCCGAAGTCCCCCTGCAGCACCCGGGTAACCAGGGTAAACATCGGGTTACTAAGTGCAGGGCCACGCTTTGTAACCTGATATTTACCCTGGTTACCATTGTAAAAGTAAAAAAAAAAAACAGTACATACTCACATTCCGATGTCTGTCACGTCCCCCGGCGTCAGCTTCCCGCACTGACTGTGTCAGCGCCGTCCGTAAAGCAGAGCACAGCGGTGATGTCACCGCTGTGCTCTGCTTTACAGAGTCAAAGTAATCACTGCACTCGTATAGTTTCAAGTTGCATATATCAAAAGTTTATTTGGTTTGGGTCAGTAGATAAATGCTTGGCGAATTTAACGTTTCGGCCAGCCCGTGGCCTTGCTCACAAAATCGCTGTAACAAGCAAAAAAGACAAACAAAATATCACAAACAAATAAGTACACATATACATATTTACATATTTACATGAATGAATACATGTCAAAGACACTGGCAGCCAATGGTAGGACAAATATATCCAAATAAAGAGCACAAACTGCATCCGGTAAGTGAAGTCCAAAAGGATAAGAAGTCACAGAGATCAATGAGACTGGTTTGAAAGAAATGTATATATGTGATATGGAGCCAAACAAGGCAAGAGAACATACCCTAATGGAAATCTGTTGTTTAAAGTAAGGATACCGTATGGCTGATGAGTCAGATAGGAGGACCCAAATGTGTAACCTGGAAGGAACAATGTACCATAAGGTTGCAATAAAAACAGTATATATATACAAATATACACCTGGAGTGTGCAAAAGTGGGATATTATCCGTCGATCTCAAAAGAGAGGTGTTATATGGGAATGCTGTAGTCTGGCTAGATCCAGAGAGAAGACCCCATTGATTGTCACCTTAATTATCAGGGAGGGAGGGGGGATGGTGCCCCAGGTCAATATGTACTTAGTTATATGGGACATAAGGGTGGACTATGTGCCAAAGACATACTGCAATCATACTAACCAAACTGATGTGGTATAAACGCTTGCCCGTGCACTACAGCTGTAATTCCAGCCGGAGGGTAAACAATTGCTGAAATAGAGGTTAGATATATATGAGAGTAAGAGGGGGGGGGAAATTCATGGGTTTCCAGTTTGTGGTCACATAAAGAAGGCTTATAGGGTACCTGTCGTATATATACACTCAGGAGTACAGATCAGGCTGTGTACAGTCATGGCCAGAAGTTTTGAGAATGACAGCAAAATTATATTTTCACATGATCTGCTGCCCTCTGGTTTTTATTAGTGTTTGTCTGATGTTTATATCACATACAGAAATATAATTGCAATCATATTATGAGTACCAATAGGTTATATTGACAGTTAGAATGAGTTAATGCAGCAAGTCAATATTTGCAGTGTTGACCCTTCTTCTTCAAGACCTCTGCAATTCTCCCTGGCATGCTCTCAATCAACTTCTGGACCAAATCCAGAATGATAGCAGTCCATTATTGCATAATCAATGCTTGCATTTTGCCAGAATTTGTTGGTTTTTGTTTGTCCACCCGTCTCTTGATGATTGACCACAAGTTCTCAATGGGATTTAGATCTGGGGAGTTTCCAGGCCATGGACCCAAAATCTCTATGTTTTGTTCCATGAGCCATTTAGTTAGCACCTTTGCTTTATGGCAAGGTGCTCCATCATGCTGGAAAAGGCATTGTTGGGCGCCAAACTGCTCTTGGACGGTTGGGAGAAGTTGCTCTTGGAGGACATTCTGGTACCATTCTTTATTCATGGCTGTGTTTTTAGGCAAGACTGTAAGTGAGCCGATTCCCTTGGCTGAGAAGCAACCCCACACATGAATAGTTTCAGGATGCTTTACAGTTGGCATGAGACAAGACTGGTGGGAGCGCTCACCTCTTCGTCTCCGAATAAGCTGTTTTCCAGATGTCCCAAACTATCGAAAAGGGGATTCATCAGAGAAAATGACTTTGCCCCAGTCCTCAGCAGTCCACTCCCTGTACCTTTTGCAGAATATCAGTCGGTCCCTGATGTTTTTTCTGGAGAGAAGTGGCTTCTTTGCTGCCCTCCTTGAAACCAGGCCTTGCTCAAAGAGTCTCCACCTCACAGTGCGTGCAGAAGCACTCACACCAGCCTGCTGCCATTCCTGAGCAAGCTCGGCACTGCTGGTAGTCCGATCCCACAGCTGAAACAGTTTGAAGATACGGTCCTGGCGCTTGCTGGTCTTTCTTGGGCGCCCTGGAGCCTTTTTGACAACAATGGAAGCTCTCTCCTTGAAGTTCTTGATGATGCGATAGATTGTTGACTGAGGTGCAATCTTTATAGCTGCGATACTCTTCCCTGTTAGGCCATTTTTGTGCAGTGCAATGATGGCTGCACGTGTTTCTTTAGAGATAACCATGGTTAACTGAAGAAAAACAATGATACCAAGCACCAGCCTCCTTTTAAAGTGTCCAGTGATGTCAGTCTTACTTAATCATGACTGATTGATCGCCAGCCCTGTCCTCATCAACACCCACATCTGTGTTAATGGATCAATCACTAAAACGATGTTAGCTGCTCCTTTTAAGGCAGGACTGCAATGATGTTGAAATGTGTTTTGGGGGTTAAAGTTCATTTTCTGGGCAAATATTGACTTTGCAAGTACAGTAATTGCTGTTAAGCTGATCACTCTGACATTCAGGAGTATATGCAAATTGCCATTAGAAAAAATGAAGCAGTAGACTTTGGAAAAATTAATATTTGTCTCATTCTCAAAACTTTTGGCCATGACTGTAGATCATGTGCCTTCTGGACTATCCCAGGAAAAGCCGGGGAATATAGTGCTGTGGGCAAGAGGATAATAGATGGCTGAGACCCAGGGCAAGGAGTTAGTTAATAGATACAAGCTTGCTGTCCCATGAGGCCCCTTGAAATACCTGTCTCACATATGGAATCAGGGGCACAGATCAGGTGGTATAATCCCTGTATGGTTTGGTATGTCCCAGATGAAGTCAATGGTAATATCACTGTGGGCAAGAGGATAACAGTGCTAAAAAGTCCCAAGTGAGGTACTGGTTCACTTATCTGTAGGTAGTGCTGGGGTCTCACATCTGTTCTCCTCGTTCCTGTGTGCAGAGCAAGCGTTGGTGGCCAGGTGGAGGGTGCCGACACAGACCTGTGTCAAGGCAGTGGGTAGGCTGATCCTGGTGCTGTGTGCAGGGCTTATGTGGCTCTCTGGCCGGTCATGTGACCGGATATGCAGGGGGAAGCTGGCACCTGCGCAGAAGCTACTAGGCCAGTGCTACTGTGATGTGTGTGAGTCACAGTGCTACCATGCTGTGTGGCCCTGATGTGTTAATGTGGGGGAGGAGCCCAACTGTCCCTGGCCATTGTGTACAACTAAAAGGTTCAGGACAGAGCCTATGTGTTATAAGACGTTATCATATACATTCATTAGGGACAGGCAGATATAATGTACCACTGGGAGGATGGAAAGCAACTACCAATACACAGATGATATATACAGTCATGTTAAGTTACACAAATATACTGTTGGTAGGAGTCCAAACTAATAAACAAAAGAAATGAAATAATGGAAAAAAGGAAATAAATGAAAATAAAGTATAAGGAAGAATACAGTAAATGAATGAAAACAAAGTTTGGGAAAATGATAAAAATAAAAAATGAAATTTGAAAAAAAACTAATAGATCTAAAAACGGGGGACATAAAACTGATACCATATTTTTGGGAAAAAAAAAAAAAAAAAAAAAAAAAGGGACACTATAGAAAATGCTATAGAACCTGAAAAAATGAAACTTATGTAGGAACTAATGGGGTATGCATCTTACCGGCTTGGAGGAACCTGTTGCAGATGTTGTTTGTGCAAGAGGACATTAGGTCTATATGGGAGATAAAATGACATTAGCCTGAGAGGACATAAAGTCTACATGGGAGATAAAATTAGGTTAGCCAGTCTATCTCACGGTTCAGGCCACGCGGATGTAAGGTATCGAGAGTGTATATCCAGAACGTCTCACGTTGTTTTAATAGTTTCACATGGTTACCTCCTCGCCTCGGACGTGGGACTTTTTCTATGACCTGAAACCTTAGTTGTGCTACATTGTGGTTGGCTTCTTTGAAGTGAAGGGGGAGGGGGAGCCATAGTTTGCCACACCGAATTGTGGACTTAGGCTAGATATGCGATCCCTTATTGCCTGAGTGGTCTCCCCTACATATAATAGCCCACAGGGGCATTTTATAATGTAGACTACAAATTTGGTTTCGCAGGTATAGTGATCTTTTATTTTGTATGACTTACCAGTCCGTGGGTGCACCACTTCACTGCCCTTGATCACGTTAGAGCAACTCATGCAGCCCAAGCATGGAAAGGTCCCAGTGCGTTTATGTCCCGAGAGTGTTCTATCCATAAGTGTTTTTTGTGTGCCTAGGTCAGCTCGAACGACCCTGTCGCGTATATTCCTGGGCCTCCTGGTACACATCAATGGGGGTTCCTTGAATACGGGAATGGTTGGATAGGCTCTATTCAAGAGTGGCCAATGTGCCCGGATTAAATTGTGTATTTTACGCATTGTAGGGTGGTGTCCATGTACAAATGGAAGTCTCGGGTTTTTTTGAGAGTCTAATGCCTTATTTTCTATTTCCTCCAGAGCTCTAGTGGACTCCGTGTTGAGGAGGTCAACGGGATAGTTACGGGCCTTGAACTTATCTGACATCTCTTGTAACCTAGTTACTTTTACTTCGGGGTTTGAGACAATTCTGGATACTCTCTTAAATTGAGACCTTGGAAGGCTGTCCTTAGTGGATTTAGGATGGCAGCTGTTATAGAGTAGAAGGCTATTGCAGTCAGTCGGTTTTGAATAGATATCTGTGCTCAAATTACCCAAAGAGTCTTTGAGGACTTTAGTGTCCAAGAAGGTGACTACACTGTCGTGGTATGAGAGTGTGAAAGTGAGTTCTGGTCTGGTGGTATTGATATGATTGTGGAACTCTTGAAGGCTGGTATAGTCACCTCGCCAGATACAGAATATATCATCGATATATCTGTACCAGGTCAGTGCGTGCTGCTGAAAAATGGGGTTTGAATATACGTGCTCCCTCTCGAATCTGTCCATATACAGATTTGCATACGCCGGGGCCACATTCGACCCCATGGCGGTACCACAGGTCTGTACAAAGAAGTCATCCTCAAATAGGAAAAAGTTCTCCCTAAGTACCAAATTCAAGAGGTCTATGCAAAGATCATGGGTATTGATATCAATTTCTGCTTCCTGTAAGGTAAGTGAGACAGCTGCGATACCCCTATCATGTACGATAGAGGTATAGAGACTATTTACATCCAATGTGCACAAAAGACTGTCAGGTGGGATATTGGAGATGTTGCGAATTTTGGACAGAAAATCACTGGTGTCCAACACAAATGATTTTGTCAACCGGGTGTAAGGTGTAAGTAATTTCTCTAGAAATTTGGAAAGAGGGTTGAGGACTGAGTCAGTTGATGCTACAATGGGACGGCCGGGAGGATTCTGGAGGTTTTTGTGGATTTTCGGGAGGATGTATAATACTGGAGTTACTGGGTGCTGGTTAATGAGGAAAGTCTTTGTTTTGGTGTCAATGGTTCCTAGACCCATGTGTTTGTCAATCACAGTATTAATTTTCCGTTGTATGGAATATGTGGGATCCCCCGGCAGCTTTTTGTAGGTGTCTTGGTCTGATAACTGTCTCCTAACCTCAGTGACATAGTGATGTCTGTTCATAACAACAATGGCTCCCCCTTTGTCCGCCGGTTTAATCACGATGTTCCTGTTCTCACTCAATGAATCAAGTGCTTGTTTTTCTAAGGGATTGAGATTATGGCGGACGGGGAGGAGACCAAGACGTTGTTCATGTATGGTCCCCTTGATATCCCTATCTAGGAGATCAATGAATGTTTCCACCGCATGGTTAGACTTGGGTGGGACAAAAGTACTAGGATTTCTTAAGCCTAATGATCCTATAGTGATTTTGGCATCCTCTCTCTGACTAGATGAAGTGCCTAGTCTATTGACTACTGGATTGGAGGTCTCCTCAAAGTGTACCTTGAGTCTTATGTTTCTATAGAAACGTTGAAGGTCCCTCTCTAGTTGGAATGAGTCCCATTTGGGAGTTGGACAAAAAGATAGACCCATGTTCAAGACCTTGAGTTCTAGAGGAGAAAGGGTGTAGTCAGAGATATTTACTACAGAGTTTGGACTCCTACCTGTGATCTCAACGTCATGTGGCGATCCCCGTTTCTTCTTCCTTCCCCTCCTTGTGGGCGCGCGGCTTGTCCTAAAAAACGCGGTCCTGCTGTTTGAGCCCCACCAGTCTCGCTGCCGGATCCTGCAGAGGAGCCTCCGGCTGGCGAGGAGCCCCCTGAGGGGTAATTCCCTCCTGGTGTGCGTCGAAACCTTGATCTTGTTCGTCGGGGAACTGTATCCTCCCATCGATACACTTTATTAGATAGGTAGTCCTCGGTGTCCCTTTGGAATTTTGTGCGTTTCCTCTCCTCTAGGGTTCGTTGGTAGGTGGCGAGGCTGGAGTCTATTTTGTTTTTAAGTGTAGAAAGTTCTGTGGTGCTCAAGGTAGATGTTAGTTGAGTTTCTATGCTCTCTATTTTCTCTTCGGTGCTTTTTATGGCCTCTTGTAGGTATTCAATAGTCAGTAGTATTATGTCAAAGGAGCACTTATTTAAAATTTTTTGGAATGTAGCACAATATTTTTCATTGTCCGAAAATAATGTTGGACGTAGATTGCAGCGTAAACCCCGAGGTATTCTGGCTTGTCGATGGTATTCTCCCAATGTTGCACAATGTAGGTCGTAGCCAATGAGTTTCTTCCTCTCTCTCTCCCAATCTCTCGACTTCACGTCCTTGCTTGGTAGATGGAGAAAATCAGTTTTTGTCTTTATCTTGGATAGAATAGTAGAACCTGTAGATTCATCATATACGTATGTCTCGGCTGACATGGATTCGATTGGTGCTTATAACTAAAAAAGTAATAACTTGTAGAGAATCTGGAAAGCTAGCACTCAATCTATATAGTTCACGGTGCCAGTGAACGGGACACTAAATCCCACAAGTCATAGAGTCAAAGTAATCACTGCACTCGTATAGTTTCAAGTTGCATATATCAAAAGTTTATTTGGTTTGGGTCAGTAGATAAATGCTTGGCGAATTTAACGTTTCGGCCAGCCCGTGGCCTTGCTCACAAAATCGCTGTAACAAGCAAAAAAGACAAACAAAATATCACAAACAAATAAGTACACATATACATATTTACATATTTACATGAATGAATACATGTCAAAGACACTGGCAGCCAATGGTAGGACAAATATATCCAAATAAAGAGCACAAACTGCATCCGGTAAGTGAAGTCCAAAAGGATAAGAAGTCACAGAGATCAATGAGACTGGTTTGAAAGAAATGTATATATGTGATATGGAGCCAAACAAGGCAAGAGAACATACCCTAATGGAAATCTGTTGTTTAAAGTAAGGATACCGTATGGCTGATGAGTCAGATAGGAGGACCCAAATGTGTAACCTGGAAGGAACAATGTACCATAAGGTTGCAATAAAAACAGTATATATATACAAATATACACCTGGAGTGTGCAAAAGTGGGATATTATCCGTCGATCTCAAAAGAGAGGTGTTATATGGGAATGCTGTAGTCTGGCTAGATCCAGAGAGAAGACCCCATTGATTGTCACCTTAATTATCAGGGAGGGAGGGGGGATGGTGCCCCAGGTCAATATGTACTTAGTTATATGGGACATAAGGGTGGACTATGTGCCAAAGACATACTGCAATCATACTAACCAAACTGATGTGGTATAAACGCTTGCCCGTGCACTACAGCTGTAATTCCAGCCGGAGGGTAAACAATTGCTGAAATAGAGGTTAGATATATATGAGAGTAAGAGGGGGGGGGAAATTCATGGGTTTCCAGTTTGTGGTCACATAAAGAAGGCTTATAGGGTACCTGTCGTATATATACACTCAGGAGTACAGATCAGGCTGTGTACAGTCATGGCCAGAAGTTTTGAGAATGACAGCAAAATTATATTTTCACATGATCTGCTGCCCTCTGGTTTTTATTAGTGTTTGTCTGATGTTTATATCACATACAGAAATATAATTGCAATCATATTATGAGTACCAATAGGTTATATTGACAGTTAGAATGAGTTAATGCAGCAAGTCAAAATTTGCAGTGTTGACCCTTCTTCTTCAAGACCTCTGCAATTCTCCCTGGCATGCTCTCAATCAACTTCTGGACCAAATCCTGAATGATAGCAGTCCATTATTGCATAATCAATGCTTGCATTTTGCCAGAATTTGTTGGTTTTTGTTTGTCCACCCGTCTCTTGATGATTGACCACAAGTTCTCAATGGGATTTAGATCTGGGGAGTTTCCAGGCCATGGACCCAAAATCTCTATGTTTTGTTCCATGAGCCATTTAGTTAGCACCTTTGCTTTATGGCAAGGTGCTCTATCATGCTGGAAAAGGCATTGTTGGGCGCCAAACTGCTCTTGGACGGTTGGGAGAAGTTGCTCTTGGAGGACATTCTGGTACCATTCTTTATTCATGGCTGTGTTTTTAGGCAAGACTGTAAGTGAGCCGATTCCCTTGGCTGAGAAGCAACCCCACACATGAATAGTTTCAGGATGCTTTACAGTTGGCATGAGACAAGACTGGTGGGAGCGCTCACCTCTTCGTCTCCGAATAAGCTGTTTTCCAGATGTCCCAAACTATCGAAAAGGGGATTCATCAGAGAAAATGACTTTGCCCCAGTCCTCAGCAGTCCACTCCCTGTACCTTTTGCAGAATATCAGTCGGTCCCTGATGTTTTTTCTGGAGAGAAGTGGCTTCTTTGCTGCCCTCCTTGAAACCAGGCCTTGCTCAAAGAGTCTCCACCTCACAGTGCGTGCAGAAGCACTCACACCAGCCTGCTGCCATTCCTGAGCAAGCTCGGCAACGGCTGGTAGTCCGATCCCACAGCTGAAACAGTTTGAAGATACGGTCCTGGCGCTTGCTGGTCTTTCTTGGGTGCCCTGGAGCCTTTTTGACAACAATGGAAGCTCTCTCCTTGAAGTTCTTGATGATGCGATAGATTGTTGACTGAGGTGCAATCTTTATAGCTGCGATACTCTTCCCTGTTAGGCCATTTTTGTGCAGTGCAATGATGGCTGCACGTGTTTCTTTAGAGATAACCATGGTTAACTGAAGAAAAACAATGATACCAAGCACCAGCCTCCTTTTAAAGTGTCCAGTGATGTCAGTCTTACTTAATCATGACTGATTGATCGCCAGCCCTGTCCTCATCAACACCCACATCTGTGTTAATGGATCAATCACTAAAACGATGTTAGCTGCTCCTTTTAAGGCAGGACTGCAATGATGTTGAAATGTGTTTTGGGGGTTAAAGTTCATTTTCTGGGCAAATATTGACTTTGCAAGTACAGTAATTGCTGTTAAGCTGATCACTCTGACATTCAGGAGTATATGCAAATTGCCATTAGAAAAAATGAAGCAGTAGACTTTGGAAAAATTAATATTTGTCTCATTCTCAAAACTTTTGGCCATGACTGTAGATCATGTGCCTTCTGGACTATCCCAGGAAAAGCCGGGGAATATAGTGCTGTGGGCAAGAGGATAATAGATGGCTGAGACCCAGGGCAAGGAGTTAGTTAATAGATACAAGCTTGCTGTCCCATGAGGCCCCTTGAAATACCTGTCTCACATATGGAATCAGGGGCACAGATCAGGTGGTATAATCCCTGTATGGTTTGGTATGTCCCAGATGAAGTCAATGGTAATATCACTGTGGGCAAGAGGATAACAGTGCTAAAAAGTCCCAAGTGAGGTACTGGTTCACTTATCTGTAGGTAGTGCTGGGGTCTCACATCTGTTCTCCTCGTTCCTGTGTGCAGAGCAAGCGTTGGTGGCCAGGTGGAGGGTGCCGACACAGACCTGTGTCAAGGCAGTGGGTAGGCTGATCCTGGTGCTGTGTGCAGGGCTTATGTGGCTCTCTGGCCGGTCATGTGACCGGATATGCAGGGGGAAGCTGGCACCTGCGCAGAAGCTACTAGGCCAGTGCTACTGTGATGTGTGTGAGTCACAGTGCTACCATGCTGTGTGGCCCTGATGTGTTAATGTGGGGGAGGAGCCCAACTGTCCCTGGCCATTGTGTACAACTAAAAGGTTCAGGACAGAGCCTATGTGTTATAAGACGTTATCATATACATTCATTAGGGACAGGCAGATATAATGTACCACTGGGAGGATGGAAAGCAACTACCAATACACAGATGATATATACAGTCATGTTAAGTTACACAAATATACTGTTGGTAGGAGTCCAAACTAATAAACAAAAGAAATGAAATAATGGAAAAAAGGAAATAAATGAAAATAAAGTATAAGGAAGAATACAGTAAATGAATGAAAACAAAGTTTGGGAAAATGATAAAAATAAAAAATGAAATTTGAAAAAAAACTAATAGATCTAAAAACGGGGGACATAAAACTGATACCATATTTTTGGGAAAAAAAAAAAAAAAAAAAAAAAAAGGGACACTATAGAAAATGCTATAGAACCTGAAAAAATGAAACTTATGTAGGAACTAATGGGGTATGCATCTTACCGGCTTGGAGGAACCTGTTGCAGATGTTGTTTGTGCAAGAGGACATTAGGTCTATATGGGAGATAAAATGACATTAGCCTGAGAGGACATAAAGTCTACATGGGAGATAAAATTAGGTTAGCCAGTCTATCTCACGGTTCAGGCCACGCGGATGTAAGGTATCGAGAGTGTATATCCAGAACGTCTCACGTTGTTTTAATAGTTTCACATGGTTACCTCCTCGCCTCGGACGTGGGACTTTTTCTATGACCTGAAACCTTAGTTGTGCTACATTGTGGTTGGCTTCTTTGAAGTGAAGGGGGAGGGGGAGCCATAGTTTGCCACACCGAATTGTGGACTTAGGCTAGATATGCGATCCCTTATTGCCTGAGTGGTCTCCCCTACATATAATAGCCCACAGGGGCATTTTATAATGTAGACTACAAATTTGGTTTCGCAGGTATAGTGATCTTTTATTTTGTATGACTTACCAGTCCGTGGGTGCACCACTTCACTGCCCTTGATCACGTTAGAGCAACTCATGCAGCCCAAGCATGGAAAGGTCCCAGTGCGTTTATGTCCCGAGAGTGTTCTATCCATAAGTGTTTTTTGTGTGCCTAGGTCAGCTCGAACGACCCTGTCGCGTATATTCCTGGGCCTCCTGGTACACATCAATGGGGGTTCCTTGAATACGGGAATGGTTGGATAGGCTCTATTCAAGAGTGGCCAATGTGCCCGGATTAAATTGTGTATTTTACGCATTGTAGGGTGGTGTCCATGTACAAATGGAAGTCTCGGGTTTTTTTGAGAGTCTAATGCCTTATTTTCTATTTCCTCCAGAGCTCTAGTGGACTCCGTGTTGAGGAGGTCAACGGGATAGTTACGGGCCTTGAACTTATCTGACATCTCTTGTAACCTAGTTACTTTTACTTCGGGGTTTGAGACAATTCTGGATACTCTCTTAAATTGAGACCTTGGAAGGCTGTCCTTAGTGGATTTAGGATGGCAGCTGTTATAGAGTAGAAGGCTATTGCAGTCAGTCGGTTTTGAATAGATATCTGTGCTCAAATTACCCAAAGAGTCTTTGAGGACTTTAGTGTCCAAGAAGGTGACTACACTGTCGTGGTATGAGAGTGTGAAAGTGAGTTCTGGTCTGGTGGTATTGATATGATTGTGGAACTCTTGAAGGCTGGTATAGTCACCTCGCCAGATACAGAATATATCATCGATATATCTGTACCAGGTCAGTGCGTGCTGCTGAAAAATGGGGTTTGAATATACGTGCTCCCTCTCGAATCTGTCCATATACAGATTTGCATACGCCGGGGCCACATTCGACCCCATGGCGGTACCACAGGTCTGTACAAAGAAGTCATCCTCAAATAGGAAAAAGTTCTCCCTAAGTACCAAATTCAAGAGGTCTATGCAAAGATCATGGGTATTGATATCAATTTCTGCTTCCTGTAAGGTAAGTGAGACAGCTGCGATACCCCTATCATGTACGATAGAGGTATAGAGACTATTTACATCCAATGTGCACAAAAGACTGTCAGGTGGGATATTGGAGATGTTGCGAATTTTGGACAGAAAATCACTGGTGTCCAACACAAATGATTTTGTCAACCGGGTGTAAGGTGTAAGTAATTTCTCTAGAAATTTGGAAAGAGGGTTGAGGACTGAGTCAGTTGATGCTACAATGGGACGGCCGGGAGGATTCTGGAGGTTTTTGTGGATTTTCGGGAGGATGTATAATACTGGAGTTACTGGGTGCTGGTTAATGAGGAAAGTCTTTGTTTTGGTGTCAATGGTTCCTAGACCCATGTGTTTGTCAATCACAGTATTAATTTTCCGTTGTATGGAATATGTGGGATCCCCCGGCAGCTTTTTGTAGGTGTCTTGGTCTGATAACTGTCTCCTAACCTCAGTGACATAGTGATGTCTGTTCATAACAACAATGGCTCCCCCTTTGTCCGCCGGTTTAATCACGATGTTCCTGTTCTCACTCAATGAATCAAGTGCTTGTTTTTCTAAGGGATTGAGATTATGGCGGACGGGGAGGAGACCAAGACGTTGTTCATGTATGGTCCCCTTGATATCCCTATCTAGGAGATCAATGAATGTTTCCACCGCATGGTTAGACTTGGGTGGGACAAAAGTACTAGGATTTCTTAAGCCTAATGATCCTATAGTGATTTTGGCATCCTCTCTCTGACTAGATGAAGTGCCTAGTCTATTGACTACTGGATTGGAGGTCTCCTCAAAGTGTACCTTGAGTCTTATGTTTCTATAGAAACGTTGAAGGTCCCTCTCTAGTTGGAATGAGTCCCATTTGGGAGTTGGACAAAAAGATAGACCCATGTTCAAGACCTTGAGTTCTAGAGGAGAAAGGGTGTAGTCAGAGATATTTACTACAGAGTTTGGACTCCTACCTGTGATCTCAACGTCATGTGGCGATCCCCGTTTCTTCTTCCTTCCCCTCCTTGTGGGCGCGCGGCTTGTCCTAAAAAACGCGGTCCTGCTGTTTGAGCCCCACCAGTCTCGCTGCCGGATCCTGCAGAGGAGCCTCCGGCTGGCGAGGAGCCCCCTGAGGGGTAATTCCCTCCTGGTGTGCGTCGAAACCTTGATCTTGTTCGTCGGGGAACTGTATCCTCCCATCGATACACTTTATTAGATAGGTAGTCCTCGGTGTCCCTTTGGAATTTTGTGCGTTTCCTCTCCTCTAGGGTTCGTTGGTAGGTGGCGAGGCTGGAGTCTATTTTGTTTTTAAGTGTAGAAAGTTCTGTGGTGCTCAAGGTAGATGTTAGTTGAGTTTCTATGCTCTCTATTTTCTCTTCGGTGCTTTTTATGGCCTCTTGTAGGTATTCAATAGTCAGTAGTATTATGTCAAAGGAGCACTTATTTAAAATTTTTTGGAATGTAGCACAATATTTTTCATTGTCCGAAAATAATGTTGGACGTAGATTGCAGCGTAAACCCCGAGGTATTCTGGCTTGTCGATGGTATTCTCCCAATGTTGCACAATGTAGGTCGTAGCCAATGAGTTTCTTCCTCTCTCTCTCCCAATCTCTCGACTTCACGTCCTTGCTTGGTAGATGGAGAAAATCAGTTTTTGTCTTTATCTTGGATAGAATAGTAGAACCTGTAGATTCATCATATACGTATGTCTCGACTGACATGGATTCGATTGGTGCTTATAACTAAAAAAGTAATAACTTGTAGAGAATCTGGAAAGCTAGCACTCAATCTATATAGTTCACGGTGCCAGTGAACGGGACACTAAATCCCACAAGTCATAGAGTCAAAGTAATCACTGCACTCGTATAGTTTCAAGTTGCATATATCAAAAGTTTATTTGGTTTGGGTCAGTAGATAAATGCTTGGCGAATTTAACGTTTCGGCCAGCCCGTGGCCTTGCTCACAAAATCGCTGTAACAAGCAAAAAAGACAAACAAAATATCACAAACAAATAAGTACACATATACATATTTACATATTTACATGAATGAATACATGTCAAAGACACTGGCAGCCAATGGTAGGACAAATATATCCAAATAAAGAGCACAAACTGCATCCGGTAAGTGAAGTCCAAAAGGATAAGAAGTCACAGAGATCAATGAGACTGGTTTGAAAGAAATGTATATATGTGATATGGAGCCAAACAAGGCAAGAGAACATACCCTAATGGAAATCTGTTGTTTAAAGTAAGGATACCGTATGGCTGATGAGTCAGATAGGAGGACCCAAATGTGTAACCTGGAAGGAACAATGTACCATAAGGTTGCAATAAAAACAGTATATATATACAAATATACACCTGGAGTGTGCAAAAGTGGGATATTATCCGTCGATCTCAAAAGAGAGGTGTTATATGGGAATGCTGTAGTCTGGCTAGATCCAGAGAGAAGACCCCATTGATTGTCACCTTAATTATCAGGGAGGGAGGGGGGATGGTGCCCCAGGTCAATATGTACTTAGTTATATGGGACATAAGGGTGGACTATGTGCCAAAGACATACTGCAATCATACTAACCAAACTGATGTGGTATAAACGCTTGCCCGTGCACTACAGCTGTAATTCCAGCCGGAGGGTAAACAATTGCTGAAATAGAGGTTAGATATATATGAGTGTAAGAGGGGGGGGAAATTCATGGGTTTCCAGTTTGTGGTCACATAAAGAAGGCTTATAGGGTACCTGTCGTATATATACACTCAGGAGTACAGATCAGGCTGTGTACAGTCATGGCCAGAAGTTTTGAGAATGACAGCAAAATTATATTTTCACATGATCTGCTGCCCTCTGGTTTTTATTAGTGTTTGTCTGATGTTTATATCACATACAGAAATATAATTGCAATCATATTATGAGTACCAATAGGTTATATTGACAGTTAGAATGAGTTAATGCAGCAAGTCAATATTTGCAGTGTTGACCCTTCTTCTTCAAGACCTCTGCAATTCTCCCTGGCATGCTCTCAATCAACTTCTGGACCAAATCCTGAATGATAGCAGTCCATTATTGCATAATCAATGCTTGCATTTTGCCAGAATTTGTTGGTTTTTGTTTGTCCACCCGTCTCTTGATGATTGACCACAAGTTCTCAATGGGATTTAGATCTGGGGAGTTTCCAGGCCATGGACCCAAAATCTCTATGTTTTGTTCCATGAGCCATTTAGTTAGCACCTTTGCTTTATGGCAAGGTGCTCTATCATGCTGGAAAAGGCATTGTTGGGCGCCAAACTGCTCTTGGACGGTTGGGAGAAGTTGCTCTTGGAGGACATTCTGGTACCATTCTTTATTCATGGCTGTGTTTTTAGGCAAGACTGTAAGTGAGCCGATTCCCTTGGCTGAGAAGCAACCCCACACATGAATAGTTTCAGGATGCTTTACAGTTGGCATGAGACAAGACTGGTGGGAGCGCTCACCTCTTCGTCTCCGAATAAGCTGTTTTCCAGATGTCCCAAACTATCGAAAAGGGGATTCATCAGAGAAAATGACTTTGCCCCAGTCCTCAGCAGTCCACTCCCTGTACCTTTTGCAGAATATCAGTCGGTCCCTGATGTTTTTTCTGGAGAGAAGTGGCTTCTTTGCTGCCCTCCTTGAAACCAGGCCTTGCTCAAAGAGTCTCCACCTCACAGTGCGTGCAGAAGCACTCACACCATCCTGCTGCCATTCCTGAGCAAGCTCGGCACTGCTGGTAGTCCGATCCCACAGCTGAAACAGTTTGAAGATACGGTCCTGGCGCTTGCTGGTCTTTCTTGGGTGCCCTGGAGCCTTTTTGACAACAATGGAAGCTCTCTCCTTGAAGTTCTTGATGATGCGATAGATTGTTGACTGAGGTGCAATCTTTATAGCTGCGATACTCTTCCCTGTTAGGCCATTTTTGTGCAGTGCAATGATGGCTGCACGTGTTTCTTTAGAGATAACCATGGTTAACTGAAGAAAAACAATGATACCAAGCACCAGCCTCCTTTTAAAGTGTCCAGTGATGTCAGTCTTACTTAATCATGACTGATTGATCGCCAGCCCTGTCCTCATCAACACCCACATCTGTGTTAATGGATCAATCACTAAAACGATGTTAGCTGCTCCTTTTAAGGCAGGACTGCAATGATGTTGAAATGTGTTTTGGGGGTTAAAGTTCATTTTCTGGGCAAATATTGACTTTGCAAGTACAGTAATTGCTGTTAAGCTGATCACTCTGACATTCAGGAGTATATGCAAATTGCCATTAGAAAAAATGAAGCAGTAGACTTTGGAAAAATTAATATTTGTCTCATTCTCAAAACTTTTGGCCATGACTGTAGATCATGTGCCTTCTGGACTATCCCAGGAAAAGCCGGGGAATATAGTGCTGTGGGCAAGAGGATAATAGATGGCTGAGACCCAGGGCAAGGAGTTAGTTAATAGATACAAGCTTGCTGTCCCATGAGGCCCCTTGAAATACCTGTCTCACATATGGAATCAGGGGCACAGATCAGGTGGTATAATCCCTGTATGGTTTGGTATGTCCCAGATGAAGTCAATGGTAATATCACTGTGGGCAAGAGGATAACAGTGCTAAAAAGTCCCAAGTGAGGTACTGGTTCACTTATCTGTAGGTAGTGCTGGGGTCTCACATCTGTTCTCCTCGTTCCTGTGTGCAGAGCAAGCGTTGGTGGCCAGGTGGAGGGTGCCGACACAGACCTGTGTCAAGGCAGTGGGTAGGCTGATCCTGGTGCTGTGTGCAGGGCTTATGTGGCTCTCTGGCCGGTCATGTGACCGGATATGCAGGGGGAAGCTGGCACCTGCGCAGAAGCTACTAGGCCAGTGCTACTGTGATGTGTGTGAGTCACAGTGCTACCATGCTGTGTGGCCCTGATGTGTTAATGTGGGGGAGGAGCCCAACTGTCCCTGGCCATTGTGTACAACTAAAAGGTTCAGGACAGAGCCTATGTGTTATAAGACGTTATCATATACATTCATTAGGGACAGGCAGATATAATGTACCACTGGGAGGATGGAAAGCAACTACCAATACACAGATGATATATACAGTCATGTTAAGTTACACAAATATACTGTTGGTAGGAGTCCAAACTAATAAACAAAAGAAATGAAATAATGGAAAAAAGGAAATAAATGAAAATAAAGTATAAGGAAGAATACAGTAAATGAATGAAAACAAAGTTTGGGAAAATGATAAAAATAAAAAATGAAATTTGAAAAAAAACTAATAGATCTAAAAACGGGGGACATAAAACTGATACCATATTTTTGGGAAAAAAAAAAAAAAAAAGGGACACTATAGAAAATGCTATAGAACCTGAAAAAATGAAACTTATGTAGGAACTAATGGGGTATGCATCTTACCGGCTTGGAGGAACCTGTTGCAGATGTTGTTTGTGCAAGAGGACATTAGGTCTATATGGGAGATAAAATGACATTAGCCTGAGAGGACATAAAGTCTACATGGGAGATAAAATTAGGTTAGCCAGTCTATCTCACGGTTCAGGCCACGCGGATGTAAGGTATCGAGAGTGTATATCCAGAACGTCTCACGTTGTTTTAATAGTTTCACATGGTTACCTCCTCGCCTCGGACGTGGGACTTTTTCTATGACCTGAAACCTTAGTTGTGCTACATTGTGGTTGGCTTCTTTGAAGTGAAGGGGGAGGGGGAGCCATAGTTTGCCACACCGAATTGTGGACTTATGGCTAGATATGCGATCCCTTATTGCCTGAGTGGTCTCCCCTACATATAATAGCCCACAGGGGCATTTTATAATGTAGACTACAAATTTGGTTTCGCAGGTATAGTGATCTTTTATTTTGTATGACTTACCAGTCCGTGGGTGCACCACTTCACTGCCCTTGATCACGTTAGAGCAACTCATGCAGCCCAAGCATGGAAAGGTCCCAGTGCGTTTATGTCCCGAGAGTGTTCTATCCATAAGTGTTTTTTGTGTGCCTAGGTCAGCTCGAACGACCCTGTCGCGTATATTCCTGGGCCTCCTGGTACACATCAATGGGGGTTCCTTGAATACGGGAATGGTTGGATAGGCTCTATTCAAGAGTGGCCAATGTGCCCGGATTAAATTGTGTATTTTACGCATTGTAGGGTGGTGTCCATGTACAAATGGAAGTCTCGGGTTTTTTTGAGAGTCTAATGCCTTATTTTCTATTTCCTCCAGAGCTCTAGTGGACTCCGTGTTGAGGAGGTCAACGGGATAGTTACGGGCCTTGAACTTATCTGACATCTCTTGTAACCTAGTTACTTTTACTTCGGGGTTTGAGACAATTCTGGATACTCTCTTAAATTGAGACCTTGGAAGGCTGTCCTTAGTGGATTTTTACTGAATTTGTTGTCTGTACATGTCCCTGCTTAATTGTAAAGTGCTGCGGAATATGTTGGCGCTATTAAATAAAATTTATTATTATTATTATGGTTCTCTGATGTTCACAGGAGCTTGGAGCTGTTACCTCTTGCTCTACTTGTACAGACTGGAGAAATGAGCCACTTTCTTCTTCAGTAGAGGGAGAAAATAAAGCCTCAATTGGCTGACGGCGGGGGACGTGACAGACATCGGAATGTGAGTATGTACTGTTTTTTTTTTTTAACTTTTACAATGGTAACCAGGGTAAATATCGGGTTACTAAGCGCGGCCCTGCACTTAGTAACCCGATATTTACCCTGGTTACCAGTGAACACATCGCTGGATCGGCGTCACACACGCCGATCCAGTGATGACAGCGGGTGATCAGCGACCAAAAAAAGGTCCTGATCATTCCCCAACGACCAACGATCTCCCAGCAGGGGCCTGATCGTTGGTCGCTGTCACACATAGCGAGATCGTTAGCGGGATCGCTGCTACGTCACCAAAAGCGTGACGTTGCAACGATATTGTTAACAATATCGTTATGTGTGACGGTACCATTAGAAAGCAACTGGTCCAAGATAAGATAAAGAGTTGCATGGCCTCATTAACTTAGGTGAAGGCCTCCTTGGGAGGCTTCCAGAAACATCTGAGCAGGTGACAGAGATCACAGTTGACCACTCCTCTTCTCACACTGTTATCGATTCGAAGTGTGGGACTTCATAAATTCAACAGTGCAGCCTTGGAACAAAGCCTTGGATTGTAACCCAACCCTTTTAGTCTACTATCTCTAACTGAAATAACAACAAGAACAGTCTCGGGACAGCTGGGCCAAAGCTTCAAAGAGCTACTTATCTTAATAAGGGCACACGCAGATGTGTAAAAGACAAACACAATAAGATCTCACGAAAGCTGCTGCATAAAAGTAAAATAGTTTAGTGCAAAAATATATAAAAAATACACAATGGTTTGTCAATAAAAAAGGAAGGTAACAAACCTGTTAGTAGGTGACCACAGGGACCCTGATATGAGTTTTTCCTGAAAATCTGTATTTGGGGACTGGCGCACTAAGATTTCTGGCCTCTAAATGATTTCTATATAGTTTATGATTTCTCCTTTTATGACATTTTATATATTTTTTTTATATTTATGCTGAACTTTTTTTTAGCAGTACCTTTAAAGTTGCTATTAAAGGGGTTGTCTCAGCACTAACAACCTGTCTAAAAACAATCTACATTAAAATGTCCCTTTTATTAGAATTCCTCTCAATCCTCAAGAATGGAAAATTAATTTTATAGCTTACTCCTTAACGCCCTAGGTTACCGGCCACCTCTGCAGTCTATTAGAGGTGGCCAATTACCTAAGCAACGAACATGCTCTTCCAAGCTGTTTGATATACAGCTTACAAGCACTGACGCTAGCGTGATCACCACATCCAGCTAGTTTCAGAACCCCTGAGCTGCTCCGTTACTGCAGAGGCAAAGCTGTCTCTGCTAGCAGCGTTGCAGAGCAGGTGTAGGTCTGAACTGTCAATCATCAGGATCACACCGCCCCCAAGGAAGTAGGAAGCTGGGAGGCTGAGTAACCATGCATTCCTCAAGAAGGTTAGACAACCCCTTTAAGAATACATTGTCTACCATTTCCCGTTCGAAGTTCTGCTGTGTATGGACTTAGTTTTTAAGTAAACCTTGATCTCGTGCCATGCGCTGAATGTATGGTAATACTCCGCGGATGTTTTGGGATCAGGTGTTATTCATGTGTCAGTGTAATGATACCAGACGAGGAGGTGATGGTATAATTATAATTAACAGCTATTATGTATAATTTATAATGTACAATGTATAATTTCCCAGTGTGAAAGGGATTCATCAAGAAAATAACTGTGTAGGATGTTTAGGGATTAGACTGCAGAGGTGAGGGTAAACTTATTTCTTCTGATGAAGCCCCCTTCAGACTGAGACATCTGGAAGAATGATTGTCCAGAGAAGGAAAGTTGAGCGCTACCTTGCGTCATTACAGGGCTGGAACTAAGTGAGGATAGGCTCTGTTGTGAATTCTGTGGTAGAGTTCACTCCTGTGGTCACAAGTGGTACTTCGGCTGATTCTCTCTGGGAGCTTCCGTTTGTGGAGGAAAGTGGTACTGCAGCTTCTGAGTTTCCTCCCTCAGGTGATCTGGTGAGCTCGTTAGCTGCTTCTCTACTTAACTCCACCTAATGCTTTGATCCATGCTTCCTGTCAATGTTCCAGTGTTGGACTTGTGTATCTCTGGATCTTTCCTGTGGCCTGCTGCTCTGCATAGCTAAGTGCTTCTTTGCTATTTGTTGCTATTTTTTCTGTCCAGCTTGTCTATTTGTTTTGCTGGAAGCTCTGGGACGCAAGGGGTGTACCTCCGTGCCGTTAGTTCGGTACGGAGGGTCTTTTTGCCCCCTTTGCGTGGTTTTCTTTAGGGTTTTGTGTAGACCGCAAAGTTATCTTTCCTATCCTCGTTCTGTCTAGAATATCGGGCCTCACTTTGCTGAATCTATTTCATCCCTACGTTTGTCTTTTCATCTTACTCACAGTCATTATATGTGGGGGGCTGCCTTTTCCTTTGGGGTATTTCTCTGAGGCAAGGTAGGCTTATTTTTCTATCTTCAGGCTAGTTAGTTTCTCAGGCTGTGCCGAGTTGCATAGGGAGCGTTAGGCGCAATCCACAGCTGCCTCTAGTTGTGCTTGGAGAGGATCAGGGATTGCGGTCAACAGAGTTCCCACGTCTCAGAGCTCGTTCGATTATTTTGGGTTATTGTCAGATCACTGTATGTGCTCTGATCGCTATGTACATTGTGTTACTGAATCGCCTATCACAACAGTACAGGAAGCCAAAAGTACTAATGATTCTCAATAGAGGGAAAAAAGAAGTTCTGAGACCATTTTTTTTCCTTTGCACTGTGATTTGTCTTTTTTTTCCCCTAGACATTTGGGTGCTTCAGGACACAGGTGTTACAATGGACATTAAAGGTCTGTCTTCATGTGTAGATCAGCTCACGGCAAGAGTTCAAGATATTCAAAATTTTGTGGTTCAGAATTCTTTGTTAGAACCGAGAATTCCTATTCCAGATTTGCTTTTTGGAGATAGAACTAAATTTCTGAGTTTCAAGAATAATTGTAAACTGTTTCTGGCTTTGAAACCTCGCTCTTCTGGTGACCCAGCGCAACAGGTTAGGATCGTCATTTCTTTTTTGCGTGGCGACCCTCAGGACTGGGCATTTTCTCTTGCGTCAGGAGATCCTGCATTAAGTAATATCGATGCGTTTTTCCTGGCGCTTGGATTGCTGTACGATGAGCCTAATTCAGTAGATCAGGCAGAAAAGAATTTGCTGGCTCTTTGTCAGGCTCAGGATGAGATAGAGCTATATTGCCAGAAATTTAGAAAATGGTCCGTGCTCACTCAATGGAATGAATCTGCGCTTGCAGCCATTTTCAGAAAGGGTCTCTCTGAAGCCATTAAGGATGTCATGGTGGGATTTCCTATGCCCGCTGGTTTGAATGAGTCTATGTCTTTGGCCATTCAGATCGGTCGACGCTTGCGTGAGCGTAAATCTGTGCACCATTTGGCGGTATTACCTGAGATTAAACCTGAGCCTATGCAGTGCGATAGGACTATGACCAGAGTTGAACGGCAAGAACACAGACGTCTGAATGGGCTGTGTTTCTACTGTGGTGATTCCACTCATGCTATCTCTGATTGTCCTAAGCGCACTAAGCGGTTCGCTAGGTCTGCCGCCATTGGTACTGTACAGTCAAAATTTCTTCTGTCCGTTACCTTGATATGCTCCTTATCGTCGTATTCTGTCATGGCGTTTGTGGATTCAGGCGCTGCCCTGAATTTGATGGACTTGGATTATGCTAAACGTTGTGGGTTTTTCTTGGAGCCCTTGCAGTGTCCTATTCCATTGAGAGGAATTGATGCTACACCTTTGGCCAAGAATAAGCCTCAATACTGGACCCAGCTGACCATGTGCATGGCTCCTGCACATCAGGAGGTTATTCGCTTTCTGGTGTTGCATAATCTGCATGATGTGGTCGTGTTGGGGTTGCCATGGCTACAAGCCCATAATCCAGTATTGGATTTGAATTCCATGTTGGTGTCCAGCTGGGGTTGTCAGGGGGTCAATTTCGTCATCCACCCCTTCTGAGGTTCCAGAGTTCTTGTCTGATTACCGGGATGTATTTGATGAGCCCAAGTCTGATGCCCTACCTCCGCATAGGGATTGTGATTGTGCTATCAATTTGATTCCTGGTAGTAAATTCCCAAAAGGTCGACTGTTTAATTTATCCGTGCCTGAGCACACCGCTATGCGCAGTTATGTGAAGGAATCCCTGGAGAAGGGGCATATTCGCCCGTCATCGTCGCCATTAGGAGCAGGGTTCTTTTTTGTAGCCAAGAAGGATGGTTCGCTGAGACCGTGTATAGATTATCGCCTTCTTAATAAGATCACTGTTAAATTTCAGTACCCCTTGCCATTGTTATCTGATTTGTTTGCTCGGATTAAGGGGGCTAGTTGGTTCACTAAGATAGATCTTCGTGGTGTGTATAATCTGGTGAGAATCAGGCAAGGCGATGAATGGAAAAATGCATTTAATACGCCCGAGGGTCATTTTGAGTATCTAGTGATGCCGTTCGGACTTGCCAATGCTCCATCAGTGTTTCAATCCTTTATGCATGACATCTTCCGTGAGTACCTGGATAAATTCCTGATTGTGTACTTGGATGACATTTTGATCTTCTCGGATGATTGGGAGTCTCATGTGAAGTAGGTCAGAACGGTTTTTCAGGTCCTGCGTGCTAATTCTTTGTTTGTGAAGGGATCAAAGTGTCTCTTTGGTGTGCAGAAGGTTTCATTTTTGGGGTTCATTTTTTCCCCTTCTACTATCGAGATGGATCCGGTTAAGGTCCAAGCCATCCATGATTGGAATCAGCCGACATCTCTGAAAAGTCTGCAAAAGTTCCTGGGCTTTGCTAATTTTTATCGTCGCTTCATCTGCAATTTTTCTAGTGTTGCTAAACCATTGACCGATTTGACCAAGAAGGGTGCTGATTTGGTCAATTGGTCTTCTGCTGCTGTGGAGGCTTTTCAAGAGTTGAAGCGTCGTTTTTCTTCTGCCCCTGTGTTGTGTCAACCAGATGTTTCTCTTCCGTTCCAGGTCGAGGTTGATGCTTCTGAGATTGGAGCAGGGGCTGTTTTGTCACAGAGAGGTCCTGGTTGCTCAGTGATGAAACCATGCGCTTTCTTTTCCAGGAAGTTTTCGCCTGCTGAGCGAAATTATGATGTGGGCAACCGAGAGTTGCTGGCCATGAAGTGGACATTCGAGGAGTGGCGTCATTGGCTTGAAGGAGCTCAGCATAGCGTGGTGGTATTGACTGATCATAAGAACTTGACTTATCTCGAGTCTGCCAAGCGCTTGAATCCTAGACAAGCTTGTTGGTCGTTGTTTTTGCCCGTTTTGACTTTGTGATTTCGTACCTTCCGGGCTCTAAAAATGTGAAGGCGGATGCTCTGTCTAGGAGTTTTGTGCCCGACTCTCCGGGTTTATCTGAGCCGGCGGGTATCCTCAAGGAAGGAGTAATTGTGTCTGCCATCTCCCCTGATTTGCGGCGGGTGCTGCAAAAATTTCAGGCTAATAAACCTGATCGTTGCCCAGCGGAGAAACTGTTTGTCCCTGATAGGTGGACGAATAGAGTTATCTCTGAACTTCATTGTTCGGTGTTGGCTGGTCATCCTGGAATCTTTGGTACCAGAGAGTTAGTGGCTAGATCCTTTTGGTGGCCGTCTCTGTCGCGGGATGTGCGTACTTTTGTGCAGTCCTGTGGGATTTGTGCTCGGGCTAAGCCCTGCTGTTCTCGTGCCAGTGGGTTGCTTTTGCCCTTGCCGGTCCCGAAGAGGCCTTGGACACATATCTCTATGGATTTTATTTCTGACCTTCCTGTTTCTCAAAAGATGTCAGTCATTTGGGTGGTCTGTGATCGCTTTTCTAAGATGGTCCATCTGGTACCCTTGTCTAAATTGCCTTCCTCCTCTGATTTGGTGCCTTTGTTCTTCCAGTATGTGGTTCGTTTGCATGGCATTCCCGAGAATATTGTTTCTGACAGAGGTTCCCAGTTTGTTTTGAGGTTTTGGCGAGCCTTTTGTGGTAGGATGGGCATTGACTTGTCTTTTTCCTCGGCTTTCCATCCTCAGACTAATGGCCAGACCGAACGAACCAATCAGACCTTGGAAACATATCTGAGATGCTTTGTTTCTGCTGATCAGGATGACTGGGTGTCCTTTTTGCCTTTGGCTGAGTTCGCCCTTAATAATCGGGCCAGCTCGGCTACCTTGGTTTCGCCATTTTTCTGCAATTCTGGGTTCCATCCTCGTTTCTCTTCAGGACAGGTTGAGTCTTCAGACTGTCCTGGTGTGGATACTGTGGTGGACAGGTTGCAGCAGATTTGGACTCAGGTAGTGGACAATTTGACCTTGTCCCAGGAGAAGGCTCAACTTTTCGCTAATCGCAGACGCCGTGTGGGTCCCCGACTTCGTGTTGGGGATCTGGTTTGGTTATCTTTTCGTCATATTCCTATGAAGGTTTCCTCTCCTAAGTTTAAACCTCGTTTTATTGGTCCGTATAGGATTTCTGAGGTTCTTAATCCTGTGTCTTTTCGTCTGACCCTCCCAGATTCTTTTTCCATACATAACGTATTCCATAGGTCATTGTTGCGGAGATACGTGGCACCTATGGTTCCATCTGTTGAGCCTCCTGCCCCGGTTTTGGTGAAGGGGGAATTGGAGTATATTGTGGAGAAGATTTTGGATTCTCGTGTTTCAAGACGGAAACTCCAGTATCTGGTTAAATGGAAGGGTTATGCTCAGGAAGATAATTCCTGGGTTTTTGCTACTGATGTCCATGCTCCCGATCTTGTTCGTGCCTTTCATGTGGCTCATCCTGGTCGGCCTGGGGGCTCTGGTGAGGGTTCGGTGACCCCTCCTCAAGGGGGGGGTACTGTTGTGAATTCTGTGGTAGAGTTCACTCCTGTGGTCACAAGTGGTACTTCGGCTGATTCTCTCTGGGAGCTTCCGTTTGTGGAGTAAAGTGGTACTGCAGCTTCTGAGTTTCCTCCCTCAGGTGATCTGGGGAGCTCGTTAGCTGCTTCTCTACTTAACTCCACCTAATGCTTTGATCCATGCTTCCTGTCAATGTTCCAGTGTTGGATTTGTGTATCTCTGGATCATTCCTGTGGCCTGCTGCTCTGCATAGCTAAGTGCTTCTTTGCTATTTGTGTTGTGAGTTCTGTGGCTGAATTCACTCCTGTGGTCACGGGTGGTACTGCAGCTTCTGGGCTTCCTTCCTCAGGTGTTCTGGTGGGCTCGTTGACTGCTTCGTTACTTGACTCCGCCTGGTGCTGCTATCCCTGCTCCTTGTCAATGTTCCAGTGTTGGATCTGAGCTTCTCCTGATTGTTCCTGTGACCTGCTGCTCTGTATAGCTAAGTGCTTTTTTGCTATTTTGTTGTTTTTTTTCTGTCCAGCTTGTCTTTTGTTTTGCTGGTAGCTCTGAGAAGCAAAGGGTGTACCGCCGTGCCGTTAGTTCGGCACGGTGGGTCTTTTTTGCCCCCTTTGCGTGGTTTTTGCTTTAGGGTTTTTTGTAGACTGCAAAGTTCGCTTTACTATCCTCGCTCTGTCTAAGATTATCGGGCCCCACTTTGCTGAATCTATTTCATCCCTACGTTTTGTCTTTTCATCTTACTCACAGTCATTATATGTGGGGGGCTGCCTTTTCCTTTGGGGGATTTCTCTGGGGGCAAGTCAGGCCTATTTTTCTATCTTCAGGCTAGCTAGTTTCTTAGGCTGTGCCGAGTTGCCTAGGTAGTTGCTAGGCGCAATCCACAGCCGCTATTAGTTGTGTTTAGGATAGGATCAGGTGTGCAGTCTACAGAGTTTCCACGTCTCAGAGCTCGTTCTTTTGTTTTTGGGTATTTGTCAGATCACTGTGTGCGCTCTGATCGCTTGGCACACTGTGTCTCTGGATTGCCTTCATTACACCTTTCATTAGCAGACATAACAGTACAAGGAGCCAAACTAATGATTCTCAATAGAGGGAAAGAAAAAGTTCTGACATCATTTTTTTTTTTTCTGCTCTGTGTTCATTTTTTTTTTCCCCTAGACATTTGGGTGATTCTGGACACAGGTGTGGACATGGATATTCAGGGTCTGTGCTCTTCAATGGATAATCTCGTTATAAATGTACAAAAGATTCAAGATGCTATTGATCGGAAATCTATGTTGGAACCAAGAATTCCTATTCCTGATTTGTTTTTTGGATATAGAACTAAGTTTCTAAGTTTCAAAAATAATTGTAAGCTATTTCTGGCCTTGAAACCTCATTCTTCTGGTAATCCTATTCAACAGGTTTTGATTATTATTTCTTTTTTGCGCGGCGACCCTCAAGACTGGGCATTTTCTCTTGCGCCAGGAGACCCTGTATTGAGTAGTGTCGATGCGTTTTTCCTGGCGCTCGGATTACTGTACGATGAGCCTAATTCAGTGGATCAGGCTGAGAAAAATTTGCTGGCTTTGTGCCAGGGTCAGGATGATATAGAAGTATATTGTCAGAAATTTAGGAAATGGTCAGTACTCACTCGGTGGAATGAATCTGCGCTGGCAGCTTTGTTCAGAAAGGGTCTCTCTGAGGCTCTTAAGGATGTCATGGTGGGATTTCCTATGCCTGCTGGTTTGAATGAGTCTTTGTCTTTGCCCATTCAAATCGGTCGACGCTTGCGCGAGCGTAAATCTGTGCACCATTTGGCGGTATTGCCTGAGGTTAAACCTGAGCCTATGCAGTGCGATAGGACTATGACCAGAGTTGAACGGCAGGAATACAGATGTCTGAATGGGCTGTGTTTCTACTGTGGTGATTCCACTCATGCTATTTCTGATTGTCCTAAGCGCACTAAGCGGTCCGCTAGGTCTGCCGTCATTGGTACTGTACAGTCCAAATTCCTTCTGTCCATTACCCTGATATGCTCTTTGTCGTCGTTTTCTGTCATGGCGTTTGTGGATTCAGGCGCTGCCCTGAATCTGATGGATTTGGATTATGCTAAACGTTGTGGGTTTTTCTTGGAGCCTTTGCGGTGTCCTTTTCCATTGAGAGGAATTGATGCTACACCTTTGGCCAAGAATAAACCTCAGTACTGGGCCCAGCTGACCATGTGCATGGCTCCTGCACATCAGGAAGTTATTCGCTTTCTGGTGCTACATAATCTGCATGATGTGGTCGTGTTGGGGTTGCCATGGCTACAAACCCATAATCCAGTATTGGATTGGAATTCCATGTCGGTATCCAGCTGGGGTTGTCAGGGGGTACATGGTGATGTTCCATTTTTGTCGATTTCGTCATCCACCCCTTCTGAGGTCCCAGAGTTCTTGTCTGATTATCAGGATGTATTTGAAGAGCCCAAGTCCGATGCCCTACCTCCGCATAGGGATTGTGATTGTGCTATCAATTTGATTCCTGGTAGTAAATTCCCTAAAGGTTGATTATTTAATTTATCCGTGCCCGAACACGCCGCTATGCGCAGTTATGTGAAGGAATCCCTGGAGAAGGGACATATTCGCCCATCATCATCACCACTGGGAGCAGGGTTCTTCTTTGTAGCCAAGAAGGATGGTTCGCTGAGACCGTGTATTGATTACCGCCTTCTTAATAAGATCACTGTTAAATTTCAGTATCCCTTGCCATTGTTATCTGACTTGTTTGCTCGGATTAAGGGGGCTAGTTGGTTCACTAAGATAGATCTTCGTGGTGCGTATAATCTGGTGAGAATCAGGCAAGGAGATGAATGGAAAACTGCATTCAATACGCCCGAGGGTCATTTTGAGTATCTAGTGATGCCGTTCGGTCTTGCCAATGCTCCATCTGTGTTTCAGTCTTTTATGCATGACATCTTTCGTGAGTATCTGGATAAATTCCTGATTGTTTACTTGGATGACATTTTGATCTTCTCAGATGATTGGGAGTCTCATGTGAAGCAGGTCAGAATGGTTTTTCAGGTCCTGCGTGCTAATTCTTTGTTTGTGAAGGGATCAAAGTGTCTCTTCGGTGTGCAGAAAGTTTCATTTTTGGGGTTCATCTTTACCCCTTCTACTATCGAGATGGATCCAGTTAAGGTCCAAGCCATCCAGGATTGGATTCAGCCGACATCTCTGAAAAGTCTGCAAAAGTTCCTGGGCTTTGCTAATTTTTATCGTCGCTTCATCTGTAATTTTTCTAGCATTGCCAAACCATTGACCGATTTGACCAAGAAGGGCGCTGATTTGGTTAATTGGTCTTCTGCTGCTGTGGAAGCTTTTCAGGAGTTGAAGCGTCGTTTTTGTTCTGCCCCTGTGTTGTGTCAGCCAGATGTTTCTCTTCCGTTCCAGGTCGAGGTTGATGCTTCTGAGATTGGAGCAGGGGCGGTTTTGTCACAGAGAGGTTCTGATTGCTCAGTGATGAAACCATGTGCTTTCTTTTCCAGGAAGTTTTCGCCCGCTGAGCGTAATTATGATGTGGGTAACCGAGAGTTGCTGGCCATGAAGTGGGCATTCGAGGAATGGCGCCATTGGCTTGAAGGAGCCAAGCATCGCGTGGTGGTATTGACTGATCATAAGAACTTGACTTATCTCGAGTCTGCCAAGCGCTTGAATCCTAGACAGGCCCGTTGGTCGTTATTTTTTGCCCGCTTCGACTTTGTGATTTCGTACCTTCCGGGCTCTAAAAATGTGAAGGCGGATGCTCTGTCTAGGAGTTTTGTGCCCGACTCTCCGGGTTTATCTGAGCCAGCGGGTATCCTCAAGGAAGGAGTCATTGTGTCTGCCATCTCCCCTGATTTGCGGCGGGTGCTGCAAAAATTTCAGGCGAATAAACCTGATCGTTGTCCAGCGGAGAAACTGGTCGTCCCTGATAGGTGGACTAATAAACTTATCTCTGAACTTCATTGTTCGGTGTTGGCTGGTCATCCTGGAATCTTTGGTACCAGAGAGTTAGTGGCTAGATCCTTCTGGTGGCCATCTCTGTCACGGGATGTACGTACTTTTGTGCAGTCCTGTGGGATTTGTGCTAGGGCTAAGCCCTGCTGTTCTCGTGCCAGTGGGTTGCTTTTGCCCTTGCCGGTCCCAAAGAGGCCTTGGACACATATTTCGATGGATTTCATTTCTGACCTTCCCGTTTCTCAAAAGATGTCAGTCATTTGGGTGGTCTGTGATCGCTTTTCTAAAATGGTCCATCTGGTGCCCTTGGCTAAATTGCCTTCCTCCTCTGATTTGGTACCTTTGTTCTTTCAGCATGTGGTTCGGTTGCATGGCATTCCTGAGAATAATGTTTCTGACAGAGGTTCCCAGTTTGTTTCAAGGTTTTGGCGAGCCTTTTGTGGTAGGATGGGCATTGACCTATCCTTTTCCTCGGCTTTCCATCCTCAGACTAATGGCCAGACCGAACGAACCAATCAGACCTTGGAAACATATCTGAGATGTTTTGTTTCTGCTGACCAGGATGATTGGGTGTCCTTTTTGCCGTTGACTGAGTTCGCCCTTAATAATCGGGCCAGCTCGGCTACCTTGGTTTCTCCTTTTTTTTGCAATTCTGGGTTCCATCCTCGTTTCTCTTCAGGACAGGTTGAGTCTTCGGACTGTCCTGGTGTGGATTCTGTGGTGGACAGGTTGCAGCAGATCTGGACTCAGGTAGTGGACAATTTGACCTTGTCCCAGGAAAAGGCTCAACTTTTCGCTAATCGCAGACGCCGTGTGGGTCCCCGACTTCGTGTTGGGGATCTGGTTTGGTTATCTTCTCGTCATATTCCTATGAAGGTTTCCTCTCCTAAATTTAAACCTCGTTTTATTGGTCCGTATAGGATTTCTGAGGTTCTCAATCCTGTGTCTTTTCGTTTGACCCTCCCAGACTCCTTTTCCATACATAATGTATTCCATAGGTCGTTGTTGCGGAGATACGTGGCACCTATGGTTCCATCTGTTGAGCCTCCTGCCCCGGTTTTGGTGGAGGGGGAATTGGAGTATATTGTGGAGAAGATTTTGGATTCTCGTGTTTCTAGACGGAAACTCCAGTATCTGGTTAAATGGAAGGGTTATGCTCAGGAAGATAATTCCTGGGTTTTTGCCTCTGATGTTCATGCTCCCGATCTTGTTCGTGCCTTTCATGCGGCTCATCCTGGTCGGCCTGGGGTCTCTGGTGAGGGTTCGGTGACCCCTCCTCAAGGGGGGGGTACTGTTGTGAGTTCTGTGGCTGAATTCACTCCTGTGGTCACGGGTGGTACTGCAGCTTCTGGGCTTCCTTCCTCAGGTGTTCTGGTGGGCTCGTTGACTGCTTCGTTACTTGACTCCGCCTGGTGCTGCTATCCCTGCTCCTTGTCAATGTTCCAGTGTTGGATCTGAGCTTCTCCTGATTGTTCCTGTGACCTGCTGCTCTGTATAGCTAAGTGCTTTTTTGCTATTTTGTTGTTTTTTTTCTGTCCAGCTTGTCTTTTGTTTTGCTGGTAGCTCTGAGAAGCAAAGGGTGTACCGCCGTGCCGTTAGTTCGGCACGGTGGGTCTTTTTTGCCCCCTTTGCGTGGTTTTTGCTTTAGGGTTTTTTGTAGACTGCAAAGTTCGCTTTACTATCCTCGCTCTGTCTAAGATTATCGGGCCCCACTTTGCTGAATCTATTTCATCCCTATGTTTTGTCTTTTCATCTTACTCACAGTCATTATATGTGGGGGGCTGCCTTTTCCTTTGGGGGATTTCTCTGGGGGCAAGTCAGGCCTATTTTTCTATCTTCAGGCTAGCTAGTTTCTTAGGCTGTGCCGAGTTGCCTAGGTAGTTGCTAGGCGTAATCCACAGCCGCTATTAGTTGTGTTTAGGATAGGATCAGGTGTGCAGTCTACAGAGTTTCCACGTCTCAGAGCTCGTTCTTTTGTTTTTGGGTATTTGTCAGATCACTGTGTGCGCTCTGATCGCTTGGCACACTGTGTCTCTGGATTGCCTTCATTACACCTTTCATTAGCAGACATAACATATTTGTTGCTATTTTTTCTGTCCAGCTTGTCTATTTGTTTTGCTGGAAGCTCTGGGACGCAAGGGGTGTACCTCCGTGCCGTTAGTTCGGTACGGAGGGTCTTTTTGCCCCATTTGCGTGGTTTTCTTTAGGGTTTTGTGTAGACCGCAAAGTTATCTTTTCTATCCTCGTTCTGTCTAGAATATCGGGCCTCACTTTGCTGAATCTATTTCATCCCTACGTTTGTCTTTTCATCTTACTCACAGTCATTATATGTGGGGGGCTGCCTTTTCCTTTGGGGTATTTCTCTGAGGCAAGGTAGGTTTATTTTTCTATCTTCAGGCTAGTTAGTTTCTCAGGCTGTGCCGAGTTGCATAGGTAGCGTTAGGCGCAATCCACGGCTGCCTCTAGTTGTGTTTGGAGAGGATCAGGGATTGCGGTCTGCAGAGTTCCCACGTCTCAGAGCTCGTTCTATTATTTTGGGTTATTGTCAGATCACTGTATGTGCTCTGATCGCTATGTACATTGTGTTACTGAATTGCCTATCACAACAAGGCTCTATGACTGCAAGGAAGTCAGAAGGGGTTAATGAAAAATGCGGGAAAGTTACAGGACTGTCTCAGGAGGTTGGGTGTGGGGTGGATATGGTTTCTAAAGGGGTCAACAGGCTTGTCGATTATCTAATCTTAAGTGAGTGCACCTTGAACATGGCAGGCTTGGAGGAGCAATTACGGGCCTGGATCGTACATGAGGGCCTAGGATGGATGCAAAGCCTTCTGTCCGGGAAACGGGTTGTAGATAGTGCAGAAGAAGATAGCTTTCCCCCCATGCGGGAGGCAGCGTGAGACATCACGCATGTCTGAGTCCCAGCCCCCTTATCCCCATATCAGAGGCCGCATGCGCAAGCTGATGACATCAGGAGGCACTATACAGGACTTAAGGCTCCGCATGGGACACAGCAGGCACACGAGTCAGAAAAATCTCCGGCTGTCAGTGCCACATGACTGGAAACAGACACCTCCATCATACAGAGACCGAAGGACTGGGCACTAATGAGTGCTGAAGGTATAGAATGCAGCAGCATATGGCCCGTTAAAGAGACAGCGCTAGGGGAGGTCTTACAGCGGGAGGGACTGGTTAGGACTGATCAAGAAAGAATTAATATAGGGATAGAGAGCCAATACGGGTGAAGAGCAGACAGCTGCAGTGCGGCTCAGATACCGCTGCTATGGATGGAAGTCAACCAGCATTATTGAGTTTGGACAACAGTATGCTGGACCATCCCCTAGGAAAATTTTTACTGTCAGACAAACATAGGAGTTACATCATAATCAATGGTGGGGTTAAAATGGTCGATAGATGGGGCGTTGGACTTGGGAGAGGTGATTGAGGGGGTAGCCACACTCACAACCTCACGGATGTATGTCAAGGAGCGCTTTCATCTTCTGAATTTAACTTCGTAGGTTAAAGCAATGGACACAGAAGGAAGGCTAGGATGGCAAGTGTCAGGCACGGTCATCGCAGGTCGAGAGAAAACCAGTGGGTTGGGAAAAGGTCATCCAAAGCTTACAGCAGATTATCTTCCAGGTCTGTCTCTTCAGCCTCCTCGCAAGTTAGGATCAGGCAGCACATGGTCTTCCTTCATCATGGTCTAGACCATTCAACTTAATCTGCAAGTAGGAGTTGTTCATGTTAGGTAAGTGGGGTTCCCATTCAGATTTCCGAGCAAGCACAACCTGCAGTATCCACCAGAGCAACACCAAGGATACAGCTAGGGATTTGTCCAGAGGGTGAGTGTCCCGTGCTGCAGGCATGGTCCACACCACTTTCTACACACAATGCAGGGATTTAGTTTTTGTACTTTAAAATTTCCTAAATGGTTTGGAAAGCGAACGTGGGTTTACCATCTCACCTTTACTATCGGGTTGGGGAGACCTTTTCCCAGTCTGCTGGTATTTCTGTATCGCAAGGTTTTTTTTTTTTCGTGGGGTAGCTCTTATGGGTACTCACCTGGGTGTAGAAACAAGGAATAAGATCAGACTCCTATCCCCTCAGAAAGAGGGGATAGGAAGTCAAGGCAGAGTGGCAGGTCCTTTTAGCCATCTATCCTTTGATAACCTGAGAATATCACCATTAGGGCTTGTGCCAAAAAAAGAGAAGGGTAAATTCTGCCTCATTAACCACTTGTCTTTCCCACTGGGAGCATCCGTCAATGGCGATATATCAAAGGATGAGTCCTAAATACAGTACGTCCTTTTATAGAGCGATCTTTCTGGTGTGAAAGCCTAGCAGAGGGGCCTTGTTTGCCAAATCGGATATAGAGGTGGCTTTCAGATTATTGCCAATACATGATGACTGTCTCCACTAATTGGGATGTTATCTTGAGGTTGATTATTTCGTTGTTATGTTTGCCGATGGGGAGCTCAATCTCGTGTTATTACTTCAAGCGTAGTTTCTTTTTGGAATGGATCCTCAGATTCGAAAAGGCATCCCTTCGACAACACGTTACCTTGATGATTTCCTGTTCGTAGGTCCAGCTGATTCGGCAGTGTCTACATGTTGCATACGTTTAATGGTTTTATGTCAGAAGTGGGTGTTCCATTATCAGCGGAAAAGACGGAGGGTCCATGCACACGTTTGACTTTTCTGGGCATTGAAATTGACATGGAAAGTTTGGATTTCAGATTGTGAGCATTGGCCATCAATCACTTAGTGTGCTTTCCTGCCCAGTGTAATAACGCCATCTCGTTTCGGGCGACGAACGTGAGTGTTACCATCACCCTTGTTTACTTTGCTCCTTACGGTATTGCCCTATTTTGTGCACTTCTGTCCCGTTCAGATATCCATGAAGAAGATACCCTTACTTGGCATATTCATTGGAGCTTGCACCAAACATGAAATGGAAACAGCTGGCCTCCATGTATCATCCCATGTTGGAGTGATTAATGATATCTCATATAGTAATTTAGAAAAAGTCCCTTTCAAACATTAACGAATCAGGTTGGGACATGGTTAATATACAACTATGTTAGGAACTGTATCCAAAAACAAAGAATGAGCAGTTTGAGCCATAAATTAATCAAGAGTCTGAAGTATGAAAGCCGCGCTTTGTGTGATTGACCAAACGTTACAGAAGACAATGGGGCTTCTGTAGCTTCTGATCAATGCCCGAGTTCATTACTCTCCTAACAATATATCGGATACATTACTGACAGTTCACAGCTAAAGGAGTGTTTCAGGTTATGCAAATACATTTTTTTTTCCGCTTTCATTTTCTCCTTTCAGAACCATAACATGTTTTTTTTCTTTCCGTCCCCAGTCAAAAAAGAGACCTCTGGACACCAAATTTTCAACATGTGAACATGGCCTTAGGGTGACTGTACACATTTCTTCTTTGATTTTGTGCACAAATTTTATGGGTAAAATCCGTAGTTTAATAAAGGACCATCTAAGTAGATAAAAATCCAATAAAAATTTTGGTCTGGTAATACAGCCAAGATTTTAAAAGGAACCTGTCATGAGAAAAAATGATGATTAACTGAAGCCATTTTTTGCAATTTCACTGCATTTGGAATTTGTTTCCATTTTTTTAAGTACGTTATACGGTAACATGAATGGCGTCATTGAAAACTGCAACTCTTTCCTCAGAAATGAAAATTGCCTAAGAAGGGAAGGGAACGTTTCTAAACAGTTTTTATGAGTGTTAATCTGTGTGCAATCTGGGGTTTGTTAATAAAGGGGAAACAAAGAGAAAATTCCTGTAGAAATATATTTCAGTGTCTTCCCCTCCTCCCCAGGAGGTATCTTGCAGCCTCTGTACTCTTCTCTTTGTGTACCCTCCTTTCTACTGAGCTGTGCTCCTCGGGGGTGGGAAGATGGGTTGGGTTTGAGTGATTGGTTGGGATTTCCCACCAATCTGCTTGTAATTATAAGGGCACTAAAATATGAAAAAAAATTATTAAAAGTTTTACTCTTTAACCCCTTCTGTACCTTTGACTTACTTGCACGTGAAAAGCAGTTTTCCTGCCTTTGCTGCGGGCTGGCACGCTGTGCCCAAATCTTTCTCTGCACATGACAATCGCAGCTTCAAGTCCCCTAAGGGGACTGATAAATACAGTAAAAATGTAAAAAATAAAAAAATAAAAAAATATATATTAAAAAAGGTCAAATCACTTCCCTTAAAAATAAAATGATTATAAAAAAATAAAAAACACACATATTTGGTATCGCTGCTTTCAGAAATGTCTGCCGTATCAACATTTAAAGCAAATTAATCCTACCGGTAAACAACATGAGAAAAAAAAATCAAAACATCAGGATTGTTTTTTTTCGGCCTCACTCAGCCTCAGATACCGAAAAATGAAAGCGTCAGGGGTCTTGGAAAATAGTAACAAAAGCAAAAATTTTTTATTTTTTTTTCAAATTTTCAAATTTTTCTTTTACTACCTGAATACTAAAAAACGTATACATGTTTGGTATCTGCGTACTCGTATTGACCTGGATAATTATACTGTGAGGTCAGTTTTACTCTATAGTGAACATGGTAAAGAACAAAAATAAAAAACTATTGTGGAATTGTCCTATTTTTTTGCAATTTCAACACACCTGGATTTTTTTTCCCCATTTTTCCAGTACATTATATGGTAAAACGAATGATGTCATTCAAAAGTACAACTCGTCCCACAAAAAACAAGCCCTGATATGGCATTGTCAACGGAAAAATAAAAAAAAGTTTTGGTTCTTGGAAGAGAGGAAAAAATGAAACTGAAAAAAAAAAAGAAAAAGTGAAGAGAGGTGAAGAAGCATCTGGGAGTCAATGATTTTATTTTTCAATGGCACGCACAGGATGACTAAATTGGGGACTGTATCACACATTAGGACTGAACGAAACAGTGGTTTTAAAGGGAAATAGATGCCTTGCTCTGAGGCCCTCCGGTATCTGATGTGAACAGTCTGGCGAAACCTTCTAATCTAAAGATCTTGTTTAAAAAAAATTGACGTGAGCACACATCCAGTGTTTTTATCTATAGTCACCAAATGTGCTAGGGTTTTTTGGGGGCTAAATACTTATTAAGTGAAAGTATAACAGTTCCTGGAAACCTGTCAGTGACATTACATTCTGTACTTTTAAGACCCATCACTTGCCAAAAATATGTGTTTTTTTTCCCTAGTGTAAATGTCGCTGTTCTTCTAAATTTGGAGCTATTTTCCTCCTGTTCCTTCACCTCTCTGTTCCCGAGATATACAATGTTCTCCCTGTGCTTCAGAGAAGAGCACAAATTTAACAACAAGGTTTGAACTGACCCCCTGTTTTACGAACCTTAAAGAGTAATTTTAAAAGGTATAAAAAAGAAATGAAAAAACAAAATATACTGGCTGCTCTGGCCCTTCCACTGCTCACCGCCAACCGTCTCATCATGGCCACATCTTTTGATCGCTGCCACTTGACCCAGAATTCCTGGCCTCTCTCACTCACCCAGGACTTACATCTTTTATGAGGCCTGAGATGATTCTACGCATGTGTGCTGGAGGTCACGGCAGGCGTCGTGACGTCATTATACCATGATCTTTTGTGCACTTGCGGAGAACCCTAACCCATGTCTCATGAAAGCTGGAAGTCCTGACTGAGGGGAAGAGACCCAGGGACTCCAGCATAAGCACCGGGAATCAGAAGATGTGGTGAGTACGTGACAGGTGAAGGTGGAAAAAAAGGAGTACAGAGAATGCGGCTAGTACAGAATCGGTAAAGGGGAGAAAAGGGTCAGGGATCAGAAGACGCGGCAGGTATTGAATGGGTGAGAGTGAGAAGCAGGGGGCAGGAGATCAGAAGACGTGGTGAGGATGGGACAGGTGAAGGTGAAAAAAAAGTAGGTCAGAGTTCAGAGAATGCGGCGAGTTCGGGATGGGTAAAGGGGAGAAACGGGTCAGGGATCAGAAGATGTGGGGAGTATTGGATGGGTGAGGATGAGATATAGGGGGCTGGAGATCAGAAGATGTGGCGAGGACGGGTGAATGTGAGGAGCTGGGGACCAGAGATCAGAAGATATGGTGAGGATGGGTGAAGGTGAGAAGCAGGGGCCGTGGATCAGAAGACGTGGCAAGTACGAGACAGGTGAAGGTTAGAAGCAGTGGGCAGGAGATCAGAAGATGTTGCAAATATGGGATGGGTGATGGTGAGAAGCAGTGGGCAGGAGATCAGAAGATGCGGCGAGTTCAGGTTGAGTGAAGGTGAGAAGCAGGGTCAGGGATCAGAAGTCGCGGCGAGGACAAGACAGGTGAAGGTGAGCAGTGGGCAGGAGATCAGAAGGCGTGGCGAATACCGGACGAGTGATGGTGAGAAGCAGTGGGCAGGAGATCATAAGACGTGGCAAAGACGGGACGAGTGACAATGAGAAGCAGTGGGCAGGAGATCAGAAGATGCAGCGAGTACAGGATGGGTGAAGGTGAGATGCAGGTGGCCAGAGATCAGAGGACGCAGTGAGTATGGGTCAAGTGAAGGTGAGAAGCAGGGGGGGCCAGAGACCAGAAGACGCGGTGGTGAGGATGGGACGGGTGAAGGTGAGAAACAAGGGCCAGAGAGGGAAGCTTAAGGATTTTTATGTTTTGTACATATCACATTTAATATGCTCTGGGGTCTGGTTATTTAATTCATGGAGAATAACTACACTGGGTAAAATTTCTACCCATTTTTTTACCCAGCAAATTTCCTGGGTAAAAAACCTGCAAATTCAATCGTTGCCTGATCTACTCATCTCATCTCTACAAGTAGCAGGTCCTCATAATGTCCACCTGTTATAATCATCTCACTTTTAGATCCAAGATCACGTGATACTTTTCATAATATATTGGAACGCGGCAGCGCCTATTTTTAATACCAAGCTCCAAATCCCCGCCATTATGATTGTTTTTTTATGGATTTATTGTATGTACTCTATAGACTTTTTTCTTTTGCTTCCTCTGTGCTGTGCGGTGTCTAACAGAAATAAGCCGTCCGGTCACAGGACTGACAGCAGATAAAGCATAAGATCAGTGTGTGGAAAGTTACCAAATCTTGTGACTGATCCAGCTTTAAATCCGCTCAACAACAATGTCCTCTTTGTACATAATTTTCATATCTCAAAATCTTGTTAAATGACCGAGTGATCATGACATACAGAGATCTGAGCAAAAGTTTTAGGTGTAAAATAAATGCCGCAAAGCAAGAAGCTTCCAAAACTAGATGTGTTAATAGTTTCATCATGAAAAATCGATGTGAATACTTTTCTGCCCAATGACGACAGAAGTATTCTAGGAGTGATACCTTTATTGGCCAACCAGAAAATAATATGTTTGCAGCTTTCAGAGCACAGAGGCTCCTTCTTCAGGCAAAATTACAAATAGATTAATAGGAAACAAGCACAACATTTAAAGAATAGTACAGCAGGACATTTGTTAGGGGGTGGGAAGTGTGAGGAGTCCATAGATAAGCCAAAGTAATCAAATTAGGCATTTTCATACAAATGGAGAGGCAGTGGGAATAATGTTCTTAAGGTACCTTCACACATAACGATTTTGTTAACGATGTCGTTGCAACGTCACGCTTTTTTTGACGTAGCAACGATCCCGCTAACGATCTCGTTATGTGTGACAGCGACCAACGATCAGGCCCCTGCTGGGAGATCGTTGGTCGCTGGGAATGATCAGGACCTTTTTTTGGTCGCTGATCACCCGCTGTCATCGCTGGATCTGCGTGTGTGACGCCGATCCAGCGATGTGCTCACTTGTAACCAGGGCCGTATTTGCCACTAGGCACGCGAGGGCACGTGCCTAGGGCGGCACCATTGCAGGGGGCGGCACCTGAGCAAGGTGTTTTTTTTTTTTGTTTTTTTTTATAACTCCCGGGTCAAAAACGCGACCGACGGCCCCGCTCCCCAGCCTCCGAGTCCCCCCCACCTCCGAGTCCCCCCACCTCCAATTCTCCGAGTCCCCCCAACCCTCCTTGAAGACGATACTCACCTGCTCCAGCGATGCCTGGTCTCAGCGTCTGTAGCGTGTCCTGAGTGAGCGGTCATGTGGTACCGCTAATTAAGGTCATGAATATGCGCATATTCATGACCTTAATTAGCGGTACCACATGACCGCTCACTCAGGAAGAAGGCACTGCGGCGGGACAGAGCCGGAGCCGGAGGGATGTCGGCGCGGCGTGTGGGACAGGCAGCTGACAGGTGAGTATGAGGGACGGGGGGCGGGGGGAGGATGGTAAGCCACCCGCGCCATGCAAGATGGCCCGGGAGAAGGAGCGGGGGAGGGGGTGGAGAGATGAGCCATGCATAGGGAGGGAGGGAGGGGGGATTATGAGCCATCAGCCACGCATAGGGAAGGGGGGGGAATTATGAGCCATCAGCCATGCATAGGGAGGGAGGGGGGGGGAATTATGAGCCATCAGCCATGCATAGTGTTGTGAATGGTAATTCAGTACCACAATGGACATAGAAGTCAGAGCACAACCAGTGACCTGACAATAACCCAAAAACACAAAACGAGCTCTGAGACATGGGAACTCTGCTGACCGCAATCCCTAATCCTCTCCAACCACACAAGAGGCAGCTGTGGATGCGCCTAACGCTCCCTATGCAACTTGGCACAGCCTGAGAAACTAGCTAGCCTGAAGATAGAAAATAAGCCTACCTTGCCTCAGAGAAATACCCCAAAGGAAAAGGCAGCCCCCACATATAATGACTGTGAGTAAGATGAAAAGACAAACGTAGAGATGAAATAGAATTAGCAAAGTGAGGCCCGACTTTCTGAACAGAGCGAGGATAGGAAAGGTAACTTTGCGGTCAACACAAAACCCTACAAACAACCACGAAAAAGGGGCAAAAAGACCCTCCGTACCGAACTAACGGCACGGAGGTACACCCTCTGCGTCCCAGAGCTTCCAGCAGGCAAAAAACACAAAAAAGCAAGCTGGACAGAAAAAAACAGCAAACAAAATAGCAAAAGCAGAACTTAGCTATGCAGAGCAGCAGGCCACAGGAACGATCCAGGAGGAAACAGGTCCAATACTAGAACATAGACTGGAGGCCAGGATCAAAGCACTAGGTGGAGTTAAATAGAGCAGCACCTAACGACTTCCCCACAACACCTGAGGAAGGAAACTCAGAAGCCGCAGTACCACTCTCCTCCACCAACGGAAGCTCACAGAGAGAATCAGCCGAAGTACCACTTGTGACCACAGGAGGGAGCTCTGCCACAGAATTCACAACAGTACCCCCCCCTTGAGGAGGGGTCACCGAACCCTCACGAGAGCCCCCAGGACGACCAGGATGAGCCATATGAAAGGCACAAACAAGATCGGGAGCATGGACATCAGAGGCAAAGACCCAGGAATTATCTTCCTGAGCATAACCCTTCCACTTAACCAGATACTGGAGTTTCCGTCTTGAAACACGAGAATCCAAAATCTTCTCCACAATATACTCCAACTCCCCCTCCACCAAAACTGGGGCAGGAGGATCAACAGATGGAACCATGGGTGCCACGTATCTCCGCAACAATGACCTATGGAATACGTTATGAATGGAAAAAGAATCTGGAAGCGTCAGACGAAAAGACACAGGATTAAGAACCTCAGAAATCCTATACGGACCAATGAAACGAGGTTTAAACTTAGGAGAGGAAACCTTCATAGGAATATGACGAGAAGATAACCAAACCAAATCCCCAACACGAAGTCGGGGACCCACACAGCGTCTGCGATTAGCGAAACGTTGAGCCTTCTCCTGGGACAAGGTCAAATTGTCCACTACATGAGTCCAAATCTGCTGCAACCTGTCCACCACAGTATCCACACCAGGACAGTCCGAAGACTCAACCTGCCCTGAAGAGAAACGAGGATGGAACCCAGAGTTGCAGAAAAACGGCGAAACCAAGGTAGCCGAGCTGCCCCGATTATTAAGGGCGAACTCAGCCAAAGGCAAAAAGGACACCCAGTCATCCTGATCAGCAGAAACAAAACATCTCAGATATGTTTCCAAGGTCTGATTGGTTCGTTCGGTCTGGCCATTAGTCTGAGGATGGAAAGCCGAGGAAAAAGACAAGTCAATGCCCATCCTAGCACAAAAGGCTCGCCAAAACCTCGAAACAAACTGGGAACCTCTGTCAGAAACTATATTCTCCGGAATGCCATGTAAACGAACAACATGCTGGAAGAACAACGGCACCAAATCAGAGGAGGAAGGTAATTTAGACAAGGGTACCAAATGGACCATCTTAGAGAAGCGATCACAAACCACCCAAATGACTGACATTTTTTGAGAGACGGGAAGATCTGAAATAAAATCCATAGAGATATGTGTCCAAGGCCTCTTCGGGACCGGCAAGGGCAAAAGCAACCCACTGGCACAAGAACAGCAGGGCTTAGCCCGAGCACAAATCCCACAGGACTGCACAAAAGAACGCACATCCCGCGACAGAGATGGCCACCAAAAGGATCTAGCCACTAACTCTCTGGTACCAAAGATTCCAGGATGACCAGCCAACACCGAACAATGAACCTCAGAAATAACTTTATTCGTCCACCTATCAGGGACAAACAGTTTCTCCGCTGGGCAACGATCAGGTTTATTAGCCTGAAATTTTTGCAGCACCCGCCGCAAATCAGGGGAGATGGCAGACACAATTACTCCCTCTTTGAGAATACCCGCCGGCTCAGATAAACCCGGAGAGTCTGGCACAAAACTCCTAGAGAGAGCATCCGCCTTCACATTTTTAGAGCCCGGAAGATAAGAAATCACAAAGTCAAAACGGGCAAAAAACAGCGACCAACGAGCCTGTCTAGGATTCAACCGCTTGGCAGACTCGAGATAAGTCAAGTTCTTATGATCAGTCAAGACCACCACGCGATGCTTAGCTTCTTCAAGCCAATGACACCACTCCTCGAATGCCCACTTCATGGCCAGCAACTCTCGATTACCAACATCATAATTTCGCTCAGCAGGCGAAAACTTCCTGGAAAAGAAGGCGCATGGTTTCATCACCGAACAATCAGAACTTCTCTGCGACAAAACAGCCCCCGCTCCAATCTCCGAAGCATCAACCTCGACCTGGAATGGAAGCGAAACATCTGGTTGACACAACACAGGGGCAGAAGAAAAACGACGCTTCAACTCCTGAAAAGCTTCCACAGCAGCAGAAGACCAATTGACCACATCAGCACCCTTCTTGGTCAAATCGGTCAATGGTTTAGCAATACTAGAAAAATTGCAGATGAAGCGACGATAAAAATTAGCCAAGTCCAGGAACTTTTGCAGACTTTTCAGAGATGTAGGCTGAGTCCAATCATGGATGGCTTGGACCTTAACAGGGTCCATCTTGATAGTAGAAGGGGAAAAGATGAACCCCAAAAATGAAACCTTCTGAACACCAAAGAGACACTTTGATCCCTTCTCAAACAAAGAATTAGCACGCAGGACCTGAAACACCGTTCTGACCTGCTTCACATGAGACTCCCAATCATCCGATAAGATCAAAATGTCATCCAGGTACACAATCAGGAATTTATCCAGGTACTCTCGGAAGATGTCATGCATAAAGGACTGAAACACTGATGGAGCATTGGCAAGTCCGAATGGCATTACTAGGTACTCAAAATGGCCCTCGGGCGTATTAAATGCAGTTTTCCATTCATCGCCTCGCTTAATACGCACAAGATTATACGCACCACGAAGATCTATCTTGGTGAACCAACTAGCCCCCTTAATCCGAGCAAAGAAATCAGATAACAACGGCAAGGGATACTGAAATTTAACCGTGATCTTATTTAGAAGGCGGTAATCTATACAAGGTCTCAGCGAACCATCCTTCTTGGCCACAAAAAAGAACCCTGCTCCTAATGGCGACGATGACGGGCGAATATGCCCCTTCTCCAAGGACTCCTTCATGTAACTCCACATAGCGGCGTGCTCAGTCACAGATAAATTAAACAGACGACCCTTTGGGAATTTACTACCAGGAATCAAATCGATAGCACAATCACAATCCCTATGCGGAGGTAGGGTATTGGACTTAGGCTCATCAAATACATCCCGATAATCAGACAAGAACTCTGGAACCTCAGAAGGGGTGGATGACGAAATAGACAGAAATGGGACATCACCATGTACCCCCTGACAACCCCAGCTGGACACAGACATGGATTTCCAATCTAATACTGGATTATGGACTTGTAGCCATGGCAACCCCAACACGACCACATCATGCAAATTATGTAACACCAGAAAGCGAATAACCTCCTGATGTGCAGGAGCCATGCACATGGTCAGCTGGATCCAGTACTGAGGCTTATTCTTGGCCAAAGGCGTAGCATCAATTCCTCTCAATGGAATAGGACACTGCAAGGGCTCCAAGAAAAACCCACAATGCCTAGCATATTCCAAGTCCATCAAATTCAGGGCAGCGCCTGAATCCACAAATGCCATGACAGAATAAGATGACAAAGAGCAGATCAAGGTAACGGACAAAAGAAATTTTGACTGTACCGTACCAATGGTGGCAGACCTAGCGAACCGCTTAGTGTGCTTAGGACAATCAGAGATAGCATGAGTGGAATCACCACAGTAGAAACACAGCCCATTCAGACGTCTGTGTTCTTGCCGTTCAACTCTGGTCAAAGTCCTATCGCACTGCATAGGCTCAGGTTTATGCTCAGATAATACCGCCAAATGGTGCACAGATTTACGCTCACGCAAGCGTCGACCGATCTGAATGGCCAAAGACATAGACTCATTCAGACCAGCAGGCATAGGAAATCCCACCATGACATCTTTAAGGGCTTCAGAGAGACCCTTTCTGAAAATAGCTGCGAGCGCACCTTCATTCCATTGAGTGAGTACGGACCACTTTCTAAATTTCTGACAATATACCTCTATCTCATCCTGACCCTGACACAGAGCCAGCAAATTTTTCTCAGCCTGATCCACTGAATTAGGTTAATCGTACAGCAATCCGAGCGCCAGGAAAAACGCATCAATATTACTTAATGCAGGATCTCCTGGCGCAAGAGAAAATGCCCAGTCTTGAGGGTCGCCACGCAAAAAAGAAATAATAATTCTCACTTGTTGAACTGGGTCACCAGAGGAGCGAGGTTTCAAGGCCAGAAACAGTTTGCAATTATTTTTGAAATTCACAAACTTGGCTCTATCACCATAAAACAAATCAGGAATAGGAATTCTTGGTTCTAACATAGGTTTCTGAACCACCAAATCTTGAATCTTTTGTACATTTATAACGAGATTATCCAGTGAAGAGCACAGACCCTGAATGTCCATGTCCACACCTGTGTCCTGAACCACCCAAATGTCTAGGGGAAAAAAAAAGGCAAAACACAGTGCAAAGAAGAAAAAAAAATGGTCTCAGAACTTCTTTTTTTCCCTCTATTGAGAATCATTAGTACTTTGGGCCTCCAGTACTGTTGTGAATGGTAATTCAGTACCACAATGTACATAGAAGTCAGAGCACATCCAGTGACCTGACAATAACCCAAAAACACAAAACGAGCTCTGAGACATGGGAACTCTGCTGACCGCAATCCCTAATCCTCTCCAACCACACAAGAGGCAGCTGTGGATGCGCCTAACGCTCCCTATGCAACTCGGCACAGCCTGAGAAACTAGCTAGCCTGAAGATAGAAAATAAGCCTACCTTGTCTCAGAGAAATACCCCAAAGGAAAAGGCAGCCCCCACATATAATGACTGTGAGTAAGATGAAAAGACAAACGTAGAGATTAAATAGAATTAGCAAAGTGAGGCCCGACTTTCTGAACAGAGCGAAGATAGGAAAGGTAACTTTGCGGTCAAACCAAACCCTACAAACAACCACGCAAAAGGGGCAAAAAGACCCTCCGTACCGAACTAACGGCACGGAGGTACACCCTCTGCGACCCAGAGCTTCCAGCAGGCAAAAAACACAAAAAAGCAAGCTGGACAGAAAAAAACAGCAAACAAAATAGCAAAAGCAGAACTTAGCTATGCAGAGCAGCAGGCCACAGGAACGATCCAGGAGGAAACAGGTCCAATACTAGAACATAGACTGGAGGCCAGGATCAAAGCACTAGGTGGAGTTAAATAGAGCAGCACCTAACGACTTCCCCACAACACCTGAGGAAGGAAACTCAGAAGCCGCAGTACCACTCTCCTCCACCAACGGAAGCTCACAGAGAGAATCAGCCGAAGTACCACTTGTGACCACAGGAGGGAGCTCTGCCACAGAATTCACAACAGCATAGGGAGGGGGGGGGGGGAATTATGAGCCATCAGCAATGCATAGTGTTATGTCTGCTAATGAAAGGTGTAATGAAGGCAATCCAGAGACACAGTGTGCCTAGCGATCCGAGCGCACACAGTGATCTGACAAATACCCAAAAACAAAAGAACGAGCTCTGAGACGTGGAAACTCTGTAGACTGCAACCCTCCCTATCCTAAACACAACTAAAAGCGGCTGTGGATTGCGCCTAGCAACTACCTATGCAAATCGGCACAGCCTAAGAAACTAGCTAGCCTGAAGATAGAAAAATAGGCCTGACTTGCCCCCAGAGAAATACCCCAAAGGAAAAGGCAGCCCCCCACATATAATGACTGTGAGTAAGATGAAAAGACAAAACGTAGGGATGAAATAGATTCAGCAAAGTGGGGCCCGATAATCTTAGACAGAGCGAGGATAGTAAAGCGAACTTTGCAGTCTACAAAAAACCCTAAAGCAAAAACCACGCAAAGGGGGCAAAAAAGACCCACCGTGCCGAACTAACGGCACGGCGGTACACCCTTTGCTTCTCAGAGCTACCAGCAAAACAAAAGACAAGCTGGACAGAAAAAAAGCAACAAAATAGCAAAAAAGCACTTAGCTATACAGAGCAGCAGGACACAGGAACAATCAGGAGAAGCTCAGATCCAACACTGGAATATTGACAAGGAGCAGGGATAGCAGCATCAGGCGGAGTTAAGTAACGAAGCAGTTAACGAGCTCACCAGAACACCTGAGGAAGGAAGCTCAGAAGCTGCAGTACCACTTGTGACCACCGGAGTGAATTCAGCCACAGAATTCACAACAGTACCCCTACCTTGAGGAGGGGTCACCGAACCCTCACCAGAGCCCCCAGGCCGACCAGGATGAGCCGCATGAAAGGCACGAACAAGATCGGGAGCATGAACATCAGAGGCAAAAACCCAGGAATTATCTTCCTGAGCATAACCCTTCCATTTAACCAGATACTGGAGTTTCCGTCTAGAAACACGAGAATCCAAAATCTTCTCCACAATATACTCCAATTCCCCCTCCACCAAAACCGGGGCAGGAGGCTCAACAGATGGAACCATAGGTGCCACGTATCTCCGCAACAACGACCTATGGAATACATTATGTATGGAAAAGGAGTCTGGGAGGGTCAAACGAAAAGACACAGGATTGAGAACCTCAGAAATCCTATACGGACCAATAAAACGAGGTTTAAATTTAGGAGAGGAAACCTTCATAGGAATATGACGAGAAGATAACCAAACCAGATCCCCAACACGAAGTCGGGGACCCACACGGCGTCTGCGATTAGCGAAAAGTTAAGCCTTTTCCTGGGACAAGGTCAAATTGTCCACTACCTGAGTCCAGATCTGCTGCAACCTGTCCACCACAGAATCCACACCAGGACAGTCCGAAGACTCAACCTGTCCTGAAGAGAAACGAGGATGGAACCCAGAATTGCAAAAAAATGGAGAAACCAAGGTAGCCGAGCTGGTCCGATTATTAAGGGCAAACTCAGCCAACGGCAAAAAGGACACCCAATCATCCTGGTCAGCAGAAACAAAACATCTCAGATATGTTTCCAAGGTCTGATTGGTTCGTTCGGTCTGGCCATTAGTCTGAGGATGGAAAGCCGAGGAAAAGGATAGGTCAATGCCCATCCTACCACAAAAGGCTCGCCAAAACCTTGAAACAAACTGGGAACCTCTGTCAGAAACAATATTCTCAGGAATGCCATGCAACCGAACCACATGCTGAAAGAACAAAGGTACCAAATCAGAGGAGGAAGGCAATTTAGCCAAGGGTACCAGATGGACCATTTTAGAAAAGCGATCACAGACCACCCAAATGACTGACATCTTTTGAGAAACGGGAAGGTCAGAAATGAAATCCATCGAAATATGTGTCCAAGGCCTCTTTGGGACCGGCAAGGGCAAAAGCAACCCACTGGCACGAGAACAGCAGGGCGTAGCCCTAGCACAAATCCCACAGGACTGCACAAAAGTACGTACATCCCGTGACAGAGATGGCCACCAGAAGGATCTAGCCACTAACTCTCTGGTACCAAAGATTCCAGGATGACCAGCCAACACCGAACAATGAAGTTCAGAGATAAGTTTATTAGTCCACCTATCAGGGACGAACAGTTTCTCCGCTGGACAACGATCAGGTTTATTCGCCTGAAATTTTTGCAGCACCCGCCGCAAATCAGGGGAGATGGCAGACACAATGACTCCTTCCTTGAGGATACCCGCTGGCTCAGATAAACCCGGAGAGTCGGGCACAAAACTCCTAGACAGAGCATCCGCCTTCACATTTTTAGAGCCCGGAAGGTACGAAATCACAAAGTCGAAGCGGGCAAAAAATAACGACCAACGGGCCTGTCTAGGATTCAAGCGCTTGGCAGACTCGAGATAAGTCAAGTTCTTATGATCAGTCAATACCACCACGCGATGCTTGGCTCCTTCAAGCCAATGGCGCCATTCCTCGAATGCCCACTTCATGGCCAGCAACTCTCGGTTGCCCACATCATAATTACGCTCAGCGGGCGAAAACTTCCTGGAAAAGAAAGCACATGGTTTCATCACTGAGCAATCAGAACCTCTCTGTGACAAAACCGCCCCTGCTCCAATCTCAGAAGCATCAACCTCGACCTGGAACGGAAGAGAAACATCTGGCTGACACAACACAGGGGCAGAAAAAAAACGACGCTTCAACTCCTGAAAAGCTTCCACAGCAGCAGAAGACCAATTAACCAAATCAGCACCCTTCTTGGTCAAATCGGTCAATGGTTTGGCAATGCTAGAAAAATTACAGATGAAGCGACGATAAAAATTAGCAAAGCCCAGGAACTTTTGCAGACTTTTCAGAGATGTCGGCTGAATCCAATCCTGGATGGCTTGGACCTTAACTGGATCCATCTCGATAGTAGAAGGGGTAAAGATGAACCCCAAAAATGAAACTTTCTGCACACCGAAGAGACACTTTGATCCCTTCACAAACAAAGAATTAGCACGCAGGACCTGAAAAACCATTCTGACCTGCTTCACATGAGACTCCCAATCATCTGAGAAGATCAAAATGTCATCCAAGTAAACAATCAGGAATTTATCCAGATACTCACGAAAGATGTCATGCATAAAAGACTGAAACACAGATGGAGCATTGGCAAGTCCGAACGGCATCACTAGATACTCAAAATGACCCTCGGGCGTATTGAATGCAGTTTTCCATTCATCTCCTTGCCTGATTCTCACCAGATTATACGCACCACGAAGATCTATCTTAGTGAACCAACTAGCCCCCTTAATCCGAGCAAACAAGTCAGATAACAATGGCAAGGGATACTGAAATTTAACAGTGATCTTATTAAGAAGGCGGTAATCAATACACGGTCTCAGCGAACCATCCTTCTTGGCTACAAAGAAGAACCCTGCTCCCAGTGGTGATGATGATGGGCGAATATGTCCCTTCTCCAGGGATTCCTTCACATAACTGCGCATAGCGGCGTGTTCGGGCACGGATAAATTAAATAATCGACCTTTAGGAAATTTACTACCAGGAATCAAATTGATAGCACAATCACAATCCCTATGCGGAGGTAGGGCATCGGACTTGGGCTCTTCAAATACATCCTGATAATCAGACAAGAACTCTGGGACCTCAGAAAGGGTGGATGACGAAATCGACAAAAATGGAACATCACCATGTACCCCCTGACAACCCCAGCTGGATACCGACATGGAATTCCAATCCAATACTGGATTATGGGTTTGTAGCCATGGCAACCCCAACACGACCACATCATGCAGATTATGTAGCACCAGAAAGCGAATAACTTCCTGATGTGCAGGAGCCATGCACATGGTCAGCTGGGCCCAGTACTGAGGTTTATTCTTGGCCAAAGGTGTAGCATCAATTCCTCTCAATGGAATAGGACACCGCAAAGGCTCCAAGAAAAACCCACAACGTTTAGCATAATCCAAATCCATCAGATTCAGGGCAGCGCCTGAATCCACAAACGCCATGACAGAAAACGACGACAAAGAGCATATCAGGGTAATGGACAGAAGGAATTTGGACTGTACAGTACCAATGACGGCAGACCTAGCGGACCGCTTAGTGCGCTTAGGACAATCAGAAATAGCATGAGTGGAATCACCACAGTAGAAACACAGCCCATTCAGACGTCTGTATTCCTGCCGTTCAACTCTGGTCATAGTCCTATCGCACTGCATAGGCTCAGGTTTAACCTCAGGCAATACGGCCAAATGGTGCACAGATTTACGCTCGCGCAAGCGTCGACCGATTTGAATGGTCAAAGACAAAGACTCATTCAAACCAGCAGGCATAGGAAATCCCACCATGACATCCTTAAGAGCCTCAGAGAGACCCTTTCTGAACAAAGCTGCCAGCGCAGATTCATTCCACTGAGTGAGTACTGACCATTTCCTAAATTTCTGACAATATACTTCTATATCATCCTGACCCTGGCACAAAGCCAGCAAATTTTTCTCAGCCTGATCCACTGAATTAGGCTCATTGTACAGTAATCCGAGCGCCAGGAAAAACGCATCGACATTACTCAATACAGGGTCTCCTGGCGCAAGAGAAAATGCCCAGTCTTGAGGGTCGCCGCGCAAAAAAGAAATAATAATCAAAACCTGTTGAATAGGATTACCAGAAGAATGAGGTTTCAAGGCCAGAAATAGCTTACAATTATTTTTGAAACTTAGAAACTTAGTTCTATCTCCAAAAAACAAATCAGGAATAGGAATTCTTGGTTCTAACATAGATTTCCGATCAATAGCATCTTGAATCTTTTGTACATTTATAACGAGATTATCCATTGAAGAGCACAGACCCTGAATATCCATGTCCACACCTGTGTCCAGAATCACCCAAATGTCTAGGGGAAAAAAAAAAATGAACACAGAGCAGAAAAAAAAAAATGATGTCAGAACTTTTTCTTTCCCTCTATTGAGAATCATTAGTTGGCTCCTTGTACTGTTATGTCTGCTAATGAAAGGTGTAATGAAGGCAATCCAGAGACACAGTGTGCCTAGCGATCCGAGCGCACACAGTGATCTGACAAATACCCAAAAACAAAAGAACGAGCTCTGAGACGTGGAAACTCTGTAGACTGCAACCCTCCCTATCCTAAACACAACTAAAAGCGGCTGTGGATTGCGCCTAGCAACTACCTATGCAACTCGGCACAGCCTAAGAAACTAGCTAGCCTGAAGATAGAAAAATAGGCCTGACTTGCCCCCAGAGAAATACCCCAAAGGAAAAGGCAGCCCCCCACATATAATGACTGTGAGTAAGATGAAAAGACAAAACGTAGGGATGAAATAGATTCAGCAAAGTGGGGCCCGATAATCTTAGACAGAGCGAGGATAGTAAAGCGAACTTTGCAGTCTACAAAAAACCCTAAAGCAAAAACCACGCAAAGGGGGCAAAAAAGACCCACCGTGCCGAACTAACGGCACGGCGGTACACCCTTTGCTTCTCAGAGCTACCAGCAAAACAAAAGACAAGCTGGACAGAAAAAAAGCAACAAAATAGCAAAAAAGCACTTAGCTATACAGAGCAGCAGGACACAGGAACAATCAGGAGAAGCTCAGATCCAACACTGGAATATTGACAAGGAGCAGGGATAGCAGCATCAGGCGGAGTTAAGTAACGAAGCAGTTAACAAGCTCACCAGAACACCTGAGGAAGGAAGCTCAGAAGCTGCAGTACCACTTGTGACCACCGGAGTGAATTCAGCCACAGAATTCACAACAGCATAGGGAGCGAGGGCGGGGGGGGGGGGGGAATTATGAGCCATCAGCCATGCATAGGGAGGGACGGGGGGGGGGAATTATGAGCCATCAGCCATGCACAGGGAGGGAGGGGGGGAATTATGAGCCATCAGCCATGCATAGGGAGGGAGGGGGGGGAATTATGAGCCATCAGCCATGCATAGGGAGGGAGGGGGGGGGAATTATGAGCCATCAGCCATACATAGGGAGGGGGGGGAATTATGAGCCATCAGCCATGCATAGGAAGGGAGGGGGGGAATTATGAGCCATCAGCCATGCATAGGGAGGGAGGGGGGGGGGTGTTGTGAATTCTGTGGCTGAATTCACTCCTGTGGTCACAAGTGTTACTGCAGCTTCTGAGCTTCCTTCCTCAGGTGTTCTGGTGAGCTCGTTAACTGCTTCGTTACTTAACTCCGCCTGATGCTGCTATCCCTGCTCCTTGTCAATGTTCCAGTGTTGGATCTGAGCTTCTCCTGATTGTTCCTGTGACCTGCTGCTCTGTATAGCTAAGTGCTTTTTTGCTATTTTGTTGCTTTTTTTCTGTCCAGCTTGTCTTTTGTTTTGCTGGTAGCTCTGAGAAGCAAAGGGTGTACCGCCGTGCCGTTAGTTCGGCACGGTGGGTCTTTTTTGCCCCCTTTGCGTGGTTTTTGCTTTAGGGTTTTTTGTAGACTGCAAAGTTCGCTTTACTATCCTCGCTCTGTCTAAGATTATCGGGCCCCACTTTGCTGAATCTATTTCATCCCTACGTTTTGTCTTTTCATCTTACTCACAGTCATTATATGTGGGGGGCTGCCTTTTCCTTTGGGGTATTTCTCTGGGGGCAAGTCAGGCCTATTTTTCTATCTTCAGGCTAGCTAGTTTCTTAGGCTGTGCCGAGTTGCATAGGTAGTTGCTAGGCGCAATCCACAGCCGCTATTAGTTGTGTTTAGGATAGGATCAGGTGTGCAGTCTGCAGAGTTTCCACGTCTCAGAGCTCGTTCTTTTGTTTTTTGGTATTTGTCAGATCACTGTGTGCGCTCGGATCGCTAGGCACACTGTGTCTCTGGATTGCCTTCATTACACCTTTTCATTAGCAGACATAACAGTACAAGGAGCCAAACTAATGATTCTCAATAGAGGGAAAGAAAAAGTTCTGACACCATTTTTTTTTTTCTCTGCTCTGTGTTCACTTTTTTTTTTTTCCCCTAGACATTTGGGTGATTCTGGACACAGGTGTGGACATGGATATTCAGAGTCTGTGCTCTTCAATGGATAATCTCGTTATAAATGTACAAAAGATTCAAGATACTATTGATCAGAAATCTATGTTAGAACCAAGAATTCCTATTCCTGATTTGTTTTTTGGAGATAGAACTAAGTTTCTAAGTTTCAAAAATAATTGTAAGCTATTTCTGGCCTTGAAACCTCATTCTTCTGGTAATCCTATTCAACAGGTTTTGATTATTATTTCTTTTTTGCGCGGCGACCCTCAAGACTGGGCATTTTCTCTTGCGCCAGGAGACCCTGCATTGAGTAGTGTCGATGCGTTTTTCCTGGCGCTCGGATTACTGTATGATGAGCCTAATTCAGTGGATCAGGCTGAGAAAAATTTGCTGGCTTTGTGCCAGGGTCAGGATGATATAGAAGTATATTGTCAGAAATTTAGGAAATGGTCAGTACTCACTCAGTGGAATGAATCTGCGCTGGCAGCTTTGTTCAGAAAGGGTCTCTCTGAGGCTCTTAAGGATGTCATGGTGGGATTTCCTATGCCTGCTGGTTTGAATGAGTCTTTGTCTTTGGCCATTCAGATCGGTCGACGCTTGCGCGAGCGTAAATCTGTGCACCATTTGGCGGTATTGCCTGAGGTTAAACCTGAGCCTATGCAGTGCAATAGGACTATGACCAGAGTTGAACGGCAAGAATACAGACGTCTGAATGGGCTGTGTTTCTACTGTGGTGATTCCACTCATGCTATTTCTGATTGTCCTAAGCGCACTAAGCGGTCCGCTAGGTCTGCCGTCATTGGTACTGTACAGTCCAAATTCCTTCTGTCCATTACCCTGATATGCTCTTTGTCGTCGTTTTCTGTCATGGCGTTTGTGGATTCAGGCGCTGCCCTGAATCTGATGGATTTGGATTATGCTAAACGTTGTGGGTTTTTCTTGGAGCCTTTGCGGTGTCCTATTCCATTGAGAGGAATTGATGCTACACCTTTGGCCAAGAATAAACCTCAGTACTGGGCCCAGCTGACCATGTGCATGGCTCCTGCACATCAGGAAGTTATTCACTTTCTGGTGTTGCATAATCTGCATGATGTGGTCGTGTTGGGGTTGCCATGGCTACAAACCCATAATCCAGTATTGGATTGGAATTCCATGTCGGTGTCCAGCTGGGGTTGTCAGGGGGTACATGGTGATGTTCCATTTTTGTCGATTTCGTCATCCACCCCTTCTGAGGTCCCAGAGTTCTTGTCTGATTATCAGGATGTATTTGAAGAGCCCAAGTCCGATGCCCTACCTCCGCATAGGGATTGTGATTGTGCTATCAATTTGATTCCTGGTAGTAAATTCCCTAAAGGTCGATTATTTAATTTATCCGTGCCCGAACACGCCGCTATGCGCAATTATGTGAAGGAATCCCTGGAGAAGGGACATATTCACCCATCATCATCACCACTGGGAGCAGGGTTCTTCTTTGTAGCCAAGAAGGATGGTTCGCTGAGACCGTGTATTGATTACCGCCTTCTTAATAAGATCACTGTTAAATTTCAGTATCCCTTGCCATTGTTATCTGACTTGTTTGCTCGGATTAAGGGGGCTAGTTGGTTCACTAAGATAGATCTTCGTGGTGCGTATAATCTGGTGAGAATCAGGCAAGGAGATGAATGGAAAACTGCATTCAATACGCCCGAGGGTCATTTTGAGTATCTAGTGATGCCGTTCGGACTTGCCAATGCTCCATCTGTGTTTCAGTCTTTTATGCATGACATCTTTCGTGAGTATCTGGATAAATTCCTGATTGTTTACTTGGATGACATTTTGATCTTCTCAGATGATTGGGAGTCTCATGTGAAGCAGGTCAGAATGGTTTTTCAGGTCCTGAGTGCTAATTCTTTGTTTGTGAAGGGATCAAAGTGTCTCTTCGGTGTGCAGAAAGTTTCATTTTTGGGGTTCATCTTTACCCCTTCTACTATCGAGATGGATCCAGTTAAGGTCCAAGCCATCCAGGATTGGATTCAGCCAACATCTCTGAAAAGTCTGCAAAAGTTCCTGGGCTTTGCTAATTTTTATCGTCGCTTCATCTGTAATTTTTCTAGCATTGCCAAACCATTGACCGATTTGACCAAGAAGGGTGCTGATTTGGTTAATTGGTCTTCTGCTGCTGTGGAAGCTTTTCAGGAGTTGAAGCGTCGTTTTTGTTCTGCCCCTGTGTTGTGTCAGCCAGATGTTTCTCTTCCGTTCCAGGTCGAGGTTGATGCTTCTGAGATTGGAGCAGGGGCGGTTTTGTCACAGAGAGGTTCTGATTGCTCAGTGATGAAACCATGTGCTTTCTTTTCCAGGAAGTTTTCGCCCGCTGAGCGTAATTATGATGTGGGCAACCGAGAGTTGCTGGCCATGAAGTGGGCATTCGAGGAATGGCGCCATTGGCTTGAAGGAGCCAAGCATCGCGTGGTGGTATTGACTGATCATAAGAACTTGACTTATCTCGAGTCTGCCAAGCGCTTGAATCCTAGACAGGCCCGTTGGTCGTTATTTTTTGCCCGCTTCGACTTTGTGATTTCGTACCTTCCGGGCTCTAAAAATGTGAAGGCGGATGCTCTGTCTAGGAGTTTTGTGCCCGACTCTCCGGGTTTATCTGAGCCAGCGGGCATCCTCAAGGAAGGAGTCATTGTGTCTGCCATCTCCCCTGATTTGCGGCGCGTGCTGCAAAAATTTCAGGCGAATAAACCTGATCGTTGTCCAGCGGAGAAACTGTTCGTCCCTGATAGGTGGACTAATAAACTTATCTCTGAACTTCATTGTTCGGTGTTGGCTGGTCATCCTGGAATCTTTGGTACCAGAGAGTTAGTGGCTAGATCCTTCTGGTGGCCATCTCTGTCACGGGATGTACGTACTTTTGTGCAGTCCTGTGGGATTTGTGCTAGGGCTAAGCCCTGCTGTTCTCATGCCAGTGGGTTGCTTTTGCCCTTGCCGGTCCCAAAGAGGCCTTGGACACATATTTCGATGGATTTCATTTCTGACCTTCCCGTTTCTCAAAAGATGTCAGTCATTTGGGTGGTCTGTGATCGCTTTTCTAAAATGGTCCATCTGGTGCCCTTGGCTAAATTGCCTTCCTCCTCTGATTTGGTGCCTTTGTTCTTTCAGCATGTGGTTCGGTTGCATGGCATTCCTGAGAATATTGTTTCTGACAGAGGTTCCCAGTTTGTTTCAAGGTTTTGGCGAGCCTTTTGTGGTAGGATGGGCATTGACCTATCCTTTTCCTCGGCTTTCCATCCTCAGACTAATGGCCAGACCGAACGAACCAATCAGACCTTGGAAACATATCTGAGATGTTTTGTTTCTGCTGACCAGGATGATTGGGTGTCCTTTTTGCCGTTGGCTGAGTTCGCCCTTAATAATCGGGCCAGCTCGGCTACCTTGGTTTCTCCATTTTTTTGCAATTCTGGGTTCCATCCTCGTTTCTCTTCAGGACAGGTTGAGTCTTCGGACTGTCCTGGTGTGGATTCTGTGGTGGACAGGTTGCAGCAGATCTGGACTCAGGTAGTGGACAATTTGACCTTGTCCCAGGAAAAGGCTCAACTTTTCGCTAATCGCAGACGCCGTGTGGGTCCCCGACTTCGTGTTGGGGATCTGGTTTGGTTATCTTCTCGTCATATTCCTATGAAGGTTTCCTCTCCTAAATTTAAACCTCGTTTTATTGGTCCGTATAGGATTTCTGAGGTTCTCAATCCTGTGTCTTTTCGTTTGACCCTCCCAGACTCCTTTTCCATACATAATGTATTCCATAGGTCGTTGTTGCGGAGATACGTGGCACCTATGGTTCCATCTGTTGAGCCTCCTGCCCCGGTTTTGGTGGAGGGGGAATTGGAGTATATTGTGGAGAAGATTTTGGATTCTCGTGTTTCTAGACGGAAACTCCAGTATCTGGTTAAATGGAAGGGTTATGCTCAGGAAGATAATTCCTGGGTTTTTGCCTCTGATGTTCATGCTCCCGATCTTGTTCGTGCCTTTCATGCGGCTCATCCTGGTCGTCCTGGGGGCTCTGGTGAGGGTTCGGTGACCCCTCCTCAAGGGGGGGGTACTGTTGTGAATTCTGTGGCTGAATTCACTCCTGTGGTCACAAGTGTTACTGCAGCTTCTGAGCTTCCTTCCTCAGGTGTTCTGGTGAGCTCGTTAACTGCTTCGTTACTTAACTCCGCCTGATGCTGCTATCCCTGCTCCTTGTCAATGTTCCAGTGTTGGATCTGAGCTTCTCCTGATTGTTCCTGTGACCTGCTGCTCTGTATAGCTAAGTGCTTTTTTGCTATTTTGTTGCTTTTTTTCTGTCCAGCTTGTCTTTTGTTTTGCTGGTAGCTCTGAGAAGCAAAGGGTGTACCGCCGTGCCGTTAGTTCGGCACGGTGGGTCTTTTTTGCCCCCTTTGCGTGGTTTTTGCTTTAGGGTTTTTTGTAGACTGCAAAGTTCGCTTTACTATCCTCGCTCTGTCTAAGATTATCGGGCCCCACTTTGCTGAATCTATTTCATCCCTACGTTTTGTCTTTTCATCTTACTCACAGTCATTATATGTGGGGGGCTGCCTTTTCCTTTGGGGTATTTCTCTGGGGGCAAGTCAGGCCTATTTTTCTATCTTCAGGCTAGCTAGTTTCTTAGGCTGTGCCGAGTTGCATAGGTAGTTGCTAGGCGCAATCCACAGCCGCTATTAGTTGTGTTTAGGATAGGATCAGGTGTGCAGTCTGCAGAGTTTCCACGTCTCAGAGCTCGTTCTTTTGTTTTTTGGTATTTGTCAGATCACTGTGTGCGCCCGGATCGCTAGGCACACTGTGTCTCTGGATTGCCTTCATTACACCTTTTCATTAGCAGACATAACAGGGGGGGAATTATGAGCCATCATCCATGCATAGGGAGGGGGGGGGGGGGAATTATGAGCCATCAGCCATGCATACAGGGGGGGGGGATTATGAGCCATCAGCCATTCATACAGGGGGGGGATTATGAGCCATCAGCCATGCATAGGGAGGGAGGGGGGGGAATTATGAGCCATCAGCAATGCATAGGGAGGGAGGGAGGGTGTCATGAGCAGGCAATTCTGTACAACAATGGACATTGAAGTCAGAGCACATACAGTGACCTGACAATAACCCAAAAACATAGAACGAGCTCTGAGACGTGGGAACTCTGCTGACCGCAATCCCTAATCCTCTCCAACCACAACTAGAGGCAGCTGTGGATTGCGCCTAACGCTCCCTATGCAACTCGGCACAGCCTGAGAAACTAGCTAGCCTGAAGATAGAAAATAAGCCTACCTTGCCTCAGAGAAATTCCCCAAAGGAAAAGGCAGCCCCCACATATAATGACTGTGAGTTAAGATGAAAAGACAAACGTAGACATGAAATAGATTTAGCAAAGTGAGGCCCGACTTTCTGAACAGAGCGAGGATAGGAAAGGTAACTTTGCGGTCAACACAAAACCCTACAAAAACCACGCAAAGGGGGCAAAAAGACCCTCTGTACCAAACTAACGGCACGGAGGTACACCCTCTGCGTCCCAGAGCTTCCAGCAAGCAAGGAAAAAACAAAAAGCAAGCTGGACAGAAAAAAACAGAGCAGAGCAGCAGGCCACAGGAATGATCCAGGAGGAAACAGATCCAATACTAGAACATTGACTGGAGGCCAGAATCAAAGCACTAGGTGGAGTTAAATAGAGCAGCACCTAACGACTTCACCACATCACCTGAGGAAGGAAACTCAGAAGCCGCAGTACCACTTTCCTCCACCAACGGAAGCTCATAGAGAGAATCAGCCGAAGTACCACTTGTGACCACAGGAGGGAGCTCTGCCACAGAATTCACAACAGTACCCCCCCTTGAGGAGGGGTCACCGAACCCTCACCAGAGCCCCCAGGACGACCAGGATGAGCCATATGAAAGGCACGAACAAGATCGGGAGCATGGACATCAGAGGCAAAGACCCAGGAATTATCTTCCTGAGCATAACCCTTCCACTTAACCAGATACTGGAGTTTCCGTCTTGAAACACGAGAATCCAAAATCTTCTCCACAATATACTCCAACTCCCCCTCCACCAAAACCGGAGCAGGAGGATCAACAGATGGAACCATAGGTGCCACGTATCTCCGCAACAATGACCTATGGAATACGTTATGGATGGAAAAAGAATCTGGAAGGGTCAAACGAAAAGACACAGGATTAAGAACCTCAGAAATCCTATACGGACCAATGAAACGAGGTTTAAACTTAGGAGAGGAAACCTTCATAGGAATATGACGAGAAGACAACCAAACCAAATCCCCAACACGAAGTCGGGGACCCACACAGCGTCTGCGATTAGCGAAACGTTGAGCCTTCTCCTGGGACAAGGTCAAATTGTCCACTACATGAGTCCAAATCTGCTGCAACCTGTCCACCACAGTATCCACACCAGGACAGTCCGAAGACTCAACCTGCCCTGAAGAGAAACGAGGATGGAACCCAGAGTTGCAGAAAAACGGCGAACCAAGGTAGCCGAGCTGGCCTGATTATTAAGGGCGAACTCAGCCAAAGCCAAAAAGGACACCCAGTCATCCTGATCAGCAGAAACAAAGCATCTCAGATATGTTTCCAAGGTCTGATTGGTTCGTTCGGTCTGGCCATTGGTCTGAGGATGGAAAGCCGAGGAAAAAGACAAGTCAATGCCTATCCTAGCACAACAAGCTCGCCAAAACCTCGAAACAAACTGGGAACCTCTGTCAGAAATGATATTCTCTGGAATGCCATGTAAACGAACCACATGCTGGAAGAACAATGGCACCAAATCAGAGGAGGAAGGTAATTTAGACAAGGGTACCAAATGGACCATCTTAGAGAAGCGATCACAAACCACCCAAATGACTGACATCTTTTGAGAGACGGGAAGATCTGAAATAAAATCCATAGAGACATGCGTCCAAGGCCTCTTCGGGACCGACAAGGGCAAAAGCAACCCACTGGCACGAGAACAGCAGGGCTTAGCCCGAGCACAAATCCCACAGGACTGCACAAAAGAACGCACATCCCGCGACAGAGATGGCCACCAAAAAGATCTAGCCACTAACTCTCTGGTACCAAAGATTCCAGGATGACCAGCCAACACCGAACAATGAACCTCAGAGATAACTTTATTCGTCCACCTATCAGGGACAAACAGTTTCTCCGCTGGGCAATGATCAGGTTTATTAGCCTGAAATTTTTGCAGCACCCGCCGCAAATCAGGGGAGATGGCAGACACAATTACTCCCTCTTTGAGAATACCCGCCGGCTCAGATAAACCCGGAGAGTCGGGCACAAAACTCCTAGACAGGGCATCCGCCTTCACATTTTTAGAGCCAGGAAGGTACGAAACCACAAAGTCAAAACGGGCAAAAAACAGCGACCAACGAGCCTGTCTGGGATTCAACCGCTTGGCAGACTCGAGATAAGTCAAGTTCTTATGATCAGTCAAGACCACCACGTGATGCTTAGCTCCTTCAAGCCAATGACGCCACTCCTCGAATGCCCACTTCATGGCCAGCAACTCTCGATTGCCAACATCATAATTTCGCTCAGCAGGCGAAAACTTCCTGGAAAAGAAGGCGCATGGTTTCATCACCGAACAATCAGAACTTCTCTGCGACAAAACAGCCCCCGCTCCAATCTCCGAAGCATCAACCTCGACCTGGAACGGAAGCGAAACATCTGGTTGACACAACACAGGGGCAGAAGAAAAACGACGCTTCAACTCTTGAAAAGCTTCCACAGCAGCAGAAGACCAATTGACCAAATCAGCACCCTTCTTGGTCAAATCGGTCAATGGTTTAGCAATACTAGAAAAATTGCAGATGACGCGACAATAAAAATTAGCAAAGCCCAGGAACTTTTGCAGACTTTTCAGAGATGTCGGCTGAGTCCAATCATGGATGGCTTGGACCTTAACAGGGTCCATCTCGATAGTAGAAGGGGAAAAAATGAACCCCAAAAATGAAATCTTCTGAACACCAAAGAGACACTTTGATCCCTTCACAAACAAAGAATTAGCACGCAGGACCTGAAACACCGTTCTGACCTGCTTCACATGAGATTCCCAATCATCCGAGAAGACCAAAATATCATCCAAGTATACAATCAGGAATTTATCCAGGTACTCTCGGAAGATGTCATGCATAAAGGACTGAAACACTGATGGAGCATTGGCAAGTCTGAATGGCATTACTAGGTACTCAAAATGGCCCTCGGGCGTATTAAATGCAGTTTTCCATTCATCGCCTCGCTTAATACGCACAAGATTATACGCACCACGAAGATCTATCTTGGTAAACCAACTAGCCCCCTTAATCCGAGCAAACAAATCAGATAACAGCGGCAAGGGGTACTGAAATTTAACCGTGATCTTATTTAGAAGGCGGTAATCTATACAAGGTCTCAGCGAACCATCCTTCTTGGCCACAAAAAAGAACCCCGCTCCTAATGGCGATGATGACGGGCGAATGTGCCCCTTCTCCAAGGACTCCTTCACGTAACTCCGCATAGCGGCGTGCTCAGGCACAGATAAATTAAACAGTCGACCTTTTGGGAATTTACTACCAGGAATCAAATCGATAGCACAATCACAATCCCTATGCGGAGGTAGGGTATCGGACTTGGGCTCATCAAATACATCCCGGTAATCAGACAAGAACTCTGGGACCTCAGAAGGGGTGGATGATGAAATAGACAGAAATGGAACATCACCATGTATCCCCTGACAACCCCAGCTGGACACAGACATGGATTTCCAATCTAATACTGGATTATGGACTTGTAGCCATGGCAACCCCAACACGATCACATCATGCAAGTTATGCAACACCAGAAAGCGAATAACCTCCTGATGTGCAGGAGCCATGCACATGGTCAGCTGGGTCCAGTACTGAGGCTTATTCTTGGCCAAAGGCGTAGCATCAATTCCTCTCAATGGAATAGGACACTGCAAGGGCTCCAAGAAAAACCCGCATCGCCTAGCATACTCCAAGTCCATCAAATTCAGGGCAGCGCCTGAATCCACAAATGCCATGACAGAATAAGATGACAAAGAGCAAATCAAGGTAACGGACAAAAGAAATTTTGACTGTACCGTACCAATGGTGGCAGACCTAGCGAACCGCTTAGTGCGCTTAGGACAATCAGAGATAGCATGAGTGGAATCACCACAGTAGAAACACAGCCCATTCTGACGTCTGTGTTCTTGCCGTTCAACTCTGGTCAAAGTCCTATCGCACTGCATAGGCTCAGGTTTATGCTCAGATAATACCGCCAAATGGTGCACAGATTTACGCTCACGCAAGCGTCGACCGATCTGAATGGCCAAAGACATAGACTCATTCAGACCAGCAGGCATAGGAAATCCCACCATGACATCCTTAAGGGCTTCAGAGAGACCCTTTCTGAAAATAGCTGCGAGCGCACCTTCATTCCATTGAGTGAGTACGGACCACTTTCTAAATTTCTGACAATATACCTCTATCTCATCCTGACCCTGACACAGAGCCAGCAAATGTTTCTCTGCCTGATCCACTGAATTAGGTTCATCGTACAGCAATCCGAGCGCCAGGAAAAACGCATCAATATTACACAATGCAGGATCTCCTGGCGCAAGAGAAAACGCCCAGTCCTGAGGGTCGCCACGTAAAAAAGAAATAATGATCCTAACTTGTTGAACTGGGTCACCAGAGGAGCGAGGTTTCAAAGCCAGAAATAGCTTACAATTATTTTTGAAACTCAGAAATTTAGTTCTATCTCCAAAAAACAAATCAGGAATAGGAATTCTTGGTTCCAACATAGAATTCTGAACCACAAAGTCTTGAATATTTTGTACTCTTGCCGTGAACTGATCCACACATGAAGACAGACCTTTAATGTCCATTGCTACACCTGTGTCCTGAACCACCCAAATGTCTAGGGGAAAAAAAAAAAAGGCAAAACACAGTACAGAGAAAAAAAAATGGTCTCAGAACTTCTTTTTTCCCTCTATTGAGAATCATTAGTACTTTGGGCCTCCAGTACTGTCATGAACAGGCAATTCTGTACAACAATGGACATTGAAGTCAGAGCACATACAGTGACCTGACAATAACCCAAAAACATAGAACGAGCTCTGAGACGTGGGAACTCTGCTGACCGCAATCCCTAATCCTCTCCAACCACAACTAGAGGCAGCTGTGGATTGCGCCTAACGCTCCCTATGCAACTCGGCACAGCCTGAGAAACTAGCTAACCTGAAGATAGAAAATAAGCCTACCTTGCCTCAGAGAAATTCCCCAAAGGAAAAGGCAGCCCCCACATATAATGACTGTGAGTTAAGATGAAAAGACAAACGTAGACATGAAATAGATTTAGCAAAGTGAGGCCCGACTTTCTGAACAGAGCGAGGATAGGAAAGGTAACTTTGCAGTCAACACAAAACCCTACAAAAACCATGCAAAGATGGCAAAAAGACCCTCCGTACCGAACTAACGGCACGGAGGTACACCCTCTGCGTCCCAGAGCTTCCAGCAAGCAAGGAAAAAACAAAAAGCAAGCTGGACAGAAAAAACAGCAAACAAAATAGCAAAAGCGGAACTTAGCTATGCAGAGCAGCAGGCCACAGGAACGATCCAGGAGGAAACAGGTCCAATACTAGAACATTGACTGGAGGCCAGAATCAAAGCACTAGGTGGAGTTAAATAGAGCAGCACCTAAGGACTTCACCACATCACCTGAGGAAGGAAACTCAGAAGCCGCAGTACCACTTTCCTCCACCAACGGAAGCTCATAGAGAGAATCAGCCGAAGTACCACTTATGACCACAGGAGGGAGCTCTGCCACAGAATTCACAACAGGAGGGGGGGAATTATGAGCCATCAGCCATGCATAGGGAGGGAGGGGGGGGGGAATTATGAGCCATAAGCCATGCATAGAGGGGGGGGGATTATGAGCCATCAGCCATGCATAGGGAGGGAGGGGGGGAATTATGAGCCATCAGCAATGCATAGGGAGGGAGGGGGGGGGAATTATGAGCCATCAGCCATGCATAGGAAGGGAGAGTGGGGGAATTATGAGCCATCAGCCATGCATAGGAAGGGAGGGGGGGGGAATTATGAGCCATCAACCATGCTTAGGGAGGGAGGGGGGGATTTATGAGCCATCAGCCATGCATAGGGAGGGGGGGAATTATGAGCCATCAGCCATGCATACAGGGGGGGGATTATGAGCCATCAGCCATGCATACAGGAGGGGGATTATGAGCCATCAGCCATGCATACGGGGAAGGGGGGGAATTATGAGCCATCAGCTATGCATACAGGGTGGGGGAATTATGAGCCATGCATACAGAAGGAGGGGGGGGGATATGAGCCATGGCCATTATACAATATGGAGCATCATGTGGGGCCATTATAAAGTATGGAGCATCATGTGTGGCCATTATACAGTATGGAGCATCATGTGGGGCCATTATAAAGTATGGAGCATCATGTGCGGTCATTATACAATATGGAGCATCATGTGGGGCCATTATAAAGTATGGAGCATCATGTGAGGTCATTATACAGTATGGAGCATCATGTGGGGCCATTATAAAGTATGGAGCATCATGTATGGCCATTATACAGTATTGAGCAACATGTGAGGTCATTATACAGTATGGAGCATCATGTGAGGTCATTATACAGTATTGAGCATCATGTGCGGTCATTATACAGTATGGAGCATCATGTGTAGCCATTATACAGTATGGAGCATCATGTGCGGCCATTATACAGTATGGAGCATCATGTGCGGCCATTATACAGTATGGAGCATTATGTACGGCCATTATACAGTATGGAGCATCATTTGCGGTCATTATACAGTATTGAGCATCATGTGAGGTCATTATACAGTATTGAGCATCATGTGAGGTCATTATACAGTATTGAGCATCATGTGTGGTTATTATACAGTATAGAGCATCATGTGCGGTCATTATACAGTATGGAGCATCATGTGCGGCCATTATACAGTATGGAGCATCATGTGCGGCCATTATACAGTATGGAGCATCATGTTCGGCCATTATACAGTATGGAGCATCATGTGCGGCCATTATACAGTATGGAGCATCATTTGCGGTCATTATACAGTATTGAGCATCATGTGAGGTCATTATACAGTATGGAGCATCATGTGAGGTCATTATACAGTATTGAGCATCATGTGCGGTCATTATACAGTATGGAGCATCATGTGTGGCCATTATACAGTATGGAGCATCATGTGCGGCCATTATACAGTATTGAGCATCATGTGAGGTCTTTATACAGTATTGAGCATCATGTGCGGTCATTATACAGTATGGAGCATCATGTGAGGTCATTATACAGTATGGAGCATCATGTGAGGTCATTATACAGTATTGAGCATCATGTGGGGCCATTATACAGTATTGAGCATCATGTGCGGTCATTATACAGTATGGAGCATCATGTGCGGCCATTATACAGTATGTAGCATCATGTGCGGCCATTATACAGTATGGAGCATCATGTGCGGCCATTATACAGTATGGAGCATCATGTGCGGCCATTATACAGTATGGAGCATCATTTGCGGTCATTATACAGTATTGAGCATCATGTGAGGTCATTATACAGTATTGAGCATCATGTGAGGTCATTATACAGTATTGAGCATCATGTGTGGTCATTATACAGTATAGAGCATCATGTGCGGTCATTATACAGTATGGAGCATCATGTGCGGCCATTATACAGTATGGAGCATCATGTGCGGCCATTATACAGTATGGAGCATCATGTTCGGCCATTATACAGTATGGAGCATCATGTGCGGCCATTATACAGTATGGAGCATCATTTGCGGTCATTATACAGTATTGAGCATCATGTGAGGTCATTATACAGTATGGAGCATCATGTGAGGTCATTATACAGTATTGAGCATCATGTGCGGTCATTATACAGTATGGAGCATCATGTGTGGCCATTATACAGTATGGAGCATCATGTGCGGCCATTATACAGTATTGAGCATCATGTGAGGTCTTTATACAGTATTGAGCATCATGTGCGGTCATTATACAGTATGGAGCATCATGTGAGGTCATTATACAGTATTGAGCATCATGTGGGGCCATTATACAGTATTGAGCATCATGTGAGGTCATTATACAGTATTGAGCATCATGTGAGGTCATTATACAGTATTGAGCATCATGTGGGGCCATTATACAGTATTGAGCATCATGTGAGGTCATTATACAGCATTGAGCATCATGTGAGGTCATTATACAGTATTGAGCATCATGTGGGGCCATTATACAGTATTGAGCATCATGTGGGGCCATTATACAGTATTGAGCATCATGTGAGGTCATTATACAGTATTGAGCATCATGTGAGGTCATTATACAGTATTGAGCATCATGTGGGGCCATTATACAGTATTGAGCATCATGTGAGGTCATTATACAGTATTGAGCATCATGTGAGGTCATTATACAGTATTGAGCATCATGTGAGGTCATTATACAGTATTGAGCATCATGTGAGGTCATTATACAGTATTGAGCATCATGTGGGGCCATTATACAGTATTGAGCATCATGTGTGGCCATTATACAGTATGTGGAGCACTGCGTGGCCATATTTTTTTGGTTTTAATTATTGTATATGAAACAGTGAGATCAGCAGTGCTAAATGGGTGTGGTTGGGACTTGGATATGGGTGTGATTAGTTGTGAAATGGGTGTGGTCAGAGGCGTGGCCTAAAATTTGCCGCAACCTTTACACCTTTTTCCCTTCTTCAAAAGTTGGGAGGTATGGTACCGCATTTCCCAGATCGCAGCAAGTACCGCAAATCCCATAGGGAATGAATGAAACCAAACACGGTGTTGCCGTAAGTGATCCGTTACGCGGCAGATGCAGAAAAACTGCCCGATCTGCTGCAAAAGGCGACTTTCACAACAGCGATTCTTGCCAAAGTCACTGCCGATAGTGTCATACTCACCAATGGGGGAGGTAGCACTAAAAGTGCCTAGGGCAGCAGAAACTCTAAATACGGCCCTGGATGTAACCAGGGTAAATATCGGGTTACTAAGCACAGGGCTGCGCTTAATAACCCGATATTTATTCTGGTTACCATTGTAAAAGTTAAAAAAAAAACACTACATACTTACATTCCGATGTCTGTCACGTCCCCCGCCGTCAGCTTCCCTGCACTGACTGTCAGCGCCGGCCGTAAAGCAGAGCACAGCAGTGACGTCACCGGTGACATAATGTCTTTCAATTTGTGATCTCTATGGAATATGGGTTGGAGATCAGCACCGATTTTCCTTAGGATGCTCATGTGGGGGTTGTATGTGGAGGTTGTTATCCTCTCTCTGTTTGTAATCCAGGAGGCTGTTTCTTTGGATCCTTGTAGCCCTGTGGATCTGCTCATCTATTACCAGTGGATGGGATCCTTGTTGTAGGAATGTGTTCCTCAGTGATCGCAGCTGTAGTTCCCTGTCTTTGCTGTCTGAACAGATCCGAATATACCTCAGAGCTTGACTGTAGATGATGGATTTTTTTGTGTGTCTTGGATGAACGCTGTTCCATCTAAGATAAGCCGGACGTCCGGTGGGCTTGTGGTAAATGGACAGACATCCATTCAATTGTAATTCAATTGTCGGCTTCTGCATAATCATTGCAAAACCCGACAGGATATGAGACATGGTTTACATACAGTAAACCATTGCATATCCGTTAGATTTTTACATATTCCTCACTAATAATGTTAGTAGTGTGTGTGTGTGTGTGTAAAATTTGGGAGCTGTAAAATAAAAAAAGCAACAATATCGCATATCTGTCCGTCGTACAGTCAAGTCCCACACAGTAATCCATATCTGGGGGCATTTACTTTTACAACCGGGAGCGCTGCTAATGCAGTGCCGTCACCGAAGCTGCGCCCCCTGGTGGCATGAACTCATTTGAACTGTAGCGTGGGAAAGTTTCTGAATATTTTCCCACGCTACAGAGTTCATTTGAGTTCATGACGCCAGAGGGCGCAGCTTCGGTGACTGCACCGCTAGTCACCGAAGCTCCGCTCCCTGCATTTCATTCATTCCCCAGTTGTTTACAGCCAGGAGCGGCCTCATTAGCAGCGCTCCCGGTTGTAAATGTAAATGCCCCCAGATATGGATTACTGCGTGGGAATTGACTGTACGGCGGACAGGTATGGGAAATTGTTGCTTTTTTATTTTGTTTTTGTTTTTTTTTACAGATGAACGAGGGCTTTGCTTGGATTGAGCGTACAATAAAGATGTTAAAACCTGTATGTTTGATTCTTTCAATAAAATACTTTATTCTTAATGTGTGTGTATTTTTAACCCTTTCAGACTATTGGATTAATAATGGATAGGTGTCTTACTGACATCTCTCTATTATTGACCAGGCTTAATGTCACCTTACAATAGCAAGGTGACATTAACCTCTTATTACCCCATATCCCACCGCTACACGGGAATGGGAAGAGAGTGGCTAAGTGCTGGAATAGGTGCTTCTTCCAGATGTGCCTTTTCTGGGGTGGCTGGGGGCAGGTGTTTTTAGCCAGGGGGGGGGGGGCAATAACCATGGTCCCTCTCTAGGCTATTAATAACTGCCCTCAGTCATTGGTTTTCCCTCTCTGGCGGAGAAAATTGCGCTGGAGCCCACTCCAGTTTTTTCCGTGAATTAATCCTTTAATTTAACCCCTACAGCTCCCAAATTTTGCACACATACACTACTAACATTATTAGTGAGGAATATGTAAAAATATAAACGGATATGAAATGGTTTACTGTATGTAAACCATGTCTCATATCCAGTTGGCTTCTGCAATGATTATGCAGAAGCCGACAATTGAATTATTGGCTTTTCTGCTAACTTTCTATGAAATACAAATATATATATATACACACTACAGACCAAAAGTTTGGACACATCTTCTCTTGTAAAGATTTTTCTGTATTTTCATGACTATGAAAATTGTACATTCACACTGAAGGCATCAAAACTATGAATTAGCACATGTGGAATTATATACTTAACAAAAAAGTGTGAAACAACTGAAATTATGTCTTATATTCTAGGTTCTTCATAGTAGCCACCTTTTGCTTTGATGACTGCTTTGCACACTCTTGGCAAGTCTATGGAGAAAAAACGCATCCTGCAGGCAACTTTGCAGGATGCACGACGCATTGTGGCGTGCGTCGAACGACGCTAGTGTGAAAGTAGCCATAAGGGTTAACAATAACATAAAACTTTTAGGATGTCTGCTTCCAGTAGGTATAGAAAGAACGTAATGGAGTGCACTCAGCCTATAGCGAGGTGCTGGTGTAATAGACCAAAGGTCTCAAGTATAGTAAATATAAAATTCACCGCACTCTCTTAGGAAACATAAAGTATAGTGTGAATTTATTGTATAAACAATCTGGGAGCGGAACAGAATATACAATTTTATGCGATCTTTAACTCAACGTTTCGGGACTTTTCTACTAGGACACCACAGATCCATGCTTTTGACTGCTTCAGGTGGACTCTTACATACCATTAGGATCTCCATGTGGATAACTATTCGTTACTTATGCATATATATTGAAATAAGCGATCACGTGATAAAGGCTCAGGCTGAGCCGAAACGTTGAGTTAAAGATCGCATAAAATTGTATATTCTGTTCCGCTCCCAGATTGTTTATACAATAAATTCACACTATACTTTATGTTTCCTAAGAGAGTGCGGTGAATTTTATATTTGCTTCCAGTAGTTGGCACCAGAGTTCTAGTAACTCTCTAAAGAGAGAATTTGCATTGCGCACAGCAGAAGAACAAGACAAAGATGTTTGGAGTGCTGGGAGTCCACCATGTCTCTGCTGTTCCTGCTCCTCCGTGTGTCTCTGTTACTCCAAGCCGGGCACTGCCAGGGTGAGTAATCTCCAGAATTATCTCTGTTAACCCTGTAGATGCTGTCTCTGCTCCTCTGTGTGTCCTTCCAGGGTGAGTAATCTCCAGGATTATCTCTGTTAACCCTGTAGATGCTGTCTCCTGCATGTTCTGCGTCCTCTGCTGTTCTGAGTCCTCTGTGGCTCCTGTCACATCTCTGCCTCTGCTCTGTACACTGTCTCACTGCTGAATATAATATTACATATGTGTGAGAATAGCTCTGACATGTGGGGTCCCCATCAGGGGGGATACAGGGCGAGGGTGGGCTCGGCTGGGATCTCTCCACTGTATAGTGTTCTCTATTCACTCATTCTATGAGGAATCCGAGACTCTGACGTTTGTTTTTTTGGGGATATTTTTGGACAAGTCTTCACCATACGGTTCCAGGACAGTTACTAAAATGATGAGCATCTTCTCCGGGAACAGACGGGTACAGAAAAGAAACCGTTGTCCCCGTCCTGCCGCCCCACAACCTCCGTTAGGCTACTCTCACACTAGCGTCGGAATCAGGGGTGGATTAAGGGTAGCCAGGGCCCCGGGCTGTTTACACACTGTGGGCCCACCCGGTCATGTGACGGGGGTCATGTGACGGGGGTCATGATATACCTGAACCAGATTATTCCAGAAAAATGGCCGGGCCCTACTCTACTGTAACCTATTAAATATTTGTTAAAATCTGCAATACAATTTAGGTATATCTTGACCAATAATATCACATACAAGGAACAAATACCACCGCACCATGTCAAGACCACATATTACCACTTGGTGACCAAATAGCACATACAAGGGACAAATACCACAACACCATTTCCAGACCACATATTACCACCACATAGTGACTGAATACTACAATACTGATCAGTAAAAAAAAACAAAAAAAAAAAACACAATACTATCACCATTAGTGCCAGTATTCACAGGAGATCTGTACTTAGTATGCAGTGTCTGTGTAGAGGTAATACAGTGATCACTGGTGACATTATACACAGGACCTCTGTATATAGTATACAGTGTATAGTGTCAGTGTATAGGTAACACTGACTCACCAGTGACGTCTCTAGGTGAAGTCCTTCATCTTTCATCCAGCACAGACCGCCATCATTTCTCCCAGCCAGGACTCGTTTCTGCAGGAAATAACACAGTTATCTCGAGCTCCGCTTGTAGAACACATTACTTAATTTTTCACAACTTCTACATTACACCACATGAAGAGAAAAAGGCGATATAGTGTCACTCTGCACAGTAACAGGACCGCCCCCCCCATTTAAAACAGTATACTCAAAAAATAAAATAAATACATCACTGCAGTAATAATATCCCTTAATTAGCCCCTATGGTAATACTATTCCCCACCCCATGTATCTCATTCCTCGCTCCAGCCATATGTTCTCCCATCCTGCACTCATGAGTATCCATCCTGCCCCATATGATCTCCCCATCCTGCCCCATCTGTCTCCATCGTATCCATCCTGCCCCATGATCCAATCCTGCCCCATGTCTTTCATTCTACCCCGTGTCTCCAATCATGCCCCGAGTCTACATTCTGCCCATGCCTCCAGTCCTGCCCCCAGTGTGTCCAGCAATCTGCCCCAGTGTGTCCAGCATATTACCCCCAGTGTGTCCAGCAATCTGCCCCACTGTCTCCAGCAATCTCCCCCACTGTCTCCAGCAATCTGCCCCACTGTCTCCAGCATTGCCCCCAGTGTGTCCTCCAATCTGCCCCAGTGTCTCCAGCATTGCCCCCCAATGTGTCCTCCAGCAATCTGCCCCACTGTCTCCAGCATTGCCCCACTGTCTCCAGCATTGCCCCACTGTCCCCAGCATTGCCCCACTGTATCCAGCATTGCCCCACTGTCTCCAGCATTGCCCCACTGTCTCCAGCATTGCCCCACTGTCCCCAGCATTGCCCCACTGTCTCCAGCAATCTGCCCCACTGTCTCCAGAAATCTGCCCCACTGTCTCCAGCAATCTGCCCCACTGTCTCCAGCAATGTGCCCCACTGTCTTAAGCATTGCCCCCAGTGTGTCCTCCAGCAATCTGCCCCAGTGTCTCCAGCATTGCCCCAGTGTGTCCTCCAGCATTGCCCCAGTGTGTCCTCCAGCATTTCCCCCAGTGTGTCCAGCATTGCCCCCCAGTGTGTCCTCCAGCATTGCCCCCCAGTGTGTCCTCCAGCATTGCCCCCCAGTGTGTCCTCCAGCATTGCCCCCAGTGTGTCCTCCAGCAATCTGCCCCAGTGTCTCCAGCATTGCCCCAGTGTGTCCTCCAGCATTGCCCCAGTGTGTCCTCGAGCATTGCCCCCAGTGTGTCCTCCAACCTGCCCCAGTGTGTCCAGCATTGCCCCCCAGTGTGTCCTCCAGCATTGCCCCCCAGTGTGTCCTCCAGCATTGCCCCCAGTGTGTCCTCCAACCTGCCCCAGTGTCTCCAGCATTGCCCCCCAGTGTGTCCTCCAGCATTGCCCCCCAGTGTGTCCTCCAGCATTGCCCCCAGTGTGTCCTCCAACCTGCCCCAGTGTCTCCAGCATTGCCCCCCAGTGTGTCCTCCCTCCAGCATTGCCCCCCAGTGTGTCCTCCCTCCAGCATTGCCCCCCAGTGTGTCCTCCCTCCAGCATTGCCCCCCAGTGTGTCCTCCCTCCAGCATTGCTCCCCAGTGTGTCCTCCCTCCAGCATTGCCCCCCAGTGTGTCCTCCCACGAGCATTGTCCACCGTTAACTGATAAAAAAAAAAAAAAACAGTCTCCTCCTCACCTGTCCGCGCTCCAGGCGGCGAGCTCCCTTCAGCAGCGCACACTCGCCGGCGACTGACGTCAGACGCCGGCGACGTGTGTGCTGCGGCCGACTTCAGCTGCCAGCCTCCAATTGGCTGGCGGCTGTTGTTGTTAACTATTGATGTGCGGGCGCGCGCCCGCACATCAATAGGAAACCGCCGCAGCGCCGGAAAGGGCCCGGTGAGCAGATGAGAAGGGGCCCAATGCGGGCCCCCTCTCTCTGCCCACCGGGTCCGGGGGCACATAAACGCCGCCCGGCGGGCATTCACAGTCTCACAGACGATTATCAGAGGGTTAATCTGTGCGGTAGCCCAGGGCCCCCCCAGACCACTGGGCCCTGGGCTACCGCCCATATTGACCCTCTGATAATCCGCCCCTGGTCGGAATCTCCCCGTCGCAATGCGTCGGGCCGAGATTCCGACGCTAGCGTTTGTTGCGCCGCACAACGGGTGCAGCGGATGCATTTCTCCGGCGCATCCGCTGCCCCATTGTGAGGTGCGGGGAGGTGGGGGCAGAGTTCCGGCCGCGCATGCCGTACATTTAACGTTTTTTGCTCCCGGCGGTCCGCCACAACACGGCGCAACCGTCGTAAGACGGTTGCGGCGTGTGTCAATACGTTGCAATACGTTGCAATACGATGCAATACGATGCAATACGATGCAATACGATGCAATACGTTGCAATACGATGCAATACGATGCAACGCGTCGGTAATGTATCTCTATGGGGCAAAAACGCATCCTACAAACAACTTTGCAACTTTGCAATACAGTACGTTGCAATACGTTGCAATACGATGCAACGCGTCGGTAATGTATCTCTATGGGGCAAAAACGCATCCTGCAAACAACTTTGCAGGATGCGTTTTTTTCCCCTAAACGACGCATTGCGACGTATTAAAAAAAACGCCAGTGTGAAAGTAGCCTAACACTTTTAGGCTACTTTCACACATCAGGTTTTTGCCATCAGTCACAATCCGGTGAGTTTTGAAAAAAAAAATGGATCCGTTTTTTTTTCCACCGGATCCGTTTTTTCTCATAGAGTTGTATTAGCGCCGGATTGCGCCTGATGTCATAACATTTCATCTGTTTTTTTCCGGAGCCGTCAAAAATTTGTTTTCTGGCAGACAGAGAAAACGTCCAGAGGAACGTTTTTTCAGTCCGGCTGAAAAGTGCACAGCGACTGATCCGGCCAAAAACACCTGAAACGCAAGGTGAAATTACTGAATTCGGCGACCGGATCCAGTTTTGCACACAAATCATTCATTTTTTCTTTTACTTTTCCATTCTGGAAACTCTCTCCTCCATTCTCTCTCTCTCTCTCTCAATTCAATTCAATTCAATTCAATTCAAATGAGCTTTATTGGCAGGACTAAGCACATGTTAGCATTGCCAAAGCATATGGTAAAAATACGGGGGTGGGGGAGGGGGGCATATAGAGGTCCAGGATATATCAGACTCCTTTTAGAGGATAGGGGACAGGTCCAGGGTGGGGTATAGGAGTCCATAACATATCGGGCTCTTTAGTCGGGGGATAGGGATTTGTCCAGTGTTGGGATACAGGAGTCCATGACATATTAGGCTCCTCTTAGTCTGTGGCAGGCACTGACATATTCCGCTGCTACGGCCACTGCACTTTCCTCTTCCCCCAGTATTATCGGCAGTTTCTCTTCCTCCTCCTTGGAGGTGAAGTCTGGGAGGAGATCAGACAGTCTCTTGAAGTGAGTGTCCCTCACTGCGGAGTATTTGGGGCACCTCAGCAGGAAGTGGGCCTCATCCTCCATGGCCTCCTGGGGGCACTGCTGGCAGAGTCTGCCTCATCCTCCACGGCCTCCTGGGGGCACTGCTGGCAGAGTCTGCCTCATCCTCCACGGCCTCCTGGGGGCACTGCTGGCAGAGTCTGCCTCATCCTCCACGGCCTCCTGGGGGCACTGCTGGCAGAGTCTGCCTCATCCTCCACGGCCTCCTGGGGGCACTGCTGGCAGAGTCTGCCTCATCCTCCACGGCCTCCTGGGGGCACTGCTGGCAGAGTCTGCCTCATCCTCCACGGCCTCCTGGGGGCACTGCTGGCAGAGTCTGCCTCATCCTCCACGGCCTCCTGGGGGCACTGCTGGCAGAGTCTGCCTCATCCTCCACGGCCTCCTGGGGGCGCTGCTGGCAGAGTCTGCCTCATCCTCCACGGCCTCCTGGGGGCGCTGCTGGCAGAGTCTGCCTCATCCTCCACGGCCTCCTGGGGGCACTGCTGGCAGAGTCTGTTCTCTCGGGGCTTGTAGTTCTGTCGGTGCCGCCCGGATTCGATGAGTAGGCTGTGGGCGCTCAGTCTGTACCGGCTCAGGATCTGTCGATCTTTGGGGTTTTCTAGTTTCTCTAGATATGGGGCCAGTTTGTACTCCCACTGTAGATTCCGGTATATTGTCAGTTTCTGGGATTTGTTTATGTCGTTCCTCCAGATGCTGAGATATTCCTCTTTGACTTTGTGTACCATCTTCCGGATTTCGCCTTTTGTCAGGCCATGGAGGTTGATGGCTTGGTCAGACCGGCTTTGGGTACTTTTTCTTGGGAGGCTTCCTGAGGCTTCCTGGTGTAGGAGGGCTTTGTGATGGTAGGAGCTGGGACTGCTACTTTGTAGATGAGCCTTGAATGACAGCGCCTTCTTCTTTATTGCGATGTGTAGTGGGAATCTGCCCAGCTCTGCTCGGCAGGCGCTATTTGATGTGCTCCAATGGACTTGGAGAAGATGCTTGCAGAACTCTAGGTGGAATATTTCTGTCGGCCCAGCGTCCCACTTTGACCAGTTTGGGTATGAGACTGGGCCCCAGACCTCACTACCGTATATAAGAATTGGGGCAATGATGGAGTCAAAAATTTTTAGCCAGACGGTTACTGGTGCCTTGAGGTGGTACAGACGCCTTCTGATGGCATAGAAGGCTTTGGATGCCTTGTCTTTTAGTGACTCTATGGCTTGCTTGAAGCTCCCTGACTGGCTGAGTTCTAGGCCCAGGTAGGTGTACCTGTTGGTTTCAGTAAGTGGACGGTTGTCTATCATAAAGGTAGGATTGCCAGTGGGTTTCTGCTTTCTTTTCTGGAACACCATGATATTAGTTTTTTCTCGTTGATTGGCAGTGCCCATGTGCTGCTGAAGGTCTCTAGGATTTTCAGATGATCTTGGAGGCCTTTCTCAGTTGGTGATAACAGCACGAGGTCATCTGCATACAGCAGAAATTTCACCTGGGTGTCATGGAGGGTGAGTCCTGGTGCTGAGGAGGACTCTAGGGCCACTGCCAGCTCATTGATGTAGATGTTAAAGAGCGTTGGACTGAGGCTGCAGCCCTGTCTCACTCCTCAACTCTGTTGGAAATAGGCCATCCTCCTTCCGTTGACCTTCACAATGCAACTGTTCTCTGTGTAGGAGCTTCGGATGACATCATATGTTTTGCCTCCTATTCCGCTCCTCTCTCTCTCTTCTCTCTCCTCTATTCTCTCTCCTCTCTTCTCTCTCCTTTTCTTCTCTCCCCTCTCTCTCTCTCTCTCCCCTCTCTCTTCTCTCTCTCTCTTCTCTCTCCCCTTTCACTCCCCTCTCTCTCCCCTCTCCCCTCTCTCCTCTCTCCCCTCTCTCTCTCTCTCCCCTCTCTCTCTTCTCTCTCTTCTCTCCTCTCTCCCCTCTCTCTCTCCTCTCTCTCTCCTCTCTCCCCACTCTCTCTCCCCTCTCCTCTCTCTACTCTCTCTCCCCTCTCTCTCTTCTCTCTCACCTCTCCTCTCTCTCCTCTCTCTCCCCTCTCTCTCCCCTCTCCTCTCTCTCCCCTCTCCCCCTCTCTCTCCCCTCTCTCTCCCCTCTCCTCTATCTCTCCTCTCTCTTCTCTCTCCCCTCTCGTCTCTCTCTTCTCTCTCTCTTCTCTCTCTCCCCTCTCCTCTCTCTTCTCTCTCTGCCCTCTCTCTCTGTCCTCTCTCTCTCTCCTCTCTCTTCTCTCTCCCTCCCCTCTCTCTCCTCTCTCTTCTCTCTCTCCTCTCTCTCTTCTCTCTCCCCTCTCCTCTCTCTCCCCCTTTCTCCCCTCTCTCTCCCCTCTCCTCTCTCTCCCCTCTCCCCCTCTCTCTCTCCCCTCTCCTCTATCTCTCCTCTCTCTTCTCTCTCCCCTTTCCTCTCTCTTCTCTCTCTCTTCTCTCTCTCCCCTCTCCTCTCTCTTCTCTCTCTGCCCTCTCTCTCTGTCCTCTCTCTCCCCTCTCTCTTCTCTCTCCCCTCTCTCTCTCTTCTCTCTCTCTTCTCTCTCCCCTCTCTCTCCCCTCTCTCTCCTCTCTTCTCTCTCTTCTCTCTCCCCTCTCTCTCTTCTCCCTCTCTTCACCCTCCCCTCTCTCTCTTCTCTCTCTCCCCTCTCTCCTCTCTCTCTTCTCTCTCCCCTCTCTCTCCCCTCTCTCTCTCTTCTCCCTCTCTTCACCCTCCCCTCTCTCTCTTCTCTTTCTCTTCTCTCTCTCCTCTCTCTCTCCTCTCTTCTCCCTCTCTTCTCTCTCTCCTCTCTCTCTTCTCTCTCATCCCCAGAACAGGAAGTTACTGTATTCCTCTGTGAAAAAGAAAAACCGGATCCAGCAGAAAAACGGATCCGTCGCATCAGTTTTTCACTATTTGCGACGGATCCGTGCCTGAAACAAAACAACTGCTGTGTGAAAGTAGCCTCATTTGGGATTTTCAATGGGTCAGTGTCAGACCCCGGTAGAAGACAGCTCCCATCTGAGGGCGGTATAAGGGTCCTTTGAGGGCCAGTAGTTCAGCTTCTTGCTGGTTTGGTGGTAGAAGTCGCCCCCCGATCCCCTGTGCCCCAGTTCAGCTGCTCCAGTGACATGTCCGCCCCTATGATGGGCTATTATGGCAGCTGGGGACCTGAAGAGACATTTATTTCACCAGTTAAAAAAATCAAACAAACCTGTAAGTGACCCCAATTTTCTTACATTTTGGAAATAAAAACCTACAAATATTAAATATAATCATGTGATGTCATCGCATCCATAAGCTCCAATTGCTGCTTCTTAACGTCACCTAGAATTGCTGCTTTTTATGTACCTTGTCCCCTTCCCAAAAATATAATAGCAATAATAAATTCTGATGATCATTAAAATGGTCCTAGTAAAAGTCTCACCCTACAAAAGATGCAGCGCACCTGTCCTCACGTAGCCGCGTCCTCAGAAGGTTTTCTGTTTTATAAAAGTAATAATATTTATGATCTGGTCTTGCTGTAATTGTTCTGTCTCGGGGATCTCACTGTGTGACACTTGCTAGGCACCGGCAGACATTACTGGCAGGGGCTTTTGTTCCTTGCAGACAATAGCTGTGTTTGTACAGTCCAGTCGCCATCATTATGGGCGGCTCTAATAAGCTCATTTTTGCTATGAAGCCGGATGGAGAGAAGATCTCTGCTGCAATAGAGTGATTTATTAAAAAACATCATATCCAAATTGCTCCCGATCACCCTCCTGATAAGTTCTTCTTGCCGAGTCACCAGGTCCAGTTTGCTGGGTCCCGGTCCGGGTCCGGTCAGTCTGGTCTGCCTGTGCTGGGTCTGGTTCGCCCATGCGGTGTCCGGTCTTGACGTGTCCGGTCCTGTGCGCCCGTGCTGTGTCGCCGGATCTGGTCCGCCATTGCCAGTTCTGGTCCGTCTGTGCTCAGCCTGTTCCACCCATGCTGAGTCGCCGAGTCCGGTCCTCTCATGCTGAGTCATTGGGCCGAGTCTGGTCTGCCAGTACCAAGTCCAGTCTGCCCGTGCCGGATCCAGTCCATCTGTGCCATGTCACCAGGACTGGTCCACTCATGCTGGGTTACAGTCCGCTCGTGCAGTGTCTCCAGGTCTGGTCCACCAGTTCCAAGGCAGTATAATGGCCCCACACAGCCCTCCACACACTATGATGGACCCCAGATAAACCTTAACACTGTATATGGAGGTGTGATGGAGGCACTGTGTGCATAGCGCTGTAGTTTGTTTAAATCAATGATTACACAGTGGCCATACTACTACATGGATGACTATGGGCTGTGCATTATACTATATAGATGATTGTGGGCTGTGCATTATACTACATGGATGACTATGGGATGTGCATTATACTACATGGATCACTAGGAGCTGTGTATTATACCACATGGTTGACTATGGGCTGTGCATTGTACTATATATGGAGGACTATGGGCTGTGCATTATACTATATATGGATGACTATGGGCTGTGCATTATACTATATATGGAGGACTATGGGCTGTGCATTATACTATATATGGAGGACTATGGGCTGTGCATTATACTATATATGGATGACTATGGGCTGTGCATTATACTATATATGGAGGACTATGGGCTGTGCATTATACTATATATGGAGGACTATGGGCTGTGCATTATACTATATATGGATGACTATGGGCTGTGCATTATACTATATAGATGATTGTGGGCTGTGCATTATACTATATATGGAGGACTATGGGCTGTGCATTATACTACATGGATGACTATGGGATGTGCATTATACTACATGGATCACTAGGAGCTGTGTATTATACCACATGGTTGACTATGGGCTGTGCATTGTACTATATATGGAGGACTATGGGCTGTGCATTATACTATATATGGATGACTATGGGCTGTGCATTATACTATATATGGAGGACTATGGGCTGTGCATTATACTATATATGGAGGACTATGGGCTGTGCATTATACTATATATGGATGACTATGGGCTGTGCATTATACTATATATGGAGGACTATGGGCTGTGCATTATACTATATATGGAGGACTATGGGCTGTGCATTATACTATATATGGATGACTATGGGCTGTGCATTATACTATATAGATGATTGTGGGCTGTGCATTATACTATATATGGAGGACTATGGGCTGTGCATTAAACTATATATGGAGGACTATGGGCTGTGCATTATACTATATATTGATGACTATGGGCTGTGCATTATACTATATATGGATGACTATGGGCTGTGCATTAAACTATATATGGAGGACTATGGGCTGTGCATTAAACTATATATGGAGGACTATGGGCTGTGCATTATACTATATATGGATGACTATGGGCTGTGCATTACACTATATATGGATGACTATGGGCTGTGCATTATACTATATATGGATGACTATGGGATGTGCATTATACTATATATGGAGGACTATGGGCTGTGCATTATACTATATATGGATGACTATGGGCTGTGCATTATACTATATATGGATGACTATGGGCTGTGCATTACACTATATATGGATGACTATGGGCTGTGCATTATACTATATATGGATGACTATGGGCTGTGCATTATACTATATATGGAGGACTATGGGCTGTGCATTATACTATATATGGATGACTATGGGCTGTGCATTATACTATATATGGAGGACTATGGGCTGTGCATTATACTATATATGGATGACTATGGGCTGTGCATTATACTATATATGGATGACTATGGGCTGTGCATTATACTATATATGGATGACTATGGGCTGTGCATTATACTATATATGGATGACTATGGGCTGTGCATTAAACTATATATGGAGGACTATGGGCTGTGCATTATACTATATATGGAGGACTATGGGCTGTGCATTATACTATATATGGAGGACTATGGGCTGTGCATTATACTATATATGGATGACTATGGGCTGTGCATTATACTATATATGGATGACTATGGGCTGTGCATTATACTATATATGGATGACTATGGGCTGTGCATTAAACTATATATGGAGGACTATGGGCTGTGCATTAAACTATATATGGAGGACTATGGGCTGTGCATTATACTATATATGGATGACTATGGGCTGTGCATTATACTATATATGGATGACTATGGGCTGTGCATTATACTATATATGGATGACTATGGGCTGTGCATTATATTATATATGGATGACTATGGGCTGTGCATTATACTATATATGGAGGACTATGGGCTGTGCATTATACTATATATGGATGACTATGGGCTGTGCATTATACTATATATGGATGACTATGGGCTGTGCATTATACTATATATGGATGACTATGGGCTGTGCATTAAACTATATATGGAGGACTATGGGCTGTGCATTATACTATATATGGATGACTATGGGCTGTGCATTATACTATATATGGATGACTATGGGCTGTGCATTATACTATATATGGATGACTATGGGCTGTGTATACTATATGGAGGATTATGGGCTGTGCCTTATACTACATGGAAGATTATGGGCTACACTACTACACTAGATGGTGGCCCGATTCTAACGCATCAGGTATTCTAGAATATGTATGTATGTATATAGCAGCCACATAGTATATAGCACAGGCCACGATATATTCTAGAATACCCGATGCATTAATACAGGCCACGTTGTATATATACAGTGGCCACGCAGTACATAACACAGCCCAAACAGAATATAACATTGCCCATGTAGTATATAACACTGCCCACGTAGTATATAGCAGCAACGCAGTATATAACACAGCCCGCATAGTATATAACACAGTCCAAACAGTATATAAAACAGCCCACGCAGTATATAACACAGCCCACATAGTATATAACACTGCCCACGTAGTATATAGCAGCCATGTAGTATATAACGCAGCCCACGCAGTATATAACACAGCCCACATAGTATATAACACTGCCCACGTAGTATATAGCAGCCATGTAGTATATAACGCAGCCCACGTAGTATATAACACAGCCCACATATTATATAACACTGCTAGTATATAGTAGCCATGTAGTATATAACGCAGCCCTCGCAGTATATAGCAGTGTGGGCACCATATCCCTGTTAAAAAAAATAATTAAAATAAAAAATAGTTATATAACGTACTCACCCTCCAGCGTCCAGCGAAGCTCTGTCGATGCGCGCTCGGCTGCCGCCAGCTTCCGTTCCCAGGATGCATTGCGAAATTACCCAGATGACGTAGCAGTCTCGTGAGACCACTAAGTCTTCTAAGTAATTTCGCAATCCATCTCTGGGAACGGAAGCTGGCGGCAGCCGCGCGCGCCTCGGCGGACGACGGAAGGTGAGAATAGCAGGTTTTTTGTTTATTATTTTTAACATTAGATCTTTTTACTATTGATGCTACATAGGCAGCATCAATAGTAAAAAAAAATGTTGGTCACACAGGGTTAATAGCGGCGGTAGTGGAGTGCAAGAAAGGAAAAGGGGATTTCCAGCACGTCCATCCAGTGTAAGTAAAATATCCAAAATTTATTAGAACATTTTAAAAAACAATAGTAAAACAGAGAGAGAGAGACTCTCTCTGCCTGACGCGTTTCTGGCGCACCACGGCGCCCTTAGTCATAGGAACTAATACCATCTAGATGAACAGGTTTACAGGTCCTTCTCAAAAAATTAGCATATAGTGTTAAATTTCATTATTTACCATAATGTAATGATTACAATTAAACTTTCATATATTATAGATTCATTATCCACCAACTGAAATTTGTCAGGTCTTTTATTGTTTAAATACTGATGATTTTGGCATACAACTCCTGATAACCCAAAAAACCTGTCTCAATAAATTAGCATATCAAGAAAAGGTTCTCTAAACGACCTATTACCCTAATCTTCTGAATCAACTAATTAACTCTAAACACATGCAAAAGATACCTGAGGCTTTTATAAACTCCCTGCCTGGTTCATTACTCAAAACCCCCATCATGGGTAAGACTAGCGACCTGACAGATGTCAAGAAGGCCATCATTGACACCCTCAAGCAAGAGGGTAAGACCCAGAAAGAAATTTCTCAACAAATAGGCTGTTCCCAGAGTGCTGTATCAAGGCACCTCAATGGTAAGTCTGTTGGAAGGAAACAATGTGGCAGAAAACGCTGTACAACGAGAAGAGGAGACCGGACCCTGAGGAAGATTGTGGAGAAGGACCGATTCCAGACCTTGGGGAACCTGAGGAAGCAGTGGACTGAGTCTGGTGTGGAAACATCCAGAGCCACCGTGCACAGGCGTGTGCAGGAAATGGGCTACAGGTGCCGCATTCCCCAGGTAAAGCCACTTTTGAACCATAAACAGCGGCAGAGGCGCCTGACCTGGGCTACAGAGAAGCAGCACTGGACTGTTGTTAAGTGGTCCCAAGTACTTTTTTCTGATGAAAGCAAATTTTGCATGTCATTCGGAAATCAAGGTGCCAGAGTGTGGAGGAAGACTGGGGAGAAGGAAATGCCAAAATGCCTGAAGTCCAGTGTCAAGTACCCACAGTCAGTGATGGTGTGGGGTGCCATGTCAGCTGCTGGTGTTGGTCCACTGTGTTTCATCAAGGGCAGGGTCAATGCTTTATGGAGATGAAGATTTCATTTTTTCAGCACGACCTGGCACCTGCTCACAGTGCCAAAACCACTGGTAAATGGTTTACTGACCATGGTATTACTGTGCTCAATTGGCCTGCCAACTCTCCTGACCTGAACCCCATAGAGAATCTGTGGGATGTTGTGAAGAGAAAGTTGAGAGACGCAAGACCCAACACTCTGGATGAGCTTAAGGCCGCTATTGAAGCATCCTGGGCCTCCATAACATCTCAGCAGTGTCACAGGCTGATTGCCTCCATGCCACGCCGCATTGAAGCAGTCATTTCTGCCAAAGGATTCCCGACCAAGTATTGAGTGCATAACTGAACATTATTATTTGATGGTTTTTTTGTTTGTTATTAAAAAACACTTTTATTTGATTGGATGGGTGAAATATGCTAATTTATTGAGACAGGTTTTTTGGGTTATCAGGAGTTGTATGCCAAAATCATCAGTATTAAAACAATAAAAGACCTGACAAATTTCAGTTGGTGGATAATGAATCTATAATATATGAAAGTTTAATTGTAATCATTACATTATGGTAAATAATGAACTTTAACACTATATGCTAATTTTTTGAGAAGGACCTGTATATATAGCAATGAACCAATCACAGACATAGCAATCAATTACATTTATAAAAGCTGCAGCTAAACACACATAACAAGACTTTTTTTTTCTTATTTCAAATATATTGAAATTGCATAAATATATACTTTAAATCTATCTGTCAGTTCAATATATGTAAAAAAGGTCATTCCTGTAATTCATACCATGTGGATGTTTAGTGTCTAAAGTCAGAATCCAAAAGGCTTCCCGCAGAGCTAATTGTTTCTTCCAATCTCCACCTCTAGGTGACTGACTAACCCTTTCTATGCCAAAAAATGAAAAATCTGATAGGTCTCCTTTATGTACAGAAATAAAATGTTTCGTAGCCCCAGAATAGCCTGAATTATGGTTATTTATATTTGCTATGTGTTCTGAAATTCTTTTTTGGATTTTCCTTGTGGTGTAACCTATATAGCAAATATTGCAAGCCTTACATTTTATGCAGTATATGACGTGGTCAGAATCACAATTAATAAATGATTTTATATTATAAGTAACATTGTGATTCGAGGAAAAGGTAGTTCTTTTGTTGTCTGCAAATTGGCAGACATTACATCTGTTACCAGAACATTTGAAAAAACTTTTTCTACCGCTTATAGCAGTCAGTGCAATAAAATCAGACAGATCCTTCTTAAATATCTCCCTGTAGTCAATCAGGACAAATCTTTATGCACAATTCTTCAGAATGGAAGCAGAGTAGTGGCTAGGAGAAAAAAACTCCCACATCATGGCTATCAATAAAAGTTTTTTTCAAATGTTCATCTAGATGGTATTAGTTCCTATGACTAAGGGCGCCGTGGTGCGCCAGAAACGCGTCAGGCAGAGAGGGTCTCTCTCTCTTTCTCTTTTTTACTATTGTTTTTTAAAATGTTCTAATACATTTTGGATATTTTACTTACACTGGATGGATGTGCTGGATATTCCCTTTTCCTTTCTTCTGCTTCAGCTGAAATCACCAGCAGGTACGGCACCTACCAGCTACATTAATTTGCAAAGGCTTACAGATGCATGTCTCGGCGTGTCAAGCTCCAACCCTTCCCTCTCCCCCCCTCTCTTTCTGGAGCGTTAACGGAGTGCGTCACCTGCGGCATAACGCGGTCTGTTAACGCTGTCATTAACCCTATGTGAGCGCTGACTGGAGGGGAGTATGGAGCAAGCGGGCGCCGGATACTGACTGGGCACGAGTAGGGAGGGACTAATTCTCGGCCAGGCTGTGCCCGTCGCTGATTGGTCGTGGCAGCCAGGACAGGCAACTGGCGAGACCAATCAGTTACGCGGGATTTCCGTGACGGAAGTTGCAGACAGACAGAAGGACAGACAGAAAGACGGAAGTACCCCTTAGACAATTATATAGTAGATGGATGACTATGAGCTGTGCATTATGCTATATAGATGATTATGGGCTGTGCATTATGCTACATGGATGATTATGGGCTGTGTATTATACTACATGGATGACTGGGCTGTGCATTATGCTACATGGATGAATATGAGCTGTGTATTATACTACATGGATGATTATGGGCTGTGTATTATTCCACATGGATAACTGGGCTGTGCATTATGCTATATAGATGATTATGGGCTGTGCATTATACTACATGGATGACTGGGATGTGTATTATACTACATGGATGACTGGGCTGTACATTATGCTATACAGATGATTATGGTCTGTGCATTATGCTACATGGATGATTATGGGCTGTGTATTATACTACATGGATGACTGGGCTGTGCATTATGCTATATAGATGATTATGGGCTGTGTATTATACTACATGGATGAATATGAGCTGTGCATTATGCTACATGGATGATTATGGGCTGTGTATTATACTACATGGATGATTATGAGCTGTGTATTATACTACAGTCATGGCCAAAAGTTTTGGGAATGAGACAAATATTAATTTTTCCTAAGTCTACTGCTTCATTTTTTCTAATGGCAATTTGCATATACTCCTGAATGTCAGAGTGATCAGCTTAACAGCAATTACTGTACTTGCAAAGTCAATATTTGCCCAGAAAATGAACTTTAACCCCCAAAACGCATTTCAACATCATTGCAGTCCTGCCTTAAAAGGAGCACCTAACATCGTTTTAGTGATTGATCCATTAACACAGGTGTTGGTGTTGATGAGGACAGGGCTGGCGATCAGTCAGTCATGATTAAGTAAGAATGACATCACTGGACACTTTAAAAGGAGGCTGGTACTTGGTATCATTGTTTCTCTTCAGTTAACCATGGTTATCTCTAAAGAAACACATGCAGCCATCATTGCACTGCACAAAAATGGCCTAACAGGGAAGAGTATCGCAGCTACAAAGATTGCACCTCAGTCAACAATCTATCGCATCATCAAGAACTTCAAGGAGAGAGCTTCCATTGTTGTCAAAAAGGCTCCAGGGCGCCCAAGAAAGACCAGCAAGCGCCAGGACCGTATCTTAAAACTGTTTCAGCTGCGGGATCGGACTACCAGCAGTGCCGAGCTTGCTCAGGAATGGCAGCAGGCTGGTGTGAGTGCTTCTGCACGCACTGTGAGGCGGAGACTCTTTGAGCAAGGCCTGGTTTCAAGGAGGGCAGCAAAGAAGCCACTTCTCTCCAGAAAAAACATCAGGGACCGACTGATATTCTGCAAAAGGTACAGGGAGTGGACTGCTGAGGACTGGGGCAAAGTCATTTTCTCTGATGAATCCCCTTTTCAATTGTTTGGGACATCTGGAAAACAGCTTATTCGGAGAAGAAGAGGTGAGCGCTACCACCAGTCTTGTCTCATGCCAACTGTAAAGCATCCTGAAACCATTCATGTGTGGGGTTGCTTCTCAGCCAAGGGAATCGGCTCACTCACAGTCTTGCCTAAAAACACAGCCATGAATAAAGAATAGTACCAGAATTTCCTCCAAGAGCAACTTCTCCCAACCATCCAAGTGCAGTTTGGCGCCCAACAATGCCTTTTCCAACATGATGGAGCACCTTGCCATAAAGCAAAGATGATAACTAAATGGCTCATGGAACAAAACATAGAGATTTTGGGTCCATGGCCTGGAAACTCCCCAGATCTTAATCCCATTGAGAACTTGTGGTCAATCATCAAGAGACGGGTGGACAAACAAAAACCAACAAATTCTGGCAAAATGCAAGCATTGATTATGCAAGACTGGACTGCTATCAGTCGGGATTTGGTCCTGAAGTTGATTGAGAGCATGCCAGGGAGAATTGCAGAGGTCTTGAAGAAGAAGGGTCAACACTGCAAATATTGACTTGCTGCATTAACTCATTCTAACTGTCAATATAACCTATTGGTACTCATAATATGATTGCAATAATATTTCTGTATGTGATATAAACATCAGACAAACACTAATAAAAACCAGAAGGCAGCAGATCATGTGAAAATATAACTTTGGTGTCATTCTCAAAACTTCTGGCCATGACTGTACATGGATGACTGGGCTTTGCATTATATTATACAAAGGACTATGGGCTGTGCATAATACAGTATATGGTGGTGTATTATACTTTATAGATGAAGATGGATAACTATGGTCTGTGCATTATACTATATGGATAAGTATGAGCTGTGCATTACTTTATATGGAGGTCTATGGGCTGTGCATTATAATATACAGAGGACTATGGGCTGTGCATGATACTTTATGGATGACTATGGCCTGTACATTATACTTTATGGAGGACTATGGGCTGTGCATTATACTATATGGATTACTATGGACTGTGCATGATACTATATGGATGACTATGGGCTGTGCATTATACTTTATGGAGGACTATGGGCTGTGCATTATACTATATGGATTACTGTGGACTGTGCATGATACTATATGGATGACTATGGGCTGTGCATTATACTTTATGCATGACTATGGGCTGTGCATTATACTACAAGGGTGACTATGAACTGACTGCATTTTACTATATGGAGGACTATGAGAGTATATTATACTTTATGGATGACTATGGGCTCTGCATTATACTATATGGAGGACTATGGGCTATGCATTATACTATATGGATTACTATGGGCTGTGCATTATACTATATGGTTGTCTATGGGCTGTGCATTATACTTTATGGAGAACTATGGGCTGTGCATTATACTTTATGCATGACTATGGGCTGTGCATTATACTTTATGGATGACTATGGGCTGTGCATTATACTACAAGGATGATATGGAGGACTATGGGAGTGTATTATACTATATGGATTACTATGGGCTGTGCATTATATATGTAGTTATGTGGATTACTATGGGCTGTGCTATGGATGACTATGGGGGTGCATTATACTATATGGAGGACTATGGGCTGTGCTTTATACTTTATGGATGACTATGGGGGTGCATTATACTACATGGATGACTATGGGCTGTGCATTATACTACAAGGATGATATGGATGACTATGGGAGTGTGTTATACTATATGGAGTACTTTGGGCTGTGCATTATATATGTAGGTATGTGGATTACTAAGGGCTGTGCTATGGATGACTATGGGGGTGCATTATACTATATGGAGGACTATGGGCTGTACTTTATACTATATGGAGGACGATGGGCTGTACTTTATACTTTAGGGATGACAATGGAGGTGCATTGTACTACATGGATGACTATGGGCTGTGCTTTATACTTTATGGATGACTATGGGGGTGCATTATACTACATGGATGACTATGGGCTGTGCATTATACTACAAGGATGATATGGATGACTATGGGAGTGTGTTATACTATATGGAGTACTTTGGGCTGTGCATTATATATGTAGGTATGTGGATTACTAAGGGCTGTGCTATGGATGACTATGGGGGTGCATTATACTATATGGAGGACTATGGGCTGTGCTTTATACTATATGGAGGACGATGGGCTGTACTTTATACTTTATGGAGGACTATGGGCTGTGCTTTATACTATATGGAGGACGATGGGCTGTACTTTATACTTTATGGATGACTATGGGGGTGCATTATACTACATGGATGACTATGGGCTGTGCTTTATACTTTATGTACGGTATTGTAGAATTTACAATAATGTAAGAAGTAAGTGAAATCTTTGGCATTGTATTATACCTACAGTATATTTCTCTGCCATTTCTGTGCATCTTAAATATAGTGGTATAAAGATACAAAGTGTCCACGATGTCTTGTTTATGTTCAATGGAACTAAGGGTCCGAGGCCGCCCCCTGATTACAGCACATAGCATTATCCTCCTCCACCATCTGTACAATGGCACAATGCAGTCAGGGGGAAACGTCCTTCTGGAATCACCGGATTCCAGATAGAGAATTGTGATCCATCACTGCACAGAAGACGTCTCTTCCAGTGTCCAGTGGTGGCGGCTTTAAACCACTCCATCCGACGCTCAGCATTGTGCTTGGTGATGTACGGCTGCATGCAGCTGCCCGGCCATGAAGCTCCCGGCAGGGGCGCAGTGTGTGTGCTCATGTTATACCAGAGGAGGTCTGGACTCTGCAGTTATGGGGTCAGCAGAGTGTTGGTGACTTTCATTCTGCATGAATAGATTTCCCGTGGGAACACTCGACCATGCTATTTTTCCAATTCCTGAACAAAATCTGTTTTGGATTCCCCCGAAATCTACAGAAACCAACATATCACAGACCAAAGAGTTAGTGTGGGTTGGTTCACACATTTTCAAATGATGTACGTAAAGCTGAGAGGATCAAAAGTCTTTAGATGTCTGCATCCAATTACTACATCCAAGCCCCCCGGGGGAGGCCCTGGACCTCCCATTACATCTGCCAGTGTTTTATACCAGACAATAGCACAACTCCATCTCTGATCCTTCTATTGGAGAAGGAGGAGGCAAAAGTAACGAGGCGATCTTTCCAGCTGTGCCCAGTTTTGGGCTTTCAAAAAGTTGAGTTAACGAGAACCCATGGAAGAAACTAGTCCCGACTGTGTCACAAACACGTCCCCAATGGTGGAGAGGTTCCCACGGGACGGTGATACATGGACCTCTTTCTTTTGTAACCCTGTTATTTACCCGACTTGGCTAAGAGTTCATGACTCATGGGCTTCTTTTTCAGTCCGAGTTCCAGGAATGGTTTACGCTTGGTTGGAATCACAAGTGACGCTACGATGCCAAGCTGACACCAATGAAGAAATCAAGCAAATCACCTGGGAAATCCAGAGCAGCGGAGGCAGCGTGACACTGCTTACTTACAGGAACGATACCGGAGCCAGGTATCACATGTCGTATGGAAAAAGAGTCAGGTTCAAGGGTAACGGATACAAAGATGGATCCATCGAGATATTCAACGTGAGCCTGGTCGATGAAGGCTTCTTCAAGTGTGTCTTTACTACATTCCCATCCGATCCCATTGAAGGAAGAATTCAGTTACAAGTTTTAGGTAAGAAGACTTTATTTGGTAGCTCTCTCCATTTTATAATATTTTAGATCCATGAGAGATTTTTTTAGCCAATTGATGAGCCCAAAGCCTGAGGTTACAGTACTGACAGATTCTTTATCCTGTGCCCCAGAGCTGCACTCACTATTCTGCTGTTGCAGTCACTGTGTACATACGTTACATTACTGATCCTGAGTTACATCCTATATTATACTCCAGAGCTGCACTCACTATTCTGCTGGTGCAGTCACTGTGTACATACATTACATTACTGATCCTGAGTTACATCCTGTATTATACCCCAGAGCTGCACTCACTATTCTGCTGGTGCAGTCACTGTGTACATACATTACATTACTGATCCTGAGTTACATCCTGTATTACCTGTATTACCTGTGAAACTGTTGTGAATTCTGTGCTCAAGCTCCCTCCTGTGGTCACAAGTGGTACTTCGGCTGATTCTGTCTATGGGCTTCCGTTGGTGGATGTGAGTGGTACTGCGGCTTCTGAGTTTCCTTCCTCAGGTGATGAGGTTAAGTTGTTAGGTGCTGCTCTATTTAACTCCACCTAGTGCTTTGATCCTGGCCTCCAGTCAATGTTCCAGTATTGGTCTTGCTTTCTCCTGGATCGTTCCTGTGGCCTGTCTGCCCAGCATAAGCTAAGTTCGGCTTGTGTTACTTTTGTTGCTATATTTTCTGTCCAGCTTGCTATTTTGGTTTTTCTTGCTTGCTGGAAGCTCTGAGACGCAGAGGGAGCACCTCCGTACCGTTAGTCGGTGCGGAGGGTCTTTTTGCCCCTCTGCGTGGTTGTTTGTAGGGTTTTGTGTTGACCGCAAAGCTCTCTTTCCTATCCTCGGTCTATTCAGTAAGTCGGGCCTCACTTTGCTAAAATCTATTTCATCTCTATGTTTGTATTTTCATCTTAACTCACAGTCATTATATGTGGGGGGCTGCCTTTTCCTTTGGGGAATTTCTCTGAGGCAAGGTAGGCTTATTTTCTATCTTCAGGCTAGCTAGTTTCTCAGGCTGTGCCGAGTTGCATAGGGAGCGTTAGGCGCAATCCACGGCTACCTCTAGTGTGGTATGATAGAATTAGGGATTGCGGTCAGCAGAGTTCCCATGTCTCAGAGCTTGTCCTATTTTATTTGTAACTATCAGGTCACTTGTGTGCTCTTAACCACCAGGTCCATTGTGGTTCTGAATTACCTAATCATAACAGTACTGGAGGCCTAAAGTACTAATGCATCTCAATAGAGGGAAAAAAGAAGTTCTGAGACCATTTTTTTTTCTTTGCACTGTGTTTTGCCTTTTTTTTTCCCTAGACATTTGGGTAGTTCAGGACACAGGTGTAGTGATGGACATCAAAGGTCTGTCTTCATGTGTGGATCATCTCACTGCAAGAGTACAAAATATTCAAGACTTTGTGGTTCAGAATTCTATGTTAGAACCAAGAATTCCTATTCCTGATTTGTTTTCTGGAGATAGAGCTAAATTTCTGAGTTTCAAAAATAATTGCAAACTGTTTCTGGCTTTGAAACCTCGCTCCTCTGGTGACCCAGTTCAACAAGTTAGGATCATTATTTCTTTATTACATGGCGATCCTCAAGACTGGGCATTTTCCCTTGCACCAGGAGATCCTGCATTATGTAATATTGATGCGTTTTTTCTGGCGCTCGGATTACTGTACGATGAGCCTAATTCAGTGGATCAGGCAGAGAAAAAATTGCTGGCTCTGTGTCAGGGTCAGGATGAGATTGAGATTTATTGTCAGAAGTTTAGAAAGTGGTCCGTGCTCACTCAATGGAATGAATGTGCGCTGGCAGCTATTTTCAGAAAAGGTCTCTCTGAAGCCCTTAAGGATGTCATGGTGGGATTTCCTATGCCTGCTGGTCTGAATGAGTCTATGTCTTTGGCCATTCAGATCGGTCGACGCTTGCGTGAGCGTAAATCTGTGCACCATTTGGCGGTATTATCTGAGCATAAACCTGAGCCTATGCAGTGCGATAGGACTTTGACCAGAGCTGAAAGGCAGGAACACAGACGTCGGAATGGGCTGTGTTTCTACTGTGGTGATTCCACTCATGCTATCTCCGATTGTCCTAAGCGCACAAAGCGGTTCGCTAAGTCTGCCACCATTGGTACGGTACAGTCGAAATTTCTTTTGTCCGTTACTTTGATCTGCTCTTTGTCTTCCTACTCTGTCATGGCATTTGTGGATTCAGGCGCTGCCCTGAATTTGATGGACTTGGAGTTTGCTAGGCGCTGTGGGTTTGTCTTGGAGCCCTTGCAGTGTCTTATTCCATTGAGAGGAATTGATGCTACGCCTTTGGCCAAGAATAAGCCTCAGTATTGGACCCAGCTGACCATGTGCATGGCTCCTGCGCACCAGGAGGATATTCGCTTTCTGGTGTTGCATAATTTGCATGATGTGGTCGTGTTGGGGTTGCCATGGCTACAAGTCCATAACCCAGTATTAGATTGGAAATCTATGTCTGTGTCCAGCTGGGGTTGTCAGGGGGTGCATGGTGATGTTCCATTTCAGTCTATCTCATCATCCACCCCTTCTGAGGTCCCAGAGTTCTTGTCTGATTACCGGGATGTATTCGATGAGCCCAAGTCCAATGCCCTACCTCCGCATAGGGATTGTGATTGTGCTATCGATTTGATTCCTGGTAGGAAGTTTCCTAAAGGTCGACTGTTTAATTTATCTGTACCTGAGCATGCCGCTATGTGGAGTTACGTAAAAGAATCATTGGAGAAGGGTCATATTCGCCCGTCATCATCGCCATTGGGAGCAGGGTTCTTTTTTGTGGCCAAGAAGGATGGTTCACTGAGACCTTGTATTGATTACCACCTTCTAAATAAAATCACGGTCAAATTTCAGTACCCCTTGCCGCTGCTGTCTGATTTGTTTGCTCGGATTAAGGGGGCTAGTTGGTTCACCAAGATAGATCTTCGTGGTGCATATAATCTTGTGCGTATTAAACGGGGCGATGAATGGAAAACTGCATTTAATACGCCCGAGGGCCATTTTGAGTACCTAGTTATGCCATTCGGACTTGCCAATGCTCCATCAGTATTTCAGTCCTTTATGCATGACATCTTCCGAGAGTACCTGGATAAATTCCTGATTGTATACTTGGATGACATTTTGGTCTTCTCGGATAATTGGGAGTCTCATGTGAAGCAGGTCAGAATGGTGTTCCAGGTCCTGCGTGCTAATTCTTTGTTTGTGAAGGGATCAAAGTGTCTCTTTGGTGTTCAGAAGGTTTCATTTTTGGGGTTCATTTTTTCCCCTTCTACTATCGAGATGGACCCTGTTAAGGTCCAGGCCATTTATGATTGGACTCAGCCGACATCTCTGAAGAGTCTGCAAAAGTTCCTGGGCTTTGCTAATTTCTATCGTCGCTTCATCTGTAATTTTTCTAGTATTGCTAAACCATTGACCGATTTGACCAAGAAGGGTGCTGATGTGGTCAATTGGTCTTCTGAAGCTTTTCAAGAGTTAAAGCGTTGTTTTTCTTCTGCCCCTGTGTTGTGTCAACCAGATGTTTCGCTTCCGTTCCAGGTCGAGGTTGATGCTTCTGAAATTGGAGCGGGGGCTGTTTTGTCGCAAAGAGGTTCTGATTGCTCGGTGATGAAGCCATGCGCCTTCTTTTCCAGGAAGTTTTCGCCTGCTGAGAGAAATTATGATGTTGGCAATCGAGAGTTGCTGGCCATGAAGTGGGCATTCGAGGAGTGGCGTCATTGGCTTGAAGGAGCTAAGCATCGCGTGGTGGTCTTGACTGATCACAAAAACTTGACTTATCTCGAGTCTGCCAAACGGTTGAATCCTAGACAGGCTCGTTGGTCGCTGTTTTTCTCCCGTTTTGACTTTGTGGTTTCGTACCTTCCGGGCTCTAAAAATGTGAAGGCGGATGCCCTCTCTAGGAGTTTTGTGCCCGACTCTCCGGCTTTGTCTGAGCCGGAGGGTATTCTCAAAGAGGGAGTAATTGTGTCTGCCATCTCCCCTGATTTGCGGCGGGTGCTGCAAAAATTTCAAGCTAATAAACCTGATCGTTGCCCAGCGGAGAAACTGTTTGTCCCTGATAGGTGGACGAATAAGGTTATCTCTGAGGTTCATTGTTCGGTGTCGGCTGGTCATCCTGGTATCTTTGGTACCAGAGATTTAGTGGCTAGATCCTTTTGGTGGCCGTCTCTGTCGCGGGATGTGCGTTCTTTTGTGCAGTCCTGTGGGATTTGTGCTCGGGCTAAGCCCTGCTGTTCTCGTGCCAGTGGGTTGCTTTTGCCCTTGCCGGTCCCGAAGAGGCCTTGGACACATATCTCTATGGATTTTATTTCGGATCTCCCCGTCTCTCAAAAGATGTCGGTCATTTGGGTGGTTTGTGATCGCTTCTCTAAGATGGTCCATTTGGTACCCTTGTCTAAATTACCTTCCTCCTCTGATTTGGTGCCATTGTTCTTCCAGCATGTGGTTCGGTTGCATGGCATTCCAGAGAACATCGTTTCTGACAGAGGTTCCCAGTTTGTTTCGAGGTTTTGGCGAGCCTTTTGTACTAGGATGGGCATTGATTTGTCTTTTTCCTCGGCTTTCCATCCTCAGACAAATGGCCAGACTGAACGAACCAATCAGACCTTGGAAACATATCTGAGATGCTTTGTTTCTGCTGATCAGGATGATTGGGTGTCCTTTTTGCCGTTGGCTGAGTTTGCCCTTAATAATCGGGCCAGCTCGGCTACCTTGGTTTCGCCGTTTTTCTGCAATTCTGGGTTCCATCCTCGTTTCTCTTCAGGGCAGGTTGAGTCTTCGGACTGTCCTGGTGTGGATACGGTGGTGGACAGGTTGCAGCAGATTTGGACTCATGTAGTGGACAATTTGACCTTGTCCCAGGAGAAGGCTCAACGTTTCGCTAATCGCAGACGCTGTGTGGGTCCCCGACTTCGTGTTGGGGATTTGGTTTGGTTGTCATCTCGTTATATTCCTATGAAGGTTTCCTCTCCTAAGTTTAAGCCTCGTTTCATTGGTCCGTATAGGATTTCTGAGGTTCTTAATCCTGTGTCTTTTCGTTTGTCCCTTCCAGATTCTTTTTCCATCCATAACGTATTCCATAGGTCGTTGTTGCGGAGATACGTGGCACCTATGGTTCCATCTGTTGATCCTCCTGCCCCGGTTTTGGTGGAGGGGGAGTTGGAGTATATAGTGGAGAAGTGTTATGAAAGGAAATTCAGTACTACAATGGACATAGCGGTCAGAGCACATACAGTGATCTGACAATAACCCAAAATCATAGAACGAGCTCTGAGACGTGGGAACTCTGCAGACCGCAATCCCTAATCCTCTCCAAACAAGACTAGAGGCAGCCGTGGATTGCGCCTAACTCTGCCTATGCAACTCGGCACAGCCTGAGAAACTAACTAGCCTGAAGATAGAAAATAAGCCTACCTTGCCTCAGAGAAATACCCCAAAGGAAAAGGCAGCCCCCCACATATAATGACTGTGAGTTAAGATGAAAAGACAAACGTAGAGATGAAATAGATTCAGCAAAGTAAGGCCCGACTTTCTTAACAGATCGAGGATAGAAAAGGTAACTTTGCGGTCTACACAAAACCCTAAAGAAAACCATGCAAAGGGGGCAAAAAGACCCTCCGTACCGAACTAACGGCACGGAGGTACACCCTTTGCGTCCCAGAGCTTCCAGCAACAAATTAGACAAGCTGGACAGAAAAAATAGCAAACAAATAGCAAAGAAGAACTTAGCTATGCAGAGCAGCAGGCCACAGGAATGATCCAGGGAAAAGCAAGTCCAACACTGGAACATTGACAGGAAGCCAGGATCAAAGCATTAGGTGGAGTTAAGTAGAGAAGCACCTAACGACCTCACCAGATCACCTGAGGGAGGAAACTCAGAAGCCGCAGTACCACTTCCCTCCACCAACAGAAGCTCACAAAGAGAATCAGCCGAAGTACCACTTGTGACCACAGGAGGGAGCTCACAACAGAGAAGATTTTGGATTCGGCTGTGCCGAGTTGCATAGGGAGCGTTAGGCGCAATCCACGGCTACCTCTAGTGTGGTATGATAGGATTAGGGATTGCGGTCAGCAGAGTTCCCACGTCTCAGAGCTTGTCCTATTTTATTTGTAACTATCAGGTCACTTGTGTGCTCTTAACCACCAGGTCCGTTGTGGTTCTGAATTACCTAATCATAACATGAAACCCATAAAGGCAACAGGTTTCTGCTAATAACCAAGAAAAATTATCTTTCACAATTGGTGCAGAATCCAACCAGAGGAGCAGCACTTTTAGACCTAATACTATCTAATAGACCTGACAGAATAACAAATCTGCAGGTGGTCGGGCATCTAGGAAATAGCGACCACAATATTGTACAGTTTCACCTGTCTTTCACTAGGGGAACTTGTCAGGGAGTCACAAAAACACTGAACTTTAGGAAGGCAAAGTTTGACCAGCTTAGAGATGCCCTTAATCTGGTAGACTGGGACAATATCCTCAGAAATAAGAATACAGATAATAAATGGGAAATGTTTAAGAACATCCTAAATAGGCAGTGTAAGCGGTTTATACCTTGTGGGCATAAAAGGACTAGAAATAGGAAAAACCCAATGTGGCTAAACAAAGAAGTAAGACAGGCAATTAACAGTAAAAAGAAAGCATTTGCACTACTAAAGCAGGATGGCACCATTGAAGCTCTAAAAAACTATAGGGAGAAAAATACTTTATCTAAAAAACTAATTAAAGCTGCCAAAAAGGAAACAGAGAAGCACATTGCTAAGGAGAGTAAAACTAATCCCAAACTGTTCTTCAACTATATCAATAGTAAAAGAATAAAAACTGAAAATGTAGGCCCCTTAAAAAATAGTGAGGAAAGAATGGTTGTAGATGACGAGGAAAAAGCTAACATATTAAACACCTTCTTCTCCACGGTATTCACGGTGGAAAATGAAATGCTAGGTGAAATCCCAAGAACCAATGAAAACCCTATATTAAGGGTCACCAATCTAACCCAAGAAGAGGTGCGAAACCGGCTAAATAAGATTAAAATAGATAAATCTCCGGGTCCGGATGGCATACACCCACGAGTACTAAGAGAACTAAGTAATGTAATAGATAAACCATTATTTCTTATTTTTAGGGACTCTATAGCGACAGGGTCTGTTCCGCAGGATTGGCGCATAGCAAATGTGGTGCCAATATTCAAAAAGGGCTCTAAAAGTGAACCTGGAAATTATAGGCCAGTAAGTCTAACCTCTATTGTTGGTAAAATATTTGAAGGGTTTCTGAGGGATGTTATTCTGGATTATCTCAATGAGAATAACTGTTTAACTCCATATCAGCATGGGTTTATGAGAAATCGCTCCTGTCAAACCAATCTAATCAGTTTTTATGAAGAGGTAAGCTATAGGCTGGACCACGGTGAGTCATTGGACGTGGTATATCTCGATTTTTCCAAAGCGTTTGATACCGTGCCGCACAAGAGGTTGGTACACAAAATGAGAATGCTTGGTCTGGGGGAAAATGTGTGTAAATGGGTTAGTAACTGGCTTAGTGATAGAAAGCAGAGGGTGGTTATAAATGGTATAGTCTCTAACTGGGTCGCTGTGACCAGTGGGGACCGCAGGGGTCGGTATTGGGACCTGTTCTCTTCAACATATTCATTAATGATCTGGTAGAAGGTTTACACAGTAAAATATCGATATTTGCAGATGATACAAAACTATGTAAAGCAGTTAATGCAAGAGAAGGTAGTATTCTGCTACAGATGGATCTGGATAAGTTGGAAACTTGGGCTGAAAGGTGGCAGATGAGGTTTAACAATGATAAATGTAAGGTTATACACATGGGAAGAAGGAATCAATATCACCATTACACACTGAACGGGAAACCACTGGGTAAATCTGACAGGGAGAAGGACTTGGGGATCCTAGTTAATGATAAACTTACCTGGAGCAGCCAGTGCCAGGCAGCAGCTGCCAAGGCAAACAGGATCATGGGGTGCATTAAAAGAGGTCTGGATACACATGATGAGAGCATTATACTGCCTCTGTACAAATCCCTAGTTAGACCGCACATGGAGTACTGTGTCCAGTTTTGGGCACCGGTGCTCAGGAAGGATATAATGGAACTAGAGAGAGTACAAAGGAGGGCAACAAAATTAATAAAGGGGATGGGAGAACTACAGTACCCAGATAGATTAGCAAAATTAGGATTATTTAGTCTAGAAAAAAGACGACTGAGGGGCGATCTAATAACCATGTATAAGTATATAAGGGGACAATACAAATATCTCGCAGAGGATCTGTTTATACCAAGGAAGGTGGCGGGCACAAGGAGGCATTCTTTTCGTCTGGAAGAGAGAAGGTTTTTCCACCAACATAGAAGAGGATTCTTTACTGTTAGGGCAGTGAGAATCTGGAATTGCTTGCCTGAGGAGGTGGTGATGGCGAACTCAGTCGAGGGGCTCAAGAGAGGCCTGGATGTCTTCCTGGAGCAGAACAATATTGTATCATACAATTATTAGGTTCTGTAGAAGGACGTAGATCTGGGGATTTATTATGATGGAATATAGGCTGAACTGGATGGACAAATGTCTTTTTTCGGCCTTACTAACTATGTTACTATGTTACTATGTATTGTACTCCAGAGCTGCACTCATTATTCTGCTGGTGCAGTCATTGTGTACATACATTACATTACTGATCCTGAGTTACATCCTGTATTATACCCCAGAGCTGCACTCACTATTCTGCTACTCTGCTGGTGCAGTCACTGTGTACATACATTACATTACTGATCCTGAGTTACATCCTGCATTATATCCCAGAGCTGCGCTCACTATTCTGCTGGTGCAGTCAGTGTGTACATACATTACATTACTGATCCTGAGTTACGTCCTGTGTTATACCCCAGAGCTGCACTCACTATTCTGCTGGTGCAATCACTATATACATACATTACTGATCCTGAGTTACATCCTGTATTATACTCCAGAGCTGCACTCACTATTCTGCTGGTCATACATTACATTACTGATCCTGAGTTACGTCCTGTATTATACTCCAGAGCTGCACTCACTATTCAGCTGGTGCAGTCACTGTGTACATACATTACATTACTGATCCTGAGTTACATCCTGTATTATACCCCAGAGCTGCACTCATTATTCTGCTGGTGCAGTCACTGTGTACATACATTACATTACTGACCCTGAGTTACCTCCTGTATTATACTCCAGAGCTGCACTCACTATTCTGCTGGTGCTGTCACTGTGTACATACATTACATTACTGATCCTGAGTTACATCCTGTATTATACCCCAGAGCTGCGCTCACTATTCAGCTGGTGCAGTCACTGTGTACATACATTACATTACTGATCCTGAGTTACATCCTGTATTATACTCCAGAGCTGCACTCACTATTCTGCTGGTGCAGTCACTGTATACATACATTACATTACTGATCCTGAGTTACCTCCTGTATTATACCCCAGAGCTGCACTCACTATTCTGCTGGTGCAGTCACTGTGTACACACATTACATTACTGATCCTGAGTTACATCCTGTATTATACCCCAGAGCTGCACTCACTATTCTGCTCTTGCAGTCACTGTGCACATACATTACATTACTGATCCTGAGTTATGTCCTGTGTTATACCCCAGAGCTGCACTCACTATTCTGCTGGTGCAGTCACTGTGTACATACATTACATTACTGATCCTGAGTTATGTCCTGTGTTATACCCCAGAGCTGCCCTCGCTATTCTGCTGGTCATACATTACATTACTGATCCTGAGTTACCTCCTGTATTATACTCTAGAGCTGCACTCACTATTCTGCTGGTGCAGTCACTGTGTACATACATTACATTACTGATCCTGAGTTACATCCTGTATTATACTCTAGAGCTGCACTCACTATTCTGCTGGTGCAGTCACTGTGTACATTCATTACATTACTGATCCTGAGTTACCTCCTGTATTATACCCCAGAGCTGCACTCACTATTCTGCTGGTGCAGTCACTGTGTACATACATTACATTACTGATCCTGAGTTATATCCTGTATTATACTCCAGAGCTGCACTCACTATTCTGCTGGTGCAGTCACTGTGTACATACATTACATTACTGATCCTGAGTTACATCCTGTATTATACTCCAGAGCTGCACTCACTATTCTGAAGGTGCAGTCACAGTGTACATACATTACATTACTGATCCTGAGTTACATCCTGTATTGTACCCCAGAGCTGCACTCACTATTCTGCTGGTGCAGTCACTGTGTACATACATTACATTACTGATCCTGAGTTACATCCTGTATTATACTCCAGAGCTGCACTCACTATTCTGCTGGTGCAGTCACTGTGTACATACATTACATTACTGATCCTGAGTTGCGTCCTGTGTTATACCCCAGAGCTGTACTGGTTGTAGGGAAATAGTCAACAATCTTGTAGTCAGACAATGCCAATTAAGTTTTCACATAGATGATAAATATTAACATAAGCACTTAATATTTTTTGCAGTTCTACCTACAGTAAATCAAGTGCTTAAGAAAGGATTAATTACTCCTTGTGTTAATTTGGTGGCCGAGTGTTTGGTGTCCTCGGCAAAACCAGCCGCAGAGATCCAGTGGATTACAAATGGAATAAATTACTCTTCAGAAGAAGACTCCATTACGCACGCTAATGGAACAATGAGTAAGAGGAGTCAATTGTACATGACGACGACACCGGATTTGTTTGGCCGTCAAATATTTTGTTTGGTCTATCAGCCCAAGATACCTTTCGATTTCCAGGACAATATCACCACCAACGTCAACTTGACCAACATTCTATGTAAGTGTCTACTAATTTACATGAGTTTTTTGTGATACTTTGTTTGGGTGGAGATACATAAACTACATGTCCAGACCAGATTGTTATTATTATACATTTTTATAGCGCCATTTATTCCATGGCGCGTGACATGTGGAAAAGGGGGCAAATATAGACAAGTACAATAAACATGAGCAAAAAACAAGGCACTAACAGGTACAGAAGGAGGGAGGACCCTGCCCGTGAGGGCTCACAGTCTACAAGTGATGGGTGAGGATACACTAGGTGAGGGTAGAGCTGGTTGTGTGGCCGTTCAGTAGGTTGAGGATCACTGTAGGCTTGTCGGAAGAGGTGGGTCTTCAGGTTCTTTTTGAAGGTAGGCGAGAGTCTGATGTGTTGGAGTAGAGAGTTCCAGAGTATGGGGGAAGCACGGGAGAAGTCTTGGATGTGTGTTGTGAATTCTGTGGCTGAATTCACTCCTGTGGTCACAAGTGGTACTGCAGCTTCTGAGCTTCCTCCCTCAGGTGTTCTGGTGAGCTCGTTAACTGCTTCGTTACTTAACTCCGCCTGATGCTGCTATCCTGGCTCCTTGTCAATGTTCCAGTGTTGGATCTGAGCTTCTCCTGATTGTTCCTGTGACCTGCTGCTCTGTATAGCTAAGTGCTTTTTGCTATTTTGTTGCTTTTTTTTTCTGTCCAGCTTGTCTTTTGTTTTGCTGGAAGCTCTGAGACGCAAAGGGTGTACCGCCGTGCCGTTAGTTCGGCACGGTGGGTCTTTTTTGCCCCCTTTGCGTGGTTTTTGCTTTAGGGTTTTTTGTAGACTGCAAAGTTCGCTTTACTGTCCTCGCTCTATCTAGAATATCGGGCCCCACTTTGCTGAATCTATTTCATCCCTACGTTTTGTCTTTTCATCTTACTCACAGTCATTATATGTGGGGGGCTGCCTTTTCCTTTGGGGTATTTCTCTGGGGCAAGTCAGGCCTATTTTTCTATCTTCAGGCTAGCTAGTTTCTTAGGCTGTGCCGAGTTGCATAGGTAGTTGTTAGGCGCAATCCACAGCCGCTTTTAGTTGTGTTTAGGATAGGATCAGGTGTGCAGTCTACAGAGTTTCCACGTCTCAGAGCTCGTTCTTTTGTTTTTGGGTATTTGTCAGATCACTGTGTGCGCTCTGATCGCTAGGCACACTATGTCTCTGGATTGCCTTCATAACACCTTTCATTAGCAAACATAACAGATGTGGTTGTGAGAAGAAGAGATGAGAGGGGAGTAGAGAAGGAGATCTTGAGAGGATCGGAGGTTGCATGTAGGTAAGTACCGGGAGACCATGTCACAGATGTATAGAGGAGACAGGTTGTGGATGGCTTTGTATGTCATAGTAAGGGTTTTGAACTGGAGTCTCTGGATGATAGGAAGCCAGTGAAGGGCTTGGCATAGGGCAGAGGCTGGGGAATAACGGGGAGACTAGTCAGGCAGCAGAGTGAAGGATGGATCGGAGTGGTGCCAGAGTGCTGGAGGGGAGGCCAGAGAGTAGGAGGTTGCAGATAAGTAATCCATTTCCTAAATATATTAGTAACCTTTTTGTCCGTTCAGTTCTACTTTATACCTTTAGTAGCTCTAAAATTCTGTAAAACAAGCAAAAAAAAATCTAAAAGTTTTGAAGTTCCAAATCCTGAAATGCCTCCCCCAAACCAGTGTACTCAAACTACTCTTACACTGACTGGTGGAGCTTAGTTTTTTCTTGGCATGAAGATAGTTTATTATCCTTACATGGGTTGTCCTAGGTTAGAAAACCATGGACTATCTCTTCTAAAAAAAAAATCTCAACAAAACAAAAAGAGAATGGAGCTGTAATAAAGTGCACAATCTCTAGACATTTGCTTATTTTTTTTAAAAATCCTTCCCCAAGTCATATCTATAGTTCTATAGTTCTCCTTCTTCTTAGAGAGTCTCTCAATAAATGTTTTCACCCAGTTTCACCTTTTTCTGCTTTCTCTGGAACTCACAATGTCATGACCCATCTATTATTATTATTATTTATTATTATAGCGCCATTTATTCCATGGCGCTTTACATGTGAGGAGGGGTATACGTAATAAAAAAAAGTACAATAATCTTAAACAGTACCATTCAACTGGTAGAGGAGGAGAGAGGACCCTACTCGCGAGGGCTCACAATCTACAAGGGATGGGTGAGGATACAGTAGGTGAGGGCAGAGCGGTTGTGCAGCGGTTTGGTGGAAAGAGGGTTACTTCATGTTGTAGGCTTGTAAGAAGAGGTGGGTCTTCAGGTTCTTTTTGGAGGTTTCCATGGTAGGTGAGAGTCTGATATGTTGAGGTAGAGAGTTCCACAGTATGGGGGATACGCAGGAGAAATCTTGCATGCGATTGTGGGAAGAGGAGATAAGAGGGGAGTAGAGAAGGAGATCTTGTGAGGATCGGAGGTTGTGTGCAGGAAAGTACCGGGAGACGAGGTCACAGATGTATGGAGGAGACAGGTTGTGGATGGCTTTGTATGTCATGGTTAGGGTTTTGTAATGGAGTCTCTGGGCAATGGGGAGCCAGTGAAGGGATTGATAGAGGGGAGAGGCCGGGGAATAGTGGGGGACAGGTGGATTAGTGTAGTAGCAGAGTTTAGGATAGATTGGAGGGGTGCGAGTGTTAGAGTGGAGGCCACAGAGCAGGAGGTTGTAGTAGTCACGGCGGGAGATGATGAGGGCATGGACTAGGGTTTTTGCAGATTCTAGGTTGAGGAATGTGCGGATTCGGGAAATATTGAGTTGAAGTGGAAAAGGCTTGGATATGTGGTTTAAAGGAGAGATCCGAGTTAAGGATTATCCCGAGGCAGCGAGCTTGTGGGACTGGGGAGAGTGGGCAGCCATTTACTTAAATAGATAATTGGGGTTTGAGTAAGATGGGAGAAAGATGATGAATTCTGTTTTGTTCATGTTAAGTTTTAGAAATCGTGCAGTGAAGGATGAAATAACGGACAGACATTGAGGGATTCTAGTTAGTAGGGAGGTGATATCTGGTCCAGAGAGGTAGATCTGTGTGTCGTCAGGCCAAAGGTGTAAATTGAGAAGAGCAGAGGTCCTAGAACAGAGCCTTAGAGAACACCGACTGATAGGAGGCAAGATAAGCAAGATGAGGAGGAGGTGTGTGAGTGGGAAATGGTGACTGTCCGGTCTGTTAGGTATGAAGAGATCCAGGATAGGTCCAAATCTGTGATGCCAAGAGATGAGAGAATCTGTATGAAGAGGGAATGGTCGACCATGTCGCTTGGATTTGACGGTTAGTAGGTCAGTTTCGGGTGAATGATGCAGTCGGAAGCCATATTGTAAGCGGTCAAAGAGGGAGCAGAAAGAGAGGTAGGATGACAGTTCAAGATGGAGTTGTGTTCCAGTAGTTTTGAGGCATAGGGGACAAGTAATATGGGGCGATAGAGACTGAGAGGATGGGGCAAGGGAGGGCCTTTTTTGGATGGGTGTGATCGAGGCATGTCTGAAGCATGAAATAGTCTACAAATCTTGAAAGTTTATTATCTGTCTTTCAGTCCTGCAGAAATAAAAAAACAACTTACAACAATGTCTATGGGAAATTAAAATGGTAGCTTTTGGAATTTGCACGTACCGCAGAGTCCCAAAATAGACTGTTTCTTAGAGCGTTAACCTTACTGTATTTACTAAGCTTCATTACTCACTCTGGCGTCGCCAATCATTGTTTATTGATACATGTAGTTTATGCTGACAGGGTTAGCTTTTTCTTCTTTCCACTAACCTTTTTCCCTAACTAGCGAGATTCCACTCACTGACTGGAGAAAGAAACTGCAGCGTTTAAATTTTTCACATTGAATTTCCAAACCCTCTTACGCAGGTGAAAACATGGACTCCTTTGTTCCTACGATAATACCACTAATTGCTACAGAAAATTTCCCTTCTCGATGTTAACCTCCTAAACTATTGCAACAAGTTGCTCCAAATCTTGGAGTCCTTCCAACTAATAAATCAAAAATCTTGAAATGTCTAGATTAAATTACATGAAAATTAATGAGAAGGGGCATCACAAAGTTTCCCAACCACTACCCTCTTCTTAAAGATGGTTTAAAAGCCAATAAGATAAAGTCGTGCCACTTCCTTCAGCACACCACACCGTGGCCTGTGAGAATCAAGAGAATCTTGTTGTTCTTTTTACATATTTTAATATGATTCTATACCTTTACCTTTAAGGGGTGCCCCATCATTAAAAAAAAGTACCATAAATAAATAATACTCACCCTTTCCAATCCTTTGCAATTTCCTTTCTGATGTTTGTGCATATACTAAATACAAGAAAGTGGTATACATACTAATTAAAAGGGGATAAAAATAGTTTTATAAGGGCTCAGACTGCTATAAAAAAAAGAAACAGAAAATAAATCGATATTCACTCTAGTTTCCTTGCAGCTCCAGTTCCAACACATATCTAGTGTTGGCTAGTCTCTGCTTTCTGGTGCAGTCTTATAATGGTTGGATGTGCCCGCCCACCTCGGCTTGTGATTGGCTGAATGAGTATTTCCTGTGTATAAAAATACAACTAGGAAGCAGAGACCAGCCAGGACTACATATATTTTCTAACTGGATCGGTGAGGTGAGTATTGTTTTTTATTTTTTTTAATTTATAAAAGTATGAGCCCTTTTCAAAATATTTGTTATACAATTATTTCCCACTTACGTTTGTGTTTTTTATTATACGCACACACCTCAGTCCTTTATACTGTGAATTATGTACCAAAGGAATAAAAAGCAACCCTCGTGGATGCGTCTCTGTAAGAAAAAACGTAACTTATCACATATAATAACATGGTGAAGTAATGTACAGAGCAAGAAGATTCAGCACTTTAATTTAAATGCAATAAAATAATAAAGTAGGTAGCAGAGTCAACTAATTGGGTCACTGCCCGCCCATATATGTGAGGATCACAGAATCACAAAAATTATCTACTGGTTGTAAGCAAGTGAACGGATACTTACAAGCACACTCACCCTGCAGCATAAATCCACTGACGCTTATGAAGATGAGTGCGCTACGAGTGGAATATTATTTTTTCTTTTGCTCTTGTATTATTGTTTGTGGTATACTTGTGCATCACATGTTATGTTACTTGGTAATGAGTCTGTTCAGTTCACCTTGTCACCTACTTGTTTCACAGAATTTTTCTTGATTGACCATTCTGGCTTTACAGGAGCAAGAGAAGGGTGGGAAGGTGCACTAAACTGTTGAGCCATGACGAGGGTGCGCTGACCTCCTGTGCTTGGTTAGAACGGTCTACACAAATGTTGAATCGAAGTTGGCCGAATATGTTGATTCAGAGGGGAGCGACTGAGCATGGAGCCTGTACTGGGGTTTGTGTTATCTTAGACGGTTTGGGTAGTCTGAAATTTAGTTTATTATAGGATCTGTAGAGATCTTAATTTAGGAGGTCTGACGTCTTCTTTTGGGGTTTAGGCTACCTAAAAAGAAATGACCAAGTAGTTAGGCAGCTTTTGTGTCAATCTGATGCCAACCAAAGACCAGAGTACGTTTGGAAGAGGCAGAAGGAGGACAAATCCCCAATCACACGCCACCGTGCTGATATTTTTATTAGACCTTACATTTAGCAGATTTTTGTGAAAGGGGAAAAAATTTTGAGGAAAGTTTTTCATTTGTACAGGGTAGTATTTTAGGTGTTCAGGGGCCCCTGAGTAGATGTGTATTAATATACGGTAAAAAGGAATAAAAAAAATGTCATATGTCTCATTCTTGTCCTTGGCATTTAGTTCCTCCACAAATGGCCCACATTGAGGTCCTCAAAAGTGACCAAGAAGTTCTGCAGCTTTTATGTATGAACACTTGTAAGCATTGGTGCTTGTTACCTGATGGAGGATTTTGACCTAGTTAAAGGGACACTGTCACCTGAATTTGGAGGGAGCAATCTTCAGCCATGGAGGCGGGGTTTTTGTGTGTTTGATTCACCCTTTCCTTACCCGCTGGCTGCATGCTGGCTGCAATATTGGATTGAAGTTCATTCTCTGTCCTCCATAGTACATGCCTGCATAAGGTGCAATCTTGCCTTGCGCAGGCGTGTACTATGGAGGACAGAGAATGAACTTCAATCCAATATTGCAGCCAGCATGCAGCCAGCGGGTAAGGAAAGGGTGAATCAAAAACACAAAAACCCCGCCTCCATGGCTGAATATTGTTCCCTCCAAATTCAGGTGACAGTGTCCCTTTAACAGATCGCTCCCACAAACCGTCTGACTGTGACTGTCAGAAAGATGGTGGGTAAAACCGTCCTGTCTGCCATGTTCACTACAAGTTTCGATGCCTACATTGATGTCTCAGAGCAGGTTGACATGGCAGTGTGGCTATGTGATGCTTTCTGAGAGGGGTTGAGGACCATGTATATAAGACTGTGTTTGGTGTCAAGGTAAAGGTGGGTGGGTGACTAGGTTTAGCACAACCTTGTAAGGTAGGTGTTCCTCCCAGCTCGAGATTAGACATTTCAGAGCAGAAGATCCAGAGGAGGCGACTAGAATCTTACTGACTTAGCCACCATGTGAGGCCTAGAAACTTTCCTCATGGCTTGATGCATCAAATGGTAGTGAAAAAACCTCATCATTATCATTGTTCATGTTCCTTGGCCTTCGGTCCTTGGACACCCTATACCTAAAAGACTTTGCCTGAGATGGTTTCCAATTTATTTGAGGTTTCTAGATATTGTATCCACTTTGTGAGAGTGACCATCAAAATCTAGATGCTCCTTACACTTAACAACTCTCCCAGATTTCAGAAGACACTTCTCGAAAAAAGGTAGGTCTCCATGAAAAGGTAGTCAGGAATAGAGAAAGATGAGTGTTTGTAGGGCTGTTCTGCGGTCTGTATAAAAAGGGTTTTGTTATCTTACATATACTATGGGGTGCCTAGTTTGAGATCCTTATTTATTTTTGATGGTCCAGGCTTGTTTCTATTTATTAGGTCTGAACTGAGATTTATATTAGCTTAGAAGCCTTGGGTATCTGAAATTATCCTGAGGATGTAGAAAGCTCTTTATTTTGGAGGTCAGAGGTCTTTGTTTATTTTGAGGAGTCTCAGCCATGTTTTTAATGTAAGGAGTTTTTTTGTAAGGTCTATTTTTATTTAAATAGTCAAACTTCAGAATTTATTTAGGGGAAATGAGATCTACCGTATATTTGTTCTATAGGTTCTAAATGGGGTCATATGTGCTATTTGTAATTCTGTAAGGTATGAACGTTTCGTGAAAAAAAAATCCATCTCCTTTTTTAAAAATGTCTGTACATTTGATTAGTAAGAATAGCATGCACATACATGCTGATATTTTTCATAAAACACAATTAAACTTAGCAGCTCCCTGTGAAGGGAAGGAGCAGAGACATTTGGACGAAAATGTTTTTGGAAAGGTTTTTCATTTGTTCAGTGTAGTATTTTAGGTACCACGTGGCCACAAAGTGGATATGTATTGATATCAAGCATAATGATAAAATAAATCATTGCAATTGCCTAATTGTTATTTTTAAAGTTCCTCCACAGACGGTCCACATTGAGGTCTTCAAAAATGACCAAGAAGTTCAGCATCTTTTATGTAAATCTGATGCCAACCCAAGAGCAGAGTTCACTTGGAAGAGGTTAGTAGAAGGATGACAAATCCCCAATCACATCCCAGCCCTTACAGTTATCCAACAAAAATGATGGCTTGTGCTGTCATGATTCCACCACTCATGGTGTCCTAGGGACGCTGTGAAAAACAGCTCTTCCGCCCTATGGGATCAAGGGCTGGCTGAGCTGTCAGGATTGTGAGTGACAGGTCTACTGCCCAATCTGAGGCAGAGGTATTGTTATGAGTATTGTGATTGACAGATCAGCCATCCTATCTGATTGCGTTTGTGGGATCTCTTCCAGGTGTCATCTATTTTGGGTGATTACAGGGCTATTTAGCACTCTAACAATTGTCAGATCTTTGCCAATTACAGCTTTGCTCAAGTGGTGTGTGTTTGCTCTCTACATTGAGTTGTATTCTGATGTCCGTTGCCAACCTTGGATTTACCTTTCTGATCATCCGTTTGACTTTCCCATTTGTCTTGATCCGCTACATTCCTGATTCTCTGACCTCGGACTGTTACCGGACTACACTTTTTCTTTTCCTTTTGTCTATTACGACTCATGTCACTACTGCGAGGAGTTCCTCAGACTAGGGCATTGTCTTTGTCTCTACAATCCTCAGAATGGTCTTCGGCTAGTGCTTTTTTTGTTGAGATATAGTTTAGCTATGAAGAACCTGACAGGATCCAGGTCACGGAGGCAAAAATTATGACTCTGACACAGGGGGCTGCACCGCTGAGGATAACTGTACCAAGTTCTGACAGTGGTCCACCAAAGTGCTGTGGAACAATGCTGCTCTCAGGTGCCAGTTCAGCAGAGGCCTCTCAGATATCCTCAAGGACGCTCTGGCTCTCCATATTCCACCTTGTTCTTTGGAAGAGACCATGACCCAGGCTATTCGGTTAGATCACCGACTTTGGGAGAGGTGTGAAGAGAGACAGGGGAGTCCGGTCATGCCCCTGAACCTGTCCATTTACCTGAGGCGGAACTGATGGAAGTTGGAGCTGCCAGCACTTGGGTCATTTAGAGGAGTCATTCTGGACTGCACAATAGGCCCTCAAACAAGCAAGCCGGCTTCAAATGCCTAAGGCTGGATGATTGTCGAGGAGATCACTCTGACTTCCAGTTAACTTTTTGTTCCTTTGATAAAGTGCTGTTAAACGTAGAACTTCCAGAACCTGTGGTTATCTGCATTTGCTTTAATTGACTGTGGGTCTGCAACCAACTTCATTGATTCATTACTGGTTTGTAAATTAGAATTAGGGATAGTTAGATTAGAAAGACCAATCCAAATTGTCACCATTAACAAGTCACCATTACTCCAGAACTTTGTCCAGCTGGAAATGGTGTAATTCACACTTAGGCTGCCGTCACACTAACAGTATTTGGTCAGTATTTTACATCAGAATTTGTAATCCAAAACCAGGAGTGGGTGATAAATGCAGAAGTGGTGCATATATTTCTATTATACTTTTCCTCTATTTGTTCCACTCCTGGTTTTGGCTACAATTACTGATGTCAAATACTGACCAAATACTAATCGTGTGACGGCATCACTCTGAGTTCATCTTCTGCTATTTTTTGGGAGAATTTACCTGCTGGGTTGGTATTTGGATTTCCATGACTCCACATTCACAATCCTGTTATTGATTGGTGTCATAAAGGTATTCTTAAGAGGCGTCCTGTCATAAGAAATGTCTTAGTTCTGTACAAATTTTTTCCGCTAGTCTGGAGGGTCTTCCGAGGTACCCGAAAGACTTAGGAGATGTGCTCTCTGAACGACAGGCTGAGATACTACCTGCTCAATGTCCTCATGATTATGATATAAATCTTATCCTTAATGCCATATTATCTGTAACGCTCGCTCCCAGACTGGTTGGCGCAGGAATGTGGCGGCACTGTGCCACAAACCAGACTACCCTGGAAGGGGCGCGACTAAGTAGCTTCCTTGGTGTTCACTGGAGCCACTGATGGTGAGCTCAGGCTTGTGCGGCAGGCAGCTGCCAGGTGCTACTCCAGGGTGGTGTCTGGCTGTGGCTGCTGATCGCACTGGGGGACGGAACACTCGGACAGGTGCAGGCGAGTGTCGATGGGCAGGACTGACACTCTGGCAGGACGGCACAGCTATCGGGACCGGAACTGGTACGGGTAAGACAGGAGCATAGACAGGTGTGCGTAGTATATGGAGACAGGTAGGGACCTGTTCACTTTGGAGGAGAAGGGACAGATTCAGGGAGGACAGGAACACGGACAGGTATAAGTGATATATGGGAACAGGCAGGGACCTGTTCAGACAGCCGGACAAAGACCCGCGAGGTGCTGAACAAGAGCAAAGCAGAACCGCAAGGAGCGGAGCAGGGCAGAGCTGCAATGAGCGAAGCAGGACGGAATCACAAGGAGCGAAGTAAGGGAAAACCGCAAGGAGCGGAGCAGGGCAGAACCGCAAGGAGCGGAGCAGGGCAGAACCGCAAGGAGCGGAGCAGGGCAGAACCGCAAGGAGCAGAGTAATGTGGAACCGCAAGGGGTGGAGCGAGAGCAGGACGGAACTGAAAGGAGTGGAGCAGGAGCAGGACGGAACCGCAGAGCGTGGAGCGAGACCAGGACGGAACCGCAAGTGAACGGAGCCAGGTGCAGAGCGGAGCCGAGAGCAAAACAGAGCCACAAGTGAGCAGAGCCAGGTGCAGAGTGGTGCCGAGAGAAGAATGAAGCCGCAAGAAGCAGAACCGAGAGCAGAGCAGAGCAAAGCCGCAGGGTGCATTGAGCAGAGCAGAAGTAAACACAGAGAGTGGAGCACAAGGTTACAAGTAGCCACTGGTATAGAACTGAGTTCAGACTAGGTCAGGTGCAGGAGCAGGATAAGATACAAGAGTAGGACTGGGCAAGGACACAGGCCTGAGTATGCAGCCCTCAGGGAGGCGGAAACAAAACATAGAAAGCACAGTAACAGGTCTGGGTATGCAGCCCCCAGAGAAGGCAGAGACAGAACATACAAAGAAGTACAGAAACAGCTCTTGGCATGCCGCCCCCAGAGAAGGCAGAGACAAGACAGGACCTGGCAACAGAGCAGCAAAGTACAGACTGACAGAGTACGTTGGTCAGGCCCCACTCTAGGGGTTGGGATGTCTTAAGTACCTGAGACTGCATGGCAATTGGCTGGGGACACCTTAGGAAGGTGCACACCATCTCCATAAGACCCAGTAAGTGTCGGCGGCAACGCCCTATGCACACAGCCAGGAAGTATGCAAAGAGCAGGCAGGAGACATGAAGTACACAACATGGAGCCGGCAGCAGACAGAACTCACTCACAGCATGGCCTGGAGCAGTGAGTAAGTAAAAGGCAGGTGGGGGATGGGAGGCCAGGCAGTGATGCCGGCAGGATTGTTACATTATCTAACGCTCACCTGTATAATTTATTGGGTTCTGAACATACTGCCATGAAAGAATATGTAAATGAAAGTTTACGAAAGAGTCATGTTCGTCCTTCCTCCTTGCCAGTAGCTGCTGGGGTTTTTTCTTTGTTAAAAAGAAAGACGGCCTTTGTTCCTGCCTCGATTTCCGTGAATTAAACAAAATTACGGTTAAGAACACTTACCCACTTCCACTCATCAATATAATCAGTTTACAGGGACTAAATGGTTTCCTAAACTTGATCTTAGAGGGGCTTATAATTTTTTATGTATCTAGGAGGATGATGAGTGGAAGACAGTGTTTTTGACGTCTGAGGGTTTATTTGAAAATCTTGTCATGCCTTTTGAGTTAACCAATGCACCAGCAGTCTTTCAAAACTTTATGAATTACATTCTCTGATACTATTGGAAGGTAGAGTTGAGCGACCTTGACCTTTTTAGAGTCGAGCCGGGTTTTGCGAAACCCGACTATGTCCAAAGTCGGGTCGAGTGAAATCGGCCGATTATGACGTAAAGTCGGGATCGACCGAAACACGAAACCCAATGCAAGTCAATGGGGCAGCATAGTCGGCAGTGAGTGGGGGCCAGGAAAACACCTAGAGTGGCCATTTTAATGTCAAAACCATCCATTCTTCTTAATGAAGCTTGTCAAGCGTAATTTACCTTATAATAATTGGAAGGCATTTGAAATTGGGGGTCATTTGGCTAAAGTTGTGGGGGGTAGGGCTGGTTCAAGTAATTAGTGGGCCCAGGAAATCTGGACCACGTCACGGCAGTGGAGCAGGGAGAGGTAAGTATTTCAACTTTGCAAGTGCTGTGAACCTGAGCAAGCAGGGGGGGCCCACTCGTTGGCATTGGCACTGGCACAGGGCCCCTCAAAGTACAGCGGTGTGTTTGCACGGCGGGGGCGCCTCCCACCGGCAGCAACACTTTTGCGTACTATGAGAGGCCCTGTGCCAGTGACGTCGCCAACTAGTATTCCTCCCCCCACCTGATGAAGGAACCTGCACTTTCATCTGCACCTTCCTCTTTGTCCCCGTGTAAGGTGGTATGGTATGCGGGAAGAGCAACCTGACTTTCAGCAGGGTCACAATGTTGTTGTGTAGCGTGCACGGGGAATGTTGCGTTATGGGTCAATGTACCAGCAGACTCATCTATCACTGGCTGGGCAATGGGCACGATGAAGTGGAAACACAGATATAGGCCCAAAGAAGAAAGTGGGCTAAATGCAGTTCAAAATTGGTAACACAGGAATAACCAGGGGGCATTGCAGTGGAGGACAACTGGAATGAGAGGCTGACACAGAGAGTAGGGCCAAATCAGTAAGTAGTCGAAATGCAGTTCAAAATTGGCAACCGTAGTAAACAGGCGGCACAGCTTTGTTCAGTGGAGGAGAACAGCAAGGAGTGGCAGACACCGATAGTAGGCCCCAAACCAACTAGTACGCCAAATGCAGTTGTTCCATTTAACCACAATTTAATGAGAGCCTGAAGATAGAAGCTCAGGAAAGGCAACCTGGGGAACACCTTGGAGTGTAACACACCATCTCTCTCCACCCCATACCCATTTTGTATGGCCTAATGCAGTGTACTTTTCTACAACTACTAAACGAGAGTCGGAAGACCGAAGCAATGGCAAGGAAACCTGGGGAACACCTTAGAGTGTAACACACCCTCTCTCTACACCCCATACCCAATTTGAAGGCCTAATGCAGTGTAGTTTCCAAGAACTACTAAACGAGAGCCGGAAGATCGAAGCTCAGGAAAGGCAACCTGGGGAACACCTTGGAGTGTAACACACCCTCTCGCTACACCCCATACCCAATTTGAAGGCCTAATGCAGCGTAGTTTCCAACAACTACTAAACGAGAGCCGGAAGATCGAAGCTCAGGAAAGGCAACCTGGGGAACACCTTGGAGTGTAACAAACCCTCTCTCTACACCCCATACCCAATTTGTAGGCCTAATGCAGCGTAGTTTCCGACAACTACTAAACGAGAGCATGAAGATCGAAGCTCAGGAAAGGCAACCTGGGGAACACCTTGGAGTGTAACACACCCTCTCTCTACACCCCATACCCAATTTGTAGGCCTAATGCAGCGTAGTTTCCGACAACTACTAAACGAGAGCCGGAATATCGAAGCTCAGGAAAGGCAACCTGGGGAACACCTTGGAGTGTAACACACCCTCTCTCTACGCCCCATACCCAATTTGTAGGCCTAATGCAGCGTAGTTTCCGACAACTACTAAACGAGAGCCGGAATATCGAAGCTCAGGAAAGGCAACCTGGGGAACACCTTGGAGTGTAACACACCCTCTCTCTACACCCCATACCCAATTTGAAGGCCTAATGCAGTGTAGTTTCCAAGAACTACTAAACGAGAGCCGGAAGATCGAAGCTCAGGAAAGGCAACCTGGGGAACACCTTGGAGTGTAACACACCCTCTCGCTACACCCCATACCCAATTTGAAGGCCTAATGCAGCGTAGTTTCCAACAACTACTAAACGAGAGCCGGAAGATCGAAGCTCAGGAAAGGCAACCTGGGGAACACCTTGGAGTGGAACACACCATCTCTCTACACCCCATACCCAATTTGAAGGCCTAATGCAGAGTAGTTTCCAAGAACTACTAAACGAGAGCCGGAAGATCGAAGCTCAGGAAAGGCAACCTGGGGAACACCTTGGAGTGTAACACAACGTCTCTCTACACGACGGAAGGGCTGATTCTTAGGAAGGAAGGCTGTTGGAAATAAGCATTGCGCGTCCGAGGGTGATTATATTCTTATTAGGTATATACTCACCCTCGGACGCGCCCTGCTTCTTTATTTGGAATGAATGTTTATTTGCAATGTGGTGTTGACTTTCTCTATTATTTTGGTAATTAATGATTTTATTATTTTCATTATTTTGCATCTTCTCGGCAATAATATAAAGAAGACGCGACAGGACAACACTCGGTGGATGCCATATGTGTGTTTTCAATTTAAAAAAACTTTCAGTTAACTACTTGCAGGAGAAAGTAATTGTAGCTGGTGGCCATTTTTAGTACTGTACCAGATTAGAGTTGTGTGTTTGTTTTTAATGTTAAAATGTCTGCATTTGATATCTCACCAGTATTTTCTTTTTTATAAGCAAAATACTTATTTTTATATTTTCTGATGTTGGTTCCAGGGGTACACGGCCAGCAGTGCCCTGGTCAGTGTAGTAGTAGTTGAAAGAATGGACCGCAGACAGGCATCGAAGGCCTAAAATAATAACACATGGCTGTAGGCAATTTTAAATTGGTTCCAGGGGTACACGGACAGCAGTGGTGTGGTCAGTGGAGGCCTAGTGGAAGGAGTGACCGCAGACAGGCATCGAAGGCCTAAAATAATAACACATGGCTGTAGGCAATTTTAAATTGGTTCCAGGGGTACACGGGCAGCAGTGACCTGGTCAGTGTAGTAGTAGTTGAAAGAATGGACCGCAGACAGGCATCGAAGGCCTAAAATAAAAAAATTGGGCTGGCTGTAGGCAATTTTAAATTGGTTCCAGGGGTACACGGGCAGCAGTGGTGTGGTCAGTGGAGGCCTAGTGGAAGGAGTGACCGCAGACAGGCATCGAAGGCCTAAAATAATAACACATGGCTGTAGGCAATTTTAAATTGGTTCCAGGGGTACACGGGCAGCAGTGACCTGGTCAGTGTAGTAGTAGTTGAAAAAATGGACCGCAGACAGGCATCGAATGCCTAAAATAATAACACATGGCTGTAGGCAATTTTAAATTGGTTACAGGGGTACACGGACAGCAGTGACCTGGTCAGTGTAGTAGTAGTTGAAAGAATGGACCGCAGACAGGCATCGAAGGCCTAAAATAAAAAAATTGGGCTGGCTGTAGGCAATTTTAAATTGGTTCCAGGGGTACACGGACAGCAGTGGTGTGGTCAGTGGAGGCCTAGTGGAAGGAGTGACCGCAGACAGGCATCGAAGGCCTAAAATAATAACACATGGCTGTAGGCAATTTTAAATTGGTTCCAGGGGTACACGGACAGCAGTGGTGTGGTCAGTGGAGGCCTAGTGGAAGGAGTGACCGCAGACAGGCATCGAAGGCCTAAAATAATAACACATGGCTGTAGGCAATTTTAAATTGGTTCCAGGGGTACACGGACAGCAGTGACCTGGTCAGTGTAGTAGTAGTTGAAAGAATGGACCGCAGACAGGCATCGAAGGCCTAAAATAAAAAAATTGGGCTGGCTGTAGGCAATTTTAAATTGGTTCCAGGGGTACACGGGCAGCAGTGGTGTGGTCAGTGGAGGCCTAGTGGAAGGAGTGACCGCAGACAGGCATCGAAGGCCTAAAATAATAACACATGGCTGTAGGCAATTTTAAATTGGTTCCAGGGGTACACGGACAGCAGTGGTGTGGTCAGTGGAGGCCTAGTGGAAGGAGTGACCGCAGACAGGCATCGAAGGCCTAAAATAATAACACATGGCTGTAGGCAATTTTAAATTGGTTCCAGGGGTACACGGACAGCAGTGACCTGGTCAGTGTAGTAGTAGTTGAAAGAATGGACCGCAGACAGGCATCGAAGGCCTAAAATAAAAAAATTGGGCTGGCTGTAGGCAATTTTAAATTGGTTCCAGGGGTACACGGACAGCAGTGGTGTGGTCAGTGGAGGCCTAGTGGAAGGAGTGACCGCAGACAGGCATCGAAGGCCTAAAATAATAACACATGGCTGTAGGCAATTTTAAATTGGTTCCAGGGGTACACGGACAGCAGTGACCTGGTCAGTGTAGTAGTAGTTGAAAGAATGGACCGCAGACAGGCATCGAAGGCCTAAAATAAAAAAATTGGGCTGGCTGTAGGCAATTTTAAATTGGTTCCAGGGGTACACGGGCAGCAGTGGTGTGGTCAGTGGAGGCCTAGTGGAAGGAGTGACCGCAGACAGGCATCGAAGGCCTAAAATAATAACACATGGCTGTAGGCAATTTTAAATTGGTTCCAGGGGTACACGGACAGCAGTGGTGTGGTCAGTGGAGGCCTAGTGGAAGGAGTGACCGCAGACAGGCATCGAAGGCCTAAAATAATAACACATGGCTGTAGGCAATTTTAAATTGGTTCCAGGGGTACACGGGCAGCAGTGACCTGGTCAGTGTAGTAGTAGTTGAAAAAATGGACCGCAGACAGGCATCGAATGCCTAAAATAATAACACATGGCTGTAGGCAATTTTAAATTGGTTCCAGGGGTACACGGGCAGCAGTGACCTGGTCAGTGTAGTAGTAGTTGAAAGAATGGACCGCAGACAGGCATCGAAGGCCTAAAATAAAAAAATTGGGCTGGCTGTAGGCAATTTTAAATTGGTTCCAGGGGTACACGGACAGCAGTGGTGTGGTCAGTGGAGGCCTAGTGGAAGGAGTGACCGCAGACAGGCATCGAAGGCCTAAAATAATAACACATGGCTGTAGGCAATTTTAAATTGGTTCCAGGGGTACACGGACAGCAGTGGTGTGGTCAGTGGAGGCCTAGTGGAAGGAGTGACCGCAGACAGGCATCGAAGGCCTAAAATAATAACACATGGCTGTAGGCAATTTTAAATTGGTTCCAGGGGTACACGGACAGCAGTGGTGTGGTCAGTGGAGGCCTAGTGGAAGGAGTGACCGCAGACAGGCATCGAAGGCCTAAAATAATAACACATGGCTGTAGGCAATTTTAAATTGGTTCCAGGGGTACACGGGCAGCAGTGACCTGGTCAGTGTAGTAGTAGTTGAAAGAATGGACCGCAGACAGGCATCGAAGGCCTAAAATAAAAAAATTGGGCTGGCTGTAGGCAATTTTAAATTGGTTCCAGGGGTACACGGGCAGCAGTGGTGTGGTCAGTGGAGGCCTAGTGGAAGGAGTGACCGCAGACAGGCATCGAAGGCCTAAAATAATAACACATGGCTGTAGGCAATTTTAAATTGGTTCCAGGGGTACACGGGCAGCAGTGACCTGGTCAGTGTAGTAGTAGTTGAAAAAATGGACCGCAGACAGGCATCGAATGCCTAAAATAATAACACATGGCTGTAGGCAATTTTAAATTGGTTACAGGGGTACACGGACAGCAGTGACCTGGTCAGTGTAGTAGTAGTTGAAAGAATGGACCGCAGACAGGCATCGAAGGCCTAAAATAAAAAAATTGGGCTGGCTGTAGGCAATTTTAAATTGGTTCCAGGGGTACACGGACAGCAGTGGTGTGGTCAGTGGAGGCCTAGTGGAAGGAGTGACCGCAGACAGGCATCGAAGGCCTAAAATAATAACACATGGCTGTAGGCAATTTTAAATTGGTTCCAGGGGTACACGGACAGCAGTGACCTGGTCAGTGTAGTAGTAGTTGAAAGAATGGACCGCAGACAGGCATCGAAGGCCTAAAATAAAAAAATTGGGCTGGCTGTAGGCAATTTTAAATTGGTTCCAGGGGTACACGGGCAGCAGTGACCTGGTCAGTGTAGTAGTAGTTGAAAGAATGGACCGCAGACAGGCTTAGAAGGCCTAACATAACAAACTTGGGCTGGCTGTAGGCACTTTTAAATTGGTTCCAGGGGTACACGGGCAGCAGTGGTCTGGTCAGTGGAAGTCTAGTGGAAGGAGTGACCGCAGACAGGCTTCCAAGGCCTAACATAACAAACTTGGGCTGGCTGTAGGCACTTTTAAATTGGTTCCAGGGGTACACGGGCAGCAGTGGTCTGGTCAGTGGAAGTCTAGTGGAAGGAGTGACCGCAGACAGGCTTCCAAGGCCTAACATAACAAACTTGGGCTGGCTGTAGGCACTTTTAAATTGGTTCCAGGGGTACACGGGCAGCAGTGGTCTGGTCAGTGGAAGTCTAGTGGAAGGAGTGACCGCAGACAGGCTTCCAAGGCCTAACATAACAAACTTGGGCTGGCTGTAGGCACTTTTAAATTGGTTCCAGGGGTACACGGGCAGCAGTGGTCTGGTCAGTGGAAGTCTAGTGGAAGGAGTGACCGCAGACAGGCTTCCAAGGCCTAACATAACAAACTTGGGCTGGCTGTAGGCACTTTTAAATTGGTTCCAGGGGTACACGGGCAGCAGTGACCTGGTCAGTGTAGTAGTAGTTGAAAGAATGGACCGCAGACAGGCATCGAAGGCCTAAAATAAAAAAATTGGGCTGGCTGTAGGCAATTTTAAATTGGTTCCAGGGGTACACGGGCAGCAGTGGTGTGGTCAGTGGAGGCCTAGTGGAAGGAGTGACCGCAGACAGGCATCGAAGGCCTAAAATAATAACACATGGCTGTAGGCAATTTTAAATTGGTTCCAGGGGTACACGGACAGCAGTGGTGTGGTCAGTGGAGGCCTAGTGGAAGGAGTGACCGCAGACAGGCATCGAAGGCCTAAAATAATAACACATGGCTGTAGGCAATTTTAAATTGGTTCCAGGGGTACACGGACAGCAGTGACCTGGTCAGTGTAGTAGTAGTTGAAAGAATGGACCGCAGACAGGCATCGAAGGCCTAAAATAAAAAAATTGGGCTGGCTGTAGGCAATTTTAAATTGGTTCCAGGGGTACACGGACAGCAGTGGTGTGGTCAGTGGAGGCCTAGTGGAAGGAGTGACCGCAGACAGGCATCGAAGGCCTAAAATAATAACACATGGCTGTAGGCAATTTTAAATTGGTTCCAGGGGTACACGGACAGCAGTGACCTGGTCAGTGTAGTAGTAGTTGAAAGAATGGACCGCAGACAGGCATCGAAGGCCTAAAATAAAAAAATTGGGCTGGCTGTAGGCAATTTTAAATTGGTTCCAGGGGTACACGGGCAGCAGTGGTGTGGTCAGTGGAGGCCTAGTGGAAGGAGTGACCGCAGACAGGCATCGAAGGCCTAAAATAATAACACATGGCTGTAGGCAATTTTAAATTGGTTCCAGGGGTACACGGACAGCAGTGGTGTGGTCAGTGGAGGCCTAGTGGAAGGAGTGACCGCAGACAGGCATCGAAGGCCTAAAATAATAACACATGGCTGTAGGCAATTTTAAATTGGTTCCAGGGGTACACGGACAGCAGTGGTGTGGTCAGTGGAGGCCTAGTGGAAGGAGTGACCGCAGACAGGCATCGAAGGCCTAAAATAATAACACATGGCTGTAGGCAATTTTAAATTGGTTCCAGGGGTACACGGGCAGCAGTGGTCTGGTCAGTGGAAGTCTAGTGGAAGGAGTGACCGCAGACAGGCTTCCAAGGCCTAACATAACAAACTTGGGCTGGCTGTAGGCACTTTTAAATTGGTTCCAGGGGTACACGGGCAGCAGTGGTCTGGTCAGTGGAAGTCTAGTGGAAGGAGTGACCGCAGACAGGCTTCCAAGGCCTAACATAACAAACTTGGGCTGGCTGTAGGCACTTTTAAATTGGTTCCAGGGGTACACGGGCAGCAGTGGTCTGGTCAGTGGAAGTCTAGTGGAAGGAGTGACCGCAGACAGGCTTCCAAGGCCTAACATAACAAACTTGGGCTGGCTGTAGGCACTTTTAAATTGGTTCCAGGGGTACACGGGCAGCAGTGGTCTGGTCAGTGGAAGTCTAGTGGAAGGAGTGACCGCAGACAGGCTTCGAAGGCCTAACATAACAAAATTGGGCTGGCTGTAGGCACTTTAAATTGGTTCCAGGGGTACATGGGCAGCAGTGTATGGTCAGTGGAAGTCTAGTGGAAGGAGTGACGGCAGACAGTCTTCGAAGGCCTAACATAACAAAATTGGGCTGACTGTAGGCACTTTTAAATTGGTTCCAGGGTAACACGGCCAGCAGTGGCCTGGTCAGTGTAGTAGTTGTAGAAAGAAGGGACCGCAGACAGGCTTCGAAGGCCTAACATAACAAAAATGTCAAAACAATGGTATTGTCAGTGCCAGGCATTGAAGGATGTCAGCGGCTAGACTACACATTGGTGAAGCTGTGAGAGATAATTTTGCTAGTGGTAGAGCACTGTTTGAGCTGGGGGGGGGGAACTGTCTTGTGGCCGGCGGTACAGGCACAGGGCCCCTCATATTACAACGGTGTGTCTGACGTTGGGTGCGCACCACCACCGCCAGAGACACTTTATTGTACTATGAGGGACCCAGTGGCAGTGCCGTCGACCAAAAGCGGCCACACCCACCTCTTCAGACAAACAGCACTCTCAAGGGTCCAAGCGCAAAGTGGCGATAGCACGGCCCCGTGTGGGGAGTTTGGCCATTTCGTGAGGTGGAAACATGTCGTATGCTGGACAATCAGGTGAAGAAAATTACGAGATTGGAAAAGTCATTCAGAATAGTCCACAGGCAAGACCTTTTCATAGGAAAGCTAGGTGTCAGCCGGGCAGGGTGGGGCAAAAGATTTTGAAATCCAGTTGTGGTTCATTTTAATGAAGGTTAGATCATCTACATTTTGGGTAGCCAGACGAGTCCTTTTTTCTGTTAGTATTGAACCTGCAGCACTGAATACTCTTTCTGATAGGACACTAGCTGCCGGGCAAGCAAGCTCCTGCAATGCATATTCTGCCAATTCTGGCCAGGTGTCTAATTTGGATGCCCAGTAATCAAATGGGAATGACGGTTGAGGGAGAACGTCGATAAGGGATGAAAAATAGTTTGTAACCATACTGGACAAATGTTGTCTCCTGTCACTTTGAATTGATGCTGCAGTACCTGTCCTGTCTGCGGTCATAGAAAAATCACTCCACAACCTGGTCAGAAAACCCCTCTGTCCAACGCCACTTCTGATTTCTGCCCCTCTAACACCTCTGGTCTGCTGGCCCCTGGAGCTCGTGTGAGAACGATCACGGGCGCTGTGTGCAGGGAATGCCAGAAGCAAACGGTCAACAAGAGTTGATTGTTTTGTTGCTAATATTAGTTCCAAGTTCTCATGTGGCATAATATTTTGCAATTTGCCTTTATAGCGAGGATCAAGGAGGCAGGCCAACCAGTAATCGTCATCGTTCATCATTTTTGTAATGCGTGTGTCCCTTTTGAGGATACGCAAGGCATAATCCGCCATGTGGGCCAAAGTTCCCGTTGTCAAATCTGCGGTTGTGCTTGGTTGAGGGGCAGTTGCAGGCAAATCTACGTCACTTGTGTCCCTCAAAAAACCAGAACCCGGCCTTGCCACGCCACCAATTTCCCGTGCCCCCGGGAAAGCTTCCTCATTAAAAATATACTCATCCCCATCATCCTCCTCATCCTCCACCTCCTCTTCGCCCGGTACCTCGTCATGTACACTGCCCTGACCAGACAATCGCTGACTGTCATCAAGGCTTTCCTCTTCCTCTGGTGCAGACGCCTGATCCTTTATGTGCGTCAAACTTTGCATCAGCAGACGCATTAGGGGGATGCTCATGCTTATTATGGCGTTGTCTGCACTAACCAGCCGTGTGCATTCCTCAAAACACTGAAGGACTTGACACATGTCTTGAATCTTCGACCACTGCACACCTGACAACTCCATGTCTGCCATCCTACTGCCTGCCCGTGTATGTGTATCCTCCCACAAAAACATAACAGCCCGCCTCTGTTCGCACAGTCTCTGAAGCATGTGCAGTGTTGAGTTCCACCTTGTTGCAACGTCTATGATTAGGCGATGCTGGGGAAGGTTCAAAGAACGCTGATAGGTCTGCATACGGCTGGAGTGTACAGGCGAACGGCGGATATGTGCGCAAAGTCCACGCACTTTGAGGAGCAGGTCGGATAACCCCGGATAACTTTTCAGGAAGCACTGCACCACCAGGTTTAAGGTGTGAGCCAGGCAAGGAATGTGTTTCAGTTGGGAAAGGGAGATGGCAGCCATGAAATTCCTTCCGTTATCACTCACTACCTTGCCTGCCTCAAGATCTACAGTGCCCAGCCACGACTGCGTTTCTTGCTGCAAGAACTCGGACAGAACTTCCGCGGTGTGTCTATTGTCGCCCAAACACTTCATAGCCAATACAGCCTGCTGACGTATGCCAGTAGCTGCCCCATAATGGGAGACCTGGTGTGCAACAGTGGCAGGTGCGGATGGAGTGTTTGTGCGACTGCGGTCTGTGGACGAGCTCTTGCTTCTGCAGGAGGACGAGGAGGAGGAGGAGGAGGGGGTGCGAACGGCTACAGACAACTGTTTACTAGACCGTGGGCTAGGCAGAACTGTCCCAAACTTGCTGTCCCCTGTGGACCCTGAATCCACCACATTTACCCAGTGTGCCGTGATGGACACGTAACGTCCCTGGCCATGCCTACTGGTCCATGCATCTGTTGTCAGGTGCACCTTTGTGCTCACAGATTGCCTGAGTGCATGGACGATGCGCTCTTTAACATGCTGGTGGAGGGCTGGGATGGCTTTTCTGGAAAAAAAGTGTCGACTGGGTAGCTCGTAGCGTGGTACAGCGTAGTCCATCAGGTCTTTGAAAGCTTCGCTTTCAACTAACCGGTAGGGCATCATCTCTAACGAGATTAGTCTAGCTATGTGGGCGTTCAAACCCTGTGTACGCGGATGCGAGGCTAAGTATTTCCTTTTTCTAACCATAGTCTCATGTAGGGTGAGCTGGACTGGAGAGCTGGAGATCGTGGAACTAGCGGGGGTGCCGGTGGACATGGCAGACTGAGAGACGGTGGGAGATGGTATTGTTGCCGCCGGTGCCCTAGATGCAGTGTTTCCTACTACGAAACTGGTGATTCCCTGACCCTGACTGCTTTGGCCTGGCAAAGATACCTGCACAGATACAGCAGGTGGTGCGCTAAATGGTGGTCCTACACTGCCGGAAGGGATGTTGCGTTGATGACTAGCTTCATTGGCCGAGGGTGCAACAACCTTAAGGGACGTTTGGTAGTTAGTCCAAGCTTTCAAATGCATGGTGGTTAAATGTCTATGCATGCAACTAGTATTGAGACTTTTCAGATTCTGACCTCTGCTTAAGGAAGTAGAACATTTTTGACAGATGACTTTGCGCTGATCAATTGGATGTTGTTTAAAAAAATGCCAGACTGCACTCTTTCTAGCATCGGATACCTTTTCAGGCATTGCAGACTGAGCTTTAACCGGATGGCCACGCTGTCCTCCACCAGGTTTTGGCTTTGCCACGCGTTTTGGGCAAGATACGGGCCCGGCAGATGGAACCTGTGGCGATGTTGATGCCTGCTGCGGCCCCTCCTCCTCCTCTGCTTCAGAACTGCTGCCGCCTGCACCCTGTTCCCCCAATGGCTGCCAATCGGGGTCAAGAACTGGGTCATCTAATAACTCTTCTTGTACCTCCTGCGCAACTTCGTCTGTGTCACCGTGTCGTTCGGTGGTATAGCGTTCGTGATGGGGCAACATAGTCTCATCAGGGTCTGATTCTTGATCAGCACCCTGCGAGGGCAATGTTGTGGTCTGAGTCAAAGGACCAGCATAGTAGTCTGGCTGTGGCTGTGCGTCAGTGCACTCCATGTCAGATTCAATTTGTAATGGGCATGGACTGTTAACTGCTTCACTTTCTAAGCCAGGGACGGTATGTGTAAAGAGCTCCATGGAGTAACCCGTTGTGTCGCCTGCTGCATTCTTCTCTGTTGTTGTTTTTGCTGAAGAGGACAAGGAAGTGACTTGTCCCTGACCGTGAACATCCACTAACGACGCGCTGCTTTTACTTTTACCAGTTTCACGAGAGGAGGCAAAAGAGCTAGAGGCTGAGTCAGCAAGATAAGCCAAAACTTGCTCTTGCTGCTCCGGCTTTAAAAGCGGTTTTCCTAATCCCAGAAAAGGGAGCGTTCGAGGCCTTGTGTAGCCGGACGACGAACCTGGCTCCACAGCTCCAGACTTAGGTGCAATATTTTTTCCCCCACGACCACCTGATGCTCCACCACTACCACTACCCTCATTACCAGCTGACAATGAACGCCCCCGGCCACGACCTCTTCCACTAGACTTCCTCATTGTTTTAAAAACGTAACCAAACTAACGTTATTTGTTGCAGTCACACAACTTACACGGTGAGCTATAACTTCAGTATGATTTAGCTACCCCTTTACAGGTTGGTGAGACCACAGCGAAAATCAGGCCCAATGTTACACACTCTTTTTTTGGTGGCTGCAAATTAGAGAGATGCCCCACACGCAGGACTGTCACTGAAGCACAAATGTTAATATTAATGTCACACTATTATTTTTTTTTTATTTTTATTTTTTTCAGGAACACTTTAGAAACCCCCCAAAAAAAAAAAAATAGATTTTTGCAGGGAGAATTTAGAAAACAAATGTAACAAACTATATGCTTTCTATGGGCCACTGAGTGAGAGATGACGCACACAGGAATCAGGAGTGGCACACAAGCCCAGAGGCCAATATTTTTCTACCAATGATTGATGTAGTTATTTTCTCTGGTAGATTTTAGAACCCAAATCAAGGAAAAAAAATATAGGCTTTCTATGGACCACAATTGGAGAGAGAGAGAGAGAGAGAGAGAGAGAGAGAGAGAGAGATGGCACACCCAGGAGTCAAGACTGGCACACAAGCAGAAAGGCCAATATTAATCTCCCACTGTTTTTTTGGTTGTTTTTTTTTTTTTTTTTTCAGGGAGACTTTAGAAATAAAAATAATAAAAAAAATATGATTTTATCAGGAAGAATTTAGAAACCAAATAAAATAAAATGATTTTTTCAGGGAGAATTTAGAAAACAAATAAAACCAAAAATATGCGTTCTATGGCCCACTGACTGAGAGAGAGAGAGAGATGGAACGCTTAGTACTGGCACACAAGCCCAAAGGGCAATATTAATCTCCCTTTTTTTTTCCAGGGAGAATTTCTGAAACCCAAAAAAAAAATAAAATAGGCTTTCTATGGCCCACTATTTGTGAGAGAGATGGGACGCTCAGGACTGGCACAGATGGCACGCTCAGGACTGGCACAGAAGCCCAGAGGCCAATATTAATCTCCCTTTTTTTCTGGGAGAATTTATAAAACCAAAAAAATATTTAAATAGGCTTTCTATGGCCCACTATTTGTGAGAGAGATGGCACGCTCAGGACTGGCACAGATGGCACGCTCACAACTGGCACACAAGCCCAGAGGCCAATATTAATCTCCCTTTTTTCAGGGAGAATTTCTAAAACCCAAAAAAAAAATAAAATAGGCTTTCTATGGCCCACTATTTGTGAGAGAGATGGGACGCTCAGGACTGGCACAGATGGCACGCTCAGGACTGGCACAGAAGCCCAGAGGCCAATATTAATCTCCCTTTTTTTCTGGGAGAATTTATAAAACCAAAAAAATATTTAAATAGGCTTTCTATGGCCCACTATTTGTGAGAGAGATGGCACGCTCAGGACTGGCACAGATGGCACGCTCACAACTGGCACACAAGCCCAGAGGCCAATATTAATCTCCCTTTTTTCAGGGAAAATTGATAAAACAAAAAAAAAAATTAAATAGGCTTTCTATGGCCCACTATTTGTGAGAGAGATGGCACGCTCAGGGCTGGCTGGCACAGATGGCACGCTCAGGACTGGCACACAAGCCCAGAGGCCAATATTAATCTCCCTTTTTTTCTGGGAGAATTTATAAAACCAAAAAAATATTTAAATAGGCTTTCTATGGCCCACTATTTGTGAGAGAGATGGCACGCTCAGGACTGGCACAGATGGCACGCTCACAACTGGCACACAAGCCCAGAGGCCAATATTAATCTCCCTTTTTTCAGGGAAAATTGATAAAACAAAAAAAAAAATTAAATAGGCTTTCTATGGCCCACTATTTGTGAGAGAGATGGCACGCTCAGGGCTGGCTGGCACAGATGGCACGCTCAGGACTGGCACACAAGCCCAGAGGCCAATATTAATCTCCCTTTTTTTCTGGGAGAATTTATAAAACCAAAAAAATATTTAAATAGGCTTTCTATGGCCCACTATTTGTGAGAGAGATGGCACGCTCAGGACTGGCACAGATGGCACGCTCACAACTGGCACACAAGCCCAGAGGCCAATATTAATCTCCCTTTTTTCAGGGAAAATTTATAAAACAAAAAAAAAAATTAAATAGGCTTTCTATGGCCCACTATTTGTGAGAGAGATGGCACGCTCAGGGCTGGCACAGATGGCACGCTCAGGACTGGCACACAAGCCCAGAGGCCAATATTAATCTCCCTTTTTTTCAGGGAGAATTTATAAAACCAAAAAAAAAAATAAATAGGCTTTCTATGGCCCACTATTTGTGAGAGAGATGGCACACTCAGGACTGGCACACAAGCCCAAAGGCCAATATTAATCTCCCACTGTATTTTTATCAGGGAGAATTTATACACCCCACAAAAAAAAATACAGAAAAATGAAAAGGCTTTCTATGGCCCACTATGTGAGAGAGATGGCACACACAGGGATGGCACTCTAGCAGAAATGCCAAATTGCCAATCTTAATCTCCCACCAAAAAAAAAAAAAAAAAAAAAACAGGGAATGTCCTACAATTACTATCTCCCTGCCTGCAGTAATCTCAGCCAGGTATGGCAGGCAGCTACTATCTCCCTGCCTGCAGTAATCTCAGCCAGGTATGGCAGGCAGCAATAAGGAGTGGACTGATGCACAAATGAAATAAAAAGTGTGGACAAACAAAAAAGATAGCTGTGCAGAAAGGAAGGAACAAGAGGATTTGTGCTTTGAAAAAAGCAGTTGGTTTGCACAGCGGCGTACACACAGCAATGCAGCTATCAGGGAGCCTTCTAGGGCAGCCCAATGAGCTACAGCGCTGAGGGGGAAAAAAAAAAAAAAAAACTTCCACTGTCCCTGCACACCGAGGGTGGTGTTGGACAGTGCAAATCGCTGCAGCACAAGCGGTTTTGTGGTTAATGGACCCTGCCTAACGCTATCCCTGCTTCTGACAAAGCGGCAGCAACCTCTCCCTAAGCTCAGATCAGCAGCAGTAAGATGGCGGTCGGCGGGAACGCCTCTTTATAGCCCCTGTGACGTCGCAGACAGCAAGCCAATCACTGCAATGCCCTTCTCTAAGATGGTGGGGACCAGGACCTATGTCATCACGCTGCCCACACTCTGCGTTTACCTTCATTGGCTGAGAAATGGCGCTTTTCGCGTCATTGAAACGCGACTTTGGCGCGAAAGTCGCGTACCGCATGGCCGACCCCGCACAGGGGTCGGATCGGGTTTCATGAAACCCCGACTTAGCCAAAAGTCGGCGACTTTTGAAAATGTTCGACCCGTTTCGCTCAACCCTATTGGAAGGTTTATTGTGGTATACAAAGATATTTCACTATGGGGCATGTCCACCAAGTGTTGACGTGTCTGGAACTGTAGGATAAATTTTGTGTAGGTAACTAGGGACATAATGAGTTCTATGGAATAATCTGTAAGCGAGATTTAGTTACTTCCTTTTAAAATGTCTCCATATACGTAGTGAGTGGGATGTGTATGGTGAGTGTATGGCCAGGTCTTTTGATAAAGGTCCAATAGCCCAAATGAGACTCTCCAGAGAGGAAGGCGCTAGATTTGAGCCTTCTATTTGAGGCCAGAGAGGCGCGTGTTGATCTACATTCACAGCTGCCAATTGTACAATCCGGGCTGCTCTGTAATAATGAGCAAAAGTCAGTAAAGAAACACCTCCCTGTCATTTGTGTCTGAATAATATCTGTTGTGAAATGCGAGGTTTTTCGTTATTCCATATAAAATGTCGTATGTGCGAGTGGAGTGTTCTAAAAGTCATGGAAGGTATCGGAATTGGCAGTGAAGAAAATAAATATAGAAACTGAGGCAGTGTTACCATTTTTATGGAATGAACTCTTCCTAAAAAGGAAAGAGTGGCCCAAACCTCGTGACTTTAAAGCTTTACAACAATATAAAATTTTTTGGTATTGATGTTTGCGCACACGCTATTGTCTGTCATAACCGGTTGTCTGGGGAATTGGCTTCATCGCCAGTTCCAGAAAGACCGTGTACTCATTTGTCCATGGATTTAATTCTGGATTTGCCTTTGGAGGGAAGACTGTTATTTAGGTAGTAGTTCATTTTGTTCCTTTTTTGCGGTTACTGAATGCTGAAACATTTTCCAGATTTTTTTATCAATCATGTGGTGATATTGCATGGAATCCCTTTGAACATAGGTGGTGCAATTTGTTTCGACATTCTGGAGAGAGTGTGGTAAGACATTGGGGATTGATTTGTCATTTTCCTCTGCTTACCGCCTTGAAACCAACAATCTGACAGGAAGAATCAATCGTGGGAACACGTTTTAAGGTGTTTCTTTGCTGCTCAGCAGGAGGGCTGGTTCTCATTTTTACCTTTTTCTGAGTTCACCTTTAACAGTTGGCTTAACCCAGTGGTCCCCAACCTTTCTGACCTTGAGAGCCACATTCAGCTAAGAGAGAGGGTCGCGAGCCACATCCAGTCCCACCCCCTTTAAAGTAGGGTCAACCAATGCCCCCGTTACGGGTATAATGATAACCAAAGCTTTTCCACTGACATCACTCCAAAGCAGTGGACTGAGATCTAGAGGTTCCCACAATACCCCCATTCAGTATTCTCCCAGCAAGGACTCCCAACACACTGTCACATCCAGCTTTGAGCACTTCTTCTAACATGTAGTACCAACCTCCAGCATACATACATACGTACATACCTAAAGCATCTCTAAACCCCAAAGACCAGTAAATGTGCATCCAGATCTGCTCTTCTGTGCAGGGATACTCACAAAATTCACCATTTTGAGATGTACTCTACATACCTGTTTGCTAGACCTGGACCTAATGCAACAAGTTGGCAGACAGTCGCGAGCCACAATTCATGGGACCGCGAGCCACATGTGACTTCCGAGCTACAGGTTGGGGAGCCCTGGGTTAACCAGTCTACTGGAGCTTCATGGTTTTTTTTTGTAATTATTGTTTTCATTCCCATTTTGGTAAAATCTCTACTATAAATCCTGGAGTAGAGGTTGCTATACAGAAACTTGGGGATGTCTGGAGGGAGGTTCAAAAAAATATTGGAGTTGCTAAGCTTTTCCAGAAAGTAATGCTGATATGAAATGTTCAGTGGGTCAAATATTCAAAGCACTGTAGGTTATAAGGTTTGGTCGTCATCAAAAAATATTAAGTTGAAAGTGCCATTAGCGAAGTTGGGTCCTAAGTTTTTTGGCCCATATGAGATTTTGGAGGCAGTTAATCTAGGTAGGATTAGACTAAAACTCCCTCCATCTTTTTGCATCCCGACTGTGTTCCGTAGATCACTGCTAAAGGAGTTTGTCCCTTCAGTTTTGTTCCCCTCATCCACACCTTCCCTCGGTTTCTGTCAATGACAGTTTAGGATATGAGGTACAAAAAATTGTTGATTCTCCAAAAGTTCATAATTCCCTACGGTATCTCATCCATTGGAAGTGATACGGACCAGAGGAGAGATCCTGGGTGTCAGCTCGAGCCACGAAGGCCGATTGTCTGGTCAGTCTTCCATCGTAGTTTTCCTGGGAAGCCGGGGGGGGGGCGGTGTCCCACTCTAGAAGAGGTGGTACTGTCATGATTCCATCGCTTACGGTGTTCTAGGGATGCTACGAATGACTGCCCAGTCTGAGGCAGAGGTGTGAGTATTATAATTGACATCTCAACCATCCTATCTGGCTGGGTCTGTGGGATCTCCTCCAGGTGTCATCTATTCTGGGTTATTACAGGGCTATTTACCACTCTAACAATTGTCAGATCTTTGCCAATTGTAGCATTGCTCAAGTGGTGTGTGTGTGTTTGATCTCTACTCTGAGTTGTATTCTGATCTCTATTGCTGACCTTGGGTTTACCTTTTTGACCATCCGTTTGACTTACCCCTTTATCTTGATCTGCTACATTCCTAATTCTCTGACCCCAGACTAGTACCTTACTACGCTTTTGTCTTTTCACTTTGTCTATTACGAGCCCTCTTGTTACTGACCCCCGATCTCTTTATTATCCTGCCTCATGATAAATCCGTGAAGAGTGACTAGATCACATTGAGTAGTGACTAGAGTCTCATGTGCCATTGGGTTTCAAACATAATGGACAATAGGGGTTAGATGGGGTTAAATTCTGCATGCTGTAATTTAGTTTGCGCCATCACCTTTTACCACATTGCTATAAGATTGCTTTGCTTCTTTCAACGAAGAAAATTTTGCTACGAGTAAAGAGGCTACCGAGAATTGTTTGAGTTCTTGGCCAAGCAGGTGAAGAATAAAGTCTCTCTGAAAAAGTCAATGGAGAGTAGAGTATTGGGCGGGATTGCCATGAGTAAAGGGTAATTCAAGACTAAAAAGAGTGTAAACCAAGACACGGTTCTCTGAACAGTCTCAGTTATATCTAGGCATACCCTACAGAGAACTATGTTTGATCATCTGGAAGAGAAGTGTAAAGACAAATGCTAGTCACCATACCAAGATCCATAGATTCATGCTGTTTTCAAATAATATAAAGTCCGTGCCTTTTGGAAAGAAAAGAAATAGAGTTTATTTGCAATGATCTGACCTGTGTTCAGCAGGTTCTTGGAGGAATACCATCTTTCACCTTTGTGTAGCCAACAGAATAAACACACTCTCGATTTACAAGGACAAGCTATGCTTCTGCAGTGGAACACCGTGACCTTTTGAACCATCCTGGAACCCTCACTTAACACATTATTTCATGGAGGGATGGAGAAAGCTCAGCTTTAATGCAAGATGATCCAGCCATAACTTGCATGACGCAGACAAATCGTGATCGATGCAGACAAATCATGATCACCGCATCCATCACGGCAGCTTTCTTGAGCAAGTTGTTATAATAACACATTAGCGGCTATTACATCAGTAGCGTAGTAGAGTTTTATTTTTCTTAAATGACTATAGTCTCAACCTCTCCCATGAGTGGTTAGAACAATATAAAGGTGAATGTAATGTCATTGTTTACTCGATACTGGTAGAACAAGGGGTGTATGTTCACTAATAGGGTGCGAGGGGGCTCAGACGCTTAATCATCAGGGTAGGGCAAAAATGTAAACCTCACACAGTAGATGTATTACTGATCATTTTTTGGCAGTAAAGTGAATGTATTGTCAAAAAATTACCTACATTTTTTTTTTATGCATTTGCTGGAAATATTTTTTTTATATCACAATTTGTAATAATAAAGAAATCTAGAGTCTCTGGCCTTTAAGACACCACTACTGAGGAAGGTCAAAAAGATGACTACCTCAAGCAGATGTCTTAAATAGTGGTGATATTAGTGCCCCTTATCATAGTTCATGGACATTGAGTTGCTAGCAGAGGTATTCAAAGTCATTATCTGTAAGGAAGCGCTGGGGTACAATGGATCTTGTCGGCCATAGGGAGTTCAAAATGACACTTTTCTTAATCTAGGTTCTTAGATACATGGTAGAGGCAACAACTTGATCCTTTACCCTTGGTAAAGGAAAGTCTTAATCCTTGAAGATCGAAACAACTTCATGCCAAAGAACTAAGGGAACCTTGGGCTCTACATGCGAGACAAGCATGTGTTTCATGCCACTAGGTTATCATGGACAGGTTGTGGCTCAGTCTCAGATTATATCTTGGGTATGACTTTATACGCTCTGTTGAAAGCCACGATCCAGTTCCATTTACATTCAAAAATGGCCTAAGCATATCTAGGACTAGGTTCTGAGACAGAAGCAATGTCAGTAACAAAATTTTTGTCCATAAACAATTGGCACACATTTAAAGGGTTGTTCTAAAAAAAAAAAGAAAGCTACCCACCATCCATGGGAAAATGAAAAGCTTGTTGATCACTGGGGTCCAACCATTGGGACCCTCTGCCATGTCGAAATTGGTGCTTTACAACCCAAAGAACTAAGCTCTGCAGCGTTATCTTGAATGGATACCAAGGTTCACATTCTTGATTTCTTCCTCATTCATTGTCTATAGGACTGCTACATGTACCAGCCAGGCTGGGAAAAGATGAGATTAGGAATTATATCAATATATCACAATGTACAATAGCAGACAGACAGGAGCCAGGAAAGGTTTTGATCCTTGATCACTAAACGGTGAATAGATGAGACCTAGTGAGGTTGTCCTTACTTTCTTGATCAACCACTGTTGTATACACCCATAGAGTACAATATATGCCATACTGATTGTATTATCCTGTGCTTTGCAGGCCACATGGATCACAATTTCCACTACTTCTCTACTGTGACACATAACCACTGGCTATTGGAATCTATGGCACGTGGCACAATAAAGTTGGTTATGGAATTCACATGGCAATGATGGGCTTTAGCCCTCAGCAAGAGACTTGACAAAGTCACATTGGTCTACAAATTCACCACATATTCCGCAGTTCTCGGAACACCCCACAAAACGTTATGGGTATCAAGATGCTTGACTCTTCCGTGAGTAAATAGGAATTTTAATGACTCGACAAAATATTGTCACCAAGCATTTATCAAGACTCTTGATATTTTTTTAATCACTTGTTTGCAAATCCAAATTTTTATTTTATTTTTTATTTTATCTAAATCATTATATTAGAAATGGGTGCTATGTGGTGGCCATTGTTCTTGTGGTTCTGTGCCACGGAGGCTTTGTCTTGTAGCTCGGTGCTGTGGGGCTCCTGTATCGCTTGCTGAGCTGGTGGGGAAGCGATGTGGCGCTGGTTGCTTCACGGCTCTACGTCTGACAAGTTAGCGGTTGTAATTTTACATGACTCTTCATATTTTGTTACTTGACCTGTTTCTAGAAAGACGTGCCTGCATAAAAGAGCCAGTCTTCTTAAAATTCAGCCTTGTATGATCATATAAACAGTGCCAGACATGGTGTTCTCCCACAAACAGTGTTAAACAGTGTACCCCCCTGAAAAGTGTTAGACAGTGTACCCCCTGAACAGTGTTAGACAGTGTACCCCCCTGAAAAGTGTTAGACAGTGTACCCCCCTGAAAAGTGTTAGACAGTGTACCCCATGAACACTGTTAGACAGTGTACCCCCGTGAACAGTGTCAGATGCAATGTGTTCTGCCATGAACTGTAGCAACAACAGTACCCCCATCAACACTGTTAGACAGTGTACCCCCATGAACAGTGCTAGACAGTGTACCCCCATGAACAATGCTAGACAGTGTACCCCCATGAACAGTGTTAGACAGTGTACCCCCATGAACAGTGTTAGACAGTGTACCCCCATGAACAGTGTTAGACAGTGTACCCCCACGAACAGTGTTATACAGTGCACCCCCATGAACAGTGTTAGACAGTGTACCCCCATGAACAGTGTTAGACAGTGTACCCCCATGAATAGCGTTAGACAGTGTACCCCATGAACAGTGCTAGACAGTGTACCCCCATGAACACTGTTAGACAGTGTACCCCCATGAACAGTGTTAGACAGTGTACCCCCATGAACAGTGTTATACAGTGTACCCCCATGAACAATGTTAGACAGTGTACCCCCACGAACAGTGTTATACAGTGCACCCCCATGAACAGTGTTAGACAGTGTACCCCCATGAACAGCGTTAGACAGTGTACCCCATGAACAGTGCTAGACAGTGTACCCCCATGAACACTGTTAGACAGTGTACCCCCATGAACAGTTAGACAGTGTACCCCCATGAACAGCGTTAAACAGTGTACCCCCATAAACAGCGTTAGACAGTGTACCCCCACGAACAGCATTAGACAGTGTACCCCCATGAACAGTGTTAGACAGTGTACCCCCATGAACAGTGCTAGACAGTGTACCCCCATGAACAGTTAGACAGTTTACCCCCATGAACAGCGTTAAACAGTGTACCCCCATAAACAGCGTTAGACAGTGTACCCCCATGAACAGCGTTATACAGTGTACCCCCATGAACAGTGTCAGATGCAATGTGTACTCAAAAAAAACAGAGTTCTGCCATGAACTGTAGCAACAACAGTGTGTCCCCATAATGTAAGCCACAATGTGCCCCATAAACTGTCAGTCATGGTGTGTCCTGTAAGCAGTGTCAGTCCTAGTGTGCCTCTTAAATAGTGCTAGCTGAAGTGTGCCTCTATAAGCAGTGTTTGATATGGTGTGCCCCCATAAACAGTGCCAGGCATAACGTACCCCATAAGCAGTGCCAGTCACAGTGTGCACAATGAACAGTGTAAACCATAGTGTGCCATGTAGAGACATGGGGGGTCAGCAGGTGCTCTAGTCCGCTAGCTGAAAGTGCATGGACCAGAGCTCATCCCACTGAAAGCCCACTCTCCTTTTACCATGGGCATAATACTACTCAAACAACACAGGGTGAGTGCGGAACAGTGTGGCAAGCACAAAAAAACAGGCAATTAACACATAGAACATTCCCAGCAAAATACCCAAGATGGTGCAAATTACAGTTTCACCCTTCCGCTGACTCACTTTGATAGGAGCGGTTGAGACTTCAGAGCTTCCAGGGCCGACTACCTCCACTTGAGGCACGCACAGAAGGTAATGACAAGATTAGGAAGCTGACAGTCCATTGATGTACAATGCCAGGTGACTGGTGCCTCCTGGCTTCTCCGAACACCTCCATGGAGTCAGGTAACCGGTGGGTCCCAATTTTGGCTTTCACAAATGTATCTATGGGGCTCAGGTGACCGGTGGGTTAAGATCCTGACTACCCCAAACATATCCATGGGTTCAGTGATGGTCAATGGAGCAGATCTGTATTCTTTCAGCTGGGGCCGTGGTCCCCTAAGCTGGCATCCTGTAGAATGTCAACTCTGTGTCCTTCGTGATGGAGCCATGATCTGGCCTCTATCCTGTAGAGTATTCCTGCCTGTGGTTTTGGAAAGAGTCTCTGGTTCTTTGAATCTCTATTTCTCCTGGAATGACTGGTTGTATCTTGTTACAGAGGCATATCCATTTTTATAGTTCACAACTGTTCTTCAAGCTATTATTCACTGGTCAAGGGGAAGAGGTGATGAGATTTACTCATATTGTTTGATTATTTAGTTTATCCTTCAGCGTTTGCAAGTCAACAAACTGCATGGCCTGGTAAAATGTGTAATCAACATGTCAGCAAATATCATTGTTCAGTCACCCTGCATCCCAGTTTTGCAAAGATAACAGTACAATAAACCATAGGAGCTCATATAAGAGGTAAATAACAACCATTTACAAGTATCAATTCAACCTACAAGACGAGCCAACATAAAGATAACAGTCTTTGCGTCCTGGCTTACTGCAAATAGACATCTGGATAATTGAGATTAAATGCTGTGTTGTTACACGCCCCATTAACATTTCCAGCCATAAAGTGCCTGATAAACAGTGCCAGAGCAGTGTTGCTCCATAAACAGTACAAAAAGTGTCCCTCCATAAACAGTGCGAGAACATTGTGCCCCATAGACAGTTTCAGAACAGTGTATCCTCATTAACAGCAAGCACAGTATTCCCCCCTAAACAGTATTAGACTCTATAGTTCCCTCCTCCGTTACCTATTTAGAATGGACACACTTGGGTCTACTTCTTAAAAAGTCAATTACTCTGTTAATACATTTTTGGAGTTTTTGGCCAAACTGGAGTACCTGCAAAACTCATTGACCCGTGTCCGATGACGCAGCGACCATGTCATCATCTGATGATGGTAGATCCGATATTACAGTATTATAGACTAATTTGACCACTTCCTCTTAATATTTTGGTTATTACGTTGGTAACTAGACTATTCTAAAGGCTGACATCTCCTGCTTTCTGCCACTCGCATTTCAGCTTTGCTGTTTAGATTGAGTCAAGATGAGCGGAGTCTTCTCATTATTATTATGGACAGCAGCTTTTATCGTAGATTGCTGCTCCCTCGCTCTGCCGGAGGACACGATTAGGCCACTTAGTAACCCTGTACCATACTTGTCGACTATTGTCCAATCAAGAGAAAAACCTCCAAACTCCTGAAATACTTGAGAACCCCGACGATCACGTTAAACTCACAGAAGACATCACTTCTGGAAGGTTTCCTGTACGTGATGGCGGGATGCCGTAATGACACTCGAAAGGAGCAGAAATCAGGTTCAAGAAAGGTTCATGGATTCTTACAACATTTGTCTTGTATGATTTAAAGCCTAATGAATTTCACTCACATTATATACGGCAGACATTCCCTTTAATTAACTCTTTGCTGTATTTTTATTACAGAAGTGACAACCAGAAAAGTGAAGCTTTTCTCTCCGCGTCGTCAGCGGTTCTCAACTTCAATGGCACGCCCGATGCTGGATCGTACATTTGTGAAGCATCAAACACACTTGGCGTTAACAAAGGAATATTTTACATCTACAAATCAAAAGGTAAAAACTGAGCGTAGTTAAAGGGGTTGTCCACTACTTGGATTACTCCTTCTTAAATGTTGTTGTTCCCCAGTGTAAACTTAAAAAGATCTTAGACTCCTCTCCCACAAGAAAACCATTCCAGCCATGTTGGTGCTGCGTCTACCAACGCAAATGTGACATATTGACATGTGAGCACTGCAGGCAATCAGTGACCGCCAAAAGGCTACTTCACTTACATTTACCTATGACAAAATCAAGATCTCTGGGTTTGAGCTTTGAGCACTGCAGCCCATTAGTGTCTGCGGATTGGCTGCAGCTCTCGTGACATAATATCACCCAAGCAGTGGGAGATGCGGTGCTGACAGCACTAGAACAAAGTCAATCTAGAAGATGATTATATTCAGCATAAAACAGCATTTTATAAGATTTCCAAGTAGCACAATCCGCTACACGTGATCACTCAATACATATATAAACTGATCCTGTTCTGACCCTGAGTTACCTCCTGTATTATACTCCAGAGCTGCACTCACTATTCTGCTGGTGCAGTCACTGTGTACATACATTACATTACTGATCCTGAGTTACATCCTGTATTATACTCCAGAGCTGCACTCACTATTCTGCTGGTGCAGTCACTGTGTACATATCATACATTACTTATCCTGAGTTACATCCTGTATTATACCCCAGAGCTGCACTCACTATTCTGCTGGTGCAGTCACTGTGTACATACATTACATTACTGATCCTGTACTCCGGAGCTGTATTTTCAATTCTGAAGATTTTATAGTTCACTGGTTACTCAGTGCCCGTACAGAGCTTTCTTCAGTAATTTATATTCTGGTAAGTGTTATCTTGGTATCAGGCAATAATGTAGAAAAACTAAGTGCCCCACTGCATTATGGGAGCTGTCGCGGATATATGTGATGATTAGTAATGAACTGTCATTAAGGCCATGGGAATATAATACAAAGTGTGCACAACAGGCCCTGTCATGTGCGACTACATCCGGGGTCACGTATTTGGCTGTAGCATAAAGTTCTCTTTTGAATGCTGCAGAGGATCAGCGCTTTTGCTCATTTCACGATACTTGACCATAAGTTGAATAAATAGATAAACATTTACTCTTCGCTTCTTACCACTGCTTTTTGTTTTTTTTCTTACCTTTTAGGATCTTGCCATCGTTATTATGCGACCTTCTTTAGCACCATCAGTATTCTTGGTTTGTTGTTGTTGATGTGTGCTTGTTACATATGCCGAAAGAGGTATGTGTTAATGATGGAGGATAGTACTATGCATTTTTCATTTTTCCCATCATTGCTGTCTCACTGACTGTTTTCCAATTGTTCAAACATTATAACAATCACATAAAAAATACCTGCTTAAAATTCAAAAAATCCAATATAACAGTGAATTGAATTCTATGACAATCTCGTTATGAAATATGGGCTTCATTCACAAGGAATAAAAGGAGCTACATTTTTAATACAGTTTTTATTAATTTTTCTTTCACTATAATAGCCTGTGGTTCCCTGGGGGTTCCGGGTCCCGAGACCCTCAATGATCACTCAAAAGACCCCTATAAAATCACAGCGGAATACAGATTCAGTTGAATGCATAGACCTGTGATGTCCTCTGTCCTGAGCTGCCCACTTCTGAGGAATCTTTTGATAGGTCGGCATTCTGCAGGCAATTAAAGAGACAAAATAAAAAAATAAAAATTTGGTTATTTTTTAAAGGTAGTTTCAAAGCCAAAGTTCCAAGCCTCAATTGTCTGCTTATCACATTGCGTAGAAGCCCAGAAAAAATCAGTAACACTAAAAAAAATGTGAAGGGTACTTACATTAATACATCACCAGAATCAGGTTTTAAGTACAGTATTTGGGAAGGATTTTGAGAGTTTATGCTCCGCCAAAATCAGTGTAAACACACATTAACTTAAACTGAGTTTTTGGAGCAGAAACTCACCAAATCCTACTCATAAAATACAGCAGCATCATTACTATCATCAGTACACGAGTGCAGCACCAGAACCGTTGTCAGTACATGATTGCGACTCTAGAACCACCATCAGTAGATGAACGCAGGGGTCAGGACCATAGTCAGTACATAAATACATCGCCAGAATCACCATCAGTACATGAATACAATTCCAGAACCAACGTCAGTACATGAATGCAGTGCTAGAACCACCATTATTACATGAGTGCAGCGCTAGAACAAATGTGATGTCAGTTTACCCCATGTATAATAGTATTACTCGAACCTATAAATCCCAGTATGCCTTTAACAATGGTAAGGAGATACTGGGAGTTGTTACCAGCCATCAGACTGCAGACCATACGGGCACCACAGTACTGATGAGACGTAGTCAGTATTATAAGTAAACGTTTACATTGCCCTTCACTGTGCTTCCTTCACAAAATATTCCCCCCACACTGCCCCTCTACATAATATAGCCATCCCCACAATGTCCCCCACACAGCCTTTCTCCATAATGTTCCCTCCACACTGCCCCTCTCCACACTGTCCCCCACACAGACTAAGCCTCTCCATAATAACCTCCCCATAGTTCCCCATTCCATAATATACCCCCCATATTAATCCTCTCCAAAATATTCCCCCAAAACTGCCCCTTTCCATAATATTCCCTCCACACTGCTGCCTTCTTCATAAAGTGCACCCACCCCACTACCCCTTGCTATACGGTGCCATCTTTCACAATCCCCCTCCCATAATGTTCCTTGTCAGTGATGCAGACCCTCCCCCTTATCTAAAATTATGTGTTAACACATATAATCTTCAGCTCCTCCATAGAGCGCTTACCAAGGTCTGACGTCACTTCTGCCTGTGCGGCGACAAGAGAAATGAAGTATTACACAGCGGCCATTGTCGTCAATGTCCTGCCTGTGTTAAGGTATATAAGACAGTACAGGTGCTCTAGACCAACTGACGCACTTTATAACTGTTCTTCTCTCTCTTTACCTTAGAATTTATAAGTATTTGAAAATGGGCTTTGTATTTTTTTTTTATATACCACATATACTCAAGAATAAGCCGACCCGAGTATAAGCCGAGGCACCTAATTTTGCCACGGAAAACTTAGTAAGCTTATTACTCGAGTATAAGCCGGGTATGCATTGTCCTCTCATCCCTGTCCTGCTATGTGTGGCTCCCCCGTTTTGTCCTGGTATGTTGCTCTCCCTGTTTTGTCCTGGTATGTGTGGCTCCCCCATTTTGTCCTGGTATGTGTGGCTCCCCATTTTGTCTTGGTATGTGTGGTTCCCCCGTTTTATCCTTGTATGTGGCTCCCCTGTTTTGTCCTGATATGTGGCTCCCCCGTTTTTTCCTGCTATGTGTGGCAACCCCATCCTGTCCTGGTATGTGGCTCCCTTGTTTTGTCCTGGTATGTGTGGCTCTCCCTGTTGTATGCATGGCTCCACGTCCCGCATAGCTCCACTGTCCCGCATGGCTCCACTGTCCCGCTTGGCTCCCAACGTCCCGCATGGCTCCACTGTCCCGCATCGCTCCCAAAGTCCCACATGGCTCTCAACGTCCCGCATGGCTCCACTGTCCCACATGGCTCCCAACATCCCGCATGGCTCCCAACGTCCCGCATTGCTCCACTGTCCCGCATGGTTCCACTCTCCCGCATGGCTATACGTCCTGCATGGCTCCACTGTCCCGCATGGTTCCACTGTCCCGCATGGCTCCACTGTCCCGCATGGCTCCACTGTCCCGCATGGCTCTACGTCCCGCATGGCTTCACTGTCCCGCATGGCTCCCAACGTCCTGCATGGCTCCCAACGTCTCGCATGGCTCCACTGTCCCGCATCGCTCCCAACATCCCGCATGGCTCCCAACGTCCCGCATGGCTCCACTGTCCCGCATCGCTCCCAACATCCCGCATGGCTCCCAACGTCCCGCATTGCTCCACTGTCCCGCATGGTTCCACTCTCCCGCATGGCTATACATCCCGCATGGCTCCACTGTCCCGCATGGCTCTATGTCCCGCATGGCTCCACTGTCCCGCATGGCTCTACGTCCCGCATGGCTCCACTGTTTCGCATGGCTCCCACACTCCCCCATCCTACTCACCCTCTTTGTGCGTCCTTGCATCTCTGTCCCGGCGCCGGCAGCTCTTCCTTGTTCCTGTGCTCACTAAGGTCATGAATATGTGCGCCATGCCTGTGGGAGTAGAGATGCGTGCATATTCATTACCTTAATGAGCGGTACCACCTGACCACTGAGCACAGGAACAGAAAGAGCTGCCGGCGCCGGGACAGAGATGCAGGGACTGAGATGCAGCGATGGAGGGTGAGTATTGATGTCTTCTGGAGGCCGGCAGCTGTCACTGTGCTATAGCCTCCGCCTCCCCACTCCACCATCCCTGCCAGCTTTCTGTCTCATGTATAAGCTGAGGGGGGCGTTTTCAGCACAAAAATATTTGCTGAAAATCTACGCTTATACACGAGTATATACGGTAAGTTTTTATTTTTATTTTATGTGACATCAACTGAGCTGTGACATCACCAATTGTGAATGGTGGATCCTGTGTTATCTCCTGTACATAGAGGTGTTATCACTATCAGTCATTGTACAGGAGGAGGAGGTGGTGAGCTGTGACATCACCTATTGTGTATGGTGGATCCTGTGTTATCTCCTGTACATAGAGGCGTTATCAGTCATTGTACAGGAGGAGGAGGAGGTGAGCTGTGACATCACCAATTGTGAATGGTGGATCCTGTGTTATTTCCTGTACATAGAGGTGTTATCAGTCATTGTACAGGAGGAGGAGGTGAGCTGTGATATCACCTATTGTGAATGGTGGATCCTGTGTTATATACTGTATATAGGTGTTATCAGTCATTGTACAGGAGGAGGTGAGCTGTGACATCACCTATTGTGAATGGTGGATTGTGTGTTATCTACTGTATATAGAGGTGTTATCAGTCATTGTACAGGAGGAGGAGGTGAGCTGTGACATTACCTATTGTGAATGGTGGATCCTGTGTTATCTACTCTCTATGGAGGTGTTATCAGTCATTGTACAGGAGGGGGAGGTGAGCTGTGATATCGCCTATTGTGACAGGTGGATCCTGTGTTATCTACTATATATAAAGGTGTTATCAGGCATTATACAGGAGGAGGAGGTGAGCTGTGATATCACCTATTGTAAATGGTTGATCCTGTGTTATCTGCTGTATATAGAGGTGTTATCAGTCATTGTACAGGAGGAGGAGGTGAGCTGTGATATCACCTATTGTGAATGGTGGATCCTGTGTTATCTGCTGTATATAGAGGTGATATCAGTCATTGTACAGGAGGAGGAGGTGAGCTGTGATATTGTCTATTGTGACAGGTGGATCCTGTGTTATCTACTATATATAGAGGTGTTATCGGTCATTGTACAGGAGGAGGAGGTGAGCTGTGATATCACCTATTGTGTCTGGTGGATCCTGTGTTATCTACTGTAAATAGAGGTGTTATCAGTCATTGTACAGGAGGAGGAGGTGAGCTGTGACATTACCTATTGTGAATGGTGGATCCTGTGTTATCTACTGTCTATGGAGGTGTTATCAGTCATTGTACAGGAGGGGGAGGTGAGCTGTGATATCGCCTATTGTGACAGGTGGATCCTGTGTTATCTACTATATATAGAGGTGTTATCAGTCAATGTACAGGAGGAGGTGAGCTGTGATATCACCTATTGTGAATGGTGGATCCTGTGTTATCTACTGTGTATAAAGGTGTTATCAGGCATTATACAGGAGGAGGAGGTGAGCTGTGATATCACCTATTGTAAATGGTTGATCCTGTGTTATCTGCTGTATATAGAGGTGTTATCAGGCATTGTACAGGAGGAGAAGGTGAGCTGTGACATCACCTATTGTGAATGGTGGATCCTGTGTTATCTACTGTATATAGAGGTGTTATCAGTCATTGTACAGGAGGGGGAGGTGAGCTGTGATATCGCCTATTGTGACAGGTGGATCCTGTGTTATCTACTATATATAGAGGTGTTATCAGTCATTGTACGGGAGGAGGAGGTGAGCTGTGACATCACCTATTGTGAATGGTGGATCCTGTGTTATCTACTGTATATAGAGAGGTGTTATCAGTCATTGTACAGGAGGAGGAGGTGAGCTGTGATATCACCTATTGTGAATGGTGGATCCTGTGTTATCTGCTGTATATAGAGGTGATATCAGTCATTGTACAGGAGGAGGAGGTGAGCTGTGATATTGTCTATTGTGACAGGTGGATTCTGTGTTATCTACTATATATAGAGGTGTTATCAGTTATTGTACAGGAGGAGGAGGTGAGCTGTGATATCACCTATTGTGTCTGGTGGATCCTGTGTTATCTACTGTATATAGAGGTGTTATCAGTCATTGTACAGGAGGAGGAGGTGAGCTGTGACATCACCTATTGTGAATGGTGGATCCTGTGTTATCTACTGTATATAGAGGTGTTGTCAGTCATTGTACAGGAGGAGGAGGTGAGCTGTGATATCACCTATTGTGAATGGTGGATCCTGTGTTATCTACTGTATATAGAGGTGTTATCAGTCATTGTACAGGAGGAGGAGGTGAGCTGTGACATTACCTATTGTAAATGGTGGATCCTGTGTTATCTACTGTCTATGGAGGTGTTATCAGTCATTGTACAGGAGGGGGAGGTGAGCTGTGATATCGCCTATTGTGACAGGTGGATCCTGTGTTATCTACTGTATATAGAGGTGTTATCAGTTATTGTACAGGAGGGGGAGGTGAGCTGTGATATCGCCTATTGTGACAGGTGGATCCTGTTATCTACTGTATATAGAGGTGTTATCAGTCTTTGTACAGGAGGAGGAGGTGAGCTGTGACATCACCTATTGTGACTGGTGGATCCTGTGTTATCTACTATATATAGAGGTGATATCAGTCATTGTACAGGAGGAGGAGGTGAGCTGTGACATCACCTATTGTGACTGGTGGATCCTGTGTTATCTACTGTATATATAGAGGTGTTATCAGTCTTTGTACAGGAGGAGGTGAGCTATGATATCATTTATTGTATATGATGGGTACTGTTTCACCAATTATTGTACAGGAGGAGGAAGAAGTGAGCTGTGATATCTCCCATTTTCAATTATAATACAGTTAGGTCCATATATATTTGGACAGAGACAACATTTTTCTAATTTTGGTTATAGACATTACCACAATGAATTTTAAACAAAACAATTCAGATGCAGTTGAAGTTCAGAGTTTCAGCTTTCATTTGAGGGTATCCACATTAAAATTGGATAAAGGGTTTAGGAGTTTCAGCTCCTTAACATGTGCCACCCTGTTTTGAAAGGGACCAAAAGTAATTGGACAATTGACTCCAAGGGTATTTCATGGAAAGGTGTGGGCAATCCCTTCGTTATGTCATTCTCAGTTAAGCAGATAAAAGGCCTGGAGTTGATTTGAGGTGTGGTGCTTGCATTTGGAAGGTTTTGCTGTGAAGTAAACATGCGGTAAAGGAGCTCTCCATGCAGGTGAAACAAGCCATCCTTAAGCTGCGAAAACAGAAAAAACCCATCCGAGAAATTGCTACAATATTAGGAGTGGCAAAATCTACAGTTTGGTACATCCTGAGAAAGAAAGAAAGCGCTGGTGAACTCATCAATGCAAAAAGACCTGGGCGCCCACGGAAGACAACAGTGGTGGATGATCGCAGAATGATCTCCATGGTGAAGAGAAAACCCTTCACAACAGCCGACCAAGTGACCAACACTCTCCAGGAGGTCGGCGTATCAATATCCAAATCTACCATAAAGAGAAGACTGCATGAAAGTAACTACAGAGGGTTCACTGCACGGTGCAGCCACTCATAAGCATCAAGAAGAAAAAGGCTAGACTGGACTTTGCTAAAAACATCTAAAAAAGCCGCACGGTTCTGGAAGAACATTCTTTGGACAGATGAAACCAAGATCAACCTCTACCAGAATGATGGAAAGAGGAAAGTATGGTGAAGGCGTGGTACAGCTCATGATCCAAAGCACCACATCATCTGTAAAACACGGCGGAGGCAGTGTGATGGCGCGGGCATGCATGGCTGCCAGTGGCACTGGGTCACTAGTGTTTATTGATGATGTGACACAGGACAGAAGCAGCCGAATGAATTCTGAGGTATTCAGAGCCGCCATACTGTGTGCTCAGATCCAGCCAAATGCAGCAAAACTGATTGGTCGTCGTTTCATACTACAGATGGACAATGACCCAAAACATAAAGCCAAAGCAACCCAGGAGTTTATTAAAGCAAAGAAGTGGAATATTCTAGAATGGCCAAGTCAGTCACCTGATCTCAACCCAATTGAGCATGCATTTCACTTATTAAAGACTAAACTTCAGACAGAAAGGCCACAAACAAACAGCAACTGAAAACCACCGCAGTGAAGGCCCGGCAGAGCATCAAAAAGGAGGAAACACAGCGTCTGTGATGTCCATGAGTTCAAGACTTCAGGCAGTCATTGCCAACAAAGGGTTTTCAACCCAAGTACTAAAAATGAACATTTAATTTAAAATTATTGAATCTGTCCAATTACTTTTGGTGCCTTTAAAAACAGGGTGGCACATGTTAAGGAGCTGAAACTCCTAAACCCTTCAACCAATTTTAATGTGGATACCCTCAAATGAAAGCTGAAAGTCTGATCTTCAACTGCATCTGAATTGCTTTGTTTAAAATTCTTTGTGGTAATGTCTATAACCAAAATTAGAAAAATGTTGTCTCTGTCCAAATATATATGGACCTAACTGTATATATCATTCATATCATATCAATAATAATATCTATTATTTCACATATGCAGACTAGTATTTGCATTAGAACGGAGCATCACAACATGAACTGCCAATACGTATATGGCATATTTAATTTTTTTGACAATTTCAGAGCAGGTGTATATCTGTGCACAAACTTAGAGCTCCCTAAAAGCCGCAGGTCTTCACACAGTTATTCTACACCCAAGGTCACATTCTGAAAAAGACGACTCAAAAATGTGTCTTTACAAGTGTTTTTGTTTTTAATCTTGTATTGCCCATTGTTTGTTTTTGCTGTTAATCTCTTGATCACTTGGTATTTACAGGTGGCTGTGTACTATATGTAAAGTAGACATCTGTATGGATCAATGTTTTGAAAAGAAACATGTTAGTAAACATATAGAAAATAGTCCCGAAGTCATTATAGTCTAATAATAATACCATGCATACAGTGGCATGTATATGCTAAATAGCATATTTGACAACAGGCAAGAGACGACTCAGAACATAACTAATATAAACAGGAGGACAATGAGTCAAAGAAATATGCCAATAGTAACAAATGTGAAAAAGCTTTATTAATAGTGAGATAAAACAAAAAAACAGAACTGTTTAAAAAGTATCTATAGTTCGAATGAGCAATCAATACAGAATATGGCAATATTAACAACAGGTGTCAAGCGAGATTCCAATTAAAATAATGAACTGTACACCAAACCTAGATAACTGCATAGGATGTAACATGCTCTGTCAAAAAATGTCCATGACTACGGTACTGAAGGTTATATGCACAAGGAATATATCAAAGTGCATCCATAGACCAGACAGAAACGTATGTCCATGAATATGGGCAAAGAGTAAAGCAGTGAAGCAGGGGTGTATATATGGAAGGAGTTAAACTAGTCCTAAGGCAGCATAAATAATGTGTCCTCCATTAGTCCATATCTTATCCACCCACAAACAACTCCCAGAGCATAAAGAGTCGGTCTAGACCAACAGTGTATGTCCTCCAGCTAAACCGCAGAGACAAAGAAGTAAAAAATAGCAGCTAGTAGTTACCCATGTGTTAGAAGGCAGGTGAAACCGATCCTATGTCCCCAACGCACGTTTCGGTGCGGGTACACCTTCCTCAGGGGGCGTGGTTTTGAAGGTAACACAAGACCCTCCCTATATATCCGGCCCTAGGTGTCACATGGTGCGGTTTCCACCAATCACAGTGAGATACCAACACTATTACACAGAAATGCACAGCCGCTCATATTAACCCCATATTACCCTGGCTAAATCACATAAAGCAGCTAGTGATGACATCCAGTCCATGCCATCACTGACAAAAGGGAAACCGCCCAGCTTAGAGCAACTGAGCGTCACATGTGGTGTCACACTATAGCGGCTCACATACACCACCATCACAATCTAGATAAAGAGTTCACAAACCGATGATGGTGCACAGACACTCCCCCCTGACAGACGCATCACCGTACGGACCCATAGGACGGACGGCGCCAAGAACCGCCCATAGACCCAGCAGGTGGGGCGGCCGTACTAGGGGAATAGTCGCACACTGGCATACAAAGTGAAATGCAGGGTAATAATATACAGACAGCAGCACATAACAAAATATAAAAAAAAAAAAAAAAAAAGGATGAAATATTTATGTATATGCCCATGAACACAAATCACCATAACTACAAAGTATATCAATATAACAAATATATGTACACATGCATATACATATAAATACTACAATACGAAGGGCTCAGCCCAAACTAGGGCAATTATCCATAAGCCACCCTAGAGACGGCCAGTTACAACAGGGAGGCCGGCGCCAGACCTCACCCGTGCAACAGGCCAAAACAGGGGGCTTAAAGGAATCTAAATAGAGCCAAAAGTATAACCATATGTCAACAAAATAATATGTGCCCATGAGTGTTACAATTGTCCGCATAGTATTAAATAAGGCAACATAAAAATTATAACATAAACAATAACTAATTAATCACATAGCGCATAGTACAAAAATGTGTATGGATAGCTGTGAGGTACTCAGTCCATGCCGGAATTCCACATTCCTCAGTGCAATAGTAGTTATAGTATTCTTCAGGAACTCCGCTCCCTCAGATGTAAAAAACGTGACATCAACAGGCCGGATAAGGGGATACATCTTCAACGGATCGATCATAGATATTGAAATCAACATGTTGCAATATAGCAACTAGCTAAAGAGATAATGATAAAAGAATATCCATTAAAATCAATAAAAAACAAAACCAAAACAGTAAAAAAGCAAAACAACGACGGACAGGACAATAGAGACACATGAGGCAACCTACGATACATAATACACTGTACAGTATCACTATACCACAAAAGGTCAGAGGAACGAAGCAAATCCATGTGACTCATTTAGACCGTGGGGGGACATTGTACCCAGGACGGTAATCCACCGACATTCCTTCTGGGCAAGTATCCGTTTAATGTCCCCACCACGAATCCCAAGTTGAATGTGCTGAATGCCTCTGACCATGAAGGATTTGGGATCACTCTGATGGAATATGCGAAAATGCTTGGGTATAGTTTTAAGCTGGGTCACATCTGTAGCTGAAGCAGAGGCTACTATATCACGCACATGCTCACGTGTGCGTATTCTCAATTGTTGAGACGTCAGACCTATATATATTTTTTGACATCCACACGTGGCATAGTATATCACCTGTGTTGTCGCACAGGTGATATGATGTCTGATGTCAAATTTCTGTTTCCCATCGGATGAGGTGAAGGTGGCAGTTCTCAACGTGTTTTTACATGCCATACATTTCCCGCAAGGGAAACAACCCAAGGGTGGCCCACGTGAGTTAAAGGGATTTTTGGCTTCCGGGACATAATGACTACTAACCAGCATGTCTCCCAGATTCTGACTTCGTCTGGCTGTTGGTATCTCACTGTGATTGGTGGAAACCGCACCATGTGACACCTAGGGCCGGATATATAGGGAGGGTCTTGTGTTACCTTCAAAACCACGCCCCCTGAGGAAGGTGTACCCGCACCGAAACGTGCGTTGGGGACATAGGATCGGTTTCACCTGCCTTCTAACACATGGGTAACTACTAGCTGCTATTTTTTACTTCTTTGTCTCTGCGGTTTAGCTGGAGGACATACACTGTTGGTCTAGACCGACTCTTTATGCTCTGGGAGTTGTTTGTGGGTGGATAAGATATGGACTAATGGAGGACACATTATTTATGCTGCCTTAGGACTAGTTTAACTCCTTCCACATATACACCCCTGCTTCACTGCTTTACTCTTTGCCCATATTCATGGACATACGTTTCTGTCTGGTCTATGGATGCACTTTGATATATTCCTTGTGCATATAACCTTCAGTACCGTAGTCATGGACATTTTTTGACAGAGCATGTTACATCCTATGCAGTTATCTAGGTTTGGTGTACCGTTCATTATTTTAATTGGAATCTCGCTTGACACCTGTTGTTAATATTGCCATATTCTGTATTGATTGCTCATTCGAACTATAGATACTTTTTAAACAGTTCTGTTTTTTAGTTTTATCTCACTATTAATAAAGCTTTTTCACATTTGTTACTATTGGCATATTTCTTTGACTCATTGTCCTCCTGTTTATATATGTTAGTAAACATGCAAGGTGAGCAGATAATGATGATTTATTATTAATTATAATAATAACATGAGAAATGATTAACTTTTATGTTTTCACAAATCACACAAAATTTCTTTGTAGAGAATGGGATCCCTACACAACTCCCCAATTTCTCCCCCCCTGAAACTGAACTTGCTTTACTCAGGTATTGATGGTACAGATTTCTGGTTTCTAACCTGCTGAAAATTGCATGCAAACTGGTGTCATAATATTATCGGCAACCATTGCTGGTCCACCTGGGATTATATTAGACCTTGGACCACCAGGAATTATAATGGACATTGTACCACTATGGATTTTAGTAGACTGCTAGGAATTTTTATAGATTCTAAGGCCACAAGGAAATATAATGGATAGTAGACAACTAGGAATTAAAATAATCACTAGGCAATCATGGATATTAGTAGACATAAGACCACCAGGGATTATAATAAACACTAGACCACCAGGGATTATAATAAGCACTAGACCATCAGGGACTATAATAAAACTAGACCATCAGGGATTATAATAGACACTAGACCATCAGGGATTATAATAGACTCTAGACCATCAGGGATTATAATAGACATTAGACCATCAGGGATTATAATCGACACTAAACCACCAGGGATTATAATCGACACTAGACCATCAGGGATTATAATAAACATTAGACCATCAGGGATTATAATCGACACTAGACAATCAGTGATTATAATAAACACTAGACCATCAGGGATTATAATAAAACTAGACCATCAGGGATTATAATAGACACTAGACCATCAGGGATTATAATAGACTCTAGACCATCAGGGATTATAATCGACACTAGACCATCAGGGATTATAATCGACACTAAACCACCAGGGATTATAATCGACACTAGACCATCAGTGATTATAATAAACACTAGACCATCAGGGATTATAATAAAACTAGACCATCAGGGATTATAATAGACACTAGACCATCAAGGATTATAATCGACACTAAACCACTAGGGATTATGATAAACACTAGACCATCAGGGATTATAATAAACATTAGACCATCAGGGATTATAATAGACACAAGACCACCAAGTATTACAATAAACCTTAAACTACAAGAAATTATGATAGTCACTGAGCTACATTGGATCAGGCTTCTCAATGACAATCCGGGAATAAACTTCAGAGATAACCATTTTTAATGATTAACCATCTTTTTCATGGATACTAAATATGTAAGTAACCACATAATATCCGGACGCTAGCTTTAATATTGAGTACCTTCGATTAGGGTGGCTTTACCTTTTGGCATTACTCCACTGGAGAAGGAAGCTGCTATCAATAATAATAATAATTTTATTTATATAGCGCCAACATATTCCGCAGCGCTTTACAAATTATAGAGGGGACTTGTACAGACAATAGACATTACAGCATAACAGAAATCACAGTTCAAAATAGATACCAGGAGGAGTGAGGGCCCTGCTGCTCGCAGGCTACAAACTATGAGGAAAAGGGGAGACACAAGAGGTGGATGGTAACAATTGCTTTAGTTATTCGGACCGGCCATAGTGTAAGGCTCGGGTGTTCATGTAAAGCTGCATGAACCAGTTATCAGCCTAAGTATGTAGCAGTACAGACACAGAGGGCTAATAACTGCATAAAGTGTATGAGAACATGATGTGAGGAACCTGATTATGTTTTTTTTTTTTTTCATGATAGGTCACACAGGGATCGTTAGGTTAATGCATTGAGGCAGTAGGCCAATCTGAACAAATGAGTTTTTAGGGCACACTTAAAACTGTGGGGATTGGGGATTAATCGTATTAACCTGGGTAGTGCATTCCAAAGAATCGGCGCAGCACGTGTAAAGTCTTGGAGACGGGAGTGGGAGGTTCTGATTATTGAGGATGCTAACCTGAGGTCATTAGCGGAGCGGAGGGCATGGGTAGGGTGGTAGACTGAGACCAGAGAGGAGATGTAGGGTGGTGCTGAGCCATGGAGTGCTTTGTGGATGAGGGTAATAAGTTTATAGTGAATTCTGGAGTTGATGGGTAACCAGTGTAATGACTGGCACAAGGTAGAGGCATCGGTGTAACAGTTGGTGAGGAATATGATCCTGGCAGCAGCATTCAGGACAGATTGGAGCGGGGAGAGTTTGGTAAGAGGGAGGCCGATTAGTAGAGAGTTACAATAGTCCAGACGAGAATGAATGACTGAAACAGTAAGAGTTTTTGCAGAGTCGAAAGTAAGAAAAGGGCGAATTCTAGAAATGTTTTTGAGATGCAGATAAGAAGAGCGAGCCAGTGATCGGATGAATGAAAGCTCGGAATCAAGTATGACCCCAAGGCAGCGGGCATGTTGCTTTGGAGTAATGGTGGAACCACACACGGAGATGGCAATGTCAGGCAAAGGTAGGTTAGTAGAGGGAGAGAACACGAGGAGTTCAGTTTTTGACAGGTTTAGTTTCAGATAGAGGGAGGACATGATGTTAGAGACAGCGGTAAGACAATCACTGGTGTTTACTAAAAAGGTCGGCGTGATATCAGGAGAAGAAGTGTATAATTCGGTGTCGTCAGCATATAGATTGTACTGGAAACCAAATCTACTGATTGTTTGTCCAATAGGGGCAGTATACAAAGAGAAGAGGAGGGGGCCTAGGACAGATCCTTGAGGAACCCCAACAGTAAGAGGAAGGTGAGAGGAGGAGGAACCAGCAAAAGATACAGTGAAGGATCGGTCAGAGAGATAGGAGGAGAACCAGGAGAGAACGGTGTCCTTGAGGCCGATGGAGCGGAGCATAGTGAGGAGGAGCTGATGATCCACAGTGTCTAATGCTGTGGAGAGATACCATAGATGTCAAGAAGAACAAGCAAATCAATTTTGGAATAAATCAAGATAGGCTTGTCACTGGAAGCAAGGATCACCAAGCTTCGACTTGCCTACTTTGGACATATCATACGAAGAGAGCAATTATTGAAGACAGACATTATGGTTGCAAGATTAAAAGGAACAATGCGAAGAGGAAGACCAGCAACTTGATGGCTTGATACTATCAAGATAACAGTGGAGAAGACCCTGATGGACTTATCTAGGCTTGAACAAGATCGATCTTCCTACAGAGCTCTCATCCATCAAGTTGCCATGGCTTGAGCTCCATATACCAAGACCAATAATAAAGCATACAAGGGAGAATTACTGCCACACCATGACTTGACCACATATTACAACCACATAGTGGCCAAATCGGACCACATGCATGGGAGGAATACTGCCATACTTCATGTTACCAACACATATCACATACAAGAGTCTATGTGGATAGAGCGTGTGAGCCATACATGAACGAAGAGAGGGACTGATGTGGATGGAGCATGTGAGCCATACATGAGAGAGAGGAGAGGGACTGATGTGGATGGAGTGTATGAACCAAACATGAGCGAGAATGACTGATGTGGATACAGCATGTGAGCTGTAGATGAAAGAGGAAAAGGACTTATGTGACTGGAGCGTGTGAGCCATACATGAGAGAGCAGAGGGACTGATGTGGATGAAAGGTGTGATCCGTACATGAGAGGAGAGGGACTGATATGGAAACAGCATGTGAGTCGTAGATTAGAGAGGACTGATATGACTGGAGCGTGTGAGCCGTACACGAGAGAGCAGAAGGGCTGATGTGGATGAAATATGTGAACCGTATATGAGAGATGAGAGGGACTAATGTGGATGGAGCATGTAAGTCGTAGATGAGAGAGGAGAAGGACTTATGTGACTGGAGCGTGTGAGCTGTACATGAGAGAAGAGAGGGACTGATGTGGGTGGAGCGTTTCAGCCGTACATGATAAAGGAGAGGGACTGATGTGGATACAGCATGTGAGCTGTAGATGAGAGATCAGAGAGACTGATGTGGATTTAGTGTGTGAACCGTACATGAGAGAGAAGAGGGACTGATGTGGATACAGTGTGTGATCAGTAGACGAGAGAGGGACTGATGTGACTGGAGCATGTGAACCGTACATGAGAGAGAAGAGGGACTGATGTGGATACAGTGTGTGATCAGTAGACGAGAGAGGGACTGATATGACTGGAGCATGTGAGCCGTACATGAGAGAGAAGGACTGATGCGGATACAGCATGTGAGCCATAGATGAGAGAGGAAAAGGCCTGATGTGGATGGAGCGTTTGAGCCGTACATGAGAGATCAGAGAGACTGATGTGGATTCAGTACGTGAACCGTACATGAGAGAGAAGAGGGACTGATGTGAATACAGCATGTGAGCCGATGAGAGAGGAGAGGGACTGATGTGAATACAGCATGTGAGCCGATGAGAGAGGAGAGGGACTGATGTGAATACAGCATGTGAGCCGATGAGAGAGGGATTAATGTGACTGGAGCGTGTGAGCGGCACATGAGAGAAGAGAACGACTGATGTGGATGGAAGATGTGAAAGGCTGATTATTCTGAAAGAAAAAAATCAGCAGACATGAAGACCAAAGCAGTAAAAATAGAAGGAGAATTTTGCAGTGTGTGGAAGTTCTGCTTGTAGGGGTCAGACATGTGGAAATAAGTGTGTCAAATCAGTTGAGTAAAAAGTTTAAAAAGGAACAATCAATTCTGTAAGGGTAAGTGCACATGATCAGTAAACGCTGCAGGCCGGACGCTGTGTAGTTGTGCAGCGTCAAACTCACAGTTGTCCAGATGTTACAGCATAGTGGATGGGATTTCAAGACATCCCATGCCCACTATGCGTGCAGCGGCACCTGCAGCTCACCCGCGGAGACGGACATGTGGCATGCCTCTACAGACTGCAGTATGTCAAATTCTGTTGCTGAGACGCAAGTCTCCGCAAGAGAAATATCACCCATAGTAACAAATCAAGGCCGAAAAAAAGCCATCTGTCCATTCAGTTCAGCCTATATTCCATCAGAATAAATCCCCAGATCAACGTCCTTATAAAGAAGCTAATAACTGTAAGATACAATATTGTTCTGCTCCAGGAAGACATCCAGGCCTCTCTTGAACCCCTCGACTGAGTTCGAGTTCACCACCTCCTCAGGCAAGGAATTCCAGATTCCTGCCCTAACAGTAAAGAATCCTCTTCTATGTTGGTGGAAAAACCTTCTCTCCTCGAGACGCAAAGAATGCCCCCTTGTGCCCGTCACCTTCCTTGGTATAAACAGATACTCAGCGAGATATTTGTATTGTCCCCTTATATACTTATACATGGTTATTAGATCGCCCCTCAGTCGTCTTTTTTCTAGACTAAATAATCCTAATTTCGCTAATCTATCTGGGTATTGTAGATCTCCCATCCCCTTTATTAATTTTGTTGCCCTCCTTTGTACTCGCTCTAGTTCCATTATATCCTTCCTAAGCTCCGGTGCCCAAAACTGTACACAGTAGTCCATGTGCGGTCTAACCAGGGATTTGTACAGAGGCAGTATAATGCTCTCATCATGTGTATCCAGACCTCTTTTCATGCGCCCCATGATCCTGTTTGCTTTGGCAGCTGCTGCCTGGCACTGGCTGCTCCAGGTAAGTTTATCATTAACTAGGATCCCCAAGTCCTTCTCCCTGTCAGATTTACCCAGTGGTTTCCCGTTCAGTGTGTAATGGTGATATTGATTCCTTCTTCCCATGTGTATAACCTTACATTTATCATTGTTAAACCTCATCTGCCACCTTTTGGCCCAAGTTTCCAACTTATCCAGATCCATCTGTAGCAGAATACTATCTTCTCTTGTATTAACTGCTTTACATAATTTTCTATCATCTGCAAATATTGATATTTTACTGTGTAAACCTACCAGATCGTTAATAAATATATTGAAGAGAAAAGGTCCCAACACCGACCCCTGCGGTAGCCCACTGGTCACAGCGACCCAGTTAGAGACTATACCATTTCTTACCACCCTCTGCTTTCTATCACTAAGCCACTTACTTACCCATTTACCCATTTTTACACACATTTTCCCCCAGACCCAGCATTCTCATTTTGTGTCTTGTGTGGCACGGTATCAAATGCTTTGGAAAAATCGAGATATACTGCGTCCAATGACTCCCCTAGAAAGCATAGAGTAATGCTTGGAGTGCATCCTCTCTATAACGCTCCTATATCTGTTGTCCTATTATATGGAGTCTATTTAGGCAGCATTTTTTGGAAACCATAAAGTTGTAGAGACCTCGCCAGCTTTGTGGTGGCACAATGTTGTCATTCACCATTGCACAGAGATACAAAAAAAGAAAATTCCGATGTTTGTGTCGGCTTGTGCTGCAATCTTTGGCGATGTCAAATGTTTTGTTTTGTAACAACAAAGGGTAATCACAATATTTTTGAAAAAAACCTGTTCGGCAGCTGCTGACTTTAATCATCTCACTGCCAGAAATGTGTTTTTTTTTTTTTTAATTCGCTCCGGTGGTCTCAGGAGTGGGACGAGCTCTCATGGGGCCCACAGCGAGGGTTTTCGAAGGCCTCCGTCTCTTTGGCCCTGAAGTTGAGGATTATGTTTCCAGTTAGTGGGACAAACATTCATTTCACTATAGAAAAGCTGTGATCGTTCCCAGTAACCTTGTGACAGTCTGCAACTGACAGGCGCCAATTCCTCCCCAGTGCACCAATCGGAGGCGCGCACTGGTGCCCAGCACCTACTGTTTTTACAAAGAAACTAAAAGGCACAATGTCCATTTTTATATTCTTACTGTTTTGTGATGTGAATTTTTTAAAAAATGTACCGTATGTTCTAATGGAAATATTTTTCGATTTCTTTTTTTTTTTTTTTTTTTGCAACTTTTTATTGTTTAGAAATGAGAATTTAATAAAAAAAAATAATTAGCTTTTTCTTTCTAATTTTTTTTAATCTATTTAGATACATGTTTATATACTGTCTGTACATATCTGGGCATAATGATATGCTAAAGGTATTTAGGTTAATTTAAGGCTGTTTAGCCAGAGGCTCACTATTAGTGTTGCTGCCCCCTGTATAAAGTTTGGTGCCAACTGTTCAGAAAAAGACAGAATAGTGTCCTGTTCACATTATGTTACAGCCTTCCACCAAATTTGTGTAAGGAGAGGCCGCACAACAGGGTGAACAGGTGAAGGTGTCATGTCCTCATTCCGGGGACCGCTCCATCAGTATATTATTCACACCCTGTAATACTCACCGGACTTTAAGGTACCGTTACACTAAACGACTTACCAACGATCACGACCAGCGATACGACCTGGCCGTGATCGTTGTGTGGTCGCTGGGGAGCTGTCACACAGACAGCTCTCTCCAGCGACCAACGATCAGGGGAACGACTTCGGCATCGTTGAAACTGTCTTCAACGATGCCGAAGGCCCCCTGCAGCACCCGGGTAACCAGGGTAAACATCGGGTTACTAAGTGCAGGGCCGCGCTTAGTAACCCGATATTTACCCTGGTTACCATTGTAAAAGTTAAAAAAAAAAAAAAAACAGTACATACTCACATTCCGATGTCTGTCACGTCCCTCGGCGTCAGCTTCCCGCACTGACTGTGTCAGCGCCGGCCGTAAAGCAGAGCGGTGACGTCACCGCTGTGCTCTGCTTTACGGCCGGCACTGACAGTCAGTGCAGGGAAGCTGATGGCGGGGGACGTGACAGACATCGGAATGTGAGTATGTAGTGTTTTTTTTTTTTACTTTTACAATGGTAACCAGGGTAAATATCGGGTTACTAAGCGCGGCCCTGCACTTAGTAACCCGATATTTACCCTGGTTACAAGTGAACACATTGCTGGATCGGCGTCACACATGCCGATCCAGCGATGACAGCGGGTGATCAGCGACCAAAAAAAGGTCCTGATCATTCCCCAGCGACCAACAATCTCCCAGCAGGGGCCTGATCGTTGGTCGCTGTCAAACATAACGAGATCGTTAGCGGGATCTTTGCTACGTCACAAAAAGCGTGACGTTGCAACGATATCGTTAATGAAATTCTTATGTGTGAAGGTACCTTAAGAACATTATTCCCACTGCCTCTCCATTTGTATGAAAATGCCTAATTTACTCTTCTAACACCCAGAGCGGCACTATCTCTTACTCCCAACCACACTGACAGCGCAGCCGACTAAATACCGGGTCCTGTTCTCTACACTCAAAGTAGCGACATGAAGTTCATAGACAACTGGGCTGGTATGAAATGGTTGTACAAGTGTTATCCGCCACGCTGACTGAGTACTTTTGGCATGCTCGAATAATATCCCCGAGTCCCCGCGCTCCATGTCTCGCAATTGTTCGACAGCCGCAACACATGCGTTGATTACCTGTTTGTTAGTTAATCCCTGTATGTGTTGCGCCTGTCGAGCAGCCACGAGACATGGAGCGCGGGGACTCGGACATCTTATCCGAGCACGCTGAACTCAGCACCCGAGCATGCTCGCTCATCACTAGAACCAATTTTTAAACCTGTTTTTATCCTGGATGGTAAATTCCATCTGGCGGATCTTTCCCCCAGTCACGCGGCAACTGGCGATCTAAACCTCTATAGCGGTAGTGTCTTCACGCAACTACCCAATGTCCGCAAACCTATTGTTTTACTGTCTCCTGTATTAAGGTTTTACCCAATTGTGCGCTTCTATCTTCTCAGTCACTGATTCCTTATAAGATGATGAAATACATGAGTAATTTAGTGTTCATATTTATGTTTAATCTCGGAATTTACTGATACCAAAAAAGAATTAAAACTTTCTAAAATTATACATTTCTTTTTTTCTTGCAAAGAGAACCCAGCACAGAAAGAACTACAGTTATGGGAGGCGTACAAAAGTCTGAATGGTGAGAATATTTTAGTATTGCTATGATAGAGATTCTCTAAATTCTCAAGACACAATCCAGTTAAAGGGAAAAGATTTTCCTGCTTGCAGCTGCCACTAGGGGGAGCTCTCTGTATTCACGTTTATACAACTCCTACTGATTGCAATACTAAACCAGCTCCCCCTAGTGGTGGAGGAAAGAATGTGAATCCGTGACCTTCATGATGCTAGAAATCCCCAGCTGTCATTCACAGCGCTCACTGGCTGGGGAATACATGGAGTTGGATGCATGAATCGAATACTTATGACCATGTGATATTTCAGTTTTTCTTTTTTTAAAAAAATTTTCAAAAATTTCTACATTTCAGTTTTTTTCCGTCAAAATGGGGTGCAGAGTGTGCATTAATGTAAAAAAATGAACTTTTTTGAATTTACCAATTGGCTGCAATGAAACAAAGAGTGAAAAATTTAAAGGGGTCTGAATACTTTCTGTACCCTCTGTATACATACACCGTGTTCCAAATTATTATATTTTTCTCGGATTTTCCTAAATGGTCGGTGCAAATGACAGTCAATCTAATAGAAGTCATCACCCGTTAGATTATACATCGCATTTTATTGAAGAAACCTCCCAATGATAACAGTATAATCTCCAAAATAAATAAAACCTCACAATGCACTGTTCCAAATTATTAGGCTCAGTAGAATTTCGAAACATTTGATATAAAGAACTGAAAATGGTCATTTGTGGAATTTGCAGCATTAGGAGGTCACATTCACTGAACAAAAAAGCTATTTAACTCCAAAACCTCCTAACAGGCCAAGTTACATGTAACATAGGATCCTTCTTTGATATCACCTTCACAATTCTTGCATCCATTGAACTTGTGAGTTTTCGGAGAGTTTCTGCTTGTATTTCTTTGCATGAAGTCAGAATCACCTCCCAGAGTCGCTGTTTTGATGTGAACGGCCTCCCACACTCATAGATCTTTGGCTTGATGATCCTCCAAAAGTTCTCTATAGGGTTGAGGTCAGGGGAAGATGGTGGCCGCACCATGAGTTTATCTCCTTTTATGCCCATAGCAGCTGTTTCCCCATGATTCCAGCCCAAAACATGACTCCTCCACCTCCTTGATGACGTCGCAGACTTGTTGGGACATTGTGGCATCGACCAACCATCCACTACTCCATCCATCTGGACCATCCAGGGTTGCTCGACACTCATCAGTAAACAAGACTGTTTGGAAATTAGTCTTCATATATGTCTCGGCCCACTGCAACCATTTCTGCTTGTGAACACTGTTTAGGAGTGGCTGAATAGTAGGTTTATGCACCACAGCAAGCCTTTAAAGGATCCTACACCTTGAGGTTCGAGGCACTCCAGAAGCACCAGCAGCTTCAAATAACTGTTTGCTGCTTTGTAATGGTATTTTGGCAGCTGCTCTCTTAATCCCATGAATTTGTCTGGCAGAACCCTTCCTCATTATGCCTTTATCTGCATGAACTTTGTCTGTGCTCTGTTTCAGTCACAAATGTCTTCACAGTACGATGGTCACGCTTACGTTTTCGTGAAATATCTAATGTTTTCATACCTTGTCCAAGGCATTGCACTATTTAACGCTTTTCAGCAGCAGAGAGATCCTTTTTATTTCCCATATTGCTTGAAACCTGTGGCCTGCTTAATAATGTGGAACGTCATTTTTAAGTAGTTTTCCTTTAATTAGAATCACCTGGAAAACTAATTATCACGTGTTAAAGATTGATTTCAGTGATCCATTGAGCCCTGAGACACAATACCATCCATGAGTTTATTTTGAAAACAAAACAATTAAATCTTTATGACACTTAAATCCAATTTACATAATAATTTGGAACACGGTGTATATATCACATCGGAGACACTGAGACTGCTATATAAAATATCACATAGGAGACACTGAGACTGCTGTAGAAGACACTGAGACTGCTGTATACATCACATAGGATATACTGAGACTGCTGTATATACTAGAAATAGGCCCAATGCTATCGCATCGGGAGTGCGGTGAAATTAACATCTGTGTATGCTTAGTGGTGCTGACAGGAGCAGCGGACATGTCTCACACCATTTGCGCTTTCCAACATATCTGTTCTATATCATCCCTCTGCATTTTTGTATTTTTGCGCAGACGCAGTTCGTGGCCTTGCAGCCAGGAACTGCGCCTGTGCAAGTGACATACACGTCACTGCAATTCGCGCGCATATGTAGTAACGACACGGCTGTTACTGCGCCTGCGTGGGAATAGCGGAGAAGACCACGAACTGCGTCTTTGCAAGTGACACTGCCGTGGTGCCTTATGGGAAGTCCCAACTCGCGGTTCCGATTATTTATATATATATATATATATATATATATATATATAGGATATATCTGAGGATGTATGTATGAGGATACACTGAGACTGCTACATAAATATCACATAGGAGACACTGAGACCGCTACATAAATATCACATAGGAGACACTGAGACCGCTACATAAATATCACATAGGAAACACTGAGACTCCTGTTAATACATCATATAGAAAACAGTGACGTCTGTATATACATCACACAAGATACACTGAAACTGCTGTGTATATCATGTAGAGAAGAATAGCTATTTATTTTTAAATGGGTAATAATGAGTGTAAAAATAAAAACTAAGGAAGATATTGATTAAGAATCTGAAAGGTAAGCAAATATTAGTTTTGCTATGATACAGATTTATATATATATATATATATATATATATATATACTAGAAAAAAATGGAACAGCACAGATCCTATACTTATCTTCGGGTGCAAAGCCCAAATCAACCCGTCCAATGGTTGTTATGAATCCAGATAGATCACAAAAGCAGGCAGCACTCCATGTTCTTAAAGGCAATATGTAGGTGTTTATTGAGCCCACATATCCATGCAACGTTTCGGCTACAACTGAGCCTTTCTCAAGCCAATCCTATCACATAGGATACACTGAGACTGCTGTATATAAATCACATAGGATACACTGCACCTGTTGTATATGCATCACATAGGATACACTGCACCTGCTGTATATGCATCACATAGGATACACTGAGACTGCTGTGTACATCACATAGGATATACTGAGACTGCTGTATATACATCACATAGGATACACTGATACTGATGTATATACACCATATTCGAGACACGGAGGCAGCTGTATATAATTCACATAGGAAACACTGTGACTGCTGCATTTACATAACTTAAGTGTGACGCCCAGGAGACCGGGATACCCAGCACCGGACCAATGGAGTCTGTCTCTTGAGGGGGATGTCACGGGTGGCTTGACCCGGTGCTGTGGCCTCAGGCGATGCACAGTGTAAGGGGTATCGTGAGGGGACAGGCACTTACTTGATCAGCAGCAGGTTCTCCCAGCGGTGATGATCCCGATCCTGGATAGATGGCTGTTATCCAAATGAAAGACTGAGGCACTGAAACGTTTAACCAGTTTACTTCAACATAAAGGGATTTACAACCAGTCCTGTCACCGGAGTCTGTATGGGAACTCTGAGTTACTTTGACCCTGCCGGGGTCTTCGCCTCTTATTGTGCGCAATTTCTGTGTGGCCCTGCTGCTGTATGTGAACTGGCTGCCGGCCCAATCTGTCCCCTCCGGGTCCTGGTTCGACGGGCAACCCGAGTCCTTTTATCGGCTTACCCCCTCCGGGAGTACCGCTGAACTCTGTGTCTGTTGCTGCGTCCGGCCCTAGTGAAGCTGATATCACCTCACGTTTTTCCGGTTGCTGTATTATCTATAATGAATACAGCCACGGATCCGGTATCCGTCTTTGCGCCTGTTCTGGGTAGTGATTAATGCTACCCGGTTCTCACAATGTCCTTTTTCTCTATCCCTCTTCTCCTCAGGCCGGTGATTTAGGCCTGGTAACAGTCACAGGGCTGTTAGAAATTCAGCTGTATGACCTCTCACTTTCAGCTCCTTAGCCCAACTGCCATTTCTTCTCTCAGACCAGAATGGATCAAGGGAAGTCTCTGGAGCTCCCCTTTCTGGCCGGAAGTGGTAGTGCAGTTTTGCTATCTTAATATTTGTATTTAGTGTCAGTAACTATTTTTGTGGCAAATACCCCTAGCGGTGCCACATTCCCCCTTAGTTAAGAACAGTACTCCGGGACTGTGGGACGATAACATTTTGAAATAACAATTAATATGTACAGAGTCTTAAAAATGAAAAGTTACAAAAACCACTCAAGGAAACAAAAATAGAGTTCTGTAAAAAGTCACTTCAAATAGCGTCTATTAATACAGTTCTATCCTTGAAGGTACTAGGAAAGGCACTGCACTTTGTGTCCAGGAATTTAGTTCCATTTTTCCAACGGAGTTATTAATATAAAGTCTAAAGAAAGTTCAAAAAGAGCAAAAAGCAAAGTTCAAAAAGCAGTCTTTCCAGAGCTTTGATTTAGTGCCTCCAGGCTGATAAAAAGTTCAAGAATATGCAAGAAGTTCATACAGACAAGTCTCTGTAGGCACTGGGCTTAAACGTTGCAGACTGATAACAATGACTATACTACATTTTCTGTTTAACTATATACGGCATAACATATATACAATTCACATTATGAGCTTTATAGTTGGTAATCTGCATACCTGGCCGGTAATTGACCCTGGGTACTACGCTGTGATCTACGTAATAGCGGTGTCTCTTCATGTGGTGTACTACTGTCTACTGCGGATGTAGTATCTGCCCGCTCTGCTAAAGATAATTCCATGACTATGGAGTTGGCAAGTCCACCGTGAATGGGATTACTCTGACCAGGAATCTGTTCTTCCTGGCCTGGAACCTCCTGTAGTACGGGGTCAGCCTCTTCCTGTCTTGGGACTTCTGGTATTGGGTTCGGTGTTGGGTAAAAGGCCACCATGGGAACCACTACTGCACCATGGTATGTTAGTAGGGTTTTGGGAAAGTCTCCTATACAGGTGTGATACACTTCCTCTTCTTTTTCCTTTACTGGTTGAACCTGTATGGGTTGAATAACTTCTGGTTCTGGCTGGACAACGTCTGGCTCTTTCAATGCTTCCGGACATAATTTAAGATTGTCTCTTGACACTAGTACAGATGTTAAGCCTCCGTTTTTGCTAATGAGACACATTTTAGGATTATCCACTCTTGTTGGTAAAACTGTGTAGGGTACGGCTTCCCACTGATTGTCCAGTTTATTGGTTCGACGATTTCTCTTGAGCACTTGGTCACCCGGTCTTAAAGGGGTCGCTAGAGCATTCTGGTTGAAAGTTCGCTCTTGTCTTTCTCTAGTTTGCTGAAGGCTTCTTTCCACACTCTCTTGCACTTGGCGATACTGCTTTTGCCGTAGGATATCCCAATTAGAGTCGTGAACTTCTGCGCCTGGTTTCAGAATTCCCATTTCTAGATCGATTGGTAATTGGCCGGGTCTTGCACGCATAAGGTAAGCTGGGGTGCAGTTGGTGGAGCTCACCGGGACATGATTATACAGATCCACCAAGTCAGGCAATTTCTCTGGCCATTGATTCCTTTCTGTCTCAGGTAAAGTCTTTAGTAGGTCTATTACAATATGGTTCATCTTCTCGCATAAGCCGTTTGTTTGTGGATGATAGGCCGTCGTCCGGATCTTTTTGCAACCATACATATTACAGAATTCTCTGAAGATCTCTGATTCAAAGGCTGTACCTTGGTCGGTGAGAACCTGTTCCGGATATCCATGGGGTCTACAAAAGTACGTTTGGAACGCTTTGGCTGCTGTTTTTGCTGTCAGATCTTTTACGGGTACTACTACCAAGAAGCGTGAATAATGGTCCACGATGGTCAAGGCATAGACATAGCCGGACCGGCTTGGTATTAACTTCACGTGGTCTATGGCTACAAGTTCAAGTGGTTGTTTGGTGATTATGGGCTGCAGTGGTGCTCTTTGGTTCTTTTGATCGTTTCTTCTGAGGTTGCACGGGCCACAATTTCTGCACCACTGTTCGATTGATTTTCTCATCCCGACCCAATAAAATCTTTCTCTTAGAATTACTTCTAACTTTTTCCAACCGAAGTGACCAGCACCATTATGGTAAGCTTCGAGGACCATCTTGACATCTTGTTTAGGCACGATAATCTGCCAAACCAATTCATGTGTTTTCGGATTGGTGTACCTTCTACAGAGCTTCCCCTGATACAGGAACATTTTGCCTCTCTCTTTCCAGAGTTGATGCGTCTCTTCTGGGGCATCCTCATCGGGATATGCACTTTGCTCAGTTAACAGTTCCTTCACCAACTTCACAGCCGGATTGCTGTCTTGGGTGTCAGCCCATCTATGGTGTGCTAACGGATTAAAATTCACCTCTTGTTGTTTCTGATAGGTACTTGACTGATGATGTTTTGCCTTGGGATGATGGAAGGCTGGTAGTTCAATTTCTTCAAGCTCCCCCGTTTCTTCTTCTACATCTTTCAAGTGTGGCATCCGGGATAGGGCATCGGCATTTCCATTCTTGCGACCTGCTCGATACTTGATCTTGAAGTTGTAATTAGATAACCGGGCTATCCATCGCTGTTCTAACGCACCTAATTTGGCTGTGTCCAGGTGGGTCAACGGATTGTTGTCAGTATAGACAATAAATTCTGCAGCGGCTAGATAGTGTTTGAAACGTTCAGTCACAGCCCAAACTACTGCCAGTAGTTCCAATTTGAAGGAGCTATAATTTTCTGGATTTCTTTCAGTAGGCCGGAGCTTTCTACTTGCAAAGGCGATGACTTTCTCCCGACCTTCTTGCTTTTGTGACAGCACCGCTCCTAGTCCCACATTACTGGCATCGGTGTGGAGGATGAAAGGCTGATGGTAATCTGGGTATGCCAGAACCTCCTCTCCGGTTAGTGCCTTCTTTAGTTGTTCAAAGGAGTCTTCCCTTTCGTCGTTCCACTGGAAAGGAGGGTTTCGGTTTGAAGGTTTCTTCGTCTGCCCTACCAAGGCGTCTTGCAAGGGTGCTGCCAACTTGGTAAATCCTCTTATAAATCTGCGATAGTAACCCACCAATACCAGGAATTGTCTCACTTCTTTTGCGCTGGTAGGTCTTGGCCAATCCCTTATGGCGCTTATTTTCTCGGGATCTGGTGATACTCCCTCCGAACTCACGATGTGTCCCAGGTACTGTACCTTTGGCTTGAGAAGGTGACATTTGGATGGCTTGACTTTCATGCCATACCTGGATAAGGCTTCGAACACTTCTGCCAAGTCTTTTAAGTGTTGTTCGTAAGTCTTTGAGTAGACGATCACATCATCTAGGTACAGGAGGACGGTCTCGAAGTTCTTGTGTCCGAGGCAGCATTCCATCAGCCGCTGGAAGGTACCGGATGCGTTGCAGAGTCCGAACGGCATGCGATTAAATTCACTTAGACCCATTGGTGTGGTGAATGCCGTCTTTTCCTTATCTCTCTCAGCCACAGGGACTTGCCAATACCCGCTTGTTAAGTCTAAGGTGGAAAAATAATTAGCAGATTTCAAAGCAGTTAAGGACTCTTCTATCCTAGGCAAGGGGTAGGCGTCTTTATGGGTGATGTTATCAATCTTCCGGTAGTCTACGCACATTCTCATGGTTCCGTCTTTTTTTTTGACAATCACTAGAGGGGCCGCCCAGGGGCTACAGCTGTCTCTTATTACCCCGGCCTGTTTCATCTCCCTCAGCATATCTTTTGCACATTGATAGTGAGCGGGCGGTATGGGTCTATATCTTTCTTTTATTGGGGGATGGTCACTGGTGGGGATTGTGTGTTCTACCCCTTCTATCCGTCCGAAGTCCAATGGGTGTTTACTGAAGACTTGTTCATATTCCGTCACTAGCCTATACACCCCTTGTTTTTGATGGGTAGGTGTTGAATTTATGCCCACGTGTAGCTGTTGGCACCAATCCTCCAATTCTCCATCTGAGCCGTTGCCTTCCACCTGACAGGTTGGTTCTAAGGGCTCAATGGTTGTGATGGCATTGTTGTCAACAGTATATAGCTTTGCCACTGTAGCATACCTTGGCAAAGTGACCTCTTCCTCTCCACAGTTCAAAAGTCGTACCGGCACCCGTCCTCGGTGTACCTCGACTATCCCTCGTGCTGTGAGTATAGTGGGCCTGCTGTCGGTGTACACTGGTTCTGTTAAGGCTTGATAATCTCGTCCCTTAGCACCAATGGCTGCTCTACACCATACCAGCATTTCTGTTTTTGGTGGGATTACAATAGACGTTGGATCACTTACCCTCACACTGCCGATTTCTCCACCTGCAACTTCTACCTGTTGCCTTAACATCAATACTTTTATTTCCCTCTGGAGAACTCTCTGCTGGCAGGATTGGGCAGTTTCAGCAATTTGCTGTAAAACAGAAATGACTTCGGAAAAGCAGTTCTCTAACACATTCATTCCTATCAATACAGTTGGTTCACAGTTCCGCCGGTCAACAACAATTATACCCTGTTTCTTCAATTCTACTTTACCAATCTTTATGGTCATCTCCCTAAATCCTAGTTTCGGTACCAACTTATCATTACTGGCCCATATATCTAGTTCAACATCAGAGGGCCCTTTATCAATATCTGCATCAGCCCAGTACCTCTTATAAAGGATATACGGTATAGATGAAATCTGGGAACCTGTGTCCAGCAAAGCGTTGAGGGGCATTCCGTCCAGCACGATAGGGATAATGGGTCGTCCTCCGATGTACCTGTCGTGCCAGGGTGTTGGGCCTTGAAAGTTCATTCCTGCGAAGCGGCCCGCATTCCCAGGGGATTCCCGTTTAAATCACAATCTCGTGCAAAGTGGCCTGGCTGCTGGCAACGGCGGCAAATGGGCTGTCCATCCGGTTGGTAGCGGTCGCAGGGTCGTCCTCTCCATGTCGGGTATCCCCGGGGTCTCATCCATGGAACATCTTCTCTACGGTTTGCCAACTCCATCTTGGGTCCTCTCATCTCCTGCATGGTTTTAGCCATTGAAGCAACAACATCAGTTAAAGAATCAAGCTTTTGTTGAAGAGCCTCATTAGTACTGGGCCCCAGGGGCTTAGCAATGGCCCCGGACATAGCTGATGTCACTGGTACTCCATGTTGTTGAGGAGCCTCTGCCATGAGTTGCGCAGGCTCCTGATCCCGAGGTGCCTCTGCCAGCTGGAGACGTATAACGCTCTCCTTTAATTGGGCAAATGTCAATTCAGGGTTCTTAAAAACAAGCATGCTCACATGCCCCCGGTGAGAAGGGGTGTAGAGTCCCTCCATAAATTGATCTCTTACCAGTTTATCCGCTCCGGTGTTAAAAATGGGTTCAGCCAGTGTAAGTGATTTAAGGGCTTCCTGCAGGTTTAAGGCAAAGTCTCTCACGCCCTCATTAGCTTTTTGTTTGCAATTAAAGAATCGTACTTTAGCTTTGCTGCTGGCAGTGGTTTCAAATGTAGCTTTTAATCCAGCAAATATGCGTTCAACAGTGCCTTTTAGGTCAGCTGCCCATGCTGTGACTTCTCGCTTAGCATGGCCACTTAACTGCATCATCAGGAGACTAACACGCTGAACTTCACCCACGGGGAACATGTCAAAATGGGCCAGCATCTTTTCTCTGAAATCGTCAAGGGTATTAGGCTCACCTTCATACATTGGAAGCCATGGGCCACCCGGGGTATATGGCATCAGCACCGGCATGATGGGCGCCACTCCTTGCACCGCTGCGCTACCGGACTCTCTATCGACACTCTGTCTTTCAGCTGCATTAGCGTCGCCGGGTGCTGCGGCGTCTCCGTGCTGCGACATACTGTGCCCCCTTAGTTAATCCGGACCCTTCCGGTCCTCCGCTTCCATCGGGATAGTGTAGATTCGTTCCGCTGTGCAGCAGGATCGGTTTTCCCCTTGCTCTGACGTCAGAGCGCTCAGCTTGGTGCCGCCCACAATGACACGCCCCCTGCTGCTCCCGCCCGCCGCACGCACTGTAATGGCGGATTCTGAAGTTTTTCAGTCAGACTGGGGCTCAGGTGATGGCGTAGCTCAATTAACAGTCTCGTGCCTAACGGTTATGAGGTGATCACCTCAGGGGATGGCGGCCATCTTTACTTCATTATAACCAATGGGGAAAAGTCACTTTTAATAGTTTTCAATGGGGAATGGATTTTTCTTTAATAAAGTCAATTTTCAAGATTTTTCATCCAAGTTTTCACAGTTTTGGGCTCCAATCATGGCACACAATACCCGGTATACGGGCTGGCTAAATCCTGTTCGTGACGCCAATTGTGACGCCCAGGAGACCGGGATACCCACCACCGGACCAATGGGGTCTATCTCTTAAGGGGGATGTCACGGGTGGCTTGACCCGGTGCTGTGGCCTCAGGCAATGCACAGTGTAAGGGGTATCGTGAGGGGACAGGCACTTACTTGATCAGCAGCAGGTTCTCCCAGCGGTGATGATCCCGATCCTAGATAGATGGCTGTTATCCAAATGAAAGACTGAAGCACTGAAACGTTTAACCAGTTTACTTCAACATAAAAGGATTTACAACCAGTCCTGTCACCGGAGTCTGTATGGGAACTCTGAGTTACTTTGACCCTGCCGGGGTCTTCGCCTCTTATTGTGCGCAATTTCTGTGTGGCCCTGCTGCTGTATGTGAACTGGCTGCCGGCCCAATCTGTCCCCTCCGGGTCCTGGTTCGACGGGCAACCCGAGTCCTTTTATCGGTTTACCCCCTCCGGGAGTACCGCTGAACTCTGTGTCTGTTGCTGCGTCCGGCCCTAGTGAAGCTGATATCACCTCACGTTTTTCCGGTTGCTGTATTATATATAATGAATACAGCCACGGATCCGGTATCCGTCTTTGCACCTGTTCTGGGTAGTGATTAATGCTACCCGGTTCTCACAATGTCCTTTTTCTCTATCCCTCTTCTCCTCAGGCCAGTGATTTGGGCCTGGAAACAGTCACAGGGCTGTTAGAGATTCAACTGCATGACCTCTCACTATCAGCTCCTTAGCCCAACTGCCATTTCTTCTCTCAGACCAGAATGGATCAAGGGGAGTCTCTGGAGCTCCCCCTTCTGGCCGGAGGTGGTAGTGCAGTTTTGCTATCTTAATATTTGTATTTAGTGTCAGTAACTATTTTTGTGGCAAATACCCCTAGGGGTGCCACATAAGATACACTGCAACTGCTGTATATGCATCACATAGGAGACGGTGAGTCTGCTGTATACATCAGGTAGGGGAGACAAAGTCTGCTGTATATACATCACCTATGAGACACTAAAGCTGCTACATTATTATAGGAGAAATGGAACGGGAGAGCAGAGCTTGCTACCTTCACCCATAAAGAATGTTCAGAAGTATTCTGCCCTCTACTCTAGATTATGTCCAAATGCTGGAGGAAATGGCCCACGGGTCAGAGATTCTTCACCTCTGTTTTAGAATGATAACATTGAAACTTAATTTAGCATGCAGTTTTTAGTCTGAATTTCTTGATACAGAAAAAAGTAAGGTCTCTTAAAAAATGTTGTTGTTTTTTTAAAGGGTACACATTAAAGAAGTAACAAATGTGGAAGACAGTGATGATGAATCTGAAAGGTGAGAAGATAGTAGTATTGCTGTGATAGACATTTTCCAATTTCTCAGACACAATCCAGTTAAAAGGCAAAGACTTGCCAGCTTCCATCTGCCACTAGGGGGAGCTCACTATATTGAGATTTAAACAACTCCCATTGAATGCAATAATAAATCAGTATACAGTAAGCTCCCCCTAGTGGTGGAGGATTTTTTTTATTTTTTAAACAATGACCTTGGTGATACTAGAAATACCCAGCAGTCATTCACATCACTTTCCAGTTAATTGATAAGGGTTGGATAGAAGAATTATTATGATTCACCTGTAATAAAATTGTTTACTAAAACTATTGTTTTTTGTTTGTTTATTTATTTAAATATTTTGGGGCAATCGTGCTGATTGACTGCCAGTTCCCAGCAGTTAGGCAGTAAGGAGCTGGCTGTCAATCAGCATGACGTCAGCAGTGACTCTCTGTCAACAAAGCAGAGCTGAAGAGGAAGGGCTGCTCTGTTGATGGGAGGTGAAATGAATCTGGGGAATTGCCAGCTGTGCTGGCACAGATCATTCCCGTGCAGAGCAGGCAGGTAGTTAGTAACTACCTGCCTATTCATCCTCTCTTTCTTTTTTTCTGTTTAGAGTGGGGACATCACTATAATATTACAATTCTTTTGTTTCCAAACAGAAATGAAAAATGATGAGAAATGACACAGAGAATAAGCCAAAGACGCTGGACCCAGATGCTCCTCTGAAGCTTTAAGTAACAGTCTGATTTTCAAAGCACTACCTTCATGGAGGGCACATTGTCCTTCAGCAGACCCCCGGCTTACATGACAAGTTGGCAGCCGAGTACCGATGCGCACATGGAAAAATTGCACCCCAAGACCATACACCTTTAAATGCCGCTGTTAGAGATTGACAAGGAAGTTAAAGGGTTGACAGCAGGGAGCAGAGGTCGGCTCTGCTTGCTGTTGGTAGAGACAGCTCCTGAGATCGCTACATACATTGCGGAAGGAATAATGAAACTACGGTCTATCACTTGTATAATCTTAAGCCCAGGACCCCAAGTACGACCTCTGTCTCGGCACCTCTATCAGCTACCTTCCTGCTCATAGCTAATGTCAGGCTTGTTGAGAAGCCCTTCTTCAGCCCACCTCACGGAGAAAAAGTTTTTCGACAACCCACAGCGACCAACATACAGCAGTTCACAGGACCACCTATAATTTATCATTATTTTTTATATTTTATTTATTTTGGGTGGCAGACCCCTATTCCGTGTTGCTGTCTGCAGATTGCTGTCACGGACAATTTCTGTCTGTAATGGATCCGTTTCGTCAGATGCCAAATCAAGATGTTTTTGGAGCATGATGGAAAACAAAAAAATACAAGAAGAAACAATGGAAACGACTCCAAGACCCCATCAGTCCTATCCAATAAGCCGCTTTGGTTCTCTGTTACAGTGTCTTTACATTTCAATTTTTTTTATTATCATAACTCTTCTCTTCAGGCCTCCTCATACCTGTTCCACCACCATCAGTCCTCTGAACAGCTCGTCACTCCTCTATCTTCCTTCCAGGGGGTCTTTCCTTCTCTTGGCCCCACGCTGTCATGTGGGGAAAGATGCATATCTTTGAATTGCACCACATCCAACATGATGACGTTGGGCTTTATGGAATGCAAGACTCGGCGGAAGCCCGACAGCCGGCGGTTTACTACTTCTACGAGAAACCCTTTAAACAGGCTGGGGCAAAGAACTAGAGAATAGGTTAAGATAAAAAGTTGATATTCTTATTCTATTATGCTCTGATTTTCGTTTTATACATTTTGGAAACATTCCTTATTTTGACAGTATAACAGTATTATTTATGCGCACATTGCGACGGTCTTATTTATGAACTTTAGAAGTGAAGAAGAGCAATGACTATATCAAGTATAGTATGTAGCAGGTAGTATGATCTGTTAGGCTGTGTGTACACGTTGCTGTTTTTTCGCGTTTTTTCCTGATAAAAACGCTATAAAACTGCAAAAAAAATGCATACAATAAGCATCCCATCATTTAGAATGAATTCCGCATTTTTTGTGCACATGATGCGCTTTTTTCCGCGAAAAAAACGCATAGCGGTAAATACGCAGCATGTTCATTAATTTTGTGTTTTTTTGCGGATTTCCCACTACAAAATGCAGTGGGAAATGTCCGGAAAAAAACGCATCAAAAACGCGGCAAAAACGCATGCAGATTTCTTGCGGATTTCTTGCAGAAAATTTCAGGTTTTTCTCAGGAATTTTCTGCGAGAAATCCTGAACGTGTGCACATAGCCTTACAGTTATATTGTCTATTTTCATTTTTTTTTTTATTATTTAAGACGATATTAGGGTTTAAAGTCACAATGTCAAGTTAAGGTCAAAATGTCAAGTTGTAGTTTTGATTGACACCGTTCATTTTACCATACAATGAGTTGAAAAAAAAAATAGAAAAATAAACAACTTGCAGTGAAATAATGAAATAGATGCAACCCCACCTTTTTTCAGGGTTCATTAAATTATAAAATTAACCCGTCACATAAATCTTCCAAGACCGTACAATGACAGTGATGTCAACATGTACAGTTCACGTATATATTAGTGGTTAAAAACAATCTGAAATTTATGAATCAAGAATTTGTTATTTTGTCGCCATTTTCTGAGATCTTTATTATATTCTTTATCTTACTTTAGTTTTAGTTTAACAAGCTGACATTTTGATTTACACCAATTTGGGGTTCTTTTAAAGTGTTGATTACTTTCCCCCATAAAAAAATAAGAAAGAAATTAAAAACTAAAAAAAAAAAAAAAAAAACAATTAAACATATCAAACCTCATGCTTTGCACTGATGAGGGGCAAACACCCCGAAACACCACGTGTCTGCAAATGGAGTTTCTGGTTTGGCGTCTTATACTACATCATGTAGCAAGGCTCATGAAAGCGTAATATTGACTTTTAGGTTTTCTACCCCCAATAGCTGGGGCTAGAGGTCCTCTTCCTCTGTGAAGATGCTATTTACATATTAAAACTCACAGAGGAGCATTGTATGGCCTACAAGTCTCCTTACGCCGGATTGGCACTGTCTGCAAGAAGAAACGTTCCTCCTTAGACGCTTGGAATAATGTGACACAAACCAAAATGTAATTATTTTTTCAACAAACCACAATTTTTTTCATTGCTTTAATAATAAAAATAAAATTTATGCAAGTTTTACATAGCTGTAAAAGTACGTACCGCACAATGAACGCCACAAAAACAAAGCCCAAAAAACAATGGTGGAATTGGATTTCCCTAAACCTATCTCCAGTCCTAACCCTTGCCTCAGCCCTAGGATTAGCGACAACTTTAGCCCAAGCTCCCACTTTAACCCTAGCCATAGCCCCTAGCCTCAGTCTTAGGTTTAGTCGCAGTCTTAGCCAAAGCTCCAATCTTAACCCAAGCCCTAACCTTAACCCTAGCCCTAACCACTAGCCTCAGTCCTAGGTTTAGCCGCAGCCTTAACCCTAGCCCTAACCTTAACCCTAACCACTAGCCTCAGTCCTAGGTTTAGCCGCAGCTTTAACCCTAGCCCTAACCTTAAACCTAACCTTAACCCTATCCACTAGCCTCAGTCCTAGGTTTAGCCGCAGCTTTAACCCTAGCCCTAACCTTAAACCTAACCTTAACCCTAACCCTATCCACTAGCCTCAGTCCTAGGTTTAGCCGCAGCTTTAACCCTAGCCCTAACCTTAAACCTAACCTTAACCCTAACCCTATCCACTAGCCTCAGTCCTAGGTTTAGCCTCAGCCTTAACCCTAGCCCTAACCTTAAACCTAACCTTAACCCTATCCACTAGCCTCAGTCCTAGTTTTAGCCGCAGCCTTAACCCTAGCCCTAACCTTAAACCTAACCTTAACCCTATCCACTAGCCTCAGTCCTAGCCTATTTTATGGTCTCATTTTGTGTATTTTCTTTATCTTTAGCCTGATTATATACATTGATAACTTTCCGGGATGTCATTACATTATATTTTCTCTTGAATTCCATTATGATAATCTGTGGCTGATGTGGTATTTGTTTCCTTTGTTTTTCATGGCATTATCTTGTATTGGTACTAGGGAGCTTTTGTCCTTCTAGTAGGGGGTAATTTAGTTACGGGATCATCTTATGGTTATGGTCTTTCTCCGAGTGTCTGGTGTGCTCATGTGCTTTGCATATTTATACTGTGAAGGATTGTTCTAACTGAATAGTCATGATAAATAAAGTTTGTGTGTCCACTTAATTTTTCTTTGGTTTTGCCTTATGACTGGTCTGTGATTATTTTACTGGCCATGGAGGCAGGGACGGACTGGGACTGAAATTCAGCCCTGGCATTTGAAATCACACAGGCCCGTGTTGTCCCCGTCCCCAAGTGAGCGGCCCTACCAGGGCCGTGGGGTACTCGGTACTGGGTCCGGTGTTCACAGTGGGATGTCACGGTGGCGACCCGGTCCGTGGCCCTGGGCGCCAATGTAAAAGGGGAAAGTCTTTAAAGGGATTTGGTGACTAGAGTTTGTGCTCGTGACGCCACCTGTGGTATTCGGTCAGTGGGGACCGACGCTGCTTTAAGGGGTCCTTTGGGGTGGTGTTATGGCAGCTAGATGGTACAACTTCCCACAGGTGAAGTATGTCCCCATGGCTCCCAGTGTGTAGATGGTGGATGGTGAATGGCGCAGTAAAGAACGAGGACACAGGTTTACGGTCTCTTTACCTGGTTTACTGAAGACTTCAGGCAGCCACAGTCCAGGGCACCAGATCACAGGGCAGGCAGGGTCCGGCCGGCTTGGAAGATAATCCAGAGTCCCCTTATCCAGGTGGAGTTATAAGCCTTCCTCTAGCCCGGTGGTGTTGTAGTCCCTTACTGCCTATGGCTTCAGATAAGGTCCTCACAGTTCTTCTCTCTGTCCCCCATTTAGGATAGGACAATACCTGCATGACAGGTAACTCGAGCCTTTTTACATGGACTCTGGCACGCCCCGGGCTCTATGTGTTACTGTGTCTCAGGTGTGTGTGGCGGACAGGTAACTTGCAGTTCGGCTGTCCTGCCAGTCTCTGATGTAAGTCGTAGAGTCCCTTACAACCTCGGTGGTCCAGCTACCGGTTATCTGCGCCTCAGAGGGAGGCAGCCTGCTCTTAGCTGTTCTCCCCTGATGTTACTCTCCTGTGCTTCGCTCTCTTGTACGCTCACTGAACAATGATCGGCTTTTTGTATGTCCCTTTCAAGGAGCTGTAGTACTTCAGACCACACGGCCCCTTCAGACCTTCTGACACTCTAGGCCCATCTGCTCTCTTCTGTCTCTCTGACAATCTAAAACTCTCTTTCCCTCTAAACAACAATATAGATAGGGGAGTCACCTAGTAAATAGGATCAAAAGCTCCCCCTTGTGGCCTGGAGTGTGAAAATGTTTTCTGCAATGTGATTACCTGATAAAAGATCTCCTTCATCGCTTCCAAACGTAACATCACTCCCCCCCCCCCCCGTGAGGAAAGCAATGCTACTGTGATGACCAGGACCCTGGGGCGCCACACAAGCACCAGATGGAATATATTACTAATATTTCCCTGGATGGAAGAAAGCAAGATTTACTACATGATCAATATTTCTAATGATTCCCGTGGCCTGCTGGGGTGACTTTGTGCTCCATCACAACTCTTAATAATAGGGATGTCTTGAGAACACCGATTCTGTGAACAACATAGTAGACAAGGCAGCCCATGACCAGATAGGCCCTTCTGGCATTTGCCAGAATTGCCAGATGGCCAGTCCCGCCGTGTGAGGAGGTCGTGGTATAATAGTATTGGGCGAGGGGACAAGTAATACTGTGATCAGTGGGAGTATTCTGTATGTGTTCTGTGTAACACCACATCACAGTGATAACTGAGTACAGATAATGTACAGTAATAGATGTCACCTGCAGTCCCATGTAACACCACAGATAACACAGTGATACCTCTCTGAGTACAGATAATGTAGTAGATGTCACCTGCAATCCCACGTAACGCCACAGATAACTAAGTACAGATAATGTAATAGATGCCACTGAAGTCCCATGTAACACCACAGATAATACACTGATAATTCTCTGACTACAGATAATGTAGTACATCACCTGCAGTCCTATGTAACACCACAGATAACACAGTGATACCTCTCTGAGTACAGATAATGTAGTAGATGTCACCTGCAATCCCACGTAACGCCACAGATAACTAAGTACAGATAATGTAATGGATGCCACTGAAGTCCCATGTAACACCACAGATAACACACTGATAATTCTCTGACTACAGATAATGTAGTACATCACCTGCAGTCCTATGTAACACCACAGATAACACAGTGATAACTCTTAGTACAGATAATGTAGTAGATGTTGCCTGCAGTCCTATGTAACACCATAGATAACATGGTGATGACTGATCACAGATAATATATTAGATGTTACTGGCAGTCCTATGTAACACCACAGAAAATACTCTGTGATTACTGTCTGGCCACAGATAATGTAGCAGATATCCCCAGCAGTCCTAAGTAACAGCACAGATAACACAGTGATAACTCTCTCAGTACAGATAATGTAGTAGATATCCCCTGCAGTCCTATGTAACCCCACAGATAACACATTGTGATGACTCTCTGGCCACAGATAATGTAGATGTCACCTGCAGTCCTATATAATGCCACAGATAGCACAGTGATAACTCTTAGTTCAGATAATGTAGTAGATGTCGCCTGCAGTCCTATGTAACACCATAGATAACATGGTGATGACTGATCACAGATAATATATTAGATGTTACTGGCAGTCCTATGTAACACCACAGATAATACTCTGTGATTACTGTCTGGCCACAGATAATGTAGCAGATATCCCCAGCAGTCCTAAGTAACAGCACAGATAACACAGTGATATCTCTCTGAGTACAGATAATGTAGTAGATATCCCCTACAGTCCTATGTAACACCACAGATAATACTCTGTGATTACTGTCTGGCCACAGATAATGTAGCAGATATCCCCAGCAGTCCTAAGTAACAGCACAGCTAACACAGTGATAACTCTCTGGCCACAGATAATGTAGTAGATGTCACCTGCAGTCCTATGTAATGCTACTATTCCCCCCATACATGACAGTAGACCCGGTGCTGGCTGTACAGATTCTCTCCTCAGACCTTCTATGAGTATACAGCACAGATAAATCCAGTGACTCTCATGCCACATCTCAGATTATAGGCATTCACATTCCCTTTTCTTCTCCATTCGGCCCGGACCGTCATGACCACTGCTTCAGTCTAACACACTGACATTTTTGGTAAATTTAAAGGGGTTCCCAGGAATTACAGTGTTTATATTTTCCAGGACAAAGTCCCACTTCTGAGATGAGTCGGGTGGACTACGATATCAGACACAGGAGTGGCGCTGTTTCTGGCCTTGGGCCCCTTTAATACGTGCTCAGGTACATACAGGTATGAACATGCAACTAATAGCAGCAAAGTAGAAAAGCCGCTTACCATCCCACAGACCCCAGTGACAAGTCATCGTCTTGTGGCGCCATCCGCAGACATGACCCCTCTCAGAAGCCTAGAGACAACAGTCCTTGTCTCAGGAGAGAACAAAGTGCTCACTGTTTATATCACTCTTCATTAACAATCGACCTTCTGTTTTGCTTTTTTATTTCCATCAGCTATTATTTTTACATTATGTTTCTTCACTAATGGAGATATTTTTAGTATATTATTATTATTACTAGATGGTGGCCCGATTCTAACGCATCGGGTATTCTAGAATATGTATTTATGTATATAGCAGCCACATAGTATATAGCACAGACCACGTAGTATATAGGAGCCATGTAGTATATAGCAGACAAATACTACGTGGCCTGTGCTATATACTATGTGGCTGCAATATACATACATACATATTGTAGAATACCCGATGCGTTTGTATATAACGCAGCCCATGCAGTATCTAACACAGGCCACGTAGTATACAGCAGCCATGTAGTATATAGTACTGCCCACGTAGTATATAGCAGTCATGTAGTATATAGTACTGCCCACGTAGTATATAGCAGTCATGTAGTATATAGTACTGTCCACGTAGTATATAGCAGCTATGTAGTATATAGTACTGCCCACGTAGTATATAGCAGTCATGTATATAGTACTGTCCACGTAGTATATAGCAGCTATGTAGTATATAGTACTGCCCACGTAGTATATAGCAGCCATGTAGTATATAGTACTGCCCACGTAGTATATAGCAGCCATGTAGTATATAGTACTGCCCACGTAGTGTATAGCAGCTATGTAGTATATAGTACTGCCCACGTAGTATATAGCAGCCATGTAGTATATAGTACTGCCCACGTAGTGTATAGCAGCTATGTAGTATATAGTACTGTCCACGTAGTATATAGCAGCTATGTAGTATATAGTACTGTCCACCTAGTATATAGCAGCCATGTAGTATATAGTACTGCCCACGTAGTATATAGCAGCCATGTAGTATATAGTACTGCCCACGTAGTATATAGCAGCCATGTAGTATATAGTACTGCCCACGTAGTATATAGCAGCCATTTAGTATATAGTACTGCCCACGTAGTATATAGCAGCCATGTAGTATATAGTACTGTCCACGTAGTATATAGCAGCCATGTAGTATATAGTACTGCCCACGTAGTATATAGCAGCCATGTAGTATATAGTACTGCCCACGTAGTATATAGCAGCCATGTAGTATATAGTACTGCCCACGTAGTATATAGCAGCCATGTAGTATATAGTACTGCCCACGTAGTATATAGCAGCCATGTAGTATATAGTACTGCCCACGTAGTATATAGCAGCCATGTAGTATATAGTACTGCCCACGTAGTATATAGCAGCTATGTAGTATATAGTACTGCCCACGTAGTATATAGCAGCCATGTAGTATATAGTACTGCCCACGTAGTATATAGCAGCCATGTAGTATATAGTACTGCCCACGTAGTATATAGCAGTCATGTAGTATATAGTACTGCCCACGTAGTATATAGCAGCCATGTAGTATATAGTGCTGCCAACGTAGTATATAGCAGCCAGGTAGTATATAGTACTGTCCATGTAGTATATAGCAGCCATGTAGTATATAGTACTGCCCACGTAGTATATAGCAGTCATGTAGTATATAGTACTGCCCACATAGTATATAGCAGCCATGTAGTGTATAGTACTGCCCACGTAGTATATAGCAGCCATGTAGTATATAGTACTGCCCACGTAGTATATAGCAGCCATGTAGTATCTAGTACTACCCACGTAGTATATAGCAGTCATGTAGTATATAGTACTGCCCACGTAGTATATAGCAACCATGTAGTGTATAGTACTGCCCAGGTAGTATATAGCAGCCATGTAGTATCTAGTATTGCCCACGTAGTATATAGCAGTCATGTAGTATATAGTACTGCCCACGTAGTATATAGCAACCATGTAGTGTATAGTACTGCCCAGGTAGTATATAGCAGCCATGTAGTATCTAGTACTACCCACGTAGTATATAGCAGTCATGTAGTATATAGTACTGCCCACATAGTATATAGCAACCATGTAGTGTATAGTACTGTCCACGTAGTATATAGCAGCCATGTAGTATATAGTACTGCCCACGTAGTATATAGCAACCATGTAGTATATAGTACTGTCCACGTAGTATATAGCAGCCATGTAGTATCTAGTACTGCCCACGTAGTATATAGCAGTCATGTAGTATATAGTACTGCCCACGTAGTATATAGCAGCCATGTAGTATATAGTACTGCCCACATAGTATATAGCAGCCATGTAGTATATAGTAATGCCCATGTAGTATATAGCAGCCATGTAGTATCTAGTACTGTCCACGTAGTATATAGCAGCCATGTAGTATATAGTACTGCCCACGTAGTATATAGCAGCCATGTAGTATATAGTACTGCCCACATAGTATATAGCAGCCATGTAGTATATAGTACTGCCCACGTAGTATATAGCAGCCGTATAGTATATAGTACTGTCCACGTAGTATACAGCAGCCATGTAGTATCTAGTACTGCCCACCAAGTATATAGCAGCCATGTAGTATATAGTACTGCCCACGTAGTATATAGCAGCCATGTAGTATATAGTACTGCCTACGTAGTATATAGCAGCCATGTAGTATATAGTACTGCCCACGTAGTATATAGCAGCCATGTAGCGAACGCAGCCCACGTAGTATTCAGCAGTGTGGGCACATATCCCTGTTAAAAAAAAAAGAATTAAAATAAAAATTAGTTACATACTCACCCCCTGGGATCCAACGGCGCTGTGGCGATGGGCGCGCGGCTGCCGCCATCTTCCGTTCCCATGATGCATTGCGAAATTACACAGAAGACATAGCGGTCTCGCGAAGGGTGAGTATAGCAGGTTTTTTTTTATTATTATTATTATTTTTAACATTAGATTTTTTTAGTATTGATGCTGCATAGGCAGCATCAATAGTAAAACGTGGGGGACACACAGGGTTAATAGCGGCGGTAACGGAGTGAGTTACCCGCGGCATAACGTGGTCCATCACCGCTGGGATTAACCCTGTGTGAGCCGTGACTGCGGGGAGTATGGAGCGGGCGCTGACTGCAGGGGAGTAGGGAGGGACTAAGCGGACTGTGCCCGTCGCTGATTGGTCGTTGCAGCCATGACAGGCAGCTGGCGAGACCAATCAGCGACTTGGATTCCATGACAGAGGCTGCGACCAATGAATATCCGTGACAGACAGAAGGTCAGATAGACGGAAGTGACCCTTAGGGTGGTTTCACACTTGCGTTTTTGTCTGCAGCGTTTTTTGCACAAAAAAAACGCATGCGTTTTTTTCCTATATTTAACATTGAAAACGCATGCGTTTTTTGTTGTACGCGTTTGGTCGCGTTTTTTTGCTGCATGCGTTCTTTTTCAGAAATGCAACTTGTAGTATTTTTGAGAGGCGTTTTTTTGACACATAAAAACGCATGCGTTTTCATGCGTTTTTTTGTGTCAAAAAATACATTGGAGTCAATGGAAACGCATGCGTTTTTAAGCACATGCGTTTGTTTGCATTAAAAACGCATGCGTTTTTATTTAAAAAAAAAAACAGAAAACACACTGATATGCCACCCCCCACCATAAAGGTGATAAAGGGATCCTAACCCTAAAGGGATCCTAACCCTAACCCTAAAGGGATCCTAACCCTAACCCTAACGGGATCCTAACCCTATCCCTAACCCTAACCCTACCCCTAACCCTAAAGGGATCCTAACCCTAACCCTAAAGGGATCCTAACCCTATCCCTAACCCTATCCCTAACCCTATCCCTAACCCTAACTATTTGTTTATAGTGGGTTTTTTACTTTATTTTGATGATTGGCAGCTGTCACACATTTCTCAGCATGCGTTCAAAAAACGCAAACGCATGTAAACGCTTGCAAACGCTGCGTTTTTTTCACCACATGCAAAAACGCATGCGTAAAAAAAACCGCAGCGTTTGCACGCGTTTACATGCGTTTTTTCACCATGCGTTTTTTTTTTTCAAAATGCATGCGTTTTGAAACGCAAGTGTGAAACCAGCCTTAGACAATTATATAGTAGATTATTTATTATTATAGGGCCGTTTATTCCATGGCACTTTACATGTGAAAAGGGGTATACATAAGGGTGTACATATTTATTGAGTTTGTATAGTTATATACCGTACATAATGCTGGTGAGAAATTATAGGCTGCATTAACCCTTTGAGTACTTTTTCATTTTTATTTTTTTATTTTTCTGATAACTATTTTTGTGAAGTTATGCAGCTTTGTGTCCTACGTTAGTATATGTAGCAGTTCAAAAGAGATCTCACGTCTTCTCCCTGCCCTCTGAGGAAGGTCACACTGGGGAGATGGTGAGCGTAATATTATATATGTATGGGATGTTTAAAGTTTTGGAAATCATTTTGTATCCAAATCCGGCTTTAAACTTCTCCACAACAGTATCACGGACCTGCCTGTTGTGTTCCTTGGTCTTCATGATGCTCTCTGTGCTTCAAACAGAACCCTGAGACTGTCACAGAGCAGGCGCATTTATACAGAGACTTGATTACACACAGGTGGATTATATTTATCATCATTAGGCATTTAGGACAACATTGGATCATTCAGAGATCCACAATGAACTTCTGGAGTGAGTTTGCTGCTCTGAAAGTAAAGGGGCCGAATATTATTTCACGCCCCACTTTTCAGTTTTTGAATTTCCACAAAAATTTTAAATAACCAATAAATGTCATTCAACTTCACAATTGTGTTCCACTTGTTGTTGATTCTTCACCAAAAATTTACATTTGGTATCTCTATATTTGAAGCATGAAATGTGGGAAAAGGTTGAAAAGTCCCAGGGGGCCGAATACTTTCGCAAGGAACTGTATAGTGTATGTGTGTGTTAGAGCATCTCCTCTGCCGTCTTCTTACTGAAGACTCCGAGCTGCCACCATCGTGGGACGTCCAGAGCTGAAGAACTGAAGACTTGTTTAGGGTGTGATGTGAATGGAGATTAATTACCCTCGATACGTAGAATAATTAGACTTGATATACATGATTGATATTTACAGATAATTATGTATAACCACTACTTTTTACCTAAACACAGAAGGAAATACAAGGAGCAAGAAGTCTACGCGGAGTCCTGTAGAATCTGACACACCAACCTAAATAATAAATAAAAATAAATAAAAAATAAATAAATATAATAATAAATAATAATATTAATAATTTAAATAATGCAAATAATAAATAACAAATAAATAAATAAAATATAATAATAGATAATAATAATTTAAATAATAAATAAAAAATACAATCTTACTAATCAGACCACGTTTAATAAAAGGGACCTAAATTCCATTATCCATGCAATTGATATGTGGGGATGTATAAGATACTGTTCAGACCAAGTAGACATTTACTGTATTGTTCTTTAAAGGGATGGAAGATCATAAGTCCAGAAAACTCCCCGTCCGTCTTTATCTTACATTTCCATTATTCTTTTACCGCCAAAAGACTTTTTCCAATTTTCTGGAGGCAAAAACAATCATTTCCAAAACCCATGAGGTGCTACGATCATGTTACCTGATGTTCGGAGATTTACTTATTTTTAAAGTGATGAATATCTAATAATGAAGAAAGAGAAGTAGAAAGTGTGTCCCAAGAGATCCGCCATTACCATCCTCATCTCAATAGACTCCGATGTGAGGTGACTGATCTTGGCGGGAGCTGTTCCCCATTTTTCTACCTTCAAAAAAGAGAAAAAGAAACCGAGCATGAGACAAAGGGAACGGGAACAAGTGAACCCATTGTGGTCTGGATGATGCCTACAACACTGTTTTATTGAGGAGGAACAGGAGATTCTGCAGACAATCACTGTGGTTGAGGTCACCTCCGGCCTTACCAATAATTTATGTGTGCTGTCTCTTTTAGATCTGGACTTTTTCCATTCGTGATTGACCTTGTATCTGAGGAGCGGGGATTTCCATATGATGAGAAACCGGGCAGAGAAACCAGAAAAAGAAACTTAATAAGGTTAAATGAACGGCTGCACGCTGGGTCTTATCTTGGACGGTAATTTTAGTCTTTCTATTTTTGTTGGAATTGACATTTAAAATGCTGCAGAACATCATAATCATGAGCAAATCTAGGCGCTTTTTAATAACTGTCTATAGGTACTACTGAAGAAAGCCAAAAGTATATACTGTATAAATAAATCATGTGGGGTTTCAGAAGATTAGGTACGAAATGGGGAAAAAAATCCTAAAAAAAAATAACCTTTATTATTTATTATCTAAAACCATGTTCGCATATGAGCGACTCTGAGAAATAAAAGCAAATACTACACAATAAAGGGTGTGCACAGGGAAAAACAATTGTAAGGCTAATAGACCTTAGTAGACCCTATGTACCTGTTAGCTCACCTAACCGCGGAGGTTGGCACCCTAAATAATTGACATGGTGCCCCCTGTTGTGAATTCTGTGGCAGAGCTCCCTCTTGTGGTCAAAAGTGGTACTGCGGCTTCTGAGTTTCCTCCCTCAGGTGATCTGGTGAGCTCGTTAGGTGCTTCTCTATTTAGCTCCACCTAATGCTTTGATCCATGCTTCCTGTCAATGTTCCAGTGTTGGACTTGTGTTTCTCTGGATCATTCCTGTGGCCTGCTGCTCTGCATAGCTAAGTGCTTCTTTGCTATTTGTTGCTATTTTTTCTGTCCAGCTTGTCTATTTGTTTTGCTGGAAGCTCTGGGACGCAAAGGGTGTACCTCCGTGCCGTTAGTTCGGTACGGAGGGTCTTTTTGCCCCCTTTGCGTGGTTTTCTTTAGGGTTTTGTGTAGACTGCAAAGTTATCTTTCCTATCCTCGTTCTGTCTAGAATATCGGGCCTCACTTTGCTGAATCTATTTCATCCCTACGTTTGTCTTTTCATCTTACTCACAGTCATTATATGTGGGGGGCTGCCTTTTCCTTTGGGGGGATTTCTCTGAGGCAAGGTAGGCTTATTTTTCTATCTTCAGGTTAGTTAGTTTCTCAGGCTGTGCCGAGTTGCATAGGGAGCGTTAGGCGCAATCCACAGCTGCCTTTAGTTGTGTTTGGAGAGGATCAGGAATTGCGGTCTACAGAGTTCCCATGTCTCAGAGCTCGTTCTATTATTTTGGGTTATTGTCAGATCACTGTATGTGCTCTGATCGCTATGTACATTGTGTTACTGAATTGCCTATCATAACAGTACAGGAAGCCAAAAGTACTAATGTTTCTCAATAGAGGGAAAAAAGAAGTTCTGAGACCATTTTTTTTCCTTTGCACTGTGTTTTGTCTTTTTTTTTTTCCCCTAGACATTTGGGTGGTTCAGGACACAGGTGTGGACATGGATATTCAGGGTCTGTGCTCTTCAATGGATAATCTCGTTATAAATGTACAAAAGATTCAAGACTTGGTGGTTCAGAAGCCTATATTAGAACCAAGAATTCCTATTCCTGATTTGTTTTTTGGAAATAGAGTCAAGTTTGTGAATTTCAAAAATAATTGCAAACTGTTTTTGGCCTTGAAACCTCACTCCTCTGGTGACCCAGCTCAACAAGTGAGAATTATTATTTCTTTTTTGCGTGGTGACCCTCAAGACTGGGCATTTTCCCTTGCGCCGGGAGATCCTGCATTAAGTAATATTGATGCGTTTTTTTCTGGCGCTCGGATTGCTGTACGATGAGCCTAATTCAGTGGATCAGGCAGAGAAAAATTTGCTGGCTTTGTGTCAGGGTCAGGATGAGATAGAGGTATACTGTCAGAAATTTAGAAAGTGGTCTGTACTTACTCAATGGAATGAAGCTGCGCTCGCAGCGATTTTCAGAAAGGGTCTCTCTGAAGCCCTTAAAGATGTCATGGTGGGATTTCCTATGCCTGATGGTCTGAATGAATCTATGTCTTTGGCCATTCAGATCGGTCGACGCTTGCGTGAGCGTAAAGTTGTGCACCATTTGGCGGTATTACCTGAGCTTAAACCTAAGCCTATGCAGTGCGATAGGACTTTGTCCAGAGTTGAACGGCATGAACACAGACCTCTGAATGGTCTGTGTTTCTACTGTGGTGATTCCACCCATGCCATCTCTGATTGTCCTAAGCGCTCTAAACGGTTCGCTAGGTTTGCCACCATTGGTACGGTACAGTCAAAATTTCTTCTGTCCGTTACCTTGATATGTTCTTTGTCATCATATTCTGTCATGGCGTTTGTGGATTCAGGCGCTGCCCTGAATTTGATGGACTTGGATTATGCTAAGCGTTGTGGGTTTTTCTTGGAGCCCTTGCAGTGTCCTATTCCATTGAGAGGAATTGATGCTACGCCTTTAGCCAAGAATAAGCCTCAGTACTGGACCCAGCTGACCATGTGCATGGCTCCTGCACATCAGGAGGATATTCGCTTTCTGGTGTTGCATAATCTGCATGATGTGGTCGTGTTGGGGTTGCCATGGTTACAAGTCCATAATCCAGTATTAGATTGGAAATCTATGTCGGTGTCCAGCTGGGGTTGTCAGGGGGTACATGGTGATGTTCCATTTCTGTCAATTTCGTCATCCACCCCTTCTGAGGTCCCAGAGTTCTTGTCTGATTACAGGGATGTATTTGATGAGCCCAAGTCCGATGCCCTACCTCCGCATAGGGATTGTGATTGTGCTATCAATTTGATTCCTGGTACTAAATTCCCAAAAGGTCGATTGTTTAATTTATCAGTGCCTGAGCACACCGCTATGCACAGTTATGTGAAGGAATCCCTGGAGAAGGGGCATATTCGCCCGTCATCGTCGCCATTAGGAGCAGGGTTCTTTTTTGTAGCCAAGAAGGATGGTTCGCTGAGACCTTGTATAGATTACCGCCTTCTTAATAAGATCACGGTTAAATTTCAGTACCCCTTGCCATTGTTATCTGATCTGTTTGCTCGGATTAAGGGGGCTAGTTGGTTCACAAAGATAGATCTTCGTGGTGCGTATAATCTGGTGCGAATTAAGCAAGGCGATGAATGGAAAACTGCATTTAATACGCCCGAGGGTCATTTTGAGTATCTAATGATGCCGTTCGGACTTGCCAATGCTCCATCAGTGTTTCAGTCCTTTATGCATGACATCTTCCGAGAGTACCTGGATAAATTCCTGATTGTGTACTTGGATGACATTTTGATCTTCTCGGATGATTGGGAGTCTCATGTGAAGCAGGTCAGAACGGTTTTTCAGGTCCTGCGTGCTAATTCTTTGTTTGTGAAGGGATCAAAGTGTCTCTTTGGTGTGCAGAAGGTTTCATTTTTGGGGTTCATCTTTTCCCCTTCTACTATCGAGATGGATCCTGTTAAGGTCCAGGCCATCCATGATTGGACTCAGCCGACATCTCTGAAAAGTCTGCAAAAGTTTCTGGGCTTTGCTAATTTTTATTGTCGCTTCATCTGCAATTTCTCTAGTATTGCTAAACCATTGACCGATTTGACCAAGAAGGGTGCTGATTTGGTCAATTGGTCTTCTGCTGCTGTGGAAGCTTTTCAAGAGTTGAAGCGTCGTTTTTCTTCTGCCCCTGTGTTGTGTCAACCAGATGTTTCTCTTCCGTTCCAGGTCGAGGTTAATGCTTCTGAGATTGGAGCAGGGGCTGTTTTGTCGCAGAGAGGTTCTGATTGCTCAGTGATGAAACCATGCGCTTTCTTTTCCAGGAAGTTTTCGCCTGCTGAGCGAAATTATGATGTGGGCAACTGAGAGTTGCTGGCCATGAAGTGGGCATTCGAGGAGTGGCGTCATTGGCTTGAAGGAGCTAAGCATCGCGTGGTGGTATTGACTGATCATAAGAACTTGACTTATCTCGAGTCTGCCAAGCGGTTGAATCCTAGACAGGCTCGTTGGTCGCTGTTTTTTGCCCGTTTTGACTTTGTGATTTCGTACCTTCCGGGCTCTAAAAATGTGAAGGCAGATGCTCTGTCTAGGAGTTTTGTGCCCGACTCTCCGGGTTTGTCTGAGCCGGTGGGTATACTCAAGAAAGGAGTAATTGTGTCTGCCATCTCCCCTGATTTGCGGCGGGTGTTGCAAAAATTTCAGGCTAATAAACCTGATCGTTGCCCAGCGGAGAGACTGTTTGTCCCTGATAGGTGGACGAATAAAGTTATCTCTGAGGTTCATTGTTCGGTGTTGGCTGGTCATCCTGGAATCTTTGGTACCAGAGAGTTAGTGGCTAGATCCTTTTGGTGGCCGTCTCTGTCGCGGGATGTGCGTACTTTTGTGCAGTCCTGTGGGATTTGTGCTCGGGCTAAGCCCTGCTGTTCTCGTGCCAGTGGGTTGCTTTTGCCCTTGCCGGTCCCGAAGAGGCCTTGGACACATATCTCTATGGATTTTATTTAAGATCTTCCCGTTTCTCAAAAGATGTCAGTCATTTGGGTGGTCTGTGATCGCTTTTCTAAAATGGTCCATCTGGTACCCTTGTCTAAATTGCCTTCCTCCTCTGTTTTGGTGCCATTGTTCTTTCAGCATGTGGTTCGTTTGCATGGCATTCCAGAGAATATCGTTTCTGACAGAGGTTCCCAGTTTGTTTCGAGGTTTTGGCGAGCCTTTTGTGGTAGGATGGGAATCGACTTGTCTTTTTCCTCGGCTTTCCATCCTCAGACTAATGGCCAGACCGAACGAACCAATCAGACCTTGGAAACATATCTGAGATGTTTTGTTTCTGCTGATCAGGATGACTGGGTGTCCTTTTTGCCTTTGGCTGAGTTCGCCCTTAATAACCGGGCCAGCTCGGCTACCTTGGTTTCGCCATTTTTCTGCAATTCTGGGTTCCATCCTCGTTTCTCTTCAGGACAGGTTGAGTCTTCGGACTGTCCTGGTGTGGATACTGTGGTGGACAGGTTGCAGCAGATTTGGACTCATGTAGTGGACAATTTGGCCTTGTCCCAGGAGAGGGCTCAACGTTTTGCTAATCGCAGACGCTGTGCGGGTCCCCGACTTCGTGTTGGGGATCTGGTTTGGTTATCTTCTCGTCATATTCCTATGAAGGTGTCCTCTCCTAAGTTTAAACCTCGTTTCATTGGTCCGTATAGGATTTCTGACGTTCTTAATCCTGTGTCTTTTCGTCTGACCCTTCCAGATTCTTTTTCCATACATAACGTATTCCATAGGTCATTGTTGCGGAGATACGTGGCACCCGTGGTTCCATCTGTTGATCCTCCTGCCCCGGTTTTGGTGGAGGGGGAGTTGGAGTATATTGTGGAGAAGATTTTGGATTCTCGTGTTTCAAGACGGAAACTCCTCTGGTTAAATGGAAGGGTTATGCTCTGGAAGATAATTCCTGGGTTTTTGCCTCTGATGTCCATGCTCCCGATCTTGTTCGTGCCTTTCATGTGGCTCGTCCTGGTCGGCCTGGGGGCTCTGGTGAGGGTTCGGTGACCCCTCCTCAAGGGGGGGGGGTACTGTTGTGAATTCTGTGGCAGAGCTCCCTCTTGTGGTCAAAAGTGGTACTGCGGCTTCTGAGTTTCCTCCCTCAGGTGATCTGGTGAGCTCGTTAGGTGCTTCTCTATTTAGCTCCACCTAATGCTTTGATCCATGCTTCCTGTCAATGTTCCAGTGTTGGATTTGTGTTTCTCTGGATCATTCCTGTGGCCTGCTGCTCTGCATAGCTAAGTGCTTCTTTGCTATTTGTTGCTATTTTTTCTGTCCAGCTTGTCTATTTGTTTTGCTGGAAGCTCTGGGACGCAAAGGGTGTACCTCCGTGCCGTTAGTTCGGTACGGAGGGTCTTTTTGCCCCCTTTGCGTGGTTTTCTTTAGGGTTTTGTGTAGACTGCAAAGTTATCTTTCCTATCCTCGTTCTGTCTAGAATATCGGGCCTCACTTTGCTGAATCTATTTCATCCCTACGTTTGTCTTTTCATCTTACTCACAGTCATTATATGTGGGGGGCTGCCTTTTCCTTTGGGGGATTTCTCTGAGGCAAGGTAGGCTTATTTTTCTATCTTCAGGTTAGTTAGTTTCTCAGGCTGTGCCGAGTTGCATAGGGAGCGTTAGGCGCAATCCACGGCTGCCTCTAGTTGTGTTTGGTGAGGATCAGGAATTGCGGTCTACAGAGTTCCCACGTCTCAGAGCTCTTTCTATTATTTTGGGTTATTGTCAGATCACTGTATGTGCTCTGATCGCTATGTACATTGTGTTACTGAATTGCCTATCATAACAGCCCCCGCTCAATGACAGCAGTCCCGTAAACCCTTGTGCCACCTGTGCTAAACAATAAATACAAGGTATAGAGTACATATACACCACCCTACTGGGGATCTCAAGTAAAAATTGGTGGCCTTACGAAGAAATCAGAATAAGTAATGTCATGACATACATAGGTCCTCCAAAATACCTAAGACATATATTTTAAGGTTGGTACACATAAACATTTTCTAGAGATACAGCCATAAATACAGTACCTAGAAGTAGACACCATACGTAAAGAAACCCCCAGATATTTCCTGACCCATTATCCCTTATACTGTAAAAATCCCTTAATAAAAAGAGAAACCCCCAGATATTGGGGAAAGAGTATTCATGGTTAATGCCCAATCCCTTTATTCTGTCACGTTTCTTCCCACCATTCTGGGGTTCATCAGGGGACACTTAATAGAGAATGACCTTAATGGGTCGGAGGGATGATAATTCAGTGTTTAGCACCCCCTAGCCACAAGGAGACCATGACCGTATAGGTAGTACTTCACATTTTTACATTGTGTGGCTTATGGGTTCATGATTTAATACTACTGATGGTGGAGAGCAGTTTACCGAGCAATTCTCAACATCCTTGGTGGTCTAAGTCTAAGGCTTGATTTGTCAACCCTCTGATCATGTAATCCAGTGTGTTCATGTCTTGTTTGAGAAACAAAATCCAATTCTTGTTTACCGTAGCATCTAACAATGTTTTTTTACTGACCTCTAAGGTGAAAGCCTCGATCTTTGGCGGGAGGCTGCCTTGATATTTGGCGGGAGGCATGCCCCTCGGCAGCATTGTGATGGGGCATTAGTCTTGTAGTCACCAGTTTCACCTACATTGCTGTGGTCCTTCTATGTATGGCTGGAGCACAAGAGGGTGAGAAAAGTTTTTGTATCTTTTGGGGTCATATGCTCCTTTGCCATAGGGTGGGGCATGTTTCAAATGGCAAAAATTTTGCAAGCCTCACTTTGCGTGCCATTTTCTTTTGGGTAGCACAATAGGCAAATATTTTGTCTGACTTGCTCTCTTTCTTATTTGACTCCAGTAGCCATGTCACGCTACTGGATCCATCCTATGGTGGTACGCAATGTCAGGCCCCCCAATCTCGTTAACGCAGAGCAAAGAGAACCGATGTCCATCACAGTCACAAGTTTTAAGCTACCAGGATCTGAGTTTTATCCAATTTTGGCCTTCATCACTGGGAACATAAGAAAACCCCATACAAAGTCTACTCAATGATCATGCTGCTCTTCCACCAAGAAGATATGACCCATGCAATGTGCCCCATATTTCTCCTCTAAGTGAATGATCCATGTCAGCTCGCCCACAACATTGTCCTAGAGATAGTAGTGGGTCATTCGCATATGTCCTTGGCACTTGCTGATACATGTTGTCGTTTTCCCAGCGTTCTCCTTCTGGTTACTTTCATTTTTAGGTTTACTGTTCCTTTCATGTTTGTTGTGTCCACAGAATTCTCCGCAGGGAGAGAGTGGAAGAGTAATGAAGTGTGACCGCTATTGCTTCATCCACAATGACTGCCGATTGCGTCCCTCTACTAATGTGTTTGTACATGGCCCAGTGAAGCTTGTCATGTAAGAGTAGACCTTTGGAGCGAGCGACTTTGACCTTGATGAAAAATAAATTAATCGGCAACCTGAAAATTTGAAAGTATCTTAACGGGATTTAAAACTTACATTTCGGATCACCTAATATGGTTCTACGGTGACAAAATGACCCTACCGTAGACATTAAAAGAAACTTTTCTCTAAATGTAGGATTGACCAAAAATTCAGTGTGTATGATGGTGTCCTGAGTCTTCCTCCATGGCAGACATTGGAGGAAAGAGGAATTGAGCATGGGGACTGGAAGAAGCTCAATCTCCTTGGATTGAAGAACACTCATTTGGATGTGCATTGGTTACCACGGTAGTCTAGCAATCGGCAGAATGAGCCCCAATCTTCTCATCTGACAGCGATTGAACTTGAGATATTATTTTTTCACTTATGACATTTCTCTTGGATGTGTTATTACTACATGATCCAACCTCTCAGATCTCCGCTAATCACGGGAACAAACGGCTCATTTCTTGGCACCTTGGCTGCTCCAACCTGCAGATTGTGAGATCACTACGGTCGGACCCTCACGATGAGTAAGATGGACTATTCTGCTGATCATGATCAGTCATACCATGATCCACTCCAGTGATCAGAAATGTCCTCTCCATCCTGTATTCCCAGTATAACCAGTCACGCCCAGAATTGATGAAAGTCTTATATTGTCATAACACAGTGAAAAGCGGTTAATTATGTCATGACGAGATTTTTTTCTAAGTGGTTTTCCATTAACGAATCTCTTCGTTCCTTCTTCCTGGAAACCATCTAGGTAATAAAACATTTCTTTGAAAATAAACGGCACTTAGGCAATTATTTACGAGCAGGTTGAGATTACATTGACCAAGTGGACGTTAACCATTTTGCTACCTGGTATTCAAAACCATAAAATAATAATAAAAAACATAGCGCATGATTCCTAAATATTTTTGCCTTCGTGTACTTTTGCATCATAGCATGACATTTTGCTAAAAAAAAAAATGGAAACACAGTGAGTGCATGTTAGTGCCTAAAAAAAAACACCCTAGAAGTATCCGAGATGCACAACACATCTTACAAATAAAAGAGTTTAAGACCGGCAGGGGCTTTGGGTTGTAAGACCCCATAAAAAAATTCTGTAGCCGGTCCGTAATTCTATGGCCCAATATTTAGTAAGCAGTTTTTACAGTTTATTAATTAAACTGGACCCTAAAAAATAGGCAGAAAAGTTGACATACGGCAAAAAGGCTTTAAAATGTGCGGCTTCTCGTCACGCGAAATACTTATAGACATGGCCTATAATGAGATGAAGTCTAGGCCACATTTACAATGGGGATAAGCTTTCGAAAGTGTTTGTGGGAAACCACAACCCCTTCCACCCCGACAGGACATCTCTTCAGACCAGAAAATATAGAGATTGATGGGACTCGTCATTAGCAACTTCAATTGACGCACACCACTTAACCAAGAGAGACACAAGGGGCTTGGTACAATGAACAATCCAAAAAGATGGAAGGTCGGGCTCAAAAGTTGTGTGAAAATATTAGATGCCTTATTCAAAATTCATTAAAATAATGGAAAATACCAAAGAAATCTGTATCACCAACACGTTTCAGGCACGTTATGTACAGTTACTCATGGTGCCTCAAGGAAGTATAGCATAGACACAGTTATGATAGATTCTGGCTTCGGTTGGGCCAGAAGTGGACTAATCACCAGGACTAGTCAAAATTAATTAGAACTTGAGAGAAATCATCAATCCGTTGTGTAACATTGGTTCCATGTTGATGTTTAAGCCACGGGGAACTCTGGTGTTTAGACATCCTCCTGCCTCCATATTCACAAGGAGAAGTTCACGATCATCAACTCTATTGTTGAAATGTATTTGTTCAATGATAAAGGCTTGGAAAAAAATCAACGTTCTCATTGTGACAGTTAATTGTTTTTTTTAGGTTCCCGTATTCACACCTGTCCCTGATGGAGCCATTCAGTACAATGAAACAGATGGTGCTCAGATGGACGCCTCTTGTCTTTTATGACGATCCATTGTTTTGTTCCGGAACAAGCACTGTCATAGCTTGAGTTGCCATGGCCCAGGCCTAACCCGTTAGTGTTAAACAGAACATTATAAAAATACCGTTATACTATACAATGCTATCTTAACTTTTTTGTTTTATTTAAAGCAATTATTTTATTACCCTAACTCTGGTCCTATATCTACCCCTATACCTAGCACTAACCCTAGCACTGATAAAAAAGGAAATACAAAATTAAAGTTTATTATAATGTCAGTCTTCTTAATTATTTTGAGACAATTCTCACAAATTTACAAGCAAGAGGAGTGATCAGGAGCTGTGGGAGAGCCCAATGCAATTTTATGTCTTCTCCATTGCCGCCTATGCAGAGCTCCCTTCTGGTCACTCGGCCACTGACTATGGAGGTTCCCTTCCCCCTCCACATGCAGGGACACCGATATACTCACCGGCCGCGTGGCGTGGTGTAAGATATGCTGCCTGTCTTCCTAGTGTAGCGCACAACACACCAGCAAAGCGCTCCCCTGCTCTTAAACGAGCAGCGCACACATAGTAACATGCTCCCAGCCAAGGCATTTAGTAACAGTGTACACCTGCAAGATGGCTCCCAGCAAATAGCTGGGCGGCATCTTGTATATGAAGCACCCTCCCTTACAGGGAGGTGACCAGCAACACAGTTAATCATTAGTGAGTGAGGTAGTCTCCTAGTGAGCCGTGACGTCCCCTTATCCTGGTGTGGCCAGTGTCCTGAACCCGTAGTCCCTGGTCCTTGTGCAGCCAGTCCTGAACTCGAAGTCCCTGTTCCTTGCGCATCTAGTCCTGAACCCATAGTCCCTGGTCCTTGTGTGACCAATCCTGAACACTAAGTCCCTGTTCCTTGTGCATCTAGTCCTGAACCCGTAGTCCCTGGTCCTTGTGCAGCCAGTCCTGAACACTAAGTCCCTGTTCCTTGTGCATCTAGTCCTGAACCCATAGTCCCTGGTCCTTGTGTGACCAATCCTGAACACTAAGTCCCTGTTCCTTGTGTAGCTAGTCTTGAACCCGTAGTCCCTAGTCCTTGTGTGACCAATCCTTAACACTAAGTCCCTGGTCCTTGTGTAGCTAGGCCTGAACTCGTAGTCACTGGTCCTTGTGTGACCAATCCTGAACACTAAGTCCTTGGTCCTTGTGCTGTTAGTCCTGAAACCGAAGTCCCTGGTCTTTGTGCGGACAGTCCTGAACTCGAAGTCCCTGGTTATTTTGTAGCTAGTCTTGAGCTCAAAGTCCCTGGTCCTTTTGCAGCCAGTCCTGAACTCGAAGTCCTTGGTCCTTGTGAGACCAGTCCTGAACTCGAAGTCCTTGGTTCTTATGCAGCTAGTCCTGAACTCGAAGTCCCTGGTCATTGTGTAGCTAGTCCTGAACTCAAAGTCCCTCGTCCTTTTGCAGCCAGTCCTGAACTCGAAGTCCTTGGTTCTTGTGCGACCAGTCCTGAACTCGAAGTCCCTGGTTCTTATGCAGCTAGTCCTGAACTCGAAGTCCCTGGTCCTTGTGTAGCTAGGCCTGAACTCATAGTCACTGGTCCGTTTGCGGCCAGTCCTGGACCCGAAGTGCCTGGTCTTTTTGCAGCCAGTCCTGATCCCAAAGTCCATAGTCCTTTTGTGGCCAGTCCTGAACCCGAAGTCCTTGGCCCTTGTGCAACCAATCTTGAGCTCAAAGTCCATGGTCCTTGTGTAGCTAGGCCTGGACTCAAAGTCACTGGTCCTTGTGTAGCTAGGCATGGACTCAAAGTCACTGGTCCTTTTGCGGCCAGTTCTGAACCCAAAGTCCCTGGACCTTTTGTGGCCAGTCCTGAACCCGAAGTCCTTGGTCCTTTTGCATCCAGTCCTGAAACTGAAGTCCCTGGTCCTTTTGTGACCAGTCCTGAACCCGAAGTCCCTGGGCCTAGTGCAGCCAGTGCCTGAACCCAAAGTCCAGGGTCCTTTTGCAACCAGCCCTGAACCCAAAGTTCCTGGGCCTAGTGCAGCCAGTGCCTGAACCTCGTCCCTCGGTCCGTGTGTGGTCAGTCCCTGAATCAGTATCCGAGACCCTGTGTGCCTGAGCGTGTGCTTATCTGAGTACCCCATATATCCAGAATGCTACAATTAGTCTCCGAATCAGTCCTGCCTGAGACTCCATGTCATTAACCGTTCTCCAAAGGATCCTGAACCTATTAGTCTGAACGGAGCCCTAGTCCTATCCGTGTCAGCGTACCTGACCCCTGAGGTTAGCAGTTGCAGTACTGGCGCCTGCCTAGGAGTGGTACCTGGAGACTACCTGCAGCCCAGGCTGTCTCCACCATCAGGGGCTCCAGTGAACACCAGGTAACCTCTTAGCTATGCCACTCCTAGGGGAGTCTGGCCCTGGGGCTCAGTGGGTCCACCAACCACGTGCAACACTGGCGTGCGTAAGAGTTTCAACTGTATAACCCTGCGCCGCTCCAACAATCAAGCGCAGTGACATTTTGCACCCACTTATAGCTTGGCTTACGATTACTGATGTAAAATACTGACCACAAACTGAACGTGTGATGAGAGAGAGAGGAGTCTCTCATACAGTAATATTGTGTGCAAGGAACTTCATAAACCTCGGGCTAAAGTGCTCAGCAGTAAAATATTAATATATTCATGTTTGCATATACATCCGCTTTTGCAATTATGGCTTTGTTTGTGCTAGGCAATCATAGAAGATTAACATCTGGACATTTCTTTCCATTTGCAAAAGAAAAAAGGTGGTGGTGAGGCGGCAGCTCGGGTGGTGGTGAGGCGGCAGCTCGGGTGGTGGTGAGGCGGCAGCACTGGTGGTGGTGAGGCGGCAGCTCGGGTGGTTGTGAGGCAGCAGCTCTGGTGGTGGTGACGTGGCAGCGGCTCGGGTGCTGGTGAGGCTGCAGCTCTGGTGGTGGTGAGGCGGCAGCTCTGGTGGTGGTGAGGCGGCAGCTCGGGTGGTTGTGAGGCTGCAGCTCTGATGGTGGTGATACGGCAGCTCAGGTGGTGAGGCTCTAGCTCTGGTGGTGGTGAGGCGGCAGCTCGGGTGGTGGTGAGGCGGCAGCTTGGATGGTGGTGAGGCGGCAGCTCGGGCAGCTCTTATCTGGTTTTTCAGCAACGATTATCTTTGCTGTCTGCAAAACCGGAAATTGTTATTATCGGAAGAAAGAAAGCCGATATCAATCCATTCCACATGACTTCGAATCTATAGACAAACCTGAATCTACTCCTAAAAGAAAAGACCTCCATTTACACAGAGCTGTTTCTGTCTTTTCGCCTCTCATTAGAGCAAAGTAGGAGACTGGTTGGATGGATGAGCGAACTTTGATGAGGTTAATGCTTCTCGTTAAGGACACCATCAATGGGGATATGTATAGGTCATGATATACTCTCTGGGAAAAAAACATGCAAACAGCCTCTTAACTGGAAAACCAGCCTCTTATTTTGCACTGTTGTTTTTATACTGTCTTTTGGAGAAGATTCTGTTCTTAAATCCTAGTTCAAGTTTCAAGGGCCAATATTGACTTCTAGGATTGCTCCTTTTAATTGGTAGCACTAAGGGTACCGTCACACAGTGGCATTTTGATCGCTACGACGGCACCATCCGTGACGCTCCATGTTGTGAATTCTGTGGCAGAGCTGCCTCCTGTGGTCACAAGTGGTACTTCGGCTGATTCTCTCTATGAGCTTCCGTTGGTGGAGGAGAGTGGTACTGCGGCTTCTGAGTTTCCTTCCGCAGGTGATGTGGTGAAGTCGTTAGGTGCTGCTCTATTTAACTCCACCTAGTGCTTTGATCCTGGCCTCCAGTCAATGTTCTAGTATAGGACTTGCTTCCTCCTGGATCGTTCCTGTGGTCTGCTGCTCTGCATAGCTAAGTTCCGCTTTTGTTATTTTTGTTTGCTGTTTTTTTCAGTCCAGCTTGCTTGTTTGATTTTTCTTGCTTGCTGGAAGCTCTGGGACGCAGAGGGTGTACCTCCGTGCCATTAGTCGGTACGGAGGGTCTTTTTGCCCCCTTTGCGTGGTTATTTGTAGGGTTTTGTGTTGACCGCAAAGTTACCTTTCCTATCCTCGCTCTGTTCAGAAAGTCGGGCCTCACTTTGCTAAATCTATTTCATCTCTACGTTTGTCTTTTCATCTTATCTCACAGTCATTATATGTGGGGGGCTGCCTTTTCCTTTGGGGTATTTCTCTGAGGCAAGGTAGGCTTATTTTCTATCTTCAGGCTAGCTAGTTTCTCAGGCTGTGCCGAGTTGCATAGGGAGCGTTAGGCGCAATCCACGGCTGCTTCTAGTGTGGTTGGAGAGGATTAGGGATTGCGGTCAGCAGAGTTCTCACGTCTCAGAGCTCGTTCTATGTTTTTGGGTTATTGTCAGGTCACTGTATGTGCTCTGACTTCTATGTCCATTGTGGTGCTGAATTGCCTGATCATAACAGTACTGGAGGCCCAAAGTACTAATGATTCTCAATAGAGGGAAAAAAGAAGTTCTGAGACCATTTTTTTTTCTCTGCACTGTGTTTTGCCTTTTTTTCCCCTAGACATTTGGGTGGTTCAGGACACAGGTGTAGCGATGGACATTAAAGGTCTGTCTTCATGTGTGGATCAGCTCACGGCAAGAGCACAAAATATTCAAGACTTTGTGGTTCAGAATTCTATGTTAGAACCAAGAATTCCTATTCCTGATTTGTTTTTTGGAGATAGAACTAAATTTCTGAGTTTCAAAAATAATTGTAAACTATTTCTGGCTTTGAAACCTCACTCCTCTGGTGACCCAGTTCAACAAGTTAGGATCGTTATTTCTTTTTTACGTGGCGACCCTCAGGACTGGGCATTTTCTCTTGCGCCAGGAGATCCTGCATTAAGTAATATTGATGCGTTTTTCCTGGCGCTCGGATTGCTGTACGATGAACCTAATTCAGTGGATCAGGCAGAGAAAAATTTGCTGGCTCTGTGTCAGGGTCAGGATGAGATAGAGGTATATTGTCAGAAATTTAGAAAGTGGTCCGTACTCACTCAATGGAATGAAGGTGCGCTCGCAGCTATTTTCAGAAAGGGTCTCTCTGAAGCCCTTAAGGATGTCATGGTGGGATTTCCTATGCCTGCTGGTCTGAATGAGTCTATGTCTTTGGCCATTCAGATCGGTCGACGCTTGCGTGAGCGTAAATCTGTGCACCATTTGGCGGTATTATCTGAGCATAAACCTGAGCCTATGCAGTGCGATAGGACTTTGACCAGAGTTGAACGGCAAGAACACAGACGTCAGAATGGGCTGTGTTTCTACTGTGGTGATTCCACTCATGCTATCTCTGATTGTCCTAAGCGCACTAAGCGGTTCGCTAACTCTGCCACCATTGGTACGGTACAGTCAAAATTTCTTTTGTCCGTAACCTTGATCTGCTCTTTGTCATCTTATTCTGTCATGGCATTTGTGGATTCAGGCGCTGCCGTGAATTTGATGGACTTGGAGTATGCTAGGCGTTGTGGGTTTTTCTTGGAGCCCTTGCAGTGTCCTATTCCATTGAGAGGAATTGATGCTACGCCTTTGGCCAAGAATAAGCCTCAGTACTGGACCCAGCTGACCATGTGCATGGCTCCTGCACATCAGGAGGTTATTCGCTTTCTGGTGTTGCATAATCTGCATGATGTGGTCGTGCTGGGGTTGCCATGGCTACAAGTCCATAATCCAGTATTAGATTGGAAATCCATGTCTGTGTCTAGCTGGGGTTGTCAGGGGGTACATGGTGATGTCCCATTTCTGTCTATTTCGTCATCCACCCCTTCTGAGGTCCCAGAGTTCTTGTCTGATTACCGGGATGTATTTGATGAGCCCAAGTCCGATACCCTACCTCCGCATAGGGATTGTGATTGTGCTATCGATTTGATTCCTGGTAGTAAATTCCCAAAAGGTCGACTGTTTAATTTATCTGTGCCTGAGCACGCCGCTATGCGTAGTTACGTGAAGGAGTCCTTGGAGAAGGGGCATATTCGCCCGTCATCGTCGCCATTAGGAGCGGGGTTCTTTTTTGTGGCCAAGAAGGATGGTTCGCTGAGACCTTGTATAGATTACCGCCTTCTAAATAAGATCACGGTTAAATTTCATTACCCCTTGCCGCTGTTATCTGATTTGTTTGCTCGGATTAAGGGGGCTAGTTGGTTCACCAAGATAGATCTTCGTGGTGCGTATAATCTAGTGCGTATTAAGCGAGGCGATGAATGGAAAACTGCATTTAATACGCCCGAGGGCCATTTTGAGTACCTAGTAATGCCATTCGGACTTGCCAATGCTCCATCAGTGTTTCAGTCCTTTATGCATGACATCTTCCGAGAGTACCTGGATAAATTCCTGATTGTATACTTGGATGACATTTTGGTCTTCTCGGATGATTGGGAGTCGCATGTGAAGCAGGTCAGAACGGTGTTTCAGGTTCTGCGCGCTAACTCTTTGTTTGTGAAGGGATCAAAGTGTCTCTTTGGTGTACAGAAGGTTTCATTTTTGGGGTTCATTTTTTCCCCTTCTACTATTGAGATGGACCCTGTTAAGGTCCAAACCATCCATGATTGGACTCAGCCGACATCTCTGAAAAGTCTGCAAAAGTTCCTGGGCTTTGCTAATTTTTATCGTCGCTTCATCTGCAATTTTTCTAGTATTGCTAAACCATTGACCGATTTGACCAAGAAGGGTGCTGATGTGGTCAATTGGTCTTCTGCTGCTGTGGAAGCTTTTCAAGAGTTGAAACGTCGTTTTGCTTCTGCCCCTGTGTTGTGTCAACCAGATGTCTCGCTTCCATTCTAGGTCGAGGTTGATGCTTCTGAGATTGGAGCAGGGGCTGTTTTGTCGCAGAGAAGTTCTGGTTGCTCGGTGATGAAACCATGCGCCTTCTTTTCCAGGAAGTTTTCGCCTGCTGAGCGAAATTATGATGTTGGTAATCGAGAGTTGCTGGCCATGAAGTGGGCATTCGAGGAGTGGCCTCATTGGCTTGAAGGAGCTAAGCATCGCGTGGTGGTCTTGACTGATCATAAGAACTTGACTTATCTCGAGTCTGCCAAGCGGTTGAATCCTAGACAGGCTCGTTGGTCGCTGTTTTTTGCCCGTTTTGACTTTGTGGTTTCGTACCTTCCGGGCTCTAAAAATGTGAAGGCGGATGCCCTGTCTAGGAGTTTTGTGCCCGACTCTCCGGGTTTATCTAAGGGAGTAATTGTGTCTGCCATTTCCCCTGATTTGCGGCGGGTGCTGCAAAAATTTCAGGCTAATAAACCTGATCGTTGCCCAGCGGAGAAACTGTTTGTCCCTGATAAGTGGACGAATAAAGTTATCTCTGAGGTTCATTGTTCGGTGTTGGCTGGTCATCCTGGAATCTTTGGTACCAGAGAGTTAGTGGCTAGATCCTTTTGGTGGCCATCTCTGTCGCGGGATGTGCGTTCTTTTGTGCAGTCCTGTGGGATTTGTGCTCGGGCTAAGCCCTGCTGTTCTCGTGCCAGTGGGTTGCTTTTGCCCTTGCCGGTCCCGAAGAAGCCTTGGACACATATCTCTATGGATTTTATTTCAGATCTTCCCGTCTCTCAAAAAATGTCAGTCATTTGGGTGGTTTGTGATCGCTTCTCTAAGATGGTCCATTTGGTACCCTTGTCTAAATTACCTTCCTCCTCTGATTTGGTGCCATTGTTCTTCCAGCATGTGGTTCGTTTACATGGCATTCCAGAGAATATCGTTTCTGACAGAGGTTCCCAGTTTGTTTCGAGGTTTTGGCGAGCCTTTTGTGCAAGGATGGGCATTGACTTGTCTTTTTCCTCGGCTTTCCATCCTCAGACTAATGGCCAGACCGAACGAACCAATCAGACCTTAGAAACATATCTGAGATGCTTTGTTTCTGCTGATCAGGATGACTGGGTGTCCTTTTTGCCTTTGGCTGAGTTCGCTCTTAATAATCGGGCCAGCTCGGCTACCTTGGTTTCGCCGTTTTTCTGCAACTCTGGGTTCCATCCTCGTTTCTCTTCTGGACAGGTTGAGTCTTCGGACTGTCCTGGTGTGGATACTGTGGTGGACAGGTTGCAGCAGATTTGGACTCATGTAGTGGACAATTTGACCTTGTCCCAGGAGAAGGCTCAACGTTTCGCTAATCGCAGATGCTGTGTGGGTCCCCGACTTCGTGTTGGGGATTTGGTTTGGTTATCTTCTCGTCATATTCCTATGAAGGTTTCCTCTCCTAAGTTTAAACCTTGTTTCGTTGGTTCGTATAGGATTTCTGAGGTTCTTAATCCTGTGTCTTTTCGTTTGACCCTTCCTGATTCTTTTTCCATCCATAACGTATTCCATAGGTCATTGTTGCGGAGATACGTGGCACCTATGGTTCCATCTGTTGATCCTCCTGCCCCGGTTTTGGTGGAGGGGGAGTTGGAGTATATTGTGGAGAAGATTTTGGATTCTCGTGTTTCAAGACGGAAACTCCAGTATCTGGTTAAGTGGAAGGGTTATGCCTCTGATGTCCATGCTCCCGATCTTGTTCGTGCCTTTCATATGGCTCATCCTGGTCGTCCTGCGGGCTCTGGTGAGGGTTCGGTGACCCCTACTCAAGGGGGGTACTGTTGTGAATTCTGTGGCAGAGCTCCCTCCTGTGGTCACAAGTGGTACTTCGGCTGATTCTCTCTATGAGCTTCCGTTGGTGGAGGAGAGTGGTACTGCGGCTTCTGAGTTTCCTTCCGCAGGTGATGTGGTGAAGTCGTTAGGTGCTGCTCTATTTAACTCCACCTAGTGCTTTGATCCTGGCCTCCAGTCAATGTTCTAGTATAGGACTTGCTTCCTCCTGGATCGTTCCTGTGGCCTGCTGCTCTGCATAGCTAAGTTCCGCTTTTGTTATTTTTGTTTGCTGTTTTTTTCTGTCCAGCTTGCCGTTAGTCGGTACGGAGGGTCTTTTTGCCCCCTTTGCGTGTTTATTTGTAGGGTTTTGTGTTGACCGCAAAGTTACCTTTCCTATCCTCGCTCTGTTCAGAAAGTCGGGCCTCACTTTGCTAAATCTATTTCATCTCTACGTTTGTCTTTTCATCTTATCTCACAGTCATTATATGTGGGAGGCTGCCTTTTCCTTTGGGGTATTTCTCTGAGGCAAGGTAGGCTTATTTTCTATCTTCAGGCTAGCTAGTTTCTCAGGCTGTGCCGAGTTGCATAGGGAGCGTTAGGCGCAATCCACGGCTGCTTCTACTGTGGTTGGAGAGGATTAGGGATTGCGGTCAGCAGAGTTCCCACGTCTCAGAGCTCGTTCTATGTTTTTGGGTTATTGTCAGGTCACTGTATGTGCTCTGACTTCTATGTCCATTGTGGTGCTGAATTGCCTGATCATAACAGCTCCAGCATCGTAACAATATCTCTCCAGCGTCGTAGACTGCTGTCACACATTTGCAATGTACGACGCTGGAGCGATAATTTCATGACGTATGTGCGATGTAGAAGCCGTTGGTTACTATGCGCACATCGTATACAATATCGTGCACACCTTTGTTACACCATGCGATCATGCCGCCACAGCGGGACACTAGACGACGAAAGAAAGTTTCAAACGATCTGCTACGACGTACGATTCTCAGCGGGGTCTCTGATCGCAGGAGCGTGTCAGACACAGCGAGATCGCTGGAACGTCATGGATATATCGCTGGAACGTCACGGATCGTGCCGTCGTAGCGATCAAAATGCCACTGTGTGACGGTACCCTAAGGATACTTTTCTCTTCCTTTGTTAAAAAGCTTTTGGCATACAAGCCCTTACCAAAAGGACTTGACCCTGTGAGAAGAACCTGTGAAGGAGGCTCCTGGGGAGCACTGCATGGAGAAACTTAATCTCTTAGATCCTTGGATAGTGCTTGGTACAGGACCAATCCTCAGGTGTTGACTTATAATCAAAGCTGGGTTTTAAGGTGACAGAATGTAGCTCCATTCCACCTTTTCGTCAATGGTAGAGGGGGGCTGGTTTGGACATTAAAAAGCGTTGTCAACCATCCCCCTAAACACAGCATTGGTCAGGTGTCTCTCCTTAGTCGAAAAAAGGCCAGAAGTGGACACTTTTGATTTTAAACTAGTACATTCCTAGTATAACTTGATTTTTTGCACAGTGGAGGCCTTTTTTTTTCTTTAACAGTACAACCCCTTTAATTTATATAATGAACATGTATGCAGATAGTAACTAAGCTCCCCCTAGTGGTGGCTGCAGGAAGCCAAAATTATGTGACTTTATGGAGTCCTGCACAGGAAGAGTCAGAGCTCCTGGAGGGAACAGGAATTGGATATCTGACCCCATATGTATTTTGGTAAGCCATCATTCGAGCATAAAAATTTGAGTAAAGAAAGAAGAAAATATCTAGCAGGAAAGGAAATTCTCAATCTGTAAAGCCGTGACACCATTTCTGAGAATAGCCCAGGAAAAGTATATAGGTTAGAGAAAAAGAGAGAGCGCTTAGTGCGTCATGGTTCACCGCAAGGTTTTCACACTACAGAAGATTTACGCACCTTCTGGATATTGAGCGGTGGGACTGGAGGAAATTGAGGTTTATGATGTTTCTTCTCCCAACCTCTTTAGTAGATGCATAACTTCTAGGTCTGGAATACATGACTAAAAGTAAAATCAGGTGTGACTTCAGTCAACCGCAAAATTCCTTATTTCATGCCATTCATTAGAGGTGTTGATATTTGAGGATTTGGGGTTTGGTTCTTGAGATCCTTACAGCTAAGAGTTGATTTATCGGTGCGTATTCCGAGCTTAGACTTCTCCAGGAATGTCCAGGAGGCTCCCGGAATAAGAGGAGACGTCTCGGTCTAATGGAAGGATCAACAAATCCCTGGAATCCCTCTGAACCTGCCTGAAAATGCACATAAAGTAGCGCTTTTTTCATTCAGAGAAGTAGAAAATATGAAGTGTCGCGGTGGAGAACAAGGTGTGGAAAGGTAGGGAATGGGCGTGGAGGGTGTATGTAGTGCTGAGTGACGTGCTGGGGTGAGGTTTTATCCGACCATGCTCGGGTGCTAACCAAGTATCTTGGGCGTGCTTCAAAAATGTGTTCGAGTCCCCGCGGCTGCATGTCTCGCGGAGTCGCGGCTGTTCGACAACCAAAACACATGCAGGGATTGCCTAACAAACAGGTTGCGCGACATTCAGCCGTGGGGACGCGAAAATATTTTTCAAGTACGTTATCACCCGAGTATGATAACACCTTATCCCAACTCGCTCGCTCATCACTAGTTGTATGGCTTCACACACATCCTTGTCAAAAGTTGACCTAAAAGGGGTCTGATTCTGTGTCATTATTTTCCCCCAAACTCACCATAAAGAGCCCCTGTACATCAAAGTATTGACCCATAAGGCATGTCACTTCTTTCCGCTGATGTTTTTCACCCATCGAAAGCAATGGGTCATGAGGAAAATACTGGCAAAATGAAACAAAGCAAGTACAGCAGTATATGAAACCCATTTATTTTTGTGTTTCTTCCAGGTTTACCATCTTGTCTTGGTCACCTGAGATGTAATTTGGGATTGGTACAGTTTTATTCAATTAGTGATGCGCAAAAAGTAAACATTGGATAACAAAGGTGTGAGATTGAACAATGCATGAGCAACTCAATGGCTGACCAAAGTGTGAAAGTTAAACAGCGCCCCACAAACTCAATGCACTGCCAGTGTCTTAGGTAAATTATTCCAGACAATTTCCCCTCCCTCCGCTGTTACATTTGAATTGTGTATTTTTACATGAACGTATGTCTTGTATTGGTGAACTGTGTTCATGCTTCTGTGGTGGAAGCAAAGCTGAACTTTAGGGTCCGGAAAACCAAAAACACACCAAAACATGTGTTTTTGACACTGCTTCTTTTCTACCAAGAGTTCAGGTTTTGCTGCAGAAAAAAATGCATCGCTCCCTGGGATTAGATCAGATGAGTTTGTTCAGCGATCCTCGAGGAAGGAGGTGGAACCACGATGTCGGCGCGAGAAGAGGACTCTTCACCGCGGAGCGCGGCAGGACTGAAGATCCAGAGGTGAAGTGGTTCAGTCTTCACAGTGTCGCGGTGGGCGAGTATGATCTCTGTCTGTCTGTGTTGAGACTACGGAGATAGCTCTAAGGATATATCTACTTTTGATGGTAACAAGCTGCAGTGGTGAGCGTTCCTTCTCAAAACTCAAATAAGTTGAAAACCGATGAATGACATCCATGAAGCAGGAACCACTTGTAAATTTGGCGCAGGAGCAACGAGCCAGATCTACTGCGTGAATTGGCCTTTAGTGACATCATTAGTGATTTTGCAGCATGAAAATCAAGGAAAGTGCCTGGATTGTAAAAAATGAATGATTTCACCTGAATTACTCTGCGCAAATGATTTTTGTAAATAAACTTGCGTTCGGTTCATTTTGTGTTTTTGCATTACATATTGCAACACTTTGAAAAATGGGCCTCCCTCCAAAATGGGCCCCAGGCCACCCACCTATTAAATCCGGCCCTGACCCTATGAAACTGTTAGATCACCTAACCGCGGAGGTTGGTTCCCTAAATAATCGACATATCCCCCCAGTTATGGGGAATCTGTGGAGTACGCACTGTTATGGGGAATCTGTGGAGTACGCACTGTTATGGGGAATCTGTGGATGATGCACTGTTATGGGGATCTGTGGATGACGCACTGTTATGGGGGATCTGTGGATGACGCACTGTTATGGGGGATCTGTGGATGACGCACTGTTATGGGGGATCTGTGGATGACGCACTGTTATGGGGGATCTGTGGATGACGCACTGTTATGGGGGATCTGTGGATGACAATCTGTTATGGGGATCTGTGGATGACGCACTGTTATGGGGATCTGTGGAGTACGCACTGTTATGGGGGATCTGTGGATGACGCACTGTTATGGGGGATCTGTGGATGATGCACTGTTATGGGGGATCTGTGGATGACAATCTGTTATGGGGATCCGTGGATGATGCACTGTTATGGGGAATCTATGGATGACACATTGTTATGGGGGATCTGTAGATGATGCACTGTTATGGGGATCTGTGGATGACGCACTGTTATGGGGATATGTGGATGACGCACTGTTATGGGGGATCTGTGGATGACGCGCTGTTATAGGGGATCTGTGGATGACGCACTGTTATGGGGGATCTGTGGATGTCGCACTGTTATGGGGATGTGTGGATGATGCACTGTTATGGGGGATCTTTGGATGATGCACTGTTATGGGGGATCTGTGGGTGACGCACTGTTATGGGGGATCTGTGAATGATGCACTATTATGGGGAATCTGTGGATGACACATTGTTATGGGGGATCTGTGGATGACGCACTGTTATGGGGAATCTATGGATGACACATTGTTATGGGGGATCTGTGGATGACGCACTGTTATGGGGAATCTATGGATGACACATTGTTATGGGGGATCTGTAGATGATGCACTGTTATGGGGGATCTGTGGATGATGCACTGTTATGGGGGATCTGTGGATGATGCACTGTTATGGGGGATCTGTGGATGATGCACTGTTATGGGGGATCTGTGGATGACGCACTGTTATGGAGATATGTGGATGACGCACTGTTATGGGGGATCTGTGGATGACGCGCTGTTATAGGGGATCTGTGGATGACACTGTTATGGGGATCTGTGGATGACGCACTGTTATGGGGATGTGTGGATGATGCACTGTTATGGGAGATCTGTGGATGACGCACTGTTATGGGGGATCTGTGGGTGATGCACTGTTATGGGAGATCTGTGGATGACGAACTGTTATGGGGGATCTGTGGATGATGCACTGTTATGGTGATATGTGGATGATGCACTGTTATGGGGAATCTGTGGATGACACATTGTTATGGGGGATCTGTGGATGACGCACTGTTATGGGGAATCTATGGATGACACATTGTTATGTGGGATCTGTAGATGATGCACTGTTATGGGGGATCTGTGGATGATGCACTGTTATGGGGAATCTGTGGATGATGCACTGTTATGGGGATCTGTGGATGACGCACTGTTATGGTGATATGTGGATGATGCACTGTTATGGGGAATCTGTGGATGACACATTGTTATGGGGGATCTGTGGATGACGCACTGTTATGGGGAATCTATGGATGACACATTGTTATGTGGGATCTGTAGATGATGCACTGTTATGGGGGATCTGTGGATGATGCACTGTTATGGGGGATCTGTGGATGACAATCTGTTATGGGGATCTGTGGATGACGCACTGTTATGGGGATCTGTGGATGACGCACTGTTATGGGGGATCTGTGGATGACGCACTGTTATGGGGAATCTATGGATGACACATTGTTATGTGGGATCTGTAGATGATGCACTGTTATGGGGGATCTGTGGATGATGCACTATTATGGGGGATCTGTGGATGACAATCTGTTATGGGGATCTGTGGATGACAATCTGTTATGGGGATCCGTGGATGATGCACTGTTATGGGGAATCTATGGATGACACATTGTTATGGGGGATCTGTAGATGATGCACTGTTATGGGGATCTGTGGATGACGCACTGTTATGGGGATATGTGGATGACGCACTGTTATGGGGGATCTGTGGATGACGCGCTGTTATAGGGGATCTGTGGATGACGCACTGTTATAGGGGATCTGTGGATGTCGCACTGTTATGGGGATGTGTGGATGATGCACTGTTATGGGGGATCTGTGGGTGACGCACTGTTATGGGGGATCTGTGGGTGACGCACTGTTATGGGGGATCTGTGAATGATGCACTATTATGGGGAATCTGTGGATGACACATTGTTATGGGGGATCTGTGGATGACGCACTGTTATGGGGAATCTATGGATGACACATTGTTATGGGGGATCTGTGGATGACGCACTGTTATGGGGAATCTATGGATGACACATTGTTATGGGGGATCTGTAGATGATGCACTGTTATGGGGGATCTGTGGATGATGCACTGTTATGGGGGATCTGTGGATGATGCACTGTTATGGGGGATCTGTGGATGACGCACTGTTATGGGGGATCTGTGGATGATGCACTGTTATGGGGGATCTGTGGATGACGCACTGTTATGGAGATATGTGGATGACGCGCTGTTATGGGGGATCTGTGGATGACGCGCTGTTATAGGGGATCTGTGGATGACACTGTTATGGGGATCTGTGGATGACGCACTGTTATGGGGATGTGTGGATGATGCACTGTTATGGGAGATCTGTGGGTGACGCACTGTTATGGGGATGTGTGGATGACGAACTGTTATGGGGGATCTGTGGATGATGCACTGTTATGGTGATATGTGGATGATGCACTGTTATGGGGATCTGTGGATGATGCACTGTTATGGGGAATCTGTGGATGACACATTGTTATGGGGGATCTGTGGATGACGCACTGTTATGGGGAATCTATGGATGACGCACTGTTATGTGGGATCTGTAGATGATGCACTGTTATGGGGGATCTGTGGATGATGCACTGTTATGGGGAATCTGTGGATGACACATTGTTATGGGGGATCTGTGGATGACGCACTGTTATGGGGAATCTATGGATGACGCACTGTTATGTGGGATCTGTAGATGATGCACTGTTATGGGGGATCTGTGGATGATGCACTGTTATGGGGAATCTGTGGATGATGCACTGTTATGGGGATCTGTGGATGACGCACTGTTATGGGGGATCTGTGGATGACGCACTGTTATGGGGGATCTGTGGATGACGCACTGTTATGGGGGATCTGTGGATGACGCACTGTTATGGGGGATCTGTGGATGACAATCTGTTATGGGGATCTGTGGATGACGCACTGTTATGGGGGATCTGTGGATGACGCACTGTTCTGGGGGATCTGTGGATGATGCACTGTTATGGGGGATCTGTGGATGACAATCTGTTATGGGGATCCGTGGATGATGCACTGTTATGGGGAATCTATGGATGACACATTGTTATGGGGGATCTGTAGATGATGCACTGTTATGGGGATCTGTGGATGACGCACTGTTATGGGGATATGTGGATGACGCACTGTTATGGGGGATCTGTGGATGACGCACTGTTATGGGGATATGTGGATGATGCACTGTTATAGGGGATCTGTGGATGACGCACTGTTATGGGGATGTGTGGATGATGCACTGTTATGGGAGATCTGTGGATGATGCACTGTTATGGGGGATCTGTGGGTGACGCACTGTTATGGGGGATCTGTGAATGATGCACTATTATGGGGAATCTGTGGATGACACATTGTTATGGGGGATCTGTGGATAACGCACTGTTATGGGGAATCTATGGATGACACATTGTTATGGGGGATCTGTGGATGATGCACTGTTATGGGGAATCTATGGATGACACATTGTTATGGGGGATCTGTAGATGATGCACTGTTATGGGGGATCTGTGGATGTTGCACTGTTATGGGGGATCTGTGGATGATGCACTGTTATGGGGGATCTGTGGATGACGCACTGTTATGGAGATATGTGGATGACGCACTGTTATGGGGGATCTGTGGATGACGCGCTGTTATAGGGGATCTGTGGATGACACTGTTATGGGGATCTGTGGATGACGCACTGTTATGGGGATCCGTGGATGATGCACTGTTATGGGGAATCTATGGATGACACATTGTTATGGGGGATCTGTAGATGATGCACTGTTATGGGGATCTGTGGATGACGCACTGTTATGGGGGATCTGTGGATGACGCACTGTTATGGGGATATGTGGATGACGCACTGTTATGGGGATATGTGGATGATGCACTGTTATGGGGGATCTGTGGATGACACATTGTTATAGGGGATCTGTGGATGACGCACTGTTATAGGGGATCTGTGGATGTCACACTGTTATGGGGATATGTGGATGATGCACTGTTATGGGGGATCTGTGGATGATGCACTGTTATGGGAGATCTGTGGATGACGCACTGTTTTGGGGGATCTTTGGATGATGCACTGTTATGGGGGATCTGTGGGTGACGCACTGTTATGGGGGATCTGTGAATGATGCACTATTATGGGGAATCTGTGGATGACACATTGTTATGGGGGATCTGTGGATGACGCACTGTTATGGGGAATCTATGGATGACACATTGTTATGGGGGATCTGTGGATGACGCACTGTTATGGGGAATCTATGGATGACACATTGTTATGGGGGATCTGTAGATGATGCACTGTTATGGGGGATCTGTGGATGATGCACTGTTATGGGGGATCTGTGGATGATGCGCTGTTATGGGGATCTGTGGATGACGCGCTGTTATAGGGGATCTGTGGATGACACTGTTATGGGGATCTGTGGATGACGCACTGTTATGGGGATGTGTGGATGATGCACTGTTATGGGAGATCTGTGGATGACGCACTGTTATGGGAGATCTGTGGATGACGAACTGTTATGGGGGATCTGTGGATGATGCACTGTTATGGGAGATCTGTGGATGACACATTGTTATGGGGGATCTGTGGATGACGCACTGTTATGGGGAATCTATGGATGACGCACTGTTATGGGGATCTGTGGATGACACTGTTATGGGGATCTGTGGATGACGCACTGTTATGGGGATGTGTGGATGATGCACTGTTATGGGAGATCTGTGGATGACGCACTGTTATGGGGATCTGTGGATGACGAACTGTTATGGGAGATCTGTGGATGACGCACTGTTATGGGAGATCTGTGGATGACGAACTGTTATGGGGGATCTGTGGATGATGCACTGTTATGGGAGATCTGTGGATGACACATTGTTATGGGGGATCTGTGGATGACGCACTGTTATGGGGAATCTATGGATGACACATTGTTATGTGGGATCTGTAGATGATGCACTGTTATGGGGGATCTGTGGATGATGCACTGTTATGGGGGATCTGTGGATGATGCACTGTTATGGGGGATCTGTGGATGACGCACTGTTATGGGGATATGTGGATGACGCACTGTTATGGGGGATCTGTGGATGACGCACTGTTATGGGGGATCTGTGGATGACACATTGTTATGGGGGATCTGTGGATGACGCACTGTTATGGGGAATCTATAGATGACACATTGTTATGGGGGATCTGTAGATGATGCACTGTTATGGGGATCTGTGGATGATGCACTGTTATGGGGGATCTGTGGATGACGCACTGTTATGGGGATCTGTGGATGATGTCCTGTTATGGGGGATCTGTGGATGACGCACTGTTATGGGGATCTGTGGATGACAATCTGTTATGGGGATCTGTGGATGACGCACTGTTATGGGGGATCTGTGGGTGACAATCTGTTATGGTGAATCCGTGGATGACGCACTGTTATGGGGGATCGGTGGAGGCGTGCTGTTATGGGGGATCTGTGGATGACGCACTGTTATGGGGGATCTGTGGGTGACGCACTGTTATGGGGGAACTGTGGAGGACGTGCTGTTATGGGGGATCTGTGGGTGACGCACTGTTATGTGGGATCTGTGGATGATGCACTGTTATGGGGAATCTGTGGATGATGCACTGTTATGGGGATCTGTGGATGACGCACTTTTATGGGGGATCTGTGGATGACGCACTGTTATGAGGGATCTGTGGATGATGCACTGTTATGGGGATCTGTGGATGATGCATTGTTATGGGGATCTGTGGAGGACGCGCTGTTATGAGGATCTGTGGATGAAGCACTGTTATGGGGGATCTGTGGATGACGCACTGTTATGGGGGATTTGTGGATGACGAACTGTTATGGGGATCTGTGGATGACACACTGTTATGGGGGATCTGTGGATGACGCGCTGTTATGGGGGATCTGTGGATGACGCGCTGTTATGGGGAATCTGTGGATGATGCACTGTTATGGGGATCGGTGGATGACACACTGTTATGGGGATCGGTGGATGACACACTGTTATGGTGATCGGTGGAGGACAAGCTGTTATGGGGGATCTGTGGGTGACATACTCTCTATATTGACTATTTATTTTTGGAAAAATACATGACTGTAACACAATAAATCATGGAGGGCCCCATATGAGCACACTGAGGTTTGTACACACAGACATCTAGCATCTACGTACATTTGCTGAAGTTCATGCTTCGGTCACAGCAGTTATAATCATTAAATCTGAGTTAATTCCAGAACTAATTCCTCAGCGCTGAGTTTCGGCCTCACCTGGAGCTGATGGTGAGTGCGGCCTTTGTGTCCTTCTGAGCCTCAGAAACAAGTGCAGACATGTGGAGTATAATCCTCGGGAACACTGAACGGTGAATTGTTCTTCTGCCCCCGTCCAGCTGAGATAAAACACTCACCTCGTGTGATGGTGGCTCTGCCACATTTATGCCTCAGGCACCCATAATAGTCTATGGAGATGTTCACATGTCCACGTTTCTCAGGGGATCTTGAGTCAGCAAAAAAAAATCAGAGACTTGTCCGTTTTTTATCAGCGTCACAGATGAAAATCACAAATAGAGGCCTATGCGTCCATTAAAATCACGGACAGCGGTGTCAGTGTGCAATCTGTATACTGTCTGCTGTCCGCAATTAATGCTGCCATGTATAGGAGAAATTTTGTAATTTATTTATTTTTCCATATGTGAAAATGACTGATGAAGCTGATGTTAAAAACTATCACACGGACCAAACCATGGTGAGACGCGGAACGCTGTTTACACACGTGAAAAATCACTCACGTCTGAATGAGGCCTTAGACAGATTCATCCAAAATTTTAAATATTTTTAATTCAGATTTAGTTAGTTAACACTATTTCTGGCCATTACATAATTTGTTTTCTGCATTTTGCACCAATTTTCCCCAGCTACGGGCTCCATCTCTAATTTTCAGCTGTTTCTGAGCTGGTGGTTGGAGACTACCTGCTATGATGATACACAGAACATACAGACATAAAGGATTCCTGCTCTACTTTCTCTATGCAGCACATGTTCATAAGCAGAAGCATGGGACACATTGTAAAGCACTACTGAGCAGTGTAGGTGTGAATCCAGTTTTGAGGTGAGATAAAATATCAAATATTATAGAGTCGTACAGCTGTGAATCCAGCTCTGATGTGCAATAAAACACTTATTAGAGAGCAGCATCAGCAGGTAGTACATTATACAGCAGTGCTGTTATGTGTGCTAATGAAAGGTGTTATGAAGGCAATCCAGAGACACAGTGTGCCTAGCGATCAGAGAGCACACAGTGATCTGACAAATACCCAAAAACAAAAGAACGAGCTCTGAGACGTGGAAACTCTGTAGACTGCACACCTGATCCTATCCTAAACACAACTAAAAGCGGCTGTGGATTGCACCTAACAACTACCTAGGCAACTCGGCACAGCCTAAGAAACTAGCTAGCCTGAAGATAGAAAAATAGGCCTGACTTGCCCCAGAGAAATACCCCAAAGGAAAAGGCAGCCCCCCACAGATAATGACTGTGAGTAAGATGAAAAGACAAAACGTAGGGATGAAATAGATTCAGCAAAGTGGGACCCGATATTCTTAGACAGAGCGAGGATAGTAAAGCGAACTTTGCAGTCTACAAAAAACCCTAAAGCAAAAACCACGCAAAGGGGGCAAAAAAGACCCACCGTGCCGAACTAACGGCACGGCGGTACACCCTTTGCGTCTCAGAGCTACCAGCAAAACAAAAGACAAGCTGGACAAAAAAAAGCAACAAAATAGCAAAAAAGCACTTAGCTATACAGAGCAGCAGGTCACAGGAACAATCAGGAGAAGCTCAGATCCAACACTGGAACATTGACAAGGAGCAAGGATAGCAGCATCAGGTGGAGTTAAGTAACGAAGCAGCTAACGAGCTCACCAGAACACCTGAGGGAGGAAGCTCAGAAGCTGCAGTACCACTTGTGACCACAGGAGTGAATTCAGCCACAAAATTCACAACACAGTGCTGCGTAATGTCATTGTTAATAAGGCCCCCATGGCCATCACTGGTTATCATGCAAGTGCCAGATGTGCCATGTCAATTGTGACTTTTTTTAACAGTATTGGTGTCATCACAACGCCGGTACTGTTAATAGCTGTGGCGCAGAACAGAGACACTAAAGCTGTGAGGCGACCATCATCCTGTTTAGTGAGCAGCACTGACATTATGCTGTATGTGGGGCAGTGGTGGCCATCATACTGTGTGGAGTACTGGAGGAGCCATCATACTGTGTGGGGCACTGTGAGGAGCCATCATACTGTGTGGAGTACTGGAGGAGCCATCATACTGTGTGGAGTACTGGAGGAGCCATCATACTGTGTGGAGTACTGGAGGAGCCATCATACTGTGTGGAGTACTGGAGGAGCCATCATACTGTGTGGAGTACTGGAGGAGCCATCATACTGTGTGGAGTACTGGAGGAGCCATCATACTGTGTGGAGTACTGGAGGAGCCATCATACTGTGCGGAGTACTGGAAGAGCCATCAACTGTGTGGAGTACTGGAGGAGCCATCATACTGTGTGGGGCACTGTGAGGAGCCATCATACTGTGTGGAGTACTGGAGGAGCCATCATACTGTGTGGAGTACTGGAGGAGCCATCATACTGTGTGGAGTACTGGAGGAGCCATCATACTGTGTGGAGTACTGGAGGAGCCATCATACTGTGTGGAGTACTGGAGGAGCCATCATACTGTGTGGAGTACTGGAGGAGCCATCATACTGTGTGGAGTACTGGAGGAGCCATCATACTGTGCGGAGTACTGGAAGAGCCATCATACTGTGTGGAGTACTGGAGGAGCCATCATACTGTGTGGGGCACTGTGAGGAGCCATCATACTGTGAGGAGTACTGGAGGAGCCATCATACTGTGTGGAGTACTGGAGGAGCCATCATACTGTGTGGAGTACTGGAGGAGCCATCATACTGTGTGGGGCACTGGAGGAGCCATCATACTGTGTGGAGTACTGGAGGAGCCATCATACTGTGTGGGGCACTGTGAGGAGCCATCATACTGTGTGGAGTACTGGAGGAGCCATCATACTGTGTGGAGTACTGGAGGAGCCATCATACTGTGTGGAGTACTGGAGGAGCCATCATACTGTGTGGGGCACTGTGAGGAGCCATCATACTGTGTGGAGTACTGGAGGAGCCATCATACTGTGTGGAGTACTGGGGGAGCCATTATACTGTGTGGAGTACTGGAGGAGAGGAACCATCATACTGTGTGGAGTACTGCAGGAGCCATCATACTGTGTGGAGTACTGGAGGAGCCATCATACTGTGTGGAGTACTGGAGGAGCCATCATACTGTGTGGGGCACTGGAGGAGCCATCATACTGTGTGGAGTACTGGAGGAGCCATCATACTGTGTGGGGCACTGTGAGGAGCCATCATACTGTGTGGAGTACTGGAGGAGCCATCATACTGTGTGGAGTACTGGAGGAGCCATCATACTGTGTGGAGTACTGGAGGAGCCATCATACTGTGTGGAGTACTGGAGGAGAGGAACCATCATACTGTGTGGAGTACTGGAGGAGCCATCATACTGTGTGGAACACTGGAGGAGCCATCATACTGTGTGGAGTACCGGAGGAGCCATCATACTGTGTGGAGTACTGGAGGAGCCATCATACTGTGTGGAGTATTGGAGGAGCCATCATACTGTGTGGAGTATTGGAGGAGCCATCATACTGTGTGGTGTACTGGAGGAGCCATCATACTGTGTGGAGTACTGGAGAAGCCATCATACTGTGTGGGGCACTGTGAGGAGCCATCATACTTTGTGGAGTACTGGAGGAGCCATCATACTGTGTGGAGTACTGGAGGAGCCATCATACTGTGTGGAGTACTGGGGGAGCCATTATACTGTGTGGAGTACTGGAGGAGAGGAACCATCATACTGTGTGGAGTACTGGAGGAGCCATCATACTGTGTGGAGTACTGGAGGAGCCATCATACTGTGTGGGGCACTGGAGGAGCCATCATACTGTGTGGAGTACTGGAGGAGCCATCATACTGTGTGGGACACTGTGAGGAGCCATCATACTGTGTGGAGTACTGGAGGAGCCATCATACTGTGTGGAGTACTGGAGGAGCCATCATACTGTATGGAGTACTGGAGGAGCCATCATACTGTGTGGAGTACTGGAGGAGAGGAACCATCATACTGTGTGGAGTACTGGAGGAGCCATCATACTGTGTGGAGCACTGGAGGAGCCATCATACTGTGTGGAGTACCGGAGGAGCCATCATACTGTGTGGAGTACTGGAGGAGCCGTCATACTGTGTGGAGCACTGGAGGAGCCATCATACTGTGTGGAGTATTGGAGGAGCCATCATACTGTGTGGAGTATTGGAGGAGCCATCATACTGTGTGGAGTACTGGAGGAGCCATCATACTGTGTGGAGTACTGGAGGAGCCATCATACTGTGTGGGGCACTGGAGGAGCCATCATACTGTGTGGAGTACTGGAGGAGCCATCATACTGTGTGGGGCACTGTGAGGAGCCATCATACTGTGTGGAGTACTGGAGGAGCCATCATACTGTGTGGAGTACTGGAGGAGCCATCATACTGTGTGGAGTACTGGAGGAGCAATCATACTGTGTGGAGTACTGGAGGAGAGGAACCATCATACTGTGTGGAGTACTGGAGGAGCCATCATACTGTGTGGAGTACTGGAGGAGCCATCATACTGTGTGGAGTACTGGAGGGGCCATCATACTGTGTGGAGTACTGGAGGAGCCATCATACTGTGTAGAGTACTGGAGGAGCCATCACACTGTGTGGAGTACTGGAGGAGCCATCATACTGTGTGGAGTACTGGAGGAGCCATCATACTGTGTGGAGTACTGGAGGAGCCATCATACTGTGTGGAGTACTGGAGGAGCCATCATACTGTGTGGAGTACTGGAGGAGCCATCATACTGTGTGGAGTACTGGAGGAGAGGAACCATCATACTGTGTGGAGTACTGGAGGAGCCATCATACTGTGTGGAGTACTGGAGGGGCCATCATACTGTGTGGAGTACTGGAGGAGCCATCATACTGTGTAGAGTACTGGAGGAGCCATCACACTGTGTGGAGTACTGGAGGAGCCATCATACTGTGTGGAGTACTGGAGGAGCTATCATACTGTGTGGAGTACTGGAGGAGCCATCATACTGTGTGGAGTACTGGAGGAGCCATCATACTGTGTGGAGTACTGGAGGAGCCATCATACTGTGTGGAGTACTGGAGGAGCCATCATACTGTGTGGAGTACTGGAGGAGCCATCATACTGTGTGGAGTACTGGAGGAGCCATCATACTGTGTGAGGGACTCTGATGGAGTCATGTTTTTGTGTGTGGAACCCATCATACTGTGTGGGGGCTGGGGAGACCCTCATACTGTGGGGATACCATAACACTGTGTGGTGATTTGTTGTGACCGTTATACTATGTATCATATTGTGTGTGTGTGTGTGGGGGGGGGGGGGTGTGTGTGTGTGGCTGTAGTGACCATCATACTGTGTGGCAACCATCACACTACAGTATATGGGTTGATAAGATGACCATTATAATGTGTGGGGGGCTGTGATGATCATTATACTATGTAGTGGTCTGTGCTGGCCATCATATTGTGTAGGGGGGCTGTGGTGACCATCATACTGTGTGGGGGGCTGGGCTGATCATCATACTATGAGGGGAGAGTAAAATATAAGAATAAAGTTCATCAGCTCACCCTTGAATGGTCCACAGCAGGTGCAGTTATCCACGAAGGTGCATTGAATAGTGTCCAAGACCGCATGCAAAGTAGTAACCATGAAACTGCATGGTGGGCATTATACTGTGTGGGGGGGCTGAGGTGGGCATCATACTGTGTGGGGGGCTGTGGTGGGCATCATACTGTGTGGGGGGCTGGGTGGGCATCATACTGCGAGGGGGCTGGGTGGGCATCATACTGCGAGGGGGCTGTGGTGGGCATCATACTGTGTGGGGGGCTGGGTGGGCATCATACTGTGTGGGGGGCTGGGTGGGCATCATACTGCGAGGGGGCAATGGTGACTATCATTCTGTGGGGGGGGGGGCTGGGATGATCATCTTACTGTGTAGGTTGTAGGGCCATCATGCTGTGTAGGTGGAGGAATATGGGAACATCATTCTGTATGGGGGTAATTCTGGGGCTTCATATTCTATTTTGGCCATGCAAGTGGTATCATAGTGGGTGAGAACACTAAGGGGCTTCAGTGGGGGTAATATAACCGTGGAAGTGCTGAAATACACATCCCTCTCCAGGTCTTAAAAAGTTGGGAGACTGCACCTATGTGGTGTGAACAGACTTGTACTTTGGGGTCCCATGATTTCTATGTATGCATCGTTATAAGAAGGCGCAATAGAAGGGTGGGATTATTATAAGGAAGCTCACTAGGGTCATTATCACATTAAGCACATGGGTGTTACGGTATCATTATGGGAAGCAACGGGGGTGTTGGTAATATTGATTGCGAGTCATTACTATAAAGTGTCAAGGGGAATTATTATAATAAGGAAGTACAGGGGACATTATTACTATATAGGTGGGTGCTATTACTGTGTAGTTATTACTGTGTAGGGCGCTGGTTATAGCACTATATGGTTTGCATAGAGGTGTGGGAATGTGAATAGCATCCTGGAAAAGCAGTAAGCCAAAGATGTCTGTGTGTTACATTTTTCATTGACGAGTTATGGATGGAAGAAGAGGTCATGGCGGTCTGGGCCAAATGGAAAAGGAAAGATAAAATGAATCCTATGATCATCGAGAACATCACTGGCGAGGACCTGTGCAGTATACATATGTGGTCTGCAGAGCACTGGTGTAAAACTGGTGGTAATGTTAGTCCTGGTACAGTGGTTGTTGTTAATGGTCAGTATGGCGATATTATTACTACTGTATGTGCTAGTAATATGTGTCATGGTCTGGAGGTATTTTTCTGTTACATTGCAATATTATTACTAAATCTAAAATGGTAATATTATTGGAAATATTGGTCTTGTAGTAAATGCAGGAAAGGGTAATATTAGTGATAGATTCCCTATATAGGGAAGGGGAAAGAGCTGGCATGGGCCTGTGTGCCTTCAAATGCCAGGGTCGAATTTTAGTCCACTCCAACCTTAACTGTGAAGACAGCTCCTGAGAGAAAAAAAAAGGTTATGAGAAAGCAGCATCGAAATGGAGGACATTGGTCAGCGGTACTGAGCAGTGTGGCTGTAAATCCAGCTTTGAAGTGAGCTATAACACTTATTAGAAAGCAGCATCAGCATGGAGGATGCTATATGGCAGTACTGAGCAATGTAGCAGTGAATCCAGCTGTGCAGTGAGAGATTACACTTATTAAAAAGCAGCATGAGAATTGAAAGCATTATACAGAAGTACTGAGGAGTGTAGCAGTAAATCCATTACAGAAGTGAGATAAAATACTCATTAGAAAGCAGCAGCGGAGGTCTATGTGTCTCCCACTCTGCTCCTTCCTTCTCCATAGATTTTAATAGGCAGTAAGCAGGCAATCCATCTTGAGCAAGACAGGTTTCATTAATTGTTTTTACAGCGAATGATGAGTTCAAGAGGCAAGGGGAGGAGAAAAAGTGGCTCATAAGTGGAGAAAGAAGCAGGTTTGATATATATTACAAAGATTCTTATACTCACGTGTAAGATTGATGTATGCAGTTTGTTGGCACGTGAGTGATCATTTATCCGGTCCTGTATCACTACTTTCCTACTAGTCTTCGTCCAGTCATCGTAAAGTAAAGTAGTAAAGAAGCTATTGCCTTTTCTGTGACAGTTGAGCTTTCTGTGAGCCTGTTCCCTGCCCTATGGTGGGGATGGAGCTGAACTTTAGCCGTCACTTATTTTCCGCAGCGAGATCCTGTGTTTTCTGCCTCTTGCCTTATCTCACAGGCGGAAATGATGGAGTTCTGTAGCTGAACTGTTGTCATCAAGCCTAAATATTTACAGTGCTCTGGTACCAAGAAGACGTCACCTATGAGAAATGTTATGTCTGTGGACTGAGATCGCAACACAGTTTAACCCCTTAATACAGAATGCCGCACATGTATGTCATTATAGCTGCTCGGCCTCGGTTGCTACTGCCAGACCCCCTTTTCGACAAAGTGGGGGCCAGAGTTGCCTATTTTATTTTTTATTTTCTTTTTAAATGCTTCTCAAAAAAAATCACAGACAGACAACTTCTTTTTTTTTATTGACCAATTAGATGATCATAATAAATCATTACCACTATAAGTGATACATGACCTATATGAAGACATCAGTGTCATGAATGTGTCACGCCAACCTGGGAGATCTGAGGGTAGAAGATCACTGCGTATTGTGAAACGCAGATCTTCCATTTTGACTGTGTATTTGGATCCCATATTAAATGAATTTGGTTTCCTTTGTTGCTCAAGAGGTTAATGACCCTTTCTTTGCTGGTCAGAAACGTGCAACTCCATTTCAGCTGCTTCTGATCTGGTCATTGCCTCTTCCTATAGAACCTGGCCAGACCTTCTCTGTCCTGACGGTAAAAGCTTTGCTTCCTTGCTCCCTGGAGATGCTGTGCTGTGTGCTAAACCTAGGTAGTTGGAGTTATGGTGTTCTGTAGTTTGCTGTAGTACGTGTGTGTTTATCTTCTGGTCCCTTATCCCATTTAGTTTATTCCTCCCTGTCCCTATCCTCCTCCCTATTGTTGGTTAGTGCTTTTGTATGATAGACTTTTCTGTAATCTATGTTTTGTCTTTGTGTCTGGTTCACCTTCCATTTCTGTCCCATACCTCATGGCGTGGTGGAGGGGAAAGATCAGCGTTTTTAGAAGAGCATTATAAGGTCAAAGACTTGGTGATCTCTAACTTTTAAATGTACCCACAGGACAGGGATAGTTAGGGTCCCAGCTTCAGGGGCAGTTTGAGGCCCCTCTTCCTTACTGATGACCGCTGCCTTCACTATGATCAGGAATTTCTAACATATTGCACCATCACACACAAACATTTCGGTGGCATTTACATAAGCTGAGTTCAGGCCTTTAAACATGCAAGATCAACAAAATTCAAGTTTTACATGGTTCTTTCCCGTCCTCTTTATACCGGTTGAGGAAGGATAATGGACACAGAAAGATCACTAATACCGTATATAAATCTGTTCCCATACACTATCATCTTAGCAGCATATGTGCAGGTTACAGCAGATGTGCTGCTGAGAACAACCATCTTTTTTCTGGCATAAACAATCCAATCACACGATAAATGAGCAGCATTTTGCTCGTTTGTTTAGCAGTTCCCATCGAAGAACAGATTGCATACCTAGAGATGAATGTGAGTCATGAAGGAAGCATCTGCCATGGATATTCAGCAGAATGGCGGCGTGGCTTTCTGCGACAAACTTCTGCTTGAAGATCCCCCAAGTAAATTGACCCTAATAAATATCTCAAATGTTGTGTATAAACTCCGTTAAGACAGGTAACTGTATGTTTTTGCAGACAGTCAGCAGTCAGCGGTCAGGCTGGGAGGGGGGAAAGAAGAGTAGCGTGTGGGTGGGCCAGAGGATTGGTGAATGGGAGGTCGGATGGGGGAATGGGAGGAGGGACAAGGGGGCGCACTCATCTCATTACTTTTGGGCCCTCGACTCCTGCATATAATGTGCCAAAAGGGCACGGGGCACGCCAGCAGCTTAGGAACAGAGGGTGGGCTGGCAGCGTCTGATGTCACAGATAACAGACGTGCCGGCCCCCCTCTGCTGCTATAGTGTAGGTAGATGCTGCAGTGAGTGACTCGGGCCCTGGGGCTTATTGAAGCAAAGTAAAGTAATTAGCCCGGGCCCCAGAGTGCCACGCGGTCTACCAGACTGTTTATACAGTGGCTCGGCTGTGTTGCGTCAATGGAGGTTGTGCAGCATTTCTCATCCAGCCCGGGCCGCTCTCTTTGCTTCTGCTCACCAGGCCCCATACACTAGTGATAGCAGTAATGCCCGGATGGCGGCCCTGCATAAAGCACATACACACACACATACCCTGTACACAGAGCACATACATACACAGACATCTACCCCCCCATAATCTTATCCAAAGCACCCTTCTGCCTGCGGTATATAATGCCACGGTACTGGCGGATAGCCTGGACTGTTGAACCGCGGTATTACACAGAAAATCCAAAGCCATCGCCACTTGTCTGAAGTATCTCAAAATGTTATCTCAAGACACTCCTTTGTCTCTATGTACTCCTCCATCTGGAGGAGCCAAGGCCGAAGCTCCCTTGCCACAGTTTAAGAGGAAATGGCAGAAGTTGCCTGTGTTGCAGCCGACAGGTAGCATCTGCCTTGTGCACTATAGATCCTTTTATCTATAGGATTAGAAATATTAGAACTGTCTTCGCTGGGCACGACCATATGTTTAAAGGGTATATCCGGGACTTTACAAAAAAAAATTGTACCTAAGCACCACCAGACAGGTAATTGCAACCTATCTGCCTGTTGTGCGGCTCTTCCCCAGCACAGGGCGGTCACAGACCGCTCCTCCTTGGGATTCAGAAGCCTCCTCTGATATCACGTCAACAGAGCAGAGGCTTCTTTTCCACTCCGCTCTGTCGAAGGACCGGGACTGTCTGGTGTCATTGTGATTGACAGTCAGATCCCCGCTGCCTAATTGATGGAGCCAGCTGTCAGTCAGAATGACGCCGGAAGTCCTGCCCTGTTGCGTCAGCAGAGGCAGCTGAATCCCCGGCAGGAGCCTTTTTGCTTTATTAGTTATGTCGCATTTCCCTATAATCTCTGAATATAGGACATCCTCAGGAACAAGATTCTAGACATTTTCTCTAGTGGAAACAGGTTAATCTCCTGGTCACTCAGAGAGGGAAGAAGAAGCGGGAAATGTTCTGCATCCTCCGACTCTCTGTGAGGCGAGACCTCATCATGGTTCTGGGTCAACTGGACTCGGAAGTTACCTCATAACGAGGTTGGCTTGGGATGCAGCTTGGCTCTAATGTCTCATGTATCATGTAGAAAGTCCTTCATCCACAGCATCATCTCCCCGTTAGGGAGGTTCTGCTCCTGTATAGGATAGTCATTGTCTGCAGTCTGGCTGGGGAGTGTCACAAGATCCGCATGACAAATGCCTCCATTTTTCTCAAGCCATTCTTCCCCCTCGAGCTTCTACCCGCAGAGCCTTGAGTCATCTGAGGATAGAGAAAGAGCTAAAGAGAAAGAAGTGCCGCCATGTGCACATGCTGAGTATGTGGTGATTTTTTTTTACCTCAGCACTTGTAGCCAAAATTAGGAGAGGAACAGTCAGAGGAAAAGTCTAATAAGATAATAAGAACACGTCACCACTTCTGAATTTATCACCCACTCCTGGTTTTGGCTTACAAATGCTGAGGTTTCGCTAATCCATGCTTCAACGGGTCCAGTTGAAGCGTGAAAACACGAAACGGCTGTCTGTCCACTTCATCCTCTCCTCGCACCCCTCTGCATGCCTATGCACCTGACCATCTGATGTGAAAGTCACGCAATAAAGGACTGAAATTTCACATGCCTTGGTGAGTGCAGCTTACTTTGTTTGAAGGAATAAAGACTTCTCATACCTGCTCTCTGGTGGCATGTAAAAGTTTGGGCACTCCTGGATCAATCATGCTTTGGGGTTTTGTTGCAGCCAATGGCACAGGGAACATTTGGTAGGTTGAGGGAAGAATGGATTCAATGAAATTTCAACAAATTCTTGGTGCAAACCTAACACCATCGGTAAAAAAGCTGAAGTGGAAAAGAGGATGGCTTCTACAAATGGATAATGATCCTAACCACACGTCAAATTCCACAATAGATGACAACAAAAGGCTCAAGCTGAAGGTTTCAGAATGGCCCTCACAGTCCCTTGATCTGAACATCATTGAAAATCTGTGGCTAGACCTCAAAATAGCAGAGCAAACAAGATGACCCAGAAATCTCACAGGACTGGAGGAATTCTCCAAGGAGGAATGGAGGAAAATCCCTCACACAAGAATTGAAATACTCTTGTCTGGCCATAAAAAAAGCATTTACAAGCTGTGATACTTGCAAACGGGTGTTATACTAGGTACTAACCATGCAGGGTGCCCAAACTTTTGCATCAGCCCATTTTCCTTTTTTGAAATTTTTAAAATGTAAAAGATCAAAATATCATCAATTTTAATTTTTGCCTAAAATACCAAGGAAACGTGTCATCTGTAAGGCTAGGTTCCCAATGCGTTAATGGGAACGCGCTAACGGACAGCGTTGCACGGCGAAATTAACGCCGTGCAACGCGTCCGTTAGCGCGCCCATTCACGGCAATGGGAACGCACAGCACTAGCGCGTGCCATGTTTTGTGGCGCGCCGCGGACGCTGCTTGCAGCGTCCGAGGCGCGCCCACGGTCCGTTCCCCGCTCTCGCAGATCAGGGATCTGCGAGAGCGGGGATGTTACCGCAACCCCGGAACGCGGCCCCAGTAAAACATTGCGTTAGCGCAATCCGCTAGCGCTAAACGGATTGCACTAACGCAATGTGACCCTAGCCTTACATTAGCCATTTAAGAGATCATTTCATCTTCAACTTGCTTCTGTTCACAATAACAGTAATTTTGACAGGGGTGCACACACTTTTACATGTTACTGTATTCCTCAGAAAATAATTCAATCAGAGATCTGTTTACGGCAGCCTACACCATTAATTCAACAAGCGTTACCTCCACACTGCCTCCAGCCTGGCAGGCACTGATGGAAATTGGCGGTCTGACCGGTTAACTGCTCAGGGAGATGTAATTACGCCCTGGAGGCGTGCACACCGTAAGTGTATACAGTGTCATGACAATGGCTGAGAGAGGCGATCATATGACTGCAGGTAAGAAGAGGAACTAAATACGGCATTTATATAAACCAAAATAGACTGGAAATTATGAATAGTTTATGGAACAGTGGATAAAGTAAAGAGACTTTGCACCCACCCGCCCAGAAGTGAGGTAGGACACCCTCTAAGGGTATGTGCACACGTCAGGATTTCTTGCAGAAATTTTCCTGACAAAAACCGGACATTTCTGCCAGAAATCCGCATGCGTCTTTACAGCGATTTTACCGCGATTTTGACGCATTATTGATGCGTTTTTGTGCGTTTTTTGTGCGTTATTTTCCCAAATGCATAGAATTGCGGGAAAAACGCAGAAAATCCTCAAAAATAATGAACATGCTCATTTTTTTTACCGCGATGCGTTTTTTTCGTGGAAAAAAACGCATCCATGTGCACAAAACATGCAGAATGCATTCTAAATGATAGAATGATTAATGTATGCGTTTTTAATGAGTTTTTATAGCGTTTTTAGCGTGAAAAAATGCGAAAAAAAACACGAAAAAACCTGAACGTGTGCACATGGCCTCAGAGAGAAAGGTAGAGATAGGACATCTTCTGAGAAGAGGGAAAGCTAGAGATAGGACGCCGGCTGAGAAGAGGGAAAGCTAGAGATAGGACGCCGGCTGAGAAGAGGGAAAGCTAGAGATAGGACGCCGGTTGAGAAGAGGGAAAGCTAGAGATAGGACGCCCGCTGAGAAGAGGGAAAGCTAGAGATAGGACGCCGGCTGAGAAGAGGGAAAGCTAGAGATAGGACGCCCGCTGAGAAGAGGGAAAGCTAGAGATAGGACGCCGGCTGAGAAGAGGGAAAGCAAGAGATAGGACGCCCGCTGAGAAGAGGGAAAGCTAGAGATAGGACGCCGGCTGAGAAGAGGGAAAGCTAGAGATAGGACGCCCGCTGAGAAGAGGGAAAGCTAGAGATAGGACGCTCGCTGAGAAGAGGGAAAGCTAGAGATAGGACGCCCGCTGAGAAGAGGGAAAGCAAGAGGTAGGACACCCTCTCAGAGGAGGGAAAGCTAGAGATAGGACGCCGGCTGAGAAGAGGGAAAGCTAGAGATAGGACGCCGGCTGAGAAGAGGGAAAGCTAGAGATAGGACGCCGGCTGAGAAGAGGGAAAGCTAGAGATAGGACGCCCTCTGAGAAGAGGGAAAGCTAGAGATAGGACTTCTTCTGAGAAGAGGGAAAGCTAGAGATAGGACGCCGGCTGAGAAGAGGGAAAGCTAGAGATAGGACGCCCTCTGAGAAGAGGGAAAGCTAGAGATAGGACTTCTTCTGAGAAGAGGGAAAGCTAGAGATAGGACGCCGGCTGAGAAGAGGGAAAGCTAGAGATAGGACGCCCTCTGAGAAGAGGGAAAGCTAGAGATAGGACTTCTTCTGAGAAGAGGGAAAGCTAGAGATAGGACGCCGGCTGAGAAGAGGGAAAGCTAGAGATAGGACGCCCTCTGAGAAGAGGGAAAGCTAGAGATAGGACGCCCTCTGAGAAGAGGGAAAGCTAGAGATAGGACGCCGGCTGAGAAGAGGGAAAGCTAGAGATAGGACGCCCTCTGAGAAGAGGGAAAGCTAGAGATAGGACTTCTTCTGAGAAGAGGGAAAGCTAGAGATAGGACTTCTTCTGAGAAGAGGGAAAGCTAGAGATAGGACGCCGGCTGAGAAGAGGGAAAGCTAGAGATAGGACGCCCTCTGAGAAGAGGGAAAGCTAGAGATAGGACTTCTTCTGAGAAGAGGGAAAGCTAGAGATAGGACGCCGGCTGAGAAGAGGGAAAGCTAGAGATAGGACGCCCTCTGAGAAGAGGGAAAGCGAGAGGTAGGACGCCCTCTCAGAGGAGGGAAAGCTAGTTTATTTAAACCAATGAAGTGACGTGTGGGTTATCACCCAATCTGTTTGATATCAGAGTACAGCACTCTGTGCACCATGGGAATATGCACCACTATGGGATTCCTTAGATATTTTCAAGAAAATGCACTTTATAAGCACATAGACACTTTGCACTGACTGCAACAACTTCGGTGTCTTCATGCTGATGCCTCCCAATAGCAAGTGCACTCCCCTGATGACTTCTGAGAAAAAAACGCGTTAGGAAGGAACCTCTTTTTAGGATAGTAGCTCCACTTGGGTATTGCCCTTGTTAGTGCTGGAACAACTGCAGAGGCCACAACAGGGCAGAGTGAGGGATGTTTCTTCCCGGATGGACGAGATCCAAGATGTTTCTTCCATTTTCATTCACATTTTTGCACTGTGACACTTTACTCATTTTGCCATAGCATCACTAGTCAGATACATTAGCTAGCATTCTAATGAAAGGATGGGAATGCTTTTTTGTGGTTTGTAGAATCTTGATAGTAGGTGTTAGTTTTGGATTTGAGCTCTTGCTGCTCTGCTGAATTTTTTAAGCTGTGAGTTAATTAAAAGTTAATTTTTAATAGTATCCTGTAGGCTGGATATATGACTACTGCCGTGGAACCGAACCAAGGTTAGTAATACTGAGAGCCCTGGAAGCTGCACAAGGGACACGCTCTGAATATTTAAAGGAGGAAAAAAAGTAACAGAGAGGGAACGTTCAAAGTAAACAGAACTCTTCATCCATAACAAATAATGCCACTAAAGAGGGAGCAGGAGTCCCTGCTGTAATTCCTCGGGATAGCCAGATATAGTCAAAATATCTCCTATAGGTGAACCAAAAGGGCACTGACCGGTGTCTTCAGAAGGACCCAGCTGCCATTGAAACACATAAGCAGGCAACACCAGCACATTTTAAAGGTCCAATGACCCTTCCTCTCAATATAAACACTATATGGAGAAAAGTAGCTTTTCTGACCCTTCCTACATCTATAGACATTAATAGGGATTTGGACCCTCTGCAGTTATAACGGCTCCCACTCTTCTCGGAAGGATTTCTGGAAACATCTGTGGGAATGTTTTACTTTCATCCAGAAGAGCATTTGTGGGGTCTGAACCTTTTGTTGGGGCGAGGACAGGCTCACTCGGGCTCTGTGCAGTCGCTCATAATCTCCCCCATGTCTGTATGGACCTTGTGCACTGGGCATAGTCATGGAGGACAGATAAGGGTCTTCACCAAACTGTTCCCACAAAGCCCGAAGCTACAATTGTCCACAATGTCTTGTACTGAAGGATAAAGATTTCCCTTTACTGAAGCTAAAGGGCCGAGCACAAGCCCTGATAACAAACCCACATCATTATCCTCCTCCACCATCTGTACAGGGGGCACAATGTAGTGAGGGTCTAATGTTCTCCTGGAATCACCAAACCCAGACTCCTCCCCCAGACACAGATAGAGAAGTGTGATTCGTCACTGCTCTCCTCCAGAGTCCAGTGGTGGCGCCTTTACACCACTCCATCTGACGCTCGGCATTGTGCTTGGTGATGTACGGCTGCATGCAGCTGCTCGGCCACGAAGCTCCAGCGGGGGCGCAGTGTTTGTGCTGATGTTATACCAGAGGACGTCTGGACTCTGCAGTTATGGGGTGAGCAGAGCTTTGGTGTCTTTTCTGTCCTCTGCTCCTCAGCGTCCCCCTGCTCTGTAACGTTACGGGGTCTCCACATCGTGGCTGAGTTGCTGCGATTCCTTTCACTTCTCAATAACATCACTCATAGATTATGGGGGGAGATTCAGGAGGAAGAAATGTCATGAATGAAATTTGTTACATGAACTGACTTGGGACCGCTGGTATCAGTGACTTCTGCACCACCGGCCGTTCTGTCTCATGGTAATAAAGGCAGACAGCAGATGGGGGGCCGGGGGTTATACCAGGAGGGGGTGTTCCACACGGCCCGTATTATTATCTGCATGTCTCCATGGACAACTTGGCAGATTGGACTCTAAGCTATTAACCAGCAAAGAGAGAGGAGTCAGACTCTGAATTTTCCGCTTCTAATTGTATTACACTATGACCCAGACATCTGGATTATTCAATGTTCCCATTATCACCATAGGCGGAATCTCTGCACAATATGTTCTCATCTTTGTTCCTAATCTGTAATTTCCATTGCAAATAGTTTCTATGGAAAAGGAAAAATGTGGAGTCAGAAACCACAAGGCGTAACAAGAGATGAGAGCATAGCAGCCAACGTGCCGTGCCAAAGCAAAAAGCACCAAAACAACTAAAAAATGACATTTTCCAGTCTGGATGAGCTTCACCTTAGTTGGGGGTCACACAATATGTGGTGCGGGCTGACAAGACACCGCATAGCGAGGCAACTCCTAAACTCTACCATAGTTTTCAACTTCATCCACATCTGAAGGAGGCAGTGTCAAATAGTGCTTGGACCCCAATCTATTCATGACACATTCTAATTTAGCATTCTCTGTTATCAGCCACTCTGGGCTGAGCAGAGGCTCAGTATAAAGGTACCTTAACACTTAGCGACGCTGCAGCGATCCAGACAACGATCCCGATCGCTGCAGCGTCGCTGTTTGGTCGCTGGAGAGCTGTCACACAGACAGCTCTCCAGCGACCAACGATGCCGAAGTCCCCGGGTAACCAGGGTAAACATCGAGTTACTAAGCGCAGGGCCGCGCTTGGCAACCCAATGTTTACCCTGGTTACCAGCGTAAACGTAAAAAAAAAAAAAACCACTTCATACTTACCTTCCGCTGTCTGTCCTCCGGCGCTCTGCTTCTCTGCACTGACTGTGAGCGCCGGCTAGCCGTAAAGCACAGCGGTGACGTCACCGCTGTAATCTGCTTTGCGGCTGGCCGGCGCTCACAGTGCAGAGAAGCACAGCGCCGGAGGACAGACAGCGGAAGGTAAGTATGTAGTGTTTTTTTTTTTTACGTTTACGCTGGTAGCCAGGGTAAACATCGGGTTACTAAGCGCGGCCCTGCGCTTAGTAACCCAATGTTTACCCTGGTTACCAGTGAAGACATCGCTGAATCGGCGTCACACACACCGATTCAGCGATGTCTGCGGGAGATCCAGCGACAAAATAAAGTGCTGGCCTTCTAGCTCCGACCAACGATGTCACAGCAGGATCCAGATCGCTGCTGCATGTCAAACTCAACGATATCGCTAGCCAGGACGCTGCAACGTCACGGATCGCTAGCGATATCGTTGAGTGTGAAGGTACCTTAAGTCAGGTGGATATAAACTATTGCTCCTGTTATCATGTAGAGGTCAGTCTGTGATATCCTGTGAGCTACAGGATGATTGTCACCTATAAAAGTCACACCCCACCAAGCTCCACTCGCCAGAGTTCTGACAATGATTGGCTGCAGCGTTCTACAACCCTCCTCATTTACATATGGTGTCTGTAATATCAATGAGTGAGAATATTGTAAGAGTTGACAAAGAAAAAAGCTGTCACATAAGATACATCAATACTGCGAAATACATCACATAAGAGATGCTGAGACTGCTGTATATACATCAAATAGGATACATTGAGACTGATGTACATACATCACAATGGATACATTGATACTGCTGTATACACATCACCTAGGAGATACTGAGTCTGCTGTATACATCATATAGGAAACACTGATACTGATATATACACCATATTAGAGACACTGAGACTGGGATACATTGAGACTGCTGTATATACATCACATAGTATATAATACATCATCTGTAACAATATCACATAGGGGACATGAGACTGCTGTATTTACATCCCATATGATACATTGATACTGCTGTATATAAACCACATAAGATACACTTACACTGCTGTTTATACATCACAAAGGATACATTGGTACTGCTGTATATACATCACATAGGAAAACACTGAGACTGCTGTATATACACCACATTGGAAACACTAAGACTCTGCTGATTATACACCACATAGAAGACACTGATACTCCTGTATACAGTACATAAGGTGCACTGAAACAGCTGTAAATACCTCACTTAGGATACACTGAGATTGCTGTATGTACTTCACATAGGATACACTGAGACTGCTCTATATAAATCACATATTTTACATTGAGATTCTGCTGTATACACATCACATAGGTACACAAAAAGTGCTGTGTACATCACAAAGAGGACAGAGACTGCTGTTTATACATCACATGGGGCATACTGAGACTTTGCTGCATACATGAGATAGTAGACACTGAACCTGCTGTATATACATCACATAGGAGAAACTGAAACTCTGCTGTATACATTAGATAAGAGACACCGAGACTGCTGTGTATACATCACGTAGGAGACACTCAGACTGCTGTATATACATCATATAGATACATTAACTCCAGAAATCTGATTATAGTAAGACTAGATTGTGGCCCGATTCTAACGCATCGGGTATTCTAGAATATGCATGTCCCCGTAGTATATGGACAATTCGCGGCAGACTGTGCCCGTCGCTGATTGGTTGAGGCAACCTTTATGACATCATCGTCGCCATGGCAACCATTATGACATCATCGTCGCTGTGCCCGTTGCTGATTGGTCGAGGTCTGGCGGCCTCGACCAATTAGAGACGCGGGATGTCTACGTCCTTTATGACATCATCGTCGCTGTGCCGTCGCTGATTGGTCGAGGCCTGGTGGCCTCGACCAATCAGAGACGCGGGATTTCCAGGACAGACAGACAGACAGAAAGACAGACAGACAGAAAGACAGACGGAAAAACCCTTAGACAATTATATATATAGATTTGTGGCAAGGTACATATGGAGGCACATGTCACTTCGTGCGTGCAACTTAATGAATCAGGAGCCTTACATTCCACCCTGTCCACTCATCAAGACAAGCAGGAAAACCACTGTCCTTGAGAAATCAGGGCACATAACTGCCCTTTCCTGGTTAGTTATCATCCGCTTGACTAGATCTGCATACCCACTGCTTATCTCCTTCTCTTGTGCACATTCTTCTCCTTTATCAGTACTAAAATTTTTCTTATCAGCTCATCTACTCGAGCTTTATTGCTTCCCTCCCCCCCCCCACGCCGCCATCCATTTTCTTTGATTGGAACTTATTAATCATTGCTGATCATTACCACACAGGGATATTACAATACTAAATATTTTCAGATGATGTCAGTGACTTGGAATCTGTCTGCCCATCCTGCTGATTGAGTGTAATATATGGTATATCTGTACATATCCTATGCTTATAGAATATATCAGGTCACATTTGTGATGTGCATGCATATTATATTGTGAGAAAACAATAAAGGGTTTCGTTAGAGCCCCAAACTTTGTGTGAGTGAATACAATGGACTCGTTGTTGTGAAGAGAGTCGCTCTACCACTTTACCCGCCTCCCTTTCTTCTAAGAGCAATAGCTTTTTTATTTTTATACCCGTGTCGATGCATGTCTCCTCTACTATATATTTCAGGTGAAACTCATATAAAGAAAAAAGCACTAATCAATACCCAATATAAGATAACAAAATTTATTGAATAAGTTAAAAATAACAGAACAGGAAAGTAAGCACAAAGGGATGTGACAAGGTAAGCCAGACAAATGTGGCACCGCAAACAGAGACAGGTGCATTCAGGTCTATATAAATATAGTAAATAGCAAATGCTCTAAGAGTCTACCACATGTTATAATCAAGTGAGGCACCATTGTGCCAAATGTGTAAGGAAAGCAATGTGCCACCCTTAAAGGCAGAGCAAGAGAAGGTCCAGAGGTACGACCTTATAAAATGAGTGGATTACCTGAATGCACGCTGGAGCTCTGAGGTGCCACCGTCCCCAACGCGCGTTTCGGCGCTGTAAGCCTTCTTCCGGGGGAGCTTATATGATCCCCCGGAAGAAGGCTTATAGCGCCGAAACGCGCGTTGGGGACGGTGGCACCTCAGAGCTCCAGCGTGCATTCAGGTAACTTACTCATTTTATAAGGTCGTACCTCTGGACCTTCTCTTGCTCTGCCTTTAAGGGTGGCACATTGCTTTCCTTACACATTTGGCACAATGGTGCCTCACTTGATTATAACATGTGGTAGACTCTTAGAGCACTTGCTATTTACTATATTTATATAGACCTGAATGCACCTGTCTCTGTTTGCGGTGCCACATTTGTCTGGCTTACCTTGTCACATCCCTTTGTGCTTACTTTCCTGTTCTGTTATTTTTAACTTATTCAATAAATTTTGTTATCTTATATTGGGTATTGATTAGTGCTTTTTTCTTTACATGAGTTTCTGTTGGTTTTGGCACTTACCTTCTACTCTCTGCACCAGCCTTTACTTTGGTATTAGGTGCAAGCCTTGTTTCCTTTGTTGTATATATTTCAGGTGTTGTGTGACACCTGGTAAGGTGACTCTATGGTAGCCATGCTTTACTGCTGGGACTTGTGATTCCCCTCAGCCCAGAAGATTGGGGATTAATTCCTGCTCATTTACTTAATCAGTTCCCCTCTAAAGCGCCTAAGAGTCAGTTTCCAGTGCCAGTTATAGTGAATACTACTCTGGTTAACTGTAGCAAACACCTGAATCACTTTCCTGTACCAGTTATAGTGAATACTAACCTGGTTAACTGTAGCAAATGCCTAATAGTCAGTTGCCTGTGCCAGTTATAGTGAATACTAACCTGGTTAACTGTAGCAAATGCCTAATAGTCAGTTTCCTGTGTCAGCTATAGTGAATACTAACCTGGCTAACTGTAGCAAAAGCCTAATAGTCAGTTTCCTGTGCCAGTTATAGTGAATACTAACCTGGTTAACTGTAGCAAATGCCTAATAGTCAGTTTCCTGTGCCAGTTATAGTGAATACTAACATGGTTAACTGTAGCAAATGCCTAATAGTCAGTTTCCTGTGCCAGTTATAGTGAACTAGCTATTGAACCCGTTCTACGCCCGGGTGGCGAGCATTTATATTGGTATATTGTCTCCATCCTGGTATGTGCTGCTCCATCCTGCGTCCCCTTCCTGTCATGCGCTGCTCCATCCTGCGTCCCCATCCTGTCATGTGCTGCTCCATCCTGCGTCCCCATCCTGTCATGCGCTGCTCCATCATGCGTCCCCATCCTGTCATGCGCTGCTCCATCCTGCGTCCCCATCCTGTCATGCGCTGCTCCCATCCTGCGTCCCCATCCTGTCATGCGCTGCTCCATCCTGCGTCCCCATCCTGTCATGCGCTGCTCCCATCCTGCGTCCCCATCCTGTCATGCGCTGCTCCATCCTGCGTCCCCATCCTGTCATGTGCTGCTCCATCCTGCGTCCCCATCCTGTCATGCGCTGCTCCATCCTGCGTCCCCATCCTGTCATGCGCTGCTCCATCCTGCGTCCCCATCCTGTCATGTGCTGCTCCATCCTGCGTCCCCATCCTGTCATGTGCTCCATCCTGCGTCCCCATCCTTATGTGCTGCTCCATCCTGCGTCCCCATCCTTATGTGCTGCTCCATCCCGCGTCCCCATCCTTATGTGCTGCTCCATCCCGCGTCCCCATCCTTATGTGCTGCTCCATCCCGCGTCCCCATCCTGCTGCTCCATCCTGCGTCACCATCCTTATGTGCTGCTCCATCCCGCGTCCCCATCCTTATGTGCTGCTCCATCCCGTGTCCCCATCCTTATGTGCTGCTCCATCCCGTGTCCCCATCCTTATGTGCTGCTCCATCCCGTGTCCCCATGCTTATGTGCTGCTCCATCCCGTGTCCCCATCCTTATGTGCTGCTCCATCCCGTGTCCCCATGCTTATGTGCTGCTCCATCCCGTGTCCCCATCCTTATGTGCTGCTCCATCCCGTGTCCCCATCCTTATGTGCTGCTCCATCCCGTGTCCCCATCCTGTCATGCGCTGCTCCATCCCGTGTCCCCATCCTTATGTGCTGCTCCATCCCGTGTCCCCATCCTTATGTGCTGCTCCATCCCGTGTCCCCATCCTTATGTGCTGCTCCATCCCGTGTCCCCATCCTTATGTGCTGCTCCATCCTGCGTCCCCATCCTTATGTGCTGCTCCATCCTGCGTCCCCATCCTTATGTGCTGCTCCATCCCGTGTCCCCATCCTTATGTGCTGCTCCATCCCGCGTCCCCATCCTTATGTGCTGCTCCATCCTGCGTCCCCATCCTTATGTGCTGCTCCATCCCGTGTCCCCATCCTTATGTGCTGCTCCATCCCGTGTCCCCATCCTTATGTGCTGCTGCATCCCGTGTCCCCATCCTTATGTGCTGCTCCATCCCGTGTCCCCATCCTTATGTGCTGCTCCATCCCGTGTCCCCATCCTTATGTGCTGCTCCATCCTGCGTCCCCATCCTGCTGCTCCATCCCGTGTCCCCATCCTGCTGCTCCATCCCGTGTCCCCATCCTGCTGCTCCATCCCGTGTCCCCCATCCTGCTGCTCCATCCTGCGTCCCCATCCTGCTGCTCCATCCTGCCTCTGACCCGTTCGGCGCCGACTGCTGGGGGGCCTGAGCAGGCGGGGACACCGGCGCGCTGTGGGGGTCAGGTGCCGGTATCGCCGCCAGCTCAGGCCCCCCAGCACTTACTATATTCACCTGTCCCCGTTCCATCGCTGAGCGGCGCCATCTTCCCGGTCTCCTCGGCCTGTGACTTTTCAGTCAGAGGGCGGCGCCGGCGCGCATGCGCGTCATCGCGCCCTCTGAACTGAAGGCCACAGGCCGAGGAGACCGGGAAGATGACGCCGCTCAGCGATGGAACGGGGACAGGTGAATATGTCCGATACTCACCCTCCTGGCGGTCCCTGCTTCTGCGGGGGAGATCGCGGTGTGCGTTCAGTGTGAACGCACACCGCGATCTCCCGGGAGCGTCGCTCTGTGAGGCCCAGACTGCGCCGGCGCTTGCGCTTGCGCAGTCTATCGAGGCTTCGGACAGAGTGACGCTCCCAGCGTTATATTATAGACTAGCTATTGAACCCGTTCTACGCCCGGGTGGCGAGCATTTATATTGGTATATTGTCTCCATCCTGGTATGTGCTGCTCCATCCTGCGTCCCCATCCTGTCATGTGCTGCTCCATCCTGCGTCCCCATCCTGTCATGTGCTGCTCCATCCTGCGCCCCCATCCTGTCATGCGCTGCTCCCATCCTGCGTCCCCATCCTGTCATGCGCTGCTCCATCCTGCGTCCCCATCCTGTCATGCGCTGCTCCATCATGCGTCCCCATCCTGTCATGCGCTGCTCCATCCTGCGTCCCCATCCTGTCATGTGCTCCATCCTGCGTCCCCATCCTGTCATGCACTGCTCCATCCTGCGTTCCCCTTCCTGTCATGCGCTGCTCCATCCTGCGTCCCCATCCTGTCATGCGCTGCTCCCATCCTGCGTCCCCATCATGTCATGCGCTGCTCCCATCCTGCGTCCCCATCCTGTCATGCGCTGCTCCATCCTGCGTCCCCATCCTGTCATGCGCTGCTCCATCCTCCGTCCCCATCCTGTCATGTGCTGCTCCATCATGCGTCCCCATCCTGTCATGTGCTGCTCCATCATGCGTCCCCATCCTGTCATGCGCTGCTCCATCCTGCGTCCCCATCCTGTCATGTGCTGCTCCATCCTGCGTCCCCATCCTTATGTGCTGCTCCATCCTGCGTCCCCATCCTTATGTGCTGCTCCATCCTGCGTCCCCATCCTTATGTGCTGCTCCATCCTGCGTCCCCATCCTTATGTGCTGCTCCATCCTGCGTCCCCATCCTTATGTGCTGCTCCATCCTGCGTCCCCATCCTTATGTGCTGCTCCATCCCGCGTTCCCATCCTTATGTGCTGCTCCATCCCGCGTCCCCATCCTTATGTGCTGCTCCATCCCGTGTCCCCATCCTTATGTGCTGCTCCATCCCGTGTCCCCATCCTTATGTGCTGCTCCATCCCGTGTCCCCATCCTTATGTGCTGCTCCATCCCGCGTCCCCATCCTTATCTGCTGCTCCATCCCGTGTCCCCATCCTTATGTGCTGCTCCATCCCGTGTCCCCATTCTTATGTGCTGCTCCATCCTGCGTCCCAATCCTGCTGCTCCATCCCGTGTCCCCATCCTTATGTGCTGCTCCATCCCGTGTCCCCATCCTTATGTGCTGCTCCATCCTGCGTCCCCATCCTGCTGCTCCATCCCGTGTCCCCATCCTGCGTCCCCATCCTGCTGCTCCATCCTGCGTCCCCATCCTGCTGCTCCATCCTGCGTTCCCATCCTTATGTGCTGCTCCATCCTGCGTCCCCATCCTGCTGCTCCATCCTGCGTCCCCATCCTTATGTGCTGCTCCATCCCGTGTCCCCATCCTTATGTGCTGCTCCATCCCGCGTCCCCATCCTTATGTGCTGCTCCATCCTGCGTCCCCATCCTTATGTGCTGCTCCATCCTGCGTCCCCATCCTTATGTGCTGCTCCATCCCGTGTCCCCATCCTTATGTGCTGCTCCATCCCGTGTCCCCATCCTTATGTGCTGCTCCATCCCGTGTCCCCATCCTTATGTGCTGCTCCATCCCGTGTCCCCATCCTTATGTGCTGCTCCATCCCGCGTCCCCATCCTGCTGCTCCATCCCGTGTCCCCATCCTTATGTGCTGCTCCATCCCGTGTCCCCATCCTTATGTGCTGCTCCATCCCGTGTCCCCATCCTTATGTGCTGCTCCATTCCGTGTCCCCATCCTTATGTGCTGCTCCATCCTGTGTCCCCATCCTTATGTGCTGCTCCATCCCGTGTCCCCATCCTTATGTGCTGCTCCATCCCGTGTCCCCATCCTTATGTGCTGCTCCATCCTGCGTCCCCATCCTTATGTGCTGCTCCATCCTGCGTCCCCATCCTTATGTGCTGCTCCATCCTGTGTCCCCATCCTTATGTGCTGCTCCATCCCGTGTCCCCATCCTTATGTGCTGCTCCATCCCGTGTCCCCATCCTTATGTGCTGCTCCATCCCGTGTCCCCATCCTTATGTGCTGCTCCATCCCGTGTCCCCATCCTTATGTGCTGCTCCATCCCGTGTCCCCATCATTATGTGCTGCTCCATCCCGTGTCCCCATCCTTATGTGCTGCTCCATCCCGTGTCCCCATCCTTATGTGCTGCTCCATCCTGCGTCCCCATCCTGCTGCTCCATCCCGTGTCCCCATCCTGCTGCTCCATCCCGTGTTCCCATCCTGCTGCTCCATCCTGCGTCCCCATCCTGCTGCTCCATCCCGTGTCCCCATCCTTATGTGCTGCTCCATCCTGCGTCCCCATCCTTATGTGCTGCTCCATCCCGTGTCCCCATCCTTATGTGCTGCTCCATCCTGCGTCCCTATCCTTATGTGCTGCTCCATCCTGCGTCCCCATCCTGCTGCTCCATCCTGCGTCCCCATCCTTATGTGCTGCTCCATCCTGCGTCCCCATCCTTATGTTCATGCTCCATCCCGTGTCCCCATCCTTATGTGCTGCTCCATCCCGTGTCCCCATCCTTATGTGCTGCTCCATCCTGCGTCCCCATCCTTATGTGCTGCTCCATCCTGCGTCCCTATCCTTATGTGCTGCTCCATCCCGTGTCCCCATCCTTATGTGCTGCTCCATCCCGTGTCCCCATCCTGCTGCTCCATCCTGCGTCCCCATACTGCCTCTGACCCGCTCGGCGCCGAGTGCTGGGGGGCCTGAGCAGGCGGGGACACCGGCGCGCTGTGGTGGTCAGGTGCCGGTATCGCCGCCAACTCAGGCCCCCCAGCACTTACTATATTCACCTGTCCCCGTTCCATCGCTGAGCGGCGCCATCTTCTCGGTCTCCTCGGCCTGTGACTTTTCAGAGGGCGGCGCCGGCGCGCATGCGCGTCATCGCGCCCTCTGAACTGAAGGCCACAGGCCGAGGAGACCGGGAAGATGGCGCCGCTCAGCGATGGAACGGGGACAGGTGAATATGTCCGATACTCACCCTCCTGGCGGTCCTTGCTTCTGCGGGGGAGATCGCGGTGTGCGTTCAGTGTGAACGCACACCGCGATCTCCCGGGAGCGTCGCTCTGTGAGGCCCAGACTGCGCCGGCGCTTGCGCTTGCGCAGTCTATCGAGGCTTCGGACAGAGTGACGCTCCCAGCGTTATATTATAGATACTAACCTGGTTAACTGTAGCAAATGCCTAATAGTCAGTTTCCTGTGCCAGTTATAGTGAATACTAATCCGGGTAACTGTAGCAAACACCTGAGTCACTTTCCTGTGCCAGTTATAGTGAATGCTAATCTGGTTAACTGTAGCTTGTTTTGCCCTTGTTCCATCTACCGTATGTTATTCCTCCTGATCACAGATAATTTCCTGACCATACTAATGATTTTCGATTTTGTACCTTGACTGCCTTTCTGGTTTTGACCCGGCGACCTGACCATTTCTGCCAGTCTACAACACTGGCCAGTGACTCTTTTGTAAGTCCATATTTTTATATAGAGTTTATGGGGTGAAGTCCAAGCCACGTCTGTGACCTGATATTCGGAGTAGCCACACCTATGGCTGTCCATACTATCCCTTTTTAGAGCTGACAGACAACCACTGACAGACCCCTGTAACCGCAGCCATTTCAGGGCTTGTTTTTTTGGGGGGATGAGTGATAAAACCAATTTATTTTACCATATAATGTACAAATTGAAAAAAAAAATGGCGTGAAATGTTGAAAAAATGCAATTCCGCCATTATTTTTAGTTTATATTCTTATGGTCTTCATTATGTGGTAAAATGACCTGGTACAATAACAGCAATACCAAACTGAAATGAATGTTTTAAATATATATTTTAGTAGTGAAAAAAATTCAGAACTTTGTAAAAAGAAAAATCGTGCCATTCTCTGGCACCAGTAACTTTTTAAAAAAATGTTTCTGCCAATGCAGCCATGAGAGGCCTTGTTTCTTTGTGTGACACGCTGTAGCTTTTACTGTTACTATTTTGTGGTGCATACGAGCCATTTTTTTGTTTTTATTGCATTTTTGGGAGAGGTGCGGGGACTAAGAAAAACAGCAATTCTGACATTTCAAATATTTTGTTTTTGCTTTAAGGTGGTGGCCGTAGAGCATAATTACATGATATCTAATACGGTATGTTTATTTTCTAAATGTCTTTATTTTTACATTGGGAAATTTGCAGGGGGTAGAGGGGGATTCAACTTTCTTATCGGCCTTCCTACATGTGCAAACAATAAGATAAAGTTGCTGTGAAGGTCAAATTTCAACCCTTTGGCTGGGGATACAATAGAAGAATTTTGATGTTGTTTATGATAGCTTGTGTATAGTCTATGCTGAAAGAATGCTCGTCCATTGCCTCATATCATATACTAACATTTTAATTTTCAGTTTCTTTTTTCATATTGAAAAATTCAACTACTTTTAAATACTTTGTGTTTCAATTCCTTCCAATGTCAAAATATCTATTTGCTGTTCCGTGAATCCACAGACCTAACACTTCTCAGTGCTTCCGCTTGGTACAATTGCATCCACCATATACAATCCTTTGTGGGTAATTTTTTTACAAATTTTTTAAAAAGTTTGAAAACAGGTACCCAAATATCCTCTTCCAAGGAACTTGAGAACTCCCGTTTTTGGGCCGTCCCGTCTTGACTCTTCTGAAGATCTGTGATTTTTGAGAATTCAGGCAAAGTTGGTCCCAAGACAGCCTACAGAAGCAAGGTGGCGGGAACAGCAGCCCAATGGGAGAGTGAACGGCCCATGAGGCAGTGAGAATTGGAGGAGTGGAGTGTCGAAGAACTGGTATAATACCACAGAGTTCCTTGACTCCTTGTTTGGGGTTCACTACATCTCCCAATGAAACTCTTACATTGTAGTCGTAACTGGGATCCAATAGGAACTTGTTGATCGAAGCTTTCAGTGTCCATTTCCAACCAGTGGACATGCCTTAAAGGTATCGGATGAAGTAATAAGAAGGAACCCCTTCATTGTTTACCACCTAGGGTTACTTGGTCATTAACGTTATCACCGACTTAAGGCATCAACATGTAAATGATGGCGCCCAACAGCTCCTAAGCCTATGACATGCCAGCTTTCCTTCCTGCACCAAAAACATAGGACAGTGCGGGAAGCGGTTAAAAGTTACAGTTCTTGAGAGATTTTCATGAAAATCTTGAAGTTGTGGAAGCAGAATGAATCACGTAGAATCTAATCTAAGACCAGCTGTACAAATGGTATAACTCCTGGCCGAATGACCCCACCATAAATTTGAATGTTCAGCTCATTAATTTCAATCAAAACATCGCTGCAAGAAACTGATGCCATATAAATAGTGATTAAATCATCATAAAGTCCCCGTATATGAGTCATGGATAAGTGGCGCCCACTGGGCGGCCGTGTCTCTAGACGGGGACTGAAAGTCATGGCAGGGGATCTTTCGAAGGACAACACGTGGATCAGTGAGGACCAGGACAGCAGATAATGCAGGACGGCTGATGAACAAGCTGAGTCAGGTAGCACAGATGAATCAGAGCCAGGTGTACGGATACAGACACAGTAGGGGATCACTAGCATGTGTCGATGGGTTACAGTAAACAGCCATTTGGTAAATGTTTACCTATCGGTTGTCATTTAATAACTTTTTGCGCAGGTAGATAAAAGTACATGATGCGCACTGAGAGATTTGTAATAAATTGTTCAGAGTAAATAGGCTGTCATTGCTTTCAGCACTGTGAGTCCTGATTACATAGGGCAATGCACCGTAGAGAACAATGATCTTTCAAGCTTTACAAAGCATAATTTCACCTCTTTCGCTCTTTCATGATACTCTTTCAGTGTATATGCACACTACATGTAAAGGAAACTGGTATCTTCCAGCATGGCAATGGTTAATCACAGAAATAAATGCAGTCTAGTAGTTTCTAGCAGGCAAATGGTTAATCACAGGAATATCAGCGTTAAATGCATTCTGTTACTTTTCAAGAGAGAAGAGGTTAATAGCAGCGATGTCTGCAAACATGAACTCTAAACAAGGAAATTATTAAACTGGAGATGTACTTGAAGAGATGCGTTACCTTGATTGCAGAGGCCAGGTGTGAACAGCACTAACAACAGTTGTAAGGAGATGGCAACTTGTATGCTGAGAAGTAGTTGTGGACTTCACTTAGTAAGCTGGACTGAGCTTGGAAATAATGCTGATTGTAGCATGAAAGTCAGAAGGAGGAGATGATAGACATCAGGTTGCAGCGGAACCATGTGAAATAGCCGCAAACTCCTGACAACCTTAATGCAACTGCGGCCAATGCTACTTAATACCCAAGTACCTGGTCTGTGAGAGCAGGCATATAGTGATGATGTCAGAGAAGTTCGCTGCGCTACTTGAGAAACGGCGGCGTGGACTACAGTAAAGGTAGGAAGCAAGGAGAAGGGAGCAAGGCCCGGCGCAGGAGCCGGGACAGGTGAGTAACATCCTCTACTCCTACAGCAGCACAATAAAGAGTGACGCATTCACTATTTCACTAACCGACAGATGTTTTCATTTCATTGTTTCCAGAACTTCCCGTTTCTGTTTTCTTTGACTATTACACACATAGTATTATGCCAATGTGTGGGTATGCCAGGAAATGAATAATGCGTGACTGTAACAACAATTTTAGTCTCTGCCAAGATTTCAATACGGTCTTGTGGAAGGTAAATTGAATTTGGTTATTGTATTAAAAATCCTGTTACTTTTAGTACTAGTGGTACTTCTATAATGAATAGTACTGTAAACCAGGGCTGGAGTGGGAGTGAAATTCAGCCCTCATGTGAGAGCAGACAGCCCACCTGCTATGACGTGAATATGTACATAAACTGCTTTAAAGCCAGAATGAAACAACGTGAAATTTAAGCTTTGCTAAAGAAAAATTTAGATTGCTCTTAAGAGGCTGGACCATATTTTTAATAAAAAATACCCTCCAGTCCAAGAGCAATCATGCACATGCTGCCCCACCGCTCCACCTTCCTGGATGGGAAACTTTATTACAATTATTGCCTGGCTCGACATTAGAGGAAATGGAGATTTAAGTCACTCACTCTTCAGGACGTCAGTTACCACAGCTTCTGTCACCACACTACTCTGAAGCTGACCTCTACCTGAAGAGAAGCTGTGGGAGAGGTGAGTGCAGTGCCGGCAATCTGTTTCTGGCCCTGCCGATTGCAGCGTCTTACTGTGAAATTAAATGTTATCAGGCGGTGGTGATAGACGCAAGGTGAGTGACAGCAGTGCTGCCCCCTGATGATAGCTTGTTCCAGGAGGGGCAATAGATACTGCAGAGAAGTGAGTGCAGCCCCAGCATCCTGTGACATCCTGCCTCAGACTCAAATTTCATAGGAAGTGAAGTACAAAACCACATTTATGAATTTTCTGTATAATTAGCTACATAGGGAGAGATATAGAGTATTTTAGAATAAAACAAATGACAAAATTGCTAAGGGTGGAAAAATAAATGATTATAAAGGACATTTTAGATATAGGAGCCCCTAATTGTACCATTATAGGGATCCCATCAGCTGCACAAACCATCACCATGTCTGAATTACACCCTTTTTCTACATTCTAATTAGCCTTTTTTTTATTGTTTAGCGATAGCTGAATAAATGTAAAATTCACTTTTAACACGCGCTCCTCCCCTTCTGTCTGTGCCTTGGCTGAGTGCATAATGATGATAACGCTAACTGGCTACATCAGCGTCACCTGCACCTTCCTTCGTCACATAATGTATGAGGATAGGAAGGATCAGATTTTGCACACTGTACAGTTCTATCCCTGCAGGGTTCCAAACATTAGTGCACAGGCCAAACAGGATGTCCGATGGGAGGATTGCATGTGCGTCCCTAGAGTGAGACACCAGCCCACTGCTGGCATCAACCCATCAGCCCACTGCTGGCATCGACCCATCCGACATTTACCAGATGGCCAATCTGGCTCTGCTCCTAGTTTATTGATTGAAACTTCCAGCACAGTACTTATAATACTATTAGTTCCTGTTCTATTGTTACTATCTCTGTGATACTGGTGGTAGTAGTACAGTAGAAGTTATTACAATAGGACTCAGTAATTGTCCTTATCTTATGTACATAAGAAAAAATAGGAAGCAGCACAGCCCGATGACGAGATAAAACGTGGAGTCACTGATGGAACCACCGAGCCCAGCGTCTTCAGGGAGGTGCTCACGTCTGAAGCACAGCAAACATGTAGTCATAAAAAATCAAGAAAGACGTGGCAACACTCACCAATCCTGTGAAGCGGACTTTTCCTTTTATTCAAGCAATAGTGAAACCGTCTTCACGGCACGGGGGAGACATAAACCAAAAGAGGTGAGTGGGGAGAGGACAACAGCCGTTTCACGCCAACACCGGCGCTTCTACGGGATGTGTTGCCATGTCTTTCTTGATTTTTTATGACTACTTATAGTCCTTATCTTATCTTCACCCGCCTCTGTTCCCTAAAGGTACCTTCACACTCAGCGACGCTGCAGTGATACCGACAACGATGTCGATCGCTGCAGCGTTGCTGTTTGGTCGCTGGAGAGCTGTCACACAGACAGCTCTCCAGCGACCAACGACGCCGGTAACCAGGGTAAACATCGGGTTACTAAGCGTAGGGCCGCGCTTAGTAACCCAATGTTTACCCTGGTTACCATCGTAAAAGTAAAAAAAACAAACACTACATACTTACCTTCCGCTGTCTGTCCCCGGCGCTGTGCTTCTCTGCACTGGCTGTGAGCGCCGGCCAGCCGTAAAGCACAGCGGTGACGTCACCGCTCTGCTTTCCGGCCGCTGTGCTCACAGTCAGTGCAGGAAAGCACAACGCCGGGGACAGACAGCGGAAGGTAAGTATGTAGTGTTTGTTTTTTTTACTTTTACGATGGTAACCAGGGTAAACATTGGGTTACTAAGCGCGGCCCTGCACTTAATAACCCGATGTTTACCCTGGTTACCAGTGAAGACATCGCTGAATCGGCGTCACACACGCCGATTCAGCGATGTCTGCAGGGAGTCCAGCGACGAAATAAAGTTCTGGACTTTCTGCAGCGACCAACGACATCACAGCAGGGGCCTGATCGCTGCTGCGTGTCAAACTGAATGATATCGCTAGCCAGGACGCTGCAACGTCACAGATCGCTAGCGATATCGTTCAGTGTGAAGGTACCTTTACTAATCTCACTAACGCACCCCTCCCCCTGTCTGACCACAACCTACTGACATTTTCTTCCCTCTCCTATCCTAGTGTGCAACCCCCCTCCACAAACTCACTCACCCTCGCAGAAATCTCAAACACCTCATTTTACACTCACTCTGAGTCCCTTTTCCCTCTCACAGACATAGCTTCCTTACATGACACATATGCTGCTGCCACTTTATACAACACCACAATAGCAGCAACACTCGATTCGGCCGCCCCCTTATGCACAGCAAAACTCGTACAATCAACAGGCAGCCCTAGCTGACCAGCCTGACCACAGAACTGAGACGGGCTTCCAGGGTCGCTGAGCGGAAATGGAAGAGATCCCGTTCTGCCAAGCACTTTATCGCTTGCAAGCAGTCCCTCGCCAGCTTCAAGTCCACACTCACTATGGTAAAACAAACTAACTTCTCATCTCTCATATCCTCCCTGTCTCAAAACCCTAAACAGCTTTTCAACACTTTCAATTTTCTACTCCATCCCCCCAGCATCACCTCCCTCTCCTCTCATTTCTGCTGAAGACTTTGCCTCTTCCTTTAAGCAGAAGATCAGTACAATCAGAGAAAGCTTTGGCCCGCAGCCCCCAATGCCTCTCTTAACTGCTCAGCCCTGTTCTTCCAAAACTAGCTTCGCCATGACAGAAGCTCAGCTCTCCACCCTGCTGTCAAGATCACATTTCACCACTTGCACGCTCGACCCGCTCCCATCCCACCACATCCCTAACCTCGCCACAGTCTTCATCCCAACCCTATCACATCTCTTCAACCTTTCACTTGCAAATGGTGTCTTCCCTCATCCTTCAAACATGCCTCAATCACACTCATCCTCAAAAAGCCCTCCCTCGACCCATCCTCTGTGTCTAGCTATCGCCCGATATCACTTTCACTTCTCTCTTATGCCTCAAAACTACTAGAACACCATGTACATCTTGTACTATCCTCCCACCTCTCCTCCTGCTCCCTCTTTGACCAGTTACAATCTGGCTTCCGACTGTATCACTTATCTGAAACTGCCCTAACTAAAGTCACCAATGACCTTCTAACCGCCAAGAGTAAGTGACACTACTCTGTCCTCCTCCTTCTGGACTTGTCTTCTGCCTTTGACACTGTGGACCATTCCCTTTTGCTACAGATTCTGTAATTTCTTGGCATCACAGATTTGGTCCTATCCTGGATCTCGTCATATCTAACAGACCGGACATTCAGTGTCTCCCTCTCCCACACCACCTCCTCATCTTGCCCCCTGTCTGTCGGTGTTCCCCAAGGCTCAGTTCTAGGACCCCTTCTCTTCTCCATCTACACCTTTGGCCTGGCACAGCTCATAGAATCCCATGGTCTGCATTATCGTCTCTACGCCGATGACACGCAGATCTACCTCACTGGACCTGATATCACCTCCTTACTGACCAAAATCCCACAATGTATGTTCGCTATTTCATCTTTCTTTTCTACTCGCTTTCTAAAACTAAACATGGACAAAACAGAATTTATCATCTTTCCCCATCTCACTTTACCCCTCCACCAGACCTATCCATCAATGTCAATGGCTGCTCACTTTCCCCAGTCCCGCATGCTCTGTGCCTCGGGGTGAACCTTGACTCTGCCCTCTCTTTCAAGCCACATATCCAAGCCCTTGCCTCCTCCTGCCGACTCCAACTCAAAAACATTTCCTGGATCCGTACATTCCTTGACCAAGAAACTGCAAAAACGCTTGTGCATGCCCTCATCATCTCCCGCCTTGACTATTGCAACTGCCTGCTCTCTGGCCTCCACTCTAGCATTTTTATACCACTTCAATATATCCTAAACTCTGCTGCCCGACTAATCCACCTGTCTCCTCGTTATTCCCCAGCCTCTCCTCTATGCCAAGCCCTTCACTGGCTTCCTGTTGTCCAGAGGCTCCAGTTCAAAACCCTAACTGTGACATACAAAGCCATCCACATCCTGTCTCCTCCGTACATCTGTGACATGATCTCCCGGTACTTACCTACACGCAACCTTTGATCCTCACAAGATCTTCTCTGCTCCCCTCTTATCTCTTCTTCTAATAACCACATACAAGACTTCTCCCGTGCTTCCCCCATACTCTGGAACCCTCTAACACAACACATCAGACTATCGCCTACCACAGAAACTTTCAAAAAGAACCTGAAGACTCACCTCTTCCGACAAGCCTACAGCCTGCAGTGATCCTCAGTCTACTGAACCGCCGCACAACCAGCTCTACCCTCTCCTAGTGTATCTGGATCGCCCCCAGACGCAGGGCCCCGGGTTACTCGGTACCGGTCCTCTACTGTCTCAGTTCTGGGGATGTCACGGTGGCTGGACCCGGTTCGTGACCCTGCTAAGGGGCGCCCAATGAAAGGAGATAAGAGTCTGTAAAGGTTTCGTGACGCCACCTATGGTATTCGGTCAGGGTGACCGACGCTGCTTGGGGTCCGCTGGGGTGATGTGATGGCAGCTAGATGGTGTGACTTCCCACAGGTGAAGTATGTCCCCAGGGCTTACCAGTAAGGTGGATGGTGATGGTGTGAGGTGCAGGCAATAACGAGGACACAGAGTTGCAGTCTCTTTACCTCTTTACTGAAGACTTCAGGATCCTCAATCCAGAGCACGATTAACCGGGCTGTCAGAGACCGGCCGGTCCGATGGCGCATCCAGAGTTCCCCTTGCAGGTGGAAATCGTTGCCTACCAATAGCGCCTGTGTGTTGTAGTGCTACCCTGCTGAGCATTCGGTATAGTCCTCACAACTTCTGTTCTAGTTCGTTCGTTCTTTCTAGTACTTTCTCTTTCTTTCTATTTCGTTCCAGATGTTTCTTGTCCCCCAGGTATGTTATGGCTAGGACACACCCGTATGACGGGAAGGCTCGGAGCTCTTCCGGGACCCTAGAGACGCCCCTCTCCACGCGTTGCCCCCTATGTCTTCGTAGGAAATTTAAGGTAGACAGCCAACCTATAATTAACTGTCCTGCGGAGTTTGAAGTAAGGCATAGAGTCAGTTACTTCCTCGGTGTTCTGGCCACCGGCTACGCGCCTCAGTAGGATGTTGCCGTTCTCGGGGCACGACTCCTACTGGATCACCTTTGTGCTGATCTCGTTTCTCACTGTTCCCCAATATCCTTCGCTTTGTGTCTCTTTCTTAGGATACCGCCGCAAGGAAGTGCAGGCGCGGTTCCGTAACGTTCTGTTCTGTTCGCTAGGTACCATCCAGGTTCCCACGCCTGACAGGGACCCCCCTGAATCTTCTCCCTGCAGCACCCCGGCAGAGGGATGCTGCCTGAATCCAACCCAGTCAGCTTCTGATCTAACTTCCTATCCAACCCCTAGTTTTACCAGTGTGAGGAGTGGCCCAATAAATAAAGCCTTTTTCTCCCCCTAGTGGCCGGAGTGTGAAGTGTAATGTGTGCTGGTGATACCTGGTCAAAGAACTCCTTTAGTGCCATCAGACGTACTCCCCTTAGTGGCAGAGCGATGTTACTGCAACGACCAGATCTCTGGGGCGCTGCACCCCCCCCCCCCCCCTCCCGGTTAAATCCAGTACTCCTGGACGGGGAAGAAAAACAACAATACATGTTAGCAAAAGACATACAAAATTTTGAAATGCTTGAAACAAGTAAATATAACAATGCTTTCCTTTATGGGAGGTGAGGACACTTGAACGTTACAAACAAAACAAGGTTAAATATTTTTAAATAACATTTTTGACTATAAATAACTTCTGGTACCCTTCCGGGTATTCTACTAAGTGCAAATTCTGAACAATAATTTAACTTTTCCTTTAAGGGCGTATAGCTGAACCCACTAGAGGCCTACTATAAAGTACTACAAGATAACTCAACTTTTTCTTTTCTTTCTAGCTTCACCAATGCAGGACCGCCTAGCTCCTTGGCCGGGCCTACTGTCATTGTCTCTCTTTCAGCAACCAACTATCGTTCTACAGTTCTCAGGAGGACTCTCTCTCTAACCCCTATGGGTTCACTTTCAATCTTTCCTGTCCTCAATTTCTAGCAACATTATCAACAGTTTTCTGAATCACAACATTATTAACATTTTAACTTTATTAAAGTAACATTATAACTTAGTGCAACATGTGGACATTCCCTTTAAGAGGGAACCAAGTCTCTTTGTGGTAGTGCAGATTCTCTCTGTCTGCAAGTCTGTGTGAAAGCAAGACCTTCTATGCTGTATTCAAGCAGTCTCTTCGCAAAGTCTTCTTTCGATGTAAAACCAGTAGAGGGCGCCTTTAATAAGGCGTGAACTATATACAAATACAGTTTTGGAATCATTCACTGTTCATGATCCGGCAGTCTTTGGAAACAATGATGAACAAACAAAAGGAAGAGGGATCCCGGGTAAACAAAGGGATCCCTAGGAGTTAACCCTGGACGGGTTTAAGCAGCAAAAAAGAGTAAGGAAAGCAAAGAGTTAACTATGTACATTTCAGGTTTCCGAGGTTTATCCTCGCGACGGTAGGTTGCATGGCACCAGTCGGAAACGCACACTTCCTGACTGGGGAAGATCTGTATCCGAACTCTCATCTGATGCTGTATCACTGTTGTGGGTTTGTCTCTCCGGTGTGGTCAAGTCATTAGCAGGTTTAATATGGATGTCAATTTTTACCACAGATCCCGCAGGAGTAACGATACGCACGGTGGTAGTAATGCTAGCATCCGCTAGGCCAAATACCAGGGGACGACTGTCGTTGATCTCAGTCGGGGCAGTAGGGGGCGCCACAGTAGGCTCATATCGTTGGACATTCTTGGCATACCACCCCTGCTCACTCCGGTGGCGGGTGTAGGTCACATGGTCCCCCCTGCACAAGCTTTGATTAGAGGCCCCACCACGGGGCTGAGTTTCCACATTATAGTTGGCAACAAAGATTTCGGTCGGCAGTCCCGGCTCCAGTATGAAGCCCCAACCTCTCTTCGGGTGAAAGGCTAACACTGTCCCTTGTCTCACCGGATCCCCTTTGCCACGTTTAGTCTTAGATTTCGGTACTCTTTGAGCAGTCTGTTTCGTTCTCAGTCTTCCCATTGTGCAACTAATCATTGTCTGTACTGCTCCCGGGTGAGCCCAACAACGTAAGAGCCCTCCTGTCTGGACCCTTCTGGCTAAATCCTGGGCGCATCCCATTCAAAGATCACCCCCTCGGGCCTCACATCTAACGGTTCGCCCATAGATATCGGTAGCGGGGGCAGTATCCCCTTCATGGCGTAAAGGGTTGTCACCCCGATCTCGGTAACGGGAGGCTGGTCACCGCTGGGATGGGGAGCGGTCACTGGAGCTGGATCGGTCGGTGGGGCAGGGTCGCTTTTGGTACCTGCGTCTGATGTGGTTCCACCGATGTCGATCGGCTCCTCTGACAAGGATACTGGAGTCTGCGGCGGCTCTGACCACGGCATTCCCTGTGCGATCTTCTTGCACAGCTCCGACTTCCATTTCTTCGCCGTCGCCGACCCCACGTCCGGAGTCGGGTGGATCGATGCCTCCTCCGGCGACTCCAGGAAGTCCAGATCCCCCGTTGACGGCAAGTCCCGACTCGGCTCCTGTGCGCTGAGGGGGTTCCGAGCTACTTCGTCTCGGTTCAGGCACTCGCTGGTCGTCAGCTCTTCTCCCTGGTCTGCAGTGGCACACACACAAGACTCCGCCATTGTCTTTGGTTTGAGCTCCTCCATTCCTGAACTCGTCATCCTGCAGCTGTAGTCGGAGGGGGCGGATGTTGCTGTTCGCGCAGTTTTCTCAATCTCCTCCCATGACACGCCCTCCTTCTTCTCCTGCGCTCCTCGTGGCACGGCAATGGCGGCGGTTTTGGCGGGAATCATGCGACAATCAGCAATACACAGTCCTTGCAATAAATCACGGTTCATGCACAATTCAATCACAGTTCCAAGGCACACATGACCTGCTTCTTCAGGCTTAAGTACGATCCTGTTCGTGACGCCAAGTTGGATCGCCCCCAGACACAGGGCCGCGGGTTACTCGGTACCGGTCCTCTACTGTCTCAGTTCTGGGGATGTCATAGTGGCTGGACCCTGTCCGTGACCCTGCTAAGGGGCGCCCAATGAAAGGAGATAAGAGTCTGTCAAGGTTTTGTGACGCCACCTGTGGTATTCGGTCAGGGTGACCGACGCTTCTTGGGGTCCGCTGGGGTGATGTGATGGCAGCTAGATGGTGTGACTTCCCACAGGTGAAGTATGTCCCCAGGGCTTCCCAGTAAGGTGGATGGTGATGGTGTGAGGTGCAGACAATAACGAGGACACAGGGTTGCAGTCTCTTTACCTCTTTACTGAAGACTTCAGGATCCTCAATCCAGAGCACAATTAACCGGGCTGTCAGAGACTGGCCGGTCCGATGGCACATCCAGAGTTCCCCTTGCAGGTGGAAATCGTTGCCTACCACTAGCACCTGTGAGTTGTAGTGCTACCCTGCTGAGCATTCGGTCTAGTCCTCACAACTTCTGTTCTAGTTCGTTCGTTCGTTCTTTCTAGTACTTTCTCTTTCTTTCTATTTCGTTCCAGATGTTACTAGTTTCTCGTCCCCCAGGTATGTTATGGCTAGGACGCACCCGTATGACAGGAAGGCTCGGAGCTCTTCCGGGACCTAGAGACGCCCCCCTCCACGCGTTGCCCCCTATGTCTTCGTAGGAAATTTAAGGTAGACAGCCAACCTATAATTAACTGCCGCAAGGTATTGCAGGCGCGGTTCCGTAATGTTCTGTTCTGTTCGCTAGGCACCTGCCAGGTTCCCACGCCTGACAGGGACCCCCCTGAATCTTCTCCCTGCAGCAACCCGGCAGAGGGATGCTGCCTGAATCCAACCCAGTCAGCTTCTGATCTAACTTCCTATCCAGCCCCTAGTTTTACCAGTGTGAGGAGTGGCCCAATAAATAAATCCAGTACTCCTGGACGGGGAAGAAAAACAACAATACATGTTAGCAAAAGACATACAAAATTTTGAAATGCTTGAAACAAGTAAATATAACAATGCTTCCCTTTATGGGAGGTGAGGACACTTGAACATTACAAACAAAACAAGGTTAAATATTTTTAAATAACATTTTTGACTATAAATGACTTCTGGTACCCTTCCGGGTATTCTACTAAGTGCAAATTCTGAACAATAATTTAACTTTTCCTTTAAGGGCGTATAGCTGAACCCACTAGAGGCCTACTATAAAGTACTACAAGATAACTCAACTTTTTCTTTTCTTTCTAGCTTCACCAATGCAGGACCGCCTAGCTCCTTGGCCGGGCCTACTGTCATTGTCTCTCTTTCAGCAACCAACTATCGTTCTACAGTTCTCAGGAGGACTCTCTCTCTAACCCCTACGGGTTCACTTTCAATCTTTCCTGTCCTCAATTTCTAGCAACATTATCAACAGTTTTCTGAATCACAACATTATTAACATTTTAACTTTATTAAAGTAACATTATAACTTAGTGCAACATGTGGACATTCCCTTTAAGAGGGAACCAAGTCTCTTTGTGGTAGTGCAGATTCTCTTTGTCTGCAAGTCTGTGTGAAAGCAAGACCTTCTATGCTGTATTCAAGCAGTCTCTTCGCAAAGTCTTCTTTCGATGTAAAACCAGTAGAGGGCGCCTTTAATAAGGCGTGAACTATATACAAATACAGTTTTGGAATCATTCACTGTTCATGATCCGGCAGTCTTTGGAAACAATGATGAACAAACAAAAGGAAGAGGGATCCCGGGTAAACAAAGGGATCCCTAGGAGTTAACCCTGGACGGGTTTAAGCAGCAAAAAAGAGTAAGGAAAGCAAAGAGTTAACTATGTACATTTCAGGTTTCCGAGGTTTATCCTCGCGACGGTAGGTTGCATGGCACCAGTCGGAAACGCACACTTCCTGACTGGGGAAGATCTGTATCCGAACTCTCATCTGATGCCGTATCACTGTTGTGGGTTTGTCTCTCCGGTGTGGTCAAGTCATTAGCAGGTTTAATATGGATGTCAATTTTTACCACAGATCCCGCAGGAGTAACGATACGCACGGTGGTAGTAATGCTAGCATCCGCTAGGCCAAATACCAGGGGACGACTGTCGTTGATCTCAGTCGGGGCAGTAGGGGGCGCCACAGTAGGCTCATATCGTTGGACATTCTTGGCATACCACCCCTGCTCACTCCGGTGGCGGGTGTAGGTCACATGGTCCCCCCTGCACAAGCTTTGATTAGAGGCCCCACCACGGGGCTGAGTTTCCACATTATAGTTGGCAACAAAGATTTCGGTCGGCAGTCCCGGCTCCAGTATGAAGCCCCAACCTCTCTTCGGGTGAAAGGCTAACACTGTCCCTTGTCTCACCGGATCCCCTTTGCCACGTTTAGTCTTAGATTTCGGTACTCTTTGAGCAGTCTGTTTCGTTCTCGGTCTTCCCATTGTGCAACTAATCATTGTCTGTACTGCTCCCAGGTGAGCCCAACAACGTAAGAGCCCTCCTGTCTGGACCCGTCTGGCTGAATCCTGGGCGCATCCCATTCAAAGATCACCCCCTCGGGACTCACATCTAACGGTTCGCCCATAGATATCGGTAGCGGGGGCAGTATCCCCTTCATGGCGTAAAGGGTTGTCACCCCGATCTCGGTAACGGGAGGCTGGTCACCGCTGGGATGGGGAGCGGTCACTGGAGCTGGATCGGTCGGTGGGGCAGGGTCGCTTTTGGTACCTGCGTCTGATGTGGTTCCACCGATGTCGATCGGCTCCTCTGACAAGGATACTGGAGTCTGCTGCGGCTCTGACCACGGCATTCCCTGTGCGATCTTCTTGCACAGCTCCGACTTCCATTTCTTCGCAGTCGCCGACCCCACGTCCGGAGTCGGGTGGATCGATGCCTCCTCCGGCGACTCCAGGAAGTCCAGATCCCCCGTTGACGGCAAGTCCCGACTCGGCTCCTGTGCGCTGAGGGGGTTCCGAGCTACTTCGTCTCGGTTCAGGCACTCGCTGGTCGTCAGCTCTTCTCCCTGGTCTGCAGTGGCACACACACAAGACTCCGCCATTGTCTTTGGTTTGAGCTCCTCCATTCCTGAACTCGTCATCCTGCAGCTGTAGTCGGAGGGGGCGGATGTTGCTGTTCGCGCAGTTTTCTCAATCTCCTCCCATGACACGCCCTCCTTCTTCTCCTGCGCTCCTCGTGGCATGGCAATGGCGGTGGTTTTGGCGGGAATCATGCGACAATCAGCAATACACAGTCCTTGCAATAAATCACGGTTCATGCACAATTCAATCACAGTTCCAAGGCACACATGACCTGCTTCTTCAGGCTTAAGTACGATCCTGTTCGTGACGCCAAGTTGGATCGCCCCCAGACACAGGGCCGCGGGTTACTCGGTACCGGTTCTCTACTGTCTCAGTTCTGGGGATGTCATAGTGGCTGGACCCTGTCCGTGACCCTGCTAAGGGGCGCCCAATGAAAGGAGATAAGAGTCTGTCAAGGTTTTGTGACGCCACCTGTGGTATTCGGTCAGGGTGACCGACACTTCTTGGGGTCCGCTGGGGTGATGTGATGGCAGCTAGATGGTGTGACTTCCCACAGGTGAAGTATGTCCCCAGGGCTTCCCAGTAAGGTGGATGGTGATGGTGTGAGGTGCAGACAATAACGAGGACACAGGGTTGCAGTCTCTTTACCTCTTTACTGAAGACTTCAGGATCCTCAATCCAGAGCACAATTAACCGGGCTATCAGAGACTGGCCGGTCCGATGGCACATCCAGAGTTCCCCTTGCAGATGGAAATCGTTGCCTACCACTAGCACCTGTGAGTTGTAGTGCTACCCTGCTGAGCATTCGGTCTAGTCCTCACAACTTCTGTTCTAGTTCGTTCGTTCGTTCTTTCTAGTTCTTTCTCTTTCTTTCTATTTCGTTCCAGATGTTACTAGTTTCTCGTCCCCCAGGTATGTTATGGCTAGGACGCACCCGTATGACAGGAAGGCTCGGAGCTCTTCCGGGACCTAGAGACGCCCCCCTCCACGCGTTGCCCCCTATGTCTTCGTAGGAAATTTAAGGTAGGCAGCCAACCTATAATTAACTGCTGCAAGGTATTGCAGGCGCGGTTCCGTAATGTTCTGTTCTGTTCGCTAGGCACCTGCCAGGTTCCCACGCCTGACAGGGACCCCCCTGTGCCTTCTCCCTGCAGCACCCCGGCAGAGGGATGCTGCCTGAATCCAACCCAGTCAGCTTCTGATCTAACTTCCTATCCAACCCCTAGTTTTACCAGTGTGAGGAGTGGCCCAATAAATAAAGCCTTTTTCTCCCCCTAGTGGCCGGAGTGTGAAGTGTAATGTGTTCTGGTGATACCTGGTCAAAGTCCTCCTTTAGTGCCATCAGACGTACCATCACTCCCCTTAGCGGCAGAGTGTCATACTGCAACGACCAGATCTCTGGGGCGCTGCATATCCTCACCCATCCCCTGTGACCTGTGATCTCTCGCGGACAGGGTCTTCTCTCCTTCTGTACTCTTGTGTGCATTGTTTTGCTCATGTTGATTGTACTTGTCTATGTATACCCCTTTTTCACATGTAAAGCGCCATGGAATAAATGGCGCTATAAAAATGAATAATAATAATAATAGTCAGGCATGCACTATACTGCTATAATGCTTTACTGACCTTATTACTACAGCACAAGTAACAGTAGTAATGTAACCGTGCTATGAGTATTCAGGGGTGTATGCAGAATTGGCACCTAATGAGAGATATGCCACACACACACAACTCCCACAGACTACACATAGTGGACACATGCTGCGCACACAGCTCACACAGACAGCTGCGTATATGTTGCTCACATCCAGTATTTTAGATTAATTCCATACATGATTCAAGCAATTGCAATATAGCCAGTACATTTCATCACTCACTTCCGATGTAGAGCAATAACCAGATGTAAAATAAAGGAAGAAATGGAGACAGCAGTCATTTCTTGCATCTCAGTGATCCTCAGGGGCGGTCCTCCGTTCAGCATCAGCTCCTCCTTCCAGTAAAGTGAAGGACATTGGTCCAGAAGAAGATGTCCCACATTATCACCACTTCTTCTCCTCTACCTCCCACCAGGCAGCTCGATAAGAAATCTTGGCAGCCAAAAAAAGGAGGGGAATTACCCAACAAGGGGCTCAGCGTAAGATAAACTAGTTTATCTCACTCAAAGAAACTTTTGCCAAAGCTTTTTTTGTGTGCAAATTAAAGGTAATACAGGGCAGCCAGAGTGCAGCCAAGCTTTTCATCGCAGCAGACCGAAATCTTAATCAGTTGTCACTTACAATTATGGGGTAACAATGGGTTCTCATGGCAGCAGACCTAATAAAGGCTCCTATATGTGCTGTGGTAGTGCCATAGACCAGGGCCTAATAGGGTTTAATCACAGACAGCACAATATATTGCAAACAGGAGCTATTAAATGATTTCAGATTCAAGTCCCCAAGAGGGACTAATAAAAAAAGTAAAAAAAATATATATTTTTATTTATTTTTATTTTTATAAATATTTAAAAAAATTGATTAAAAAAAGCATAAAATAGTTAATAAAATATAGTTATAAAAGTTAAAGCGTCCCCTTTTTTGTCATTATATCTTAACTAGCTATTGAACCCGTTCTACGCCCGGGTGGCGAGCATTTATATTGGTATATTGTCTCCATCCTGGTATGTGCTGCTCCATCCTGCGTCCCCATCCTGTCATGTGCTGCTCCATCCTGCGTTCCCCTTCCTGTCATGCGCTGCTCCATCCTGCGTCCCCATCCTGTCATGCGCTGCTCCCATCCTGCGTCCCCATCCTGTCATGTGCTGCTCCATCCTGCGTCCCCATCCTGTCATGCGCTGCTCCATCATGCGTCCCCATCCTGTCATGCGCTGCTCCATCCTGCGTCCCCATCCTGTCATGTGCTCCATCCTGCGTCCCCATCCTGTCATGCGCTGCTCCATCCTGCGTTCCCCTTCCTGTCATGCGCTGCTCCATCCTGCGTCCCCATCCTGTCATGCGCTGCTCCCATCCTGCGTCCCCATCCTGTCATGTGCTGCTCCATCCTGCGTCCCCATCCTGTCATGCGCTGCTCCCATCCTGCGTCCCCATCCTGTCATGTGCTGCTCCATCCTGCGTCCCCATCCTGTCATGCGCGGCTCCATCATGCGTCCCCATCCTGTCATGCGCTGCTCCATCCTGCGTCCCCATCCTGTCATGTGCTCCATCCTGCGTCCCCATCCTGTCATGCGCTGCTCCATCCTGCGTTCCCCTTCCTGTCATGCGCTGCTCCATCCTGCGTCACCATCCTGTCATGTGCTGCTCCCATCCTGCGTCCCCATCATGTCATGCGCTGCTCCCATCCTGCGTCCCCATCCTGTCATGTGCTGCTCCCATCCTGCGTCCCCATCCTGTCATGTGCTGCTCCATCCTGCGTCCCCATCCTGTCATGTGCTGCTCCATCATGCGTCCCCATCCTTATGTGCTGCTCCATCCTGCGTCCCCATCCTGTCATGTGCTGCTCCATCCTGCGTCCCCATCCTGTCATGTGCTGCTCCATCATGCGTCCCCATCCTTATGTGCTGCTCCATCCTGCGTCCCCATCTTTTCATGTGCTGCTGCATCCTGCGTCCCCATCCTTATGTGCTGCTCCATCCTGCGTCCCCATCCTTTCATGTGCTGCTGCATCCTGCGTCCCCATCCTTATGTGCTGCTCCATCCCGCGTCCCCATCCTTATGTGCTGCTCCATCCCGCGTCCCCATCCTTATGTGCTGCTCCATCCCGCGTCCCCATCCTTATGTGCTGCTCCATCCCGTGTCCCCATCCTTATGTGCTGCTCCATCCTGCGTCCCCATCCTTATGTGCTGCTCCATCCCGCGTCCCCATCCTGCTGCTCCATCCTGCGTCCCCATCCTGCTGCTCCATCCTGCGTCCCCATCCTGCTGCTCCATCCTGCGTCCCCATCCTGCTGCTCCATCCTGCGTCCCCATCCTGCTGCTCCATCCTGCGTCCCCATCCTTATGTGCTGCTCCATCCTGCGTCCCCATCCTTATGTGCTGCTCCATCCCGCGTCCCCATCCTTATGTGCTGCTCCATCCCGTGTCCCCATCCTTATGTGCTGCTGCATCCTGCGTCCCCATCCTGTCATGTGCTGCTCCATCCTGCGTTCCCATCCTTATGTGCTGCTCCATCCCGTGTCCCCATCCTTATGTGCTGCTCCATCCTGCGTCCCCATCCTGCTGCTCCATCCTGCGTCCCCATCCTTATGTGCTGCTCCATCCCGCGTCCCCATCCTTATGTGCTGCTCCATCCCGTGTCCCCATCCTTATGTGCTGCTGCATCCTGCGTCCCCATCCTGTCATGTGCTGCTCCATCCTGCGTTCCCATCCTTATCTGCTGCTCCATCCCGTGTCCCCATCCTTATGTGCTGCTGCATCCTGCGTCCCCATCCTGCGTCCCCATCCTGCTGCTCCATCCTGCGTCCCCATCCTGTCATGTGCTGCTCCATCCTGCGTTCCCATCCTTATGTGCTGCTCCATCCCGTGTCCCCATCCTTATGTGCTGCTCCATCCTGCGTCCCCATCCTGCGTCCCCATCCTGCTGCTCCATCCTGCTGCTCCATCCTGCGTCCCCATCCTGCTGCTCCATCCTGCGTCCCCATCCTGCGTCCCCATCCTGCTGCTCCATCCTGCGTCCCCATCCTTATGTGCTGCTCCATCCTGCGTCCCCATCCTGCGTCCCCATCCTGCTGCTCCATCCTGCGTCCCCATCCTGCTGCTCCATCCTGCGTCCCCATCCTTATGTGCTGCTCCATCCTGCGTCCCCATCCTGCGTCCCCATCCTGCTGCTCCATCCTGCGTCCCTATCCTGCGTCCCCATCCTGCTGCTCCATCCTGCGTCCCCATCCTGCTGCTCCATCCTGCGTTCCCATCCTTATGTGCTGCTCCATCCTGCGTCCCCATCCTGCGTCCCCATCCTGCTGCTCCATCCTGCGTCCCCATCCTGCGTCCCCATCCTGCTGCTCCATCCTGCGTCCCCATCCTTATGTGCTGCTCCATCCTGCGTCCCCATCCTGCGTCCCCATCCTGCTGCTCCATCCTGCGTCCCCATCCTGCTGCTCCATCCTGCGTCCCCATCCTTATGTGCTGCTCCATCCTGCGTCCCCATCCTGCGTCCCCATCCTGCTGCTCCATCCTGCGTCCCCATCCTGCTGCTCCATCCTGCGTCCCCATCCTTATGTGCTGCTCCATCCTGCGTCCCCATCCTGCGTCCCCATCCTGCGTCCCCATCCTGCTGCTCCATCCTGCGTCCCCATCCTGCGTCCCCATCCTGCTGCTCCATCCTGCTGCTCCATCCTGCGTCCCCATCCTGCTGCTCCATCCTGCGTCCCCATCCTGCGTCCCCATCCTGCTGCTCCATCCTGCTGCTCCATCCTGCGTCCCCATCCTGCTGCTCCATCCTGCGTCCCCATCCTGCTGCTCCATCCTGCGTCCCCATCCTGCTGCTCCATCCTGCTGCTCCATCCTGCGTCCCCATCCTGCGTCCCCATCCTGCTGCTCCATCCTGCGTCCCCATCCTGCTGCTCCATCCTGCGTCCCCATCCTTATGTGCTGCTCCATCCTGCGTCCCCATCCTGCGTCCCCATCCTGCTGCTCCATCCTGCGTCCCCATCCTGCTGCTCCATCCTGCGTTCCCATCCTTATGTGCTGCTCCATCCTGCGTCCCCATCCTGCGTCCCCATCCTGCTGCTCCATCCTGCGTCCCCATCCTGCGTCCCCATCCTGCTGCTCCATCCTGCGTCCCCATCCTTATGTGCTGCTCCATCCTGCGTCCCCATCCTGTGTCCCCATCCTGCTGCTCCATCCCGCGTCCCCATCCTGCGTCCCCATCCTGCTGCTCCATCCTGCGTCCCCATCCTTATGTGCTGCTCCATCCTGCGTCCCCATCCTGCGTCCCCATCCTGCTGCTCCATCCTGCGTCCCCATCCTGCGTCCCCATCCTGCTGCTCCATCCTGCGTCCCCATCCTTATGTGCTGCTCCATCCTGCGTCCCCATCCTGCGTCCCCATCCTGCTGCTCCATCCTGCGTCCCCATCCTGCTGCTCCATCCTGTGTCCCCATCCTTATGTGCTGCTCCATCCTGCGTCCCCATCCTGCGTCCCCATCCTGCGTCCCCATCCTGCTGCTCCATCCTGCGTCCCCATCCTGCTGCTCCATCCTGTGTCCCCATCCTTATGTGCTGCTCCATCCTGCGTCCCCATCCTGCTGCTCCATCCCGTGTCCCCATCCTGCTGCTCCATCCTGCTGCTCCATCCTGCTGCTCCATCCTGCGTCCCCATCCTGCTGCTCCATCCTGCGTCCCCATCCTGCGTCCCCATCCTGCTGCTCCATCCTGCTGCTCCATCCTGCGTCCCCATCCTGCTGCTCCATCCTGCGTCCCCATCCTGCGTCCCCATCCTGCTGCTCCATCCTGCTGCTCCATCCTGCCTCTGACCCGCTCGGCGCCGAGTGCTGGGGGGCCGGAGCAGGCGGGGACACCGGCGCGCTGTGGGGGTCAGGTGCCGGTATCGCCGCCAGCTCAGGCCCCCCAGCACTTACTATATTCACCTGTCCCCGTTCCATCGCTGAGCGGCGCCATCTTCCCGGTCTCCTCGGCCTGTGACTTTTCAGTCAGAGGGCGGCGCCGGCGCGCATGCGCGTCATCGCGCCCTCTGAACTGAAGGCCACAGGCCGAGGAGACCGGGAAGATGGCGCCGCTCAGCGATGGAACGGGGACAGGTGAATATGTCCGATACTCACCCTCCTGGCGGTCCCTGCTTCTGCGGGGGAGATCGCGGTGTGTGTTCAGTGTGAACGCACACCGCGATCTCCCGGGAGCGTCGCTCTGTGAGGCCCAGACTGCGCCGGCGCTTGCGCTTGCGCAGTCTATCGAGGCTTCGGACAGAGTGACGCTCCCAGCGTTATATTATAGAATCTTAAAATTAACAACAATAAACATTTGCTAAAATGTATGCTTTTGGTGATGTCATCTCCAAAAAAGAGTAATAAAAAACTACCAAAATAGAAAATAGAATAAGCAGAATGCCCTGCAAAAATGGAGCCTCATCCACCTCCAGTTTTTTTTTTTTCCCTAGAAGTAGTACTAAAAATCTAAAATTTGGCCTTGACATAATCGTACTGACCCACAGAGTAACTTTAGGAATACATTTAGACAAAACATAATTTTGGACTGTATGTCGTCCCACTGTTAGTCTAATTTTCTCATGGATGTAGGGTCTGTGTGAAACAAATGGCACAAGTTTGTAGTCTGGTTGGATTTATGGACCAGGTTGGTACATGTAAACAGCAGGCAGCTCCCGCACCCGTCCATTATGACTACAGGCACAAGGAGCCAATTTGTAGACGTGAAATCTGTACGTAGCCTAACAGATAATTTTTCGACGCCGTAAACCCTGCAAAAACGGAACTCAAAAATAAAGCTGCAATTGCTGTTTTTTTTTTTTTTTCCATTTCACCCAACTAAGAATTTTTTCTCATTTTTCGGTATGTTACACGCTGATTTTACAAAAAATACAACTAAATTTTCCACAAAAAAAAAACAAGCCCTTTAATAGCCATATCTAAAGAAAGATCAAAAATGTATGGCTTTTAGAAGATGGGAATGAAAAAACGAAAACGGAAAACGAATCAGGTGTAAAGGGCGAAGAAAAGGAAACATCTGTTCAGGAAGGAGTAGTCGCCAGTTCTTGTTTCTGGTTCTTTTTATGAGACTGAAACCTGCCTTGCGAAAAAACGACAAAAATTGCAAAACATAAAACGTTGTTGTACATGATCAGATACATGTATACAATGAGGGGCACAGCAATAGGGGGGCAGTCACGGTCTCCTGGGTATCTGACCTATCTACAGTGGTATGGGGGGCAAGCGGGCACATGTCCAGGGGCTTCTACCATGCACAGGCTGGTTATCCTCCATATTCTCCAATTTCGGCAGTCACAGACATCGGTGGTCCTCAAGTTGGGCAGTGGATCTCAAGTCAACTTTTTGCCTAGAGACAACAACTTCCAACCATCCCCTCTGCATTGGCTATAGAGAAGTAAGAGGATGATGAGCTGGAAGTGAGAACATGTAAGAAGAATTTTTTTGAATGTGTTGGAAGGGAGTGACTGGACAGGGGACGTTAATACAGGATAGGGGACATTATTCCAGGAAGGGACCAGGATGGGGGATATTTTTACAGTAAGGGGCCCAGGAAGGGGGACGTTATTAAAAAGGGGGCCAGGGTGGTGGATGTTATTTCTAGAAGGAGTCAGGAATAGTGACAGTATTATAGGGTGGGAGACATTATTACAGGAAGGGGCCCGGGATAGGGACATTATTAAAGATGGGGCCTAGGATGCGGGACATTATTACAGAAAAGAGTCAGGACTGGTGACATTATTAGAGGATAGGGGCCAGGATGGGGTACATTAATATATTGTGGAGGACATTATTACAGGGGACTTTACATCTGACCTACATGGTCTTGGGGACCCTGGGACATGCTTTGCAAAGGGGCCCAAAGGCCTCTAGTTACACCGCAGATTCTTGAATATATTTAGGAGCTTTGTTTCTATGACGGATGCTGCCCCCTGACCTGCACGAACTGTCTGGATATGTCCTGTATATTATATATAAACCTTTCAGTTCTCTGTAGCTTGACTCTCCCTCATCCACACACACAGCACATACATATACATATATATATACAACCACAGCACATACATATACATATATATACACACAGCACATACATATGTGTATACACACAGCACATACATATACATATATATATACAACCACAGCACATACATATACATATATATACACACAGCACATACATATGTGTATACACACAGCACATACATATACATATATATATACAACCACAGCACATACATATACATATATATACACACAGCACATACATATGTGTATACACACAGCACATACATATACATATATATATATACAACCACAGCACATACATATACATATATATACACACAGCACATACATATGTGTATACACACAGCACATACATATACATATATATATACAACCACAGCACATACATATACATATATATACACAGCACATACATATGTGTATACACACAGCACATACATATACATATATATATATACAACCACAGCACATACATATACATATATATACACACAGCACATACATATGTGTATACACACAGCACATACATATACATATATATATACAACCACAGCACATACATATACATATATATACACACAGCACATACATATGTGTATACACACAGCACATACATATACATATATATATACAACCACAGCACATACATATACATATATATACACACAGCACATACATATGTGTATACACACAGCACATACATATACATATATATATACAACCACAGCACATACATATACATATATATACACAGCACATACATATGTGTATACACACAGCACATACATATACATATATATATACAACCACAGCACATACATATACATATATATACACACACAGCACATACATATGTGTATACACACAGCACATACATATACATATATATATACAACCACAGCACATACATATACATATATATACACAGCACATACATATGTGTATACACACAGCACATACATATACATATATATATACAACCACAGCACATACATATACATATATATACACACAGCACATACATATGTGTATACACACAGCACATACATATACATATATATATACAACCACAGCACATACATATACATATATATACACACACAGCACATACATATACATATATATACACAGCACATACATATACATATATATACACAGCACATACATATGTGTATACACACAGCACATACATATACATATATATATACAACCACAGCACATACATATACATATATATACACACAGCACATACATATGTGTATACACACAGCACATACATATACATATATATATACAACCACAGCACATACATATACATATATATACACACAGCACATACATATGTGTATACACACAGCACATACATATACATATATATATACAACCACAGCACATACATATACATATATATACACAGCACATACATATGTGTATACACACAGCACATACATATACATATATATATACAACCACAGCACATACATATACATATATATACACACACAGCACATACATATGTGTATACACACAGCACATACATATACATATATATATACAACCACAGCACATACATATACATATATATACACAGCACATACATATGTGTATACACACAGCACATACATATACATATATATATACAACCACAGCACATACATATACATATATATACACACAGCACATACATATGTGTATACACACAGCACATACATATACATATATATATACAACCACAGCACATACATATACATATATATACACACACAGCACATACATATGTGTATACACACAGCACATACATATACATATATATACACACAGCACATACATATGTGTATACACACAGCACATACATATACATATATATATACAACCACAGCACATACATATACATATATATACACACAGCACATACATATGTGTATACACACAGCACACATATATATATATATATATATATATATATATATATACAACCACAGCACATACATATACATATATATATACAACCACAGCACATACATATACATATATATATACACAAAGCACATACATATGTGTAAACACACACTGCTCATACATATACATGTATATACATACACACAGAAAAAAGTATACTGTCTGATAGTCCAAATTAGTATTTAACAAAGAAAACGAAAAAACTAATATATCCAATAACTTTATTTAAACAAATTAGGATTAAAAACTAACACAACACCCAAATCCCTTGTAGTGGGAGTGGGTCAATAAAAACCTGGCCAGAAAAATCAAGGGCAAAGGGTGGGGGTAAATGGACGAAATGCAAATACTACACGTCCCTAAGATACTCCCTGCCTGTCTGCGGAGGTTGGCACCCTCTTGAACGCAATATGGCGCCCCCGCTCCTCGTCGGCTGACCCTTCAAACCCTATAAGTCCCTATGACCATGTGGGAATACTATACCACTAACAATACTAATAGATAGCCCACAGCCTAAGGCACAACAAAACAACTGGTCTGACCGTACAAAGGCACCTGCAACCAGGCACAGCATGCATCTCCGATGTGATTCAACCACACGGAACCTTATTTTCCCATATGCCTCCTGAGGAAGCACATCATGGGGGGGAAACGCGTAGAGGCGAAACCTGAACACAGATAAGTGTATCAGGTTTTTTTTATTGCTTTTTGTTTTTTTCACCATCTGTGCATTTGTAACCAGTATATATGTATATATGAGTACTTGACCATCTGTGATATAATTTTAAACTGTACCTGCTAGTCACTAGGTATATCCTAGGTATTGCTGGTTTAAGTGCTTTCATACAATCTTTATATCTCTCTATGGTCTGACCGAGTTACAGGGGTCCGTCACTATAGGTCACTAGTGTAGCCCCTAACGCACCACCCACGTACAGGATCCCTAATTTCTGCAGGGATTCAGCTAGGGTGAGCAGGGGCAGCCGCCGAGGAGCGGGGGCGCCATTTGCGTTCAAGAGGGTGCCAACCTCCGCTGATAGGCAGGGTTGTCCGGCTACGGACTCTATAGGGTGTACTAGCCTTAGGAATAGGCGGTGTATAAAAGTGTATAGGGCTTTGTACGGTCAGACCAGTTGTTTTGTTGGTGAATTACCACCTGGCATTTGTTTGGTGTGTTTATTATCACTTGTTGTGCCTTAGGCTGTGGGCTATCTATTAGTATTGTTAGTGGTATAGTATTCCCACGTGGTCATAGGGACTTATAGGGTTTGAAGGGTCAGCCGACGAGGAGCGGGGGCGCCATATTGCGTTCAAGAGGATGCCAACCTCCGCAGACAGGCAGGGAGTATCTTAGGGACGTGTAGTATTTGCATTTCGTCCATTTACCCCCACTCTTTGCCCTTGATTTTTCGGGTCAGGTTTTTATTGACCCACTCCCACTACAAGGGGTTTGGGTGGGTGTTGTGTTAGTTTTTAATCCTAATTTGTTTAAATAAAGTTATTGGATATATTAGTTTTTTAGTTTTCTTTATATACGTACACACACAGCACATACATATGTGTATACACACAGCACACATATATATGTATATATAAATAACGAAGTAAAAGAATGGAGCGCACTACCAGGGCGTCCGATGCAGGTAACTTTATTCCAACAAAGTAAAAGACATCTTCACGACCGGGGGTGCTGTACAAAGAGTGCGGTGAAGCTAGACGACGGCCGTTTCGCGCCTGGCTGGCGCTTCAACGGGTCAGTAAACACACACTGCTCATACATATACATATACATGTAACAAAGAAAAAAAAAGAAAAAAAGAAAAAAAAACAACCAGCACTTCCAATGTGAACACATGCAAGCTGCAAGCTGTATCATATAGACAAAAGAAACACAGCAGCACATGTACATGAATCTAGGCCATGTGAAAACACAAACAAATATTAGATATGAATCATACTACTCAAAAACATTTTTTCATAAAAAAATTTTCAAAAATTTTTTTTTCATAAAACTTACAGTTATAGATAAAATGAAGATTCTTAGCGCATAAATTGGCCAATTCATGTGTGCCCATCAACCACGGCAAGGTGATCTCCCTCTGATGGGTCCTACTCTACTGTACATGCCACTCTTGGGCCACCAGCCTACAACTTAGGACAAACATGTCACTCTGGGCTAAACCTACAATTTATGGGCAAGTAGAGATGATTACCGCCACCTGCAAGGTCAATGGGAGGAGTGCAAGATCAGTCTGGATGCAGCCACATCCATACACTAAACAAAGAAAAAAAACCAACCAGCACTCCCAATGTGAACACATGCAAGCTGCAAGCTGTATCATATAGACAAAAGAAACACAACAGCACATGTACATGAATCTAGGCCATGTGAAAACACAGACAAATATTAGATATGAATCATACACTTTGTTTAGTGTATGGATGTGGCTGCATCCAGACTGATCTTGCACTCCTCCCATTGACCTTGCAGGTGGCGGTAATCATCTCTACTTGCCCATAAATTGTAGGTTTAGCCCAGAGTGACATGTTTGTCCTAAGTTGTAGGCTGGTGGCCCAAGAGTGGCATGTACAGTAGAGTAGGACCCATCAGAGGGAGATCACCTTGCCATGGTTGATGGGCACACATGAATTGGCCAATTTATGTGCTAAGAATCTTCATTTTATCTATAACTGTAAGTTTTATGAAAAAAAAATTTTTGAAAATTTTTTTATGAAAAAATATTTTTGAGTAGTATGATTCATATCTAATATTTGTCTGTGTTTTCGCATGGCCTAGATTCATGTACATGTGCTGCTGTATTTCTTTTGTCTATACATATACATGTATATACATATACACACAGCACATACATGTGTATATTCACACAGTTCACATACATATACATATATATATATAACACACACACAGCACATACATATGTGTATACACACAGCACATACATATATATATACACACACAGCACATACATATATATATACACACACAGCACATACATATGTGTATACACACAGCACATACATATATATACACACAGCACATACATATATATACACACAGCACATACATATATATACACACAGCACATACATATATATACACACACAGCACATACATATGTGTATACACACAGCACATACATATATATACACACAGCACATACATATATACACACAGCACATACATATATATACACACAGCACATACATATATATACACACAGCACATACATATATATACACACACAGCACATACATATGTGTATACACACAGCACACACATATATATATATATACACACACACAAAGCACATGCATATGTGTAAACACACACTGCTCATACATATATATATACACACACAGCACATACATATACATATATATATATATACACACACACACATCACATACATATGTGTATACACCCAGCACATATATATATATACACACACAGCACATACATATGTGTATACACACAGCACATACATATATATATATATACACACAGCACATACATATATATATATATACACACAGCACATACATATATATACACACAGCACATACATATATATACACACAGCACATACATATATATATACACACAGCACATACATATATATACACACAGCACATACATATATATACACACAGCACATACATATATATATACACACAGCACATACATATATATATATATACACACAGCACATACATATATATACACACAGCACATACATATATATACACACAGCACATACATATATATATACACACAGCACATACATATATATACACACAGCACATACATATATATACACACAGCACATACATATATATATACACACAGCACATACATATATATATATATACACACAGCACATACATATATATACACACAGCACATACATATATATACACACAGCACATACATATATATATACACACAGCACATACATATATATATATATACACACAGCACATACATATATATACACACAGCACATACATATATATACACACAGCACATACATATATATACACACAGCACATACATATATATATACACAGCACATACATATATATACACACACAGCACATACATATGTGTATACACACACTGCTCATAAATATACATGTATATACAGTACACACATGGCACATACATATGTACACACACACACCGCACATATATATACATAGTTCACGGAGAAAAAACTGAGCATTGATGAACAATTTTTATAAACTTTATTCCAAAACCAATAAAATAACATAAAGTCTCATATCAAATATCATAGAGTAATATGAACAAAGATGAAAGCTTGAAATATGCTGACAAGTATACATATATACACATGTATATACACACAGCACATACATACATACCTACATGTATACATACACACATAGCACATACATATGTATATACACGCTGCACATACATATACATGTATATATACACACAGCACATACATACATACATACCCACACATGTATATATACACACACTGCACATACATATGTATATACACACACTGCACATACATACACACATGTATATATACACACACTGCACATACATATGTATACACACACTGCACATACATACATACATGTATATATACACAATGCACATACAGTACATACAAGCCTGTCTTCAGTACCTCTAGACCCCGCAGTTATAGGTCCTTTGGTGGCGTTATGGTCGCACCGACCCAGACTGTAGCTATGGCTTTGTTTAGGAATATGGCTAAATTTAAAAAAACCGGTGCGGGTGCGCTTTTGTGCTTTTTTCTTGCACACTAGAAACTGGAGACATTTCTTTATATGTAAATTGAGCAGAGCAGTCATCCTTCCCAGCAAAAATGAATAAATGAATTTGTAAAGAACCGAAACATGACACCTATGTAACGTACAACTCGTATATTTATTTTTTCAGCTGATAACTCGACTTGTACTAATGCATTTACTTTATTCCTCCAGGTTCCAGACTGAATATTATCGTTGTGTGAACTATGGACGTCGCAGCTACTGTTTACTTTCTCGTTCCATCTCCCGGGAGGAGATTTGTCTACAGGAAGACGGTTTAACGGATCTTTAATCTCGAGGCTTTACAGGTGCAGTCTGGAGGTTGGGATGCAAAAACTGCCGCTTCTGGTAGAAGAATTCATTTTCTTTAGGACAGAGATCCGGGATGAAAGATTGTGCACATATGACACCAATGTGACTGCATTACATTCAGGTTTGTATATAAAGCTTATGTTGCTCCGGGCACTCATTGTTCTTCCATGCACCGAACCCCAACGTACAGCGGGTGAAATAAGTATTGAACGCGTGAACAAGTAAATCTGTTTCTAAAGGTGCTATTGACATGACTTTCTCACCAGATGTCGGCAACAACCCATCCAATCCAGACAATGATACAAAATATGATTTTTTGTGTGTGTTTTTTTTTATATGTCTTTTTGAACTGGGAAAAGGGTGGGCTGATTTAAACTTTTATATATTTTTTCTTTTCATTTTTTCTTTTTTTTTTAATACTTCCAATAGGACGATTGAACCTGCAGTGTACACATATATGAATGTCACTGATCTGTGAGACAGAACCACAGTCTGCTCTTCATAAGAACACCATTATGGTGGGGGCAAATAAAGCCAGCAGGACCCTGGCTGCCATCACAAACCATCAGCTCCCTGCAGTCAAAGAGTGGCCAAGGAACCCCAGAATAATGCTGTCACTCAAGTGTGCTATTAGAACGCCGCTCTCGTAGATCTACTGCGGCATTTGTATTGTTAAACAGCAGTGATCGGAAAAAGCTCTGATCGCTCCCATTAGAGGCAGGTGCTGGCTGTATAGCACAGCTGGTGGCACCTGTTATGAATCGATCGAGATCAGCATCATCGAGGTTGTCTTGACTCAGTTCCCATTCCACCCAATCAATTGCAAAGCTCCTGTCCTCCTCACACTCACTTTCCATCCTTACCGCAGTAACAACCAAAAGTTCCTGTGCTATTTTTTTTTACCTTTCCTGCTGTCAAACAGGACACAAACCTCCCATAAACCCATGGTTTCAAATCAAAACCAAAACTGAGAGCTCCCGGGTTGATTGGGACAAGCTCTAATCGCTCCCATTAGAGGCAGATGCTGGCTGTATAACACAGCTGGCACCTGCTATGAATGGATCGAGCTCATGATCATCGAGGTTGTCTTGACTCAGTTCCCATGCCACTCAATCAATTGCAAAGCTCCTGTCCTCCTCACACTCACTTTCCATCCTTACCGCAGTAACAACTAAAAGTTCCTGTGCTATTTTTTTACCCTTCCTGCTTTCAAGCAGGACATAAAGACCCCATAAACCAATGATCTCAAATCAAAACCAAAGCCGAGAGCTCCCGGGTTGAACTCCAGAGCACAGTTCATATGCATATTGCTGAAGATTAGCTGCGCAGCTGGTGGCAAAATAAAATCAATGCTGTCAGGGCCAGAGACACATCTGTTATATTTTGTGTCTTTACATTCAGGCACACAAAAAATATTTTCCAGTAAGGAAAGCACAGGCTGCAACCCAAACCTGTAATCATTACATAAAACCGCAATCCCGGAAATCACATACTATCAAAGCCCTAATTAATCTAGTTTGAATGAAGTTTGTGTTCGTGACACCACCTGTGGTATTCGGTCAGGGATGACCGACGCTGCTTTAAGGGGTCCATTGGGGTGATGTTATGGCAGCTGGGATGGTATGGCTTTCCAGAGGTGAAGTTGGGTCCCCAGGGCTCCCGGTGTTAATGGCAAAGATGGTGCAAAAAGAAACAGAATTCAGGCAGTCACAGTCCACAGGGTTCCAGATCACAGGTGCTGGTATGGTCTGGCGGGCTTGAAAGTGATTCTGGAATCCCCCTAACCAGGTGGGGTTGAAAGCCTTCCTTCTAACGCTGTGTTGTAGTCCCCCACTGCCTTAGGCCTCACACAAGGTCCTCACGTTTGCTTTCTGTCCCCTTTTACTTAGGACACTAACCCTCATGACAGGTAACTCAAGCCTTTTTACGGGATCTCTATCATGACCCGGGCTCTATGCGTTACTGTGTCTTCAGGTGTTTATGGTGGACAGGTGACTTGCAATGTGCTGTCTGCCGGTTTCTGCCGTGAGGCATAGAGTTAGCCCCACAACCTTGGTCTTCTGGCTATCGGTTTCATGTGCTTCAGCATGGAAGAAGCTCAGTCGCAGCTTCTCCCCAGCTCTTCACTTCACATTTGCTTCTTTTCCTCCTTCATGCTCTTTACAACTTGTTTTGCTTTCCTTTCTTTCCTTTCAGGAGCTGCAGCACCTCATGTGGCTTCACGGCCCCATACTTTCCTCAGAGGAGCTGCAGATCTTCTTGTCTGCGCAGCCCCTTTTCACATGTCTCACACTGGTAACTCTCCCTTTCATTTGGAGGCAGATTTTCATGGGGATCTATGTCCAGCCCATAGATCTCAACAGCTCATTTACATATTCAGAAAAACATGGATCTCTCTGGAATACTACATCAGATCGCAGTTATCAAGGTGTCATTTTACTGAGCTTCTTATGACCTACTTGCCCATATAGATAACTTAGGACCGTGGATCTTGCTGACACATTCCCTTTAAAACCTTTGAAAATTCACTGCTACTTAACGTCTTTGGTGGCTTGTCAAGGTAAGGAGGCTTATTCGCCGTGCAATGCTCCTCTGGGAAATATAATATGCAAATTGCCTCTTCTGAGAAAAAGAGGACTTAAACTCTATAGCGCCACCTGTTGGAAGTAGCGTTCCTACAAGTCACAATCAACCCTTTAACGAGTCGTGCAATATGACTTAGGATAAAAGCCAAATCAATATCCCAATTCGCAGACACGGTGTTTCAGGCTGTTGGCCCTCGTCAGTGCGAAGCATGAGAACTGATTTGGCTAGGGGAGAGGCTCTGGACTGGGGTATAAGGGGTATCGTCTGTTATCTCCGTCAGACACCTGGTGTATCTGTGCTGTCCAAATCTTCACTTTGCTGGTGTTTATGATGCCCATACAATATTTTAAAAAAAATGTACCCCCCATAGGGGAATGTTGGTCGGTCAGACCATACACTTAGTGTTTGGGCATTATGAGTCTAGGAGACCTACTCCTAACCCTGACTTAACCATAACATATGTATAAGTTCTGTGGACCGCTGATAATCCCCCTGCTGACGATTTCTCAGTAACGGCCGGACGACTTCCTTCAGAGCCGAGTTATTTTAGTCGCAGAACAAAGATTACATTGAATTACATGAATTCCTGTGGATGGCGGCTATTCCAAGCATTCAGCAGAAAAAGTCTCCACATAGCAAAGGGTAAGTACCAGGAACTCGCCAATCATCATGTCCGCAAGATCACAGGCGTACGGCTTCTAGATGCTATTTTTGCTGGTAACACACCCTTGTTTGCACCAGGGGCGGACATAGCATGGGAGCAACCTGACAAAACCGCACAGGGGTCCACACTGTAGAGAGGGCCACAACCACCTCCAAAGCAGAAAGCAGTCACATTAATACACCGTCCTGGCACAGGGTTGTCTTCTGTCCGTATCCGTCCTTGGTTTGCACCGGATCATTATAAATAACGTTAGGAAGGATTGTGTCATGGAACATTTCATAAAACACATCCTTTGACGCATGACATTACAGCTTATCTACAACGAAAATGTCCGATAGATGTGGATTTATGTTATCCAGGGGAAACTGTCTTTTTCCTTTTTATATCTCCATAATACAGGGGTTTTCCAAGCACCAAAAAAAAAAAAAGGCCAAGTTAACACTAGGAGTTTTTGATCCTTTTTTATGATAATTTTGAGCTGCGTTTTACAGTACCAGCAAAGTCTATGAGATTTATCAGAAATCTCATGCACAAACATTGTTTTTTTTTGTCATCAGGATTTTGTGCTTTACATGTTTTTTTTTTTTTACATAGAGCATGCCACTTTCAGCGTTTTTTTCAGCATTTTTCACCCATTGACTTGAATGGGTGGTGAAAAAGAGCTGAAAAAAATGCACCAAAAATGCAGGTATCAGGTTTTGATGCTTTTTTTGCCAAAACGTAATTCTAAGGAATATGATTTTTTTCAACATTAAACGTTATCAGCATGAACAAAAGACAAATCTTGCTTGACAACACTGCTGCAAAAAATGCACAAATAACGCAAAAAAACAACGAAAAAAAGTTTTTTTTCCGCAGCTTATTTACTGCCAAGAGATCAGGTTTTGCTGCAGAAAAACACCTTGTGTGAACTTACCCTTAGAGAAAAGCTTAAAGCCATTGTAACCTCAGACCACAGCTCGCCCCTTTATCTTCTCCTACTAAATACTTTTTTATGTAATAAAATTCTCTCCTTAGACTTTGTTCACACGCAGCTGCTTGTGGAGTTGAAAAGTGATGGCCTTTTCAAGCAGAAACTAGTCCAGTTTGTCTTTTTCTGAATTTGGATGAGGTTTTTTTTCAGCTTCTTGATTGGACAGTGTCTGGTTTGGAGAGGTTTCCTTTAGGATCTTCTTCAAAGAAGTGACGTGCACTTTTTTTTCCTCCCACCAGGCATTTTTTTCAAAACCTCTTCAAGAAAAAAGAAAGCTAAAAAAAATCCCCCCCTCCTCGAATGAACTGCAAAGTGGATTTCCCATAGAAATGAACAAGAAGATTTTTCCAAGAGTTTTTGAGGGTATGCTTCCACGACAGCTTCTCCGATCATGTTTATTTTTATTTTTTTGAGCGGACCTGCTAAAAATAAAAACTCCATGTTTTTTCATGATTTTTTTGTGGGCACAGACCTCCAAAAAAAAAAACTTCCACTAAAGACCAATCAAAAGAAAAAATAATAAACCCAGATAGTAATTGCCGTAAAGAGAAAAAAAATCAAAATGCCAGAATTGCCATCTTTCGGTCACCAAACTCCCCCCAAGATAAAACGGACATTATATGTACCCCAAAATGGTATTAACAAAATCTACAACTCGACAAGCAAAAAATAAGCTCCAACGTCTTAAAAATAATAAAGTCTTGGATCTTGGAAAATGGAGACCAAAACTATTTTTTTTTTTTTTTTCAAACGTCAGATATTTTTAGGACACCACCTCGGATCCTTCAGATGGAACCTGAAAAACCATCTCTTCAAGAAAGCTTACAACCTGTAATGACCACACGGCCACCTCAAACCATCGGAGCTACTGCAAACCCCGACCTACTGTCTCCTTCCCATAGTCGTGTAGAATGTAAGCCCGCGGGGGCAGGGTCCTCGCCCCTCTGTACCAGTCTGTCATTGTTAGTTTGTTTACTGTAAGTGATATTTGTATTTTGATGAAACCCCTTCTTATGTACAGCACCATGGAATTAATGGTGCTATATAAATAAATAATAATGTGGAGACCAATCTACTATATAATTTTCTAAGGGTCACTTCCGTCTGTCCTTCTGTCTTTCTGTCTGGCTCGGATATTCATTGGTCGCGGCCTCTGTCTGTCATGGAAATGCAAGTCGCTGATTGGTCTCGCCAGCTGCCTGTCATGGCTGCCATGACCAATCAGCGATGGCCACAGTCCGATTAGTCCCTCCCTACTCCCCGCAGTCGGTGCCTGCTCCATACTGCCCTCCGGTCACCGCTCACACAGGGTTAATGCCAGCGGTAACGGACCGCGTTATGCCGCGGGTAACTCACTCCGTTACCGCCGCTATTAACCCTGTGTGACCAAGTTTTTACTATTGATGCTGCCTATGCAGCCTCAATAGTAAAAATATCTAATGTTACAAATGATAATAATAATTTAAAAAAAAACGTTATTCTCACCCTCCGCCGTCGCGTTTTCTCCTTGGCAGTGCAAGCGGCATGTTCCGGAGCTAAGGATGCTATGCGAGAAGGACCTGCCACGTCATCACAGGTCCTACGCTCATACCAACCCTGGGACCGGAAGCTGCCGCTTGCACCGCACACAAGCACCAGGACTACAAGGGGCCCTGGGAAGGTGAGTATATGTTTATTTTTTATTTTAAGTCTTTTTTAACCTGTTACATACGTGGCTGGGCAATATACTACGTGGCTGGGCAATATATTACGTGGGCTGTGCAATATACTACGTAGTCATGCATATTCTAGAATACCCGATGCATTAGAATTGGGCCACCATCTAGTCACTGTTATAATACTGAAGAACTGAGCCGTCACACTGTAACAGTCAACCAATATTATAATCATTGCCTAAAATCAAGTGCTCCCTATTAGAGGGGTTCGGCTTAACACTAATGCAGGTGAAAAGTTTCTGGTTGCTGGCAGATCCGCTGCTAAGACCCGCACTGATCCTGAGAGTGGCCACTTTGAGTCCCACATATGCCCCATCACTCAATTCATTGTCTTAGGGACTGACAGAGGTAACTAAATCACTGTACTCGGCTATCTCCAGCAGTCGGGGTTATCCTATCAGCAGGTCATCATCTATTCCATGGATAGGTAATAGCTTTTGTGGTCAAATTCTTTAAGAATGTCATCACAATCCTCTCCTTAAAGGGTTTATTTTTTACTTTAATAATGCAAACAGAATATCACAACAGCTTGTGACCACGCCAGTCGTCAGAAAACCAGTGGGCTCAGAGATTTTTTTAAATCTATTTTGGAATACCATCAGATTGCTCCTCATTTAGAGTGCCATCAGATTGCTCTTCATTTAGAGTGCCATCAGATTGCTCTTCATTTAGAGTGCCATCAGATTGCTCTTAATTTAGAGTGCCATCAGATTGCTCTTAATTTAGAGTGCCATCAGATTGCTCTTCATTTAGAGTGCCATCAGATTGCTCCTCATTTAGAGTGCCATCAGATTGCTCTTCATTTAGAGTGCCATCAGATTGCTCTTCATTTAGAGTGCCATCAGATTGCTCTTAATTTAGAGTGCCATCAGATTGCTCTTCATTTAGAGTGCCATCAGATTGCGCCTTATTAGAAGTGCCATCAGATTGCTTCTCATTTAGAGTGTGCCAACAAGGGAGGAGACTACCAAATCGGCGCCAAAAGTGACGACCGCCCCCACCGACTACTGCTACGAGATGACGACGTGCCCAGCAGCCAAGGAGCTCCGCCCCCAGAAAATGGAGGGACAGCGTGCATGTGCTGCCGAAGACCCAGGAGCAGAGATGGCGACAAAGTGACCCAGAACTGTCTCGAATCACTGGAGGCGAACCTGAATTCGCCGCTGCTGGAGGATCCGGACTTCCTGGAGTCGCCGGCGGAGGAGCCGAGCCACCAACCCCCGGACGCAGAGCCGACAGCAGTGAAGAAATGGACGTCGGCCCTGTGCAGGAAGATCGCACTGGAAGAATCGCGGTCCGGGCAGCAGCAGACTCCAGCGTCCTCATCAGCGGAGCGGATCGACATCGGTGGAACCACATCAAACGTAGGTACAGAAAACGCCCCTGCCCCACTGACCACTCCTGCTCCAGTGACCGCTTCTCGCCCAGACTGTGACCAACCGCCAGCCGCCGCTCCAGCCCCTACGACCTCCCGTGCCACTGACGAGACACCACCCCCGAGCCTGGCAAACGAGGGCATACCAGTGGATGTGAGCCCTGAGGGGGTTATCTTTCGCTGGGACGCACTGAGGGATGGGGCAGGCGGGTCTTATATCGCAATGCTCACCTGGGAGGAGTATAAACAATGCTTGCTCTCACACTGGAAACACCGAAAGGAGGAAGAGCAGAGTGCCCAATGTAAAACACCGACTAGTAGGACCAAATACCGAAAACTGCGTCCCGCGATGCAGGGGACAGTAACAGCCTTTCACCCGAAAAGGGGTTGGGGCTTCATACAAGAGCCGGGACTACCAACTGAAATCTTCGTTGCCAGCTATAATGTGGAGACCCATTTTAGAGAAGGTCGCTTCAGATGGAGGTTGTGCAAGGAGGATAACGTGACCTATACCTGTTACTGGGATGACCAAGGATGGTACGCCAAGGATGTTAAACGATGTGAACCTGCAGTAGTGCCATCTGCTGCCACGACAGACTAATGACATTACCCCTCTAGTCCCTGAACTAGAGGGTCCTCAAACCAAAACCACCACTACTGGGTGCATCATTTCTACTACCGAACCTGCCACTGTGGCAGATGCTGACGCTCGTACCCAGACAACTAATGACTTGGCCACACCTGAGAGACAAACCAATGACATTGATACAGCATCAGATAAGAACTCGGATACCAACCTTCCCAGGCCAGGAAGTGTTCGCTACCGAGTGATGCCTTGCAACCTATTATGAAAGAACACTGAAAAGAATGTAAATAGTTAACTGTTCATCTTTTGCTGCTTTAAAAAGAACTGAACCCGTCTAGTGTTAACTCTTAAAGGGGTCCACTGCTTAAAGGGATCCTATGTTTTTGCACAGGTTACTCTACTTTAAAGAACTGCAGAATCATGGATTGTTGCATGATCACAAACTGTCCACTGTACATAGTTTGCACCTTCTTAAAGGTGCTTCCTACTGGTTTTACAAAAGGAGGCTTTTACAGAGACTGCCTTTTAACAGAAACTGCTGTTAAATCTTACTGTAAAAATAACTGCTTTATTTCACAGACCTGAAGAAAAACCCGTTGGTGTGGCAGAGTTCCGGGTCAGGATTACACGTCTTGTAGCCCGCCCAAGACCAACTTTGGGGGTTCGTCACGGGTCCATTGCTTCACGTCACCTTTAAATTGACTTGAATACTGATGATGTGATTGTTTGCACTACATCAGAAAAAGACTCGAGTTTACCCTTAAAGGGAATGTTCGTTTATTGCACTTTGCTTAAAAGTGATAATGTTTGAAAGTATTGAGTAGTTAGATAGTAATAATGTTTACATAGTCGATAGGATATAGAATAGAATATGTTTGATAATTATGCACTTAGGAATAAATTGAAGAAAATGCAGTGAGCCCGTCGGGGTAGATAGATTGTTCTGCATGTAGAAAAGAATAAAGAAAATAATAGTTTGCACTTAGGAAAGAATAATTGTTGCACTTGAATAAAGAAATGTTTGCACTTCATAAATAGTATACCTGTACGGGTAATAGTATTTTATAGTTAATACAAGATGAGCCAAGCAGTCATGTAAATATGTTATTGTTTGCAATGTTCAAGTGTTCTCACCTCCCATAAAGGGAAGCACAGTTATATTAACTTGTTTTACAGCATTTCAAAAAATTTGCATGTCTTTTACTAATGTTTTCTTTCCCAGTCCAGGAGTACTGGATTTAACAGTGCAGCGCCCCAGGGTCCTGGTCGTTGCAGTAATGTCGTTCTTCCACCAGGGGAAGTGATGTTACGTCTGAAGGCAATAAAGGAGATCACCTCACCAGGTATCACAAACCACACAACACACTTCACACTCCAGGCCTCCAGGGGGAGCCATGTTTCTATTTATTAGGGCACTCCTCACAATTAGGTAAAACTGGTGGTTTGGACAGGAAGTTAGGCAGAAGCGAGCTGGGCTTCACCCAGTGAGCTGCTATCTGAGGTCCTCTCAGGTAGTGGGTCCCTGACAGTGGTGGGATCCTGTCAGAGGCCTAGACAGAAGGACACGGAGCTGCGCCTGCTTACCAATGCGGCAGCATCCAAAGAAAGAGACATTGAAGGGAATTGCGTTGCTGAGAATGAGAAATGAAGTCATAGGAAAAGGAGAGGAAACCAGAAGGAGTTCTGCCCTGTAAAAGGCTGCCTCCTTTCTGAGGCGCAGAAGCCGGTAGCCAGAACACCAAGGGAGTCATCGTCTCCAAGCCTGGCTCCAGAGACCGGCAGAACAGCTAGTTCCATATTAGTTGCCCGACCTTATACCCAGGAGGCACGGTGGCAACTGTGGGGCCAGGGCGTGATAGTGTCCCTGTAAAAAGCCTCAGGCCAGCAGTCATACGGGTTTGTCCTATCCTTTCCATCAGGGGGACAGAGAGAGAAAGAGACATAACATCTAGAACATCTACAACAGTTGTGAGGACCTTACCGAGACGCACAGCAGGGAGGTACTCCAACACTCAGGCGCTAGAGGAAGGCTACTGATTTCCACCTGGATAAGGGAACTCTGGATTTGCCGGACTCTGCCTGCCCTGTGATCTGGTGCTCTGGACTGTGGATGCTGAACCTTAAGTAAAAAGGTAAAGAGACTGCACCCTTGTGTCCTCGTTCTTCACTGCGCCTCTCACCATCCACCATCTACGCTCTGGGAATCCCTGGGGACATACTTCACCTGTGGGAAGGTATACCATCTAGCTGCCATAACATCACCCCAGCGGACCCCTAAGCAGCGTCGGTCACCCTGACCACAGGTGGCGTCAAGAACATTATCCCTTTAAAGACCTTTCCCCCTTATTTACAATGGACGCCCCTAGGGCCACGGACCGGGTCAGCCACCGTGACATCCCCCTTGACAACCAAAGGGCCCGGCTCCGAGTACCCCACTGCCCTAACGGGGGCGCTCCAATCCCATAAAACTAAAGCAACTTGTTGACTGCCATGGTCACCTGGCCCTTTAACAGTTCCTCCTAAGTTCCTCGGCTTTGACAGTTCTGGTCCTTCCTTTATCGTTGCATCAGTCCCTAGTGCCTAATGTTTGAGGCTAGGGGAGCACAGTGGTGAATTGGGGGTGCCTAGCCTTGGATTTGGGGGTAAAAGACCCTGGATGGTCACGGCTGAAGTTGATGAGGGGGAGGTCAACAGTGTAATCCCTCTTGTGTAATCCATCTAGTATAATACTATTATTCTATTTGCCTATCTCATGATATTCCCAGAACTCTGTCAGCATGCTGGCACAGCCTGCACACCATCACATAGGTCTGGGGGTGACTGCATGGTGGTGGAGGCCTCTCAGGTGGTGGAGGCCTCTCAGGTGGTGGAGGCCTCTCAGGGTCATTCCTGTACGTCTGGTACCTGCATAGGACCTGCTACTCTCTGAGGTGCTCTGTCACAGAAGATTCTTTGCACGTCTTTAGTCAGTGCCCCTAAGCAGAGGTTCAGCCGGATGTCTTGGAACATGAACTCACACACTCTGGGCCCAGGAATCAGAACGTTCTGTACTTTATGGATGATTTCCTATAAATCACACTGTTGGACCAATCAAGGGTCCTGGCGCCTCAAAAATTGTTCTAGTTGGCTCTGAAAAATACAGAAAAAACTTTTCTCAAATATAATTACTATAATCCCATTATATCCTCAGTATTTATGTTTCCGTGGTCAGGAATGGTTCAGTATTTGCTCAGGATTTGAAACTCTGCACCAAATCTGCATCTGAGGTCACCGGCAGGTCACTTGCGCTTTTGATGTGTTTTTTCATTGCATGCATTTTTTTTGTCACTTGAAATAAAGCCAATTGAAAGTTGGCTTCTGGGAAGGAAAAAAAAAAGTGATTTCCTGTTTGCAGATATTTTGGGGGTATGTTCCCATGGTCAGTGAACACTGCGGGTTGGATGCTGCGTACATCAGAAATGTCCATCCTGCAGCGTCCAACTGTTACAGCATAGTGGATGGGATTTCAAGAAATCCCATGTCCACTATGTGTGCACCAATGCCCGTGGCTCACCTGTAGAGACGGACATGCGGTGCGTCTTTCCAGACCGCAGCATGTCAATTTACAGTATGTAGTGGAGAGGCTCCGTCTCCGCTGCATAAATTACCCATACACTTTCATTAGATGCGGCAAAACCGAATTATCTTCCTAATCACATGCGTATTAAATGCGGGAACGCAGCTTACTACGCATGTACTAATTTACATAATGGTGAATCTTATGACACAACCGGAAGTACATGACACAGGAAGTGGAGGAAAGCACAGAGAGTGGTCCCCTCCTTTTTAATAAATAAATATTATTTTTTTTTAAAAATAGCATGTGGTCCCCCTATATATGCTAGCCAGCCAGCATAAAGCAGACTACTGGAACTGGTATTTCAGGCTGGTAAGGATCCAATGTCCATGAACCTTACCAGCCTGAAAATACCAGCAACAATAGTGGGATCCCCTCCAAAATAAATAGCGTGGGGTCCCCTATTTTTGTTAACCAGCCAAGGAAAAAGCAGACTGCTGCGGCCTGGTATTTTCAGGCTGGTAAGGATCCAATATCCATGAACCTTACCAGCCTATAACACCAGGCCGCAGCAGTCTGCTTACCTTGGATGGTTGGCAAAAATAGTGGGATTCCCTCCAAAAGTAACGACATGGGGTTCACCTATTTTTGTTAACCAGCCAATGAAAAAACAGACCGCTGCGGCCTTGTATTTTCAGGCTGGCGAGGCCCATGGATTTTGCCCCTCACCAGCCTAAAAATAGCAGCCCGCAGCCGCCCCACAACTGGCACATCCAAAGCTACGCCAATTGTGGCACTTTACCCGGATCTTCCCACTTGCCCTGTAGCGGTGGCAAGTGGGGTAATATCTGTGGGGTTGATGTCACCTGTGTATTGTCCGGTGACATCAAGCCCACATCTTAGTAATGGAGAGGCATCTATAAGACACCCTTATTGCTAATGATATAGTTACATGGTAAATAAAGACACACATATTACATGGATGCAGAATTTACATTTCTTGTAGCAGAGGGTGATGTGACTCTAATTTCTGGGAAGAGGAGATTGTATAATTTATCTTCCAAGAGGAGCATTGCAAGGTTTAAAAAAAGTCTCCTCACCTTGGCATGTCAGGCTTGGCTTGTCACTCTCCACAAGTAAGAAACTTTAACCCTTGGATCTATGATTCTATGTTCTTTACTCATCCTCCTCTGGTCCAGCACAGAGTACACGCCGCTATTGCCAGTGTCTGTTATTGTCTGCAGCATTGACGGCCAAGCTGACAGCAGAATCCGCTCGGGGACACTCATCATACTGATTGGCTGCAGCGCTGTTAATATAATGTTACAATTGTATAATAATTGTTGTCAATGTGGCGATGTGAAGTGTTTGTGTTGCGGTATGTCATCGCACAAGAGCAATTGCTCTGATTCTCGAGAGATGGTGGAATTTGGTATCAATTGATGCTTTCCACCAGGAGAAGCTTTACCCCTTGGACTATGTTATAGCTGGAATTTACTGTACCTTTCAGATAGTCAGGAAAAGGTTGAATTAAAACAGACACCACATCTAGACTGGGATATGAAATCATAATCCATCATAACATTTCTGTTCTACACAGAATAAAGATCTCTATTGTTTAAGATTGAAAATAATAGAGCAAAGCCCCGAGTCTCATCCAAGCTAGGCACTTTGTCCCATGAGGGGTTAAATGCAATGGCTGAAAGAACACTACTGTAATAGGTCTTATATTTGACCACTGGATTTTTTTTTTAAAAGGGAAAGGGGAGAAGAATATTATTATTATTAATATATTATTATTTAACGCCTTTGTACACATGGAGGATTTTTGTAGATATTTTAGGGCAGAAACTTCACGTTTTTGAGACATGGAGGATTTGTAGAGTTTCCGCTCAGTTTCCTCTCCAAAAAGCGACTCCTGAAGAAACTGAGTGTGCACCTCGCCTGTTCCGATAATCCGCCGTATTCTTACATTTCCGACCCATCTGATAATTATGTAAATGGAGATTGTTCACTCGTTCAACTATTGTACTTGTAAAACGGAAGAGAGGAAATTCTAGTCCTAAATACGGTCGATCGTGATCCAAGACAATAAACGGTTGGAACATTGGAACGAATACAAGTTTGTGATTATCTACATTTTTTTTATTGGCTTTGCTAGTTTGATGAAATTTTCTTTGTACAGTATTTACAGAAATGTTTGGACGATACTTTAGCAATTCGTGTTTTCTAAATAAATAGTATCACTTATGGGATGTGAATGTGGGACACAATCTCAGATTGTAACGACCGCTCTTCAACGATTTCGCTCCCCATTCTCGTCCCGCATAAACACTCGTCTGACGTTATTTGCTCGTCGTGAGTAACGATCGCATTGTTCATTGTGTAAATGAACATATGTGTCCTTTAATAAAACGTATAATCTGCCTTCCCTGCCTCCTTCCTCGCCCTCTCCACTCCACCATCTCTGCCTGCAGTAGCGTGGTGTGTGACTTGCAGGGATGCTCATGTAGGACCTGGTCAGGACCTTCCGTGTGTGTTGTATTTTTACGTTACGTATGATGCACATTATTTATCGTGTGCCGTCTTGTAGCCTACGTTGCGTCTGTTTGTGTCATAATAAGCTATTTTCTGAAAAGTTGTCTGCAGGTCGACTCTTGCTGATGGGAAATAGATCTCCTTTGTGCGGAGGAGACGGAATGCTCACAGCCTTCTGAATAATATTTTGTTCCCACTCTTTTACTAATTTTAGTTTTGTGGTTTCTAGTTTCCTTAACCCCTCACTGCAAATGGAAGAAGCATAAATGTCCTGTTCCCACACAGCAGCATAACATTTTCCAAGCTGATAGGACAATTTCATCTGGCATTCTCAAGACTGTAAGTTACCCTTATCATTGTGGGTGGGGGTTGACCACCGAGACCCCCACTGTTCCCGATAAAGTTGCCCTGAAGAGCACCTTGTGAATGGAGCTGAGGCCAATCATTCTCACTGCCACTGCTTTCATTCTTATGGGAGTGCCGGATTCTACCTACAATTCTCCTAAAAAAGTGCCGCATAAACTCTTCTAATACAAACCACTTCTTCTTTGGATACATGCACATCACGTCTTTTACAGGCAGAATCTACCTAGAATTTTCGAAAAACGTTCCGCATAAACTCTTCTCATAGAAACTACTTCTTCTTTGGATACATGCACATCACGTCTTTTACAGGCAGATTCTACCTACAATTCTCCTAAAAAAGTGCCGCATAAACTCTTCTAATACAAACCACTTCTTCTTTGGATACATGCACATCACGTCTTTTACAGGCAGAATCTACCTAGAATTTTCGAAAAACGTTCCGCATAAACTCTTCTCATAGAAACTACTTCTTCTTTGGATACATGCACATCACGTCTTTTACAGGCAGAATCTACCTAGAATTCTCCTAAAAAAGTGCCGCATAAACTCTTCTCATAGAAACCACTTCTTCTTTGGATACATGCACATCACGTCTTTTACAGGCAGAATCTACCTAGAATTTTCGAAAAACGTTCCGCATAAACTCTTCTCATAGAAACTACTTCTTCTTTGGATACATGCACATCACGTCTTTTACAGGCAGATTCTACCTACAATTCTCCTAAAAAAGTGCCGCATAAACTCTTCTAATACAAACCACTTCTTTGTTGGATACATGCACATCACGTCTTTTACAGGCAGAATCTACCTAGAATTTTCGAAAAACGTTCCGCATAAACTCTTCTCATAGAAACTACTTCTTCTTTGGATACATGCACATCACGTCTTTTACTGGCAGATTCCACCAAGAATTCTCCTAAAAAAAGTGCAGCATAAGTGTGAAGGTGGAGAAAATGGTGTAATATATCTTTAAGGATCAGCGATGTTGTTTTGAATGTATGAAAATATGCTGCCCCCATCATTGATTGACAGCTTTTCTATCTACACTGTGCATAGGCTGAAAGCTTCCAATTAGTGGTGGATGCCAGGGCTAGCCGTAAGTCATGAATATAGAGGACTTTATGTATGGTAGGAGCATATAGTTGAGAAGACTAGCAGAGCAGTAGCAGATAAAACAGTTTTGATAAAAAATAAATAAAATCCCTACATTATGCAGAAAAAAATGAGTGACAGACTTTTTTTTAGAGGGGGTGTAAGGCTGGTTCCAATTTTGCAGAGAAACCTTACCATACGGTATATAATGATCAATCAGGATTAATGAAAAAAGTTCTGATATCCTTTTATTTTTCTACACTCTGAAAAGCCTTAGGGGCTGTGCACACGTCAGGATTTTGTCAGGATTTTGTCAGGATTTTCTCAGGATTTTCTCATCAGGATTTGTAGCCAAAACCAGGAGTGGAACAATTAGAGGAAAAGTATAATAGAAACATATGCACCACTTCTGCATTTATCACCCACTCCTGGTTTTGGCTACAAATCCTGAGAAAATCCTGAGAAAATCCTGAGAAAATCCTGAGAAAATCCTGACGTGTGCACAGCCCCTCAGGCTAGGTTCACAAGTCACATTTGTTGCACATTTTACACTTAGATTTCTAAATAGAAAGACAAAGTATTTTTGCATCTAAAATCCATGGCTGTTTTTTAATTGGCCAGCAGCAGGGGAAAAAAAAGGGAAACACCCACGAGGATCGGTGGCGGATACCCAATTATTTCCGGGCGACATAACTTTGGAACGGAGAGTCACAGAACAAAAAGAAAAACTGTTCCAGAATTAGTGGAACAGCAGCAGATGGAAGAGATACTCAAATTATTTTTTTTTTTAAATCCACTGAAAGGCCAACTCCTACTAATATAGTTTCCTGCAGAAATTAAAAAAAAAAAAAAAAAAAAATAATTGATGTCTTCCTCTGCTCTAAAAAAAAATAGAAAGCGATGAAAAACCTGTGTATGTCCCAACATGGTACTGATAGAAAGCTCAAGTGACAAAAAAAAAAGTCTCAGAAGATGGTGACACACACCAAATTTGTGCTTTTTAAAGTTTTAAAACTTTTTTAGGGCTGCGGTTATAACACTGACCAACAGAATAAAGGAATCAGATGGTCATGTACGTACCGCAATGTGAATGTCTGAAAAATTAAGCTAAAAAACAAATGATGGAATTGCTATTTGTATGCTCCTTCCTCCACACAGAGAACGTTTTATTTCTATTTTATAATAAATTATATAGAAAAGAAAAAAAAAAAAAAAGGAAAACAAGCCGTCATGAGGCTATGACAATGAAAAAGTAAAGAAAATAATAAAAGATGGGTTTTGGAACCCGAAAATGAAAAAACAAGGCAAAAAAATAAATGTTAAAAAATAGCCATGGTGGGAAGGGGTTAAACCTCTTCCCTTCAAATCTCGTTATATTTAGTTTTTGTGTTTCCAAGAAGCATAATGATAAATGACAAGATATAATTCTGCTTCGATTCCCACCTTTTTCTGATTCTATTCTACCTTTGTACTATAACTGTGTTTCTGGTTGTTAGTATGGTTTTGTCCTTGCGGAGATTGACATGCTAAGCATGACGTGATGAGGAGACTTAAAACCGCAATGCTCCTCTGGGAAATATGCTAATTATGCAAATGATCTCTTCAGAGAGGAAGAGAACTAGAACTCGAGTGCCACCAGTGTGTATAGCATAGAGACTGTGGATTACTTTTGCATTACACTATATTATATAATTGTCCTATAAGATCCAGTGATTCCGGGGGGCAGAATTACACACATGACGCACGATATAATAATTAAAAAAAAAATGCTATAAAAACAACAGTTCTGCTCTTGAAAGTCGAATGTAGCATTGATCTTCCTACAGCAGCGCCATCTTGTGTTCACTTACTGAATTGACATTTTTCCAGTATTAATAAATAATAAAGTGTTTTCACATCTGTTCATGTTACATCCTCAAACAGAAAACGTATTTTATTGGGATTTTTTTTTAATGACGTGTAAAGGAAACGATACAGCGTTTTCGAATTATTTTAAACATATAAATCCAAAAATTGTCAGATACATTTGTATTCAGCCCCCCCCCCCCATAGTCCGATACCCCTAAATAAAATCCTGAGTGCCCAATTGCCTCCAGAAGTCACATAATTGACATTGCATTACATATAACGACATATCTCGCTCCTACTGTGGTAGATTGTGGAAGCTGAAATCACGCAAACTTGTATGTACAAGAGCGCAGGACTAAAAGCCCAGAAGAAAATGATGCTTGGTGGTTAATAAATAAGACTGGACGAGTAATTAGGGAGGTGAAATCTGGCAAATTCCATGGCGTTGGAGCAGGGGGAGATGCGGGTTGGCGGCCAATGGAAATTCTTATTACATCGCTGGCTATTAGTGTGCGGCGCCATCTTGTGGTTGTGTGGTGTTTATTTCAGCTGTAGCTCGGCTGGTCGTTACTTTTGCTGTAATTGCGCAAAAATTGTGATTCACTAATATTTGCAAATTTTGGGGAAATTATAAATTAATTTGATTACTTTAAAACTGGTTTGTTCATCCTTAATTATAACGCAACATAACCTGTAATACCGTGGTCTTACATACTTACTGACGGTTTCCTTCTCATCGATCGCTGGAGATTTCTGGAGCAGGAAAGTTTGCGTTAAGTTTTTAAACACAGTTATATCGGTATGACAGTGTGACAGAGAGAAATGTGACCAAATAATGATCCAGACCTATGTGCCTCTATATATATACACACATTTGTCATATGATTTCATTTCCATGCTAGTGGGTTGAGGTCGCCATTTTCAAGTGCAGCTTTTAAGTGCACATTAAAAAAATACCAGAAATGTCCCAAAAGTGACCAGAAGGTAAGAGCTACCACTATTTATAGTGGCATGTAAAAGTTTGGGCATCCCTGGTGAAAATGACTGTTATTGTGAAAACTTAAGCAAGTTGAAGAGGAAATGATCTTTAAAAGGCCTAAAGCTGCTTTATATTTTAGGGGAAAAAAAACTTTTTCATTTTTTACATTTTAAAAATTGCAAAAATAAAAGTTTGAGCACCCTTGGAGATTTGTGGTCAGATAACTATGACCGAGGTTTCAGACATTAATTAGCCTGTTAAGGCTTATTCACTATCATCGTTAGTAAAGGTCAGGTGATGCAAATTTCCCAGCTTTATAAAAACCCAGCCTCCTCTAACCTTGTGCCAGAAAACAGCAGCCATGGGTTCTTCTAAGCATCTGCCTAGCACTCTGGCAATGAAAATGGTGGAGGACCACAAAGCAGGAGGAGGCTATAAGAAGATGGCAAAGCGTTTTCAAGTTGTTCTTTCCTCAGTTTGAAATGTAATTAAGAAATAGCCGTTACCAGGAACAGTGGAGGTCAAGATAAGGTCTGGAAGACCAAGCAAAATTTCAGTGAGAGCTGCACGTAGTATTCCAAGAGAGGCAAATAAGAAGCTCCAATTGACTGCAAAAGACCTTCAGAAAGATTTAGCAGACTCCGGGGGCGTTGGAGACAACTTTTGCATTGGCCCATTTTCATTTTTGTAATTTTTAAAATGTAAAAAATGAATACTACAACACAAAACAAGTTGGCCACTCTACTTCTTCCATCTCCTCTACCTTTCTCTGCTTCTCCTCACTCCTAACTACTGGTGATGTATTTCCCAATCCTGGACTCACCACCTCCTAGAAACTATCATAATTTCTGCAACATGAAATCCATTAGCAATAGACACGGTGGTGGAGTGGCTCTTCTCCTAACAACTGCACCTTCAACCCCATCCCACCTCCACCCTCCCTCACCGTCCCTTCTTTTGAACTGAACTTTGTCCGTATCTACTCTTCCTCCCACCTCCTGGGCCTGGCCACTTCCTTTATTGACCACTTTTTCACCCGGCTTATACACTTCCTCTCTGCTGACATCACCACTAACATCATGGGTGACTTCAACATCCCTACTGACACCCGCCAACCTGCAGCCCCCAAACTCCTGTCCCTTGCTTCATCCTTTGGTCTTACCCAGACACACATTAGAACTTATTTTCACCCGCCTCTGCTCCCTACCTACTCTCACAACCTAATCTCTCCCCGTTTGACCACCATCTACTTACTTTTGCATCCCTGTCCTCTTCACCTGCCCACCATGTTCAGAAACTAGCACAACCCCCACAGAATCCTCACACATCTACACACTCACACACTCTCTGACTGTTTTATACCGCTGTCCTCCATATCTTCACTCCACGACACAGACAGTGCCTCAGTCTTTTTTTACAGCACCACACTGGCATCAGCTCATCTCGTGCATGGCAGAGTGCAACAAATCAATTGGCAACCCTGGCACAACAACTTCACAGAAAAAGTTTGGCCAGTGTCCAGGGTTGCTGATCGTTGCTGAAAAGAAACACACTCACATGAACACTTCACTGCAGTCCAAAAAGCAACTTTCACATTTAAGTTGGCCCTCACTTTAGCTAAACAGGACAAGTTTACAACTCTCGTAACTTCTTTATCCTACAACTCCTGTTGTGAGTTCTGTTTTTGGGCTCCCTCTGGTGGTTACTGATGGTACTGGGTGACTTGTCTTTCCTGGGTCTCTGGGTTCCAACTGTTCCATCAGGATATGGGAGTTTCCTATTTAACCTGGCTTTGCTGGCATTTCCTCGCCGGTTATCAATGTATCCAGTGTGTCTTGTTACCTCTGCTCCCTGCTCCTAGAACCTTCTGGTCAAGCTAAGTTTGGATTTTCCTGTTTTGGTGTTTTGCTTTATTTGTTTTTTTAGTCCAGCCTGCAGATATGTGATTTTTGCTGCTGGTTGCTCTAGTGGGCTGAAATTGCTCCTCATGTACCATGAGTTGGCACATGAGTTCAAGTAATTTCAGGATGGATTTTTGAAGGGTTTTTCGCTGACCGCGCAGTTCACTTTTGTATCCTCTGCTATCTAGCTTTAGCGGGCCTCATTTTGCTGAAACTGTTTTCATACTGCGTATGTGCTTTTCTCTCATTTCACCGTCATTATATGTGGGGGGCTGCTATTTCTGTGGGGTATTTCTCTGGAGGCAAGAGAGGTCTGTGTTTCTTCTAATAGGGGAAGTTAGATCTTCGGCTGGAGCGAGACGTCTAGGATCATCGTAGGCACGTTCCCCGGCTACTTTTATTTGTGTGTTAGGTTCAGGGTCGCGGTCAGCTCAGGTTCCATCGCCCTAGAGCTTGTTTGTATCTGTGCTTGTCCTTTAGTGATCCCCTGCCATTGGGATCATGACAGTATAACCGGCCCACAAAGTGTTAATTGTATTGGCTGAAGTAGGAGGATAAGTAGTCTGAGGAAGTTTTTTTTTTTTTTTTCCCCTCAGAGTTTGCTGCCTAGCCTTATTGCAGCCTGGCTACTTCCTCCTCCTCTTAATCTTTGAATGGCTCTGATCTCAGCTGTTTATCATGGACGTCCAGAGTTTGGCTTCCAGCCTGAATAATCTTGCCAGTAAGGTTCAAAATATACAGGATTTTGTTGTACATGCTCCTATGTCTGAACCTAGAATTCCTGTCCCAGAGTTTTTTTCTGGAGATAGATCTCGTTTTCTGAATTTTAGGAACAATTGCAAGTTGTTTCTTTCTTTGAAATCTCGCTCCTCTGGAGACCCTGCTCAGCAAGTCAAGATTATTATATCTTTCCTGCGGGGTGACCCTCAGGATTGGGCATTTGCATTGGCACCAGGGGACCCTACGTTGCTTAATGCGGATGCGTTTTTTCTGGCATTGGGTTTGCTCTATGAGGAACCTAACCAAGAGATTCAGGCTGAAAAAGCTTTGTTGGCCCTCTCTCAGGGGCAAGATGAAGCAGAAATTTATTGTCAAAAATTTCGGAAGTGGTCGGTGCTTACTCAGTGGAATGAGTGCGCCCTGGCTGCAAGGTTCAGAGATGGCCTTTCTGAGGCCATTAAAGATGTTATGGTGGGGTTCCCTGCGCCTACTGGTCTGAATGAGTCTATGACTATGGCTATTCAGATTGATCGGCGTTTACGGGAGCGCAAACCTGTGCACCATTTGGCGGTGTCATCTGAACCGTCACCTGAGATAATGCAATGTGATAAAATTCAGTCCAGAAGTGAACGGCAAAATTATAGGCGGAAAAAAAGGTTGTGCTTTTATTGTGGTGATTCAGCTCATGTTATATCAGCATGCTCTAAACGCACAAAAAAGGTTGATAAGTCTGTTGCCATTAGTACTTTACAGTCTAAGTTCATTCTGTCTGTGACTCTGATTTGTTCATTATCATCCATTTCCGTCGATGCCTATGTGGATTCAGGCGCTGCCCTGAGTCTTATGGATTGGTCATTTGCCAATCGCTGTGGGTTTAGTCTGGAGCCTCTGGAAGTCCCTATTCCTTTGAAGGGAATTGACTCTACACCTTTGGCTATGAATAAACCTCAGTACTGGACACAAGTGACCATGCGTATGACTCCTGTTCATCAGGAGGTGATTCGCTTCCTGGTACTGTATAATTTGCATGATGTCCTAGTGCTTGGTCTGCCATGGTTACAAACTCATAATCCAGTCCTTGACTGGAAATCGATGTCTGTGTTAAGCTGGGGTTGTCAGGGGGTTCATGATGATGCACCTCCGATTTCTATCGCTTCATCTACTCCTTCTGAGATTCCTGTGTTTTTGTCTGACTATCGGGATGTTTTTGAGGAGCCTAAGCTCAGTCCGCTTCCTCCTCACAGGGATTGCGATTGTGCTATAAATTTAATTCCAGGCAGTAAATTTCCTAAAGGTCGTTTGTTCAATCTGTCAGTGCCAGAGCATACTGCTATGCGGGATTATGTTAAGGAGTCCTTGGAAAAGGGACATATCCGTCCATCTTTGTCCCCTTTGGGAGCAGGTTTTTTTTTCGTGGCCAAAAAAGATGGTTCCTTGAGGCCTTGTATAGATTATCGTCTTTTGAATAAGATTACCGTAAAATATCAGTATCCTTTGCCATTGTTGACTGATTTGTTTGCTCGCATTAAGGGGGCTAAATGGTTCACTAAGATTGATCTTCAAGGTGCGTATAATCTTATACGAATAAAGCAAGGTGATGAGTGGAAAACCGCATTTAATACGCCTGAGGGCCATTTTGAGTATTTGGTAATGCCTTTCGGACTTTCTAATGCTCCTTCAGTCTTCCAGTCCTTTATGCACGATATTTTCCGTGAATATCTGGATAAATTTATGATTGTGTATTTGGATGATATTTTGTTTTTTTCTGATGACTGGGAGTCTCATGTTCAGCAGGTCAGGAAGGTGTTTCAGGTCCTGCGGGCCAATTCCTTGTTTGTAAAAGGCTCAAAGTGTCTCTTTGGAGTCCAGAAGATTTCTTTCTTGGGGTATATTTTGTCCCCTTCTACTATTGAGATGGATCCCGTCAAGGTTCAGGCTATTTGTGACTGGACGCAGCCTACATCTCTTAAGAGTCTACAGAAGTTCTTGGGCTTTGCTAATTTCTATCGTCGTTTTATAACTAAGTTTTCTAGTGTTGTTAAGCCTTTGACGGATTTGACTAAGAAGGGTGCTGATGTTGCTAATTGGTCTCCTGCGGCTGTGGAGGCCTTTCAGGAACTTAAGCGCCGGTTTTCTTCTGCTCCTGTGTTGCGTCAGCCAGATGTTTCGCTCCCTTTTCAGGTTGAGGTTGATGCTTCCGAGATTGGAGCGGGGGCGGTTTTGTCACAGAGAAGCTCCGATGGCTCAGTGATGAAGCCATGCGCGTTTTTTTCTAGAAAGTTTTCGCCGGCTGAGCGGAATTATGATGTTGGTAATCGGGAACTTTTGGCCATGAAGTGGGCATTTGAGGAGTGGCGTCATTGGCTAGAGGGTGCTAGACATCGTGTGGTGGTCTTGACTGATCACAAAAATTTGATTTACCTTGAGTCTGCCAGGCGTCTGAATCCTAGACAGGTGCGTTGGTCACTGTTTTTCTCTCGTTTCAATTTTGTGGTTTCATACCTGCCAGGTTCAAAGAATGTGAAGGCGGATGCTCTTTCTAGGAGTTTTGTGCCTGACTCCCTTGGAAATTCTGAGCCCTCTGGTATCCTTAGGGATGGGGTGATTTTGTCTGCTGTCTCCCCAGACTTGCGACGTGCTTTGCAGGAGTTTCAGGCGGGTAAACCTGATCGTTGTCCGCCTGAGAGACTGTTTGTTCCGGATAATTGGACCAGTAGAGTCATCTCCGAGGTCCATTCTTCTGCGTTGGCAGGTCATCCTGGAATATTTGGTACTAGAGACTTGGTGGCCAGGTCTTTTTGGTGGCCTTCCTTGTCGAGGGATGTGCGTTCTTTTGTGCAGTCTTGTGAGGTTTGTGCTCGGGCTAAGCCTTGCTGTTCTCGGGCCAGTGGATTGTTGTCACCTTTGCCTATCCCGAAGAGGCCTTGGACGCACATTTCCATGGACTTTTTTTCGGATCTCCCTGTCTCTCAAAAAATGTCCGTCATCTGGGTTGTGTGTGATCGCTTTTCTAAAATGGTTCATCTGGTACCCTTGCCTAAGTTACCTTCCTCCTCTGAGTTGGTCCCTCTGTTTTTTCAGAATGTGGTTCGTTTGCATGGGATTCCTGAGAACATCGTTTCTGACAGGGGATCCCAGTTTGTGTCTAGATTTTGGCGGACTTTCTGTGCTAAGATGGGCATTGATTTGTCCTTTTCGTCTGCATTCCATCCTCAGACGAATGGCCAGACTGAACGAACTAATCAGACCTTGGAAACTTATTTAAGGTGTTTTGTTTCTGCTGATCAGGATGACTGGGTTACCTTTTTGCCGCTGGCCGAATTTGCCCTTAATAATCGGGCTAGTTCTGCTACCTTGGTTTCTCCTTTCTTTTGTAATTCGGGGTTTCATCCTCGTTTTTCCTCTGGTCAGGTGGAACCTTCTGATTGTCCTGGAGTGGACATGGTGGTGGATAGGTTGCATCGGATTTGGAGTCATGTGGTGGACAATTTGAAGTTGTCCCAGGAGAAGGCTCAGCAGTTTGCTAATCGCCGTCGCCGCGTGGGTCCTCGACTTCTTGTTGGGGACTTGGTGTGGTTGTCTTCTCGTTTTGTTCCTATGAAGGTCTCTTCTCCTAAGTTCAAGCCTCGGTTCATCGGTCCCTATAGGATCTTGGAAATTCTTAACCCTGTGTCGTTTCGTTTGGATCTCCCGGCATCGTTTGCTATTCATAATGTGTTCCATCGGTCGTTGTTGCGGAAGTATGAGGTACCTGTTATTCCTTCGCTTGAGCCTCCTGCTCCAGTGCTGGTGGAGGGAGAATTGGAGTATGTTGTGGAGAAGATCTTGGATTCTCGTGTTTCCAGACGGAAACTCCAGTATTTGGTCAAGTGGAAGGGTTATGGTCAGGAGGATAATTCTTGGGTGGTTGCCTCGGATGTTCATGCTGATGATTTGGTTTGCGCTTTTCATAGGGCTCATCCTGGTCGCCCTGGTGGTTCTCGTGAGGGTTCGGTGACCCCTCCTCAAGGGGGGGGGGTACTGTTGTGAGTTCTGTTTTTGGGCTCCCTCTGGTGGTTACTGATGGTACTGGGTGACTTGTCTTTCCTGGGTCTCTGGGTTCCACCTGTTCCATCAGGATATGGGAGTTTCCTATTTAACCTGGCTTTGCTGGCATTTCCTCGCCAGTTATCAATGTATCCAGTGTGTCTTGTTACCTCTGCTCCCTGCTCCTAGAACCTTCTGGTCAAGCTAAGTTTGGATTTTCCTGTTTTGGTGTTTTGCTTTATTTGTTTTTTTAGTCCAGCCTGCAGATATGTGATTTTTGCTGCTGGTTGCTCTAGTGGGCTGAAATTGCTCCTCATGTACCATGAGTTGGCACATGAGTTCAAGTAATTTCAGGATGGATTTTTGAAGGGTTTTTCGCTGACCGCGCAGTTCACTTTTGTATCTTCTGCTATCTAGCTTTAGCGGGCCTCATTTTGCTGAAACTGTTTTCATACTGCGTATGTGCTTTTCTCTCATTTCACCGTCATTATATGTGGGGGGCTGCTATTTCTGTGGGGTATTTCTCTGGAGGCAAGAGAGGTCTGTGTTTCTTCTAATAGGGGAAGTTAGATCTTCGGCTGGAGCGAGACGTCTAGGATCATCGTAGGCACGTTCCCCGGCTACTTTTATTTGTGTGTTAGGTTCAGGGTCGCGGTCAGCTCAGATTCCATCGCCCTAGAGCTTGTTTGTATCTGTGCTTGTCCTTTAGTGATCCCCTGCCATTGGGATCATGACAAACTCCCTCCTCCGCCCTCCGACCTCCATCATATCTGCAGAAGACTTTGCCTCATATTTCAGAACAAGGCAAGTCTTTACTTACCATCCACCACAAATCCTACATTTAAAAGACCACTGCCCCCCATAACCTTCGTCCCCACCATCACTGAAGGAGAACTCACTCATCTCCGAATCACACCTCACCACTTTTGCACTTGACCCCATCCCTCCCCAATCTCAGCACCACTCTTATCCTGGCCCTAACCCATGAATTCAACCTGTCACAAACTTCTTTAAAATCTGCAGCAGATGTCCTTTGTCCTCTCTTCCTCTCACTGTCGGGGTACCTCAGGGCTCAGTCCTTGGCCCCCTTCTCTTCTCCCTCTACACAGCCCCAATTGGACAGACCATCAGCAGATTTGGCTTTCAGTACCATCTTTATGCCGATGACACACAACTATATACGTCATCCCCTGACCTTACCCCCACTGTACTACAGAACGCCACTGACTGTCCGCAGTCTCCAACATCATGTCCGCTCTCTATCTGAAACTCAACTTCTCCAAAACTGAACTTCTTCTGCTCCCGCCATCTACTAACCTCCCTAAATCTGACATTTCCCTCTCCGTGGGTGGCACCATAATAACACCCCTGCAGCAGGCGCGCTGTCTGGGTGTTATGTTTGACTCCGATCTCTCCTTCACCTCCCACATACAATCTCTTGCCCGCTCGTGCCGCTTACACCTAAAGAACGTCTCTAGAATCCGCCCTTTTCTCACCATGGAAACAACAAAAACCCTCACTGTCGCCCTGATTCACTCCCGCCTGGACTACTGTAACGCTCTATTAATTGGCCTCCCTCTCAAGCGACTTTCCCCTCTCCAGTCCATCCTTAATGCAGCAGCCAGGGTCATCCATCTGGCTAATCGTTACTCGGACGCGTCCGCTCTTCGCCAGTCGTTACACTGGCTGCCCATTCACTACAGGATACAATTCAAAGTACTTGTTCTCACCCACAAAGCTCTCCACCATGGAGGGGGCCCAGCCAATCAGTGCCAATAGATGGCTTCACTGCAAACTGTCTCTAAAGCAATCAGAATTCACTATCCCCTCTGCTGGGTGTGCTCCAGTAGTATCTCCACCAATGACACAGGACATTTAAATGAATTACTTTTTTTTCAAGCTCCTAAACCAAAGAGTAAAACTCAGCACCTGTAGCATGTAAGACTGTACTGCTGACTTTAACCCCTTCACCCCTGAGCAGTTTTCCGGTTTTTTGCATTGTTGTTTTTTCCTCCCCTTCCCTTTCTTTTTATTTTTCCGTCACTATGGCCGTGTGAGGGCTTGGTTTTTGAAGGACGAGTTGTACTTTTGGAACAACACCATTAGTTTTACCGTATAGTGTAATGGAAATTTGGCAAAAAAAAATCTGACTGCGGTGAAATTGCAAAAAAAAAAGTGCAATTCCACAACTATTTTTTCTATTTACTCACTATGTTCACTAAATTCTGAAACTGACCTACCACTATGATTCTCCAGGTCTTTACGAGTTTGTAGATACCAAGCATGTCTAGCTTCTTTTTCATTTACGTGGTGAAAAAAAAAATCCAGTTTGTAAAAAAGAAAAAAATGGCGCTATTTTCCTAGACTCATTTTTCGTGATCTGAGGCTAATGAGGGATTATTTTTCTACGCACCGAGTTTATGCTTTTATTGATACCATTTTGTTGTATATACAATGTATTGATCGCCACTTATTGCATTTTATTCTAATGTTGCGGTGACTAAAACCCTGTAATTCTGATGTTTTGATTTTTTTTCCTTACGCCGTTTACCGATCGGATTAATTGTTTTTATATATTGATAGATCGGACGTTTCTGAAAGCGGCATTGCCAAATATGTCGTTTTTTATTTTAATTGTTTTATTTTGAATGGGTGCGAAAGGAAGGTGATTTTAAATTTTATTTATTTTTTTATATTTTTTTTAACTTAAAAACACAACAACTTTTTACTGGCTTCAATACTCTCCATAGGAGACCTGAAGCTGCGATCATCCGATGATGAGCCCCTGCTATGTGTAGTGAAAAAGATCATCTGCTATGAGCACCGACCATCGGGCTGGCATCCATTGAAGATCTGCAATGCCAACCCATCGGCGCCCCACGATCATGTGACATGGGCACCGATGGGTGTGTCTTATGATGTGCATGAGTTAAATGCCGCTGTAAGAGATGGACAGCAGCATTTAATATGTTAAAAGTGATGGGTGGACCACGATTCCACCCGCGGCTGTTAGAAGCTGACCAGATCAGCTGTCATGTGCCGGAAAAGATGCGGGCTCATCGCCAGGACACGACCTATGACGTACCTGTACATCCAAGGTTGTAAAGGAGTTAAAAGATAATTTACAGTTTCCTGTGTTACAGAATTGTATTATTCAGTGTATTATTCTCGCACCCATACACAAGAATGGGTGAGTCTCATGCGGTCTCATGCTGAGATTTCTTTTCACAGACAGATACGGTCCTCGGTACTGCGCCATTGAATAACATTAGTCCAAGTGTTCTCCAATAAGAAAATCAGATAGCGCTCGTCTGATTCCTACAGTGGAGTGATTGAGCCCGAAAAATCTTCTTCTTTACAGGGATATTGTTCTGGTAAATAGAAAATCTTCTTTACAGGGATATTGTTCTGGTAAATAGAAAATCTTCTTCTTTACAGGGATATTGCACTGGTAAATAGAAAATCTTCTTCTTTACAGGGATATTGTACTGGTAAATAGAAAATCTTCTTCTTTACAGGGATATTGTACTGGTAAATAAAAAATCTTCTTCACAGGGATATTGTACTGGTAAATAGAAAATCTTCTTCTTTACAGGGATATTGTTCTGGTAAATGGAAAATCTTCTTCTTTACAGGGATATTGTACTGGTAAATGGAAAATCTTCTTCTTTACAGGTACATACATGCTAGCCACCTTAGGGAGAGACCCAAGTTGGGCTAAATGTAGCGGGACGAAAGAGACCGAAAAGCCCTCTACTCAAAGGAAATACATAGTGGATGCTTTCCTGAAACGGAAAGTACTTGCAAGCAGCATAATACAAAGAATAGCAGGTTTACCCAGAATCCTTTGCAGTAGGCGGAGCTATGCAAATCATCTCTTTCCACCCCTGTCTAATCCACAGCGCTTGGAACCGCCAAGCGTGCAATGCTGCGGATTAGTTTCTAAATTTACACAGCCAACCAATTCCTACCTGTGGACACGTGTTTCGGGCTTTAGGCCCTCATCAGCACAGGGCTGGAATTGGTTGGCTGTATGGAGTGGGGCTCGGTGAGCAAGCGATACATACATGCTAGCCACCTTAGGGAGAGACCCAAGTTGGGCTAAATGTAGCGGGACGAAAGAGACCGAAAAGCCCTCTACTCAAAGGAAATACATAGTGGATGCTTTCCTGAAACGGAAAGTACTTGCAAGCAGCATAATACAAAGAATAGCAGGTTTACCCAGAATCCTTTGCAGTAGGCGGAGCTATGCAAATCATCTCTTTCCACCCCTGTCTAATCCACAGCGCTTGGAACCGCCAAGCGTGCAATGCTGCGGATTAGTTTCTAAATTTACACAGCCAACCAATTCCTACCTGTGGACACGTGTTTCGGGCTTTAGGCCCTCATCAGCACAGGGCTGGAATTGGTTGGCTGTATGGAGTGGGGCTCGGTGAGCAAGCGATACATACATGCTAGCCACCTTAGGGAGAGACCCAAGTTGGGCTAAATGTAGCGGGACGAAAGAGACCGAAAAGCCCTCTACTCAAAGGAAATACATAGTGGATGCTTTCCTGAAACGGAAAGTACTTGCAAGCAGCATAATACAAAGAATAGCAGGTTTACCCAGAATCCTTTGCAGTAGGCGGAGCTATGCAAATCATCTCTTTCCACCCCTGTCTAATCCACAGCGCTTGGAACCGCCAAGCGTGCAATGCTGCAGATTAGTTTCTAAATTTACACAGCCAACCAATTCCTACCTGTGGACACGTGTTTCGGGCTTTAGGCCCTCATCAGCACAGGGCTGGAATTGGTTGGCTGTATGGAGTGGGGCTCGGTGAGCAAGCGATACATACATGCTAGCCACCTTAGGGAGAGACCCAAGTTGGGCTAAATGTAGCGGGACGAAAGAGACCGAAAAGCCCTCTACTCAAAGGAAATACATAGTGGATGCTTTCCTGAAACGGAAAGTACTTGCAAGCAGCATAATACAAAGAATAGCAGGTTTACCCAGAATCCTTTGCAGTAGGCGGAGCTATGCAAATCATCTCTTTCCACCCCTGTCTAATCCACAGCGCTTGGAACCGCCAAGCGTGCAATGCTGCGGATTAGTTTCTAAATTTACACAGCCAACCAATTCCTACCTGTGGACACGTGTTTCGGGCTTTAGGCCCTCATCAGCACAGGGCTGGAATTGGTTGGCTGTATGGAGTGGGGCTCGGTGAGCAAGCGATACATACATGCTAGCCACCTTAGGGAGAGACCCAAGTTGGGCTAAATGTAGCGGGACGAAAGAGACCGAAAAGCCCTCTACTCAAAGGAAATACATAGTGGATGCTTTCCTGAAACGGAAAGTACTTGCAAGCAGCATAATACAAAGAATAGCAGGTTTACAGGGACATTGTACTGGTAAATAGAAAATCTTCTTTACAGGGATATTGTTCTGGTAAATAGAAAATCTTCTTCTTTACAGGGATATTGTACTGGTAAATAGAGAATCTTCTTCTTTACAGGGATATTGTACTGGTAAATAGAAAATCTTCTTCTTCACAGGGATATTGTACTGGTAAATAGAAAATCTTCTTCTTTACAGGGATATTGTACTGGTAAATAGAAAATCTTCTTTACAGGGATATTGTTCTGGTAAATAGAAAATCTTCTTCTTTACAGGGATATTGTACTGGTAAATAGAAAATCTTCTTCTTCACAGGGATATTGTACTGGTAAATAGAAAATCTTCTTCTTTACAGGGATATTATACTGGTAAATAGAAAATCTTCTTTACAGGGATATTGTTCTGGTAAATAGAAAATCTTCTTCTTTACAGGGATATTATACTGGTAAATAGAAAATCTTCTTTACAGGGATATTGTACTGGTAAATAGAGAATCTTCTTCTTTACAGGGATATTGTACTGGTAAATAGAAAATCTTCTTCTTCACAGGGATATTATACTGGTAAATAGAAAATCTTCTTTACAGGGATATTGTACTGGTAAATAGAGAATCTTCTTCTTTACAGGGATATTGTACTGGTAAATAGAAAATCTTCTTCTTCACAGGGATATTGTACTGGTAAATAGAAAATCTTCTTCTTTACAGGGATATTGTGCTAGTAAATAGAAAATCTTCTTCTTTACAGGGATATTGTTCTGGTAAATAGAAAATCTTCTTCTTCACAGGGATATTGTACTGGTAAATAGAAAATCTTCTTCTTTACAGGGATATTGTGCTAGTAAATAGAAAATCTTCTTCTTTACAGGGATATTGTACTGGTAAATAGAAAATCTTCTTTACAGGGATATTGTACTGGTAAATAAAAAATCTTCTTTACAGGGATATTGTACTGGTAAATAGAAAATCTTCTTCTTCACAGGGATATTGTACTGGTAAATAGAAAATCTTCTTCTTTACAGGGATATTGTGCTAGTAAATAGAAAATCTTCTTCTTTACAGGGATATTGTACTGGTAAATAGAAAATCTTCTTTACAGGGATATTGTACTGGTAAATATAAAATCTTCTTCTTCACAGGGATATTGTACTGGTAAATAGAAAATCTTCTTCTTTACAGGGATATTGTGCTAGTAAATAGAAAATCTTCTTCTTTACAGGGATATTGTACTGGTAAATAGAAAATCTTCTTCTTTACAGGGATATTGTTCTGGTAAATAGAAAATCTTCTTCTTTACAGGGATATTGTACTGGTAAATAGAAAATCTTCTTCTTTACAGGGATATTGTGCTGGTAAATAGAAAATCTTCTTCTTTACAGGGATATTGTGCTAGTAAATAGAAAATCTTCTTCTTTACAGGGATATTGTTCTGGTAAATAGAAAATCTTCTTCTTTACAGGGATATTGTTCTGGTAAATAGAAAATCTTCTTCTTTACAGGGATATTGTACTGGTAAATAGAAAATCTTCTTCTTTACAGGGATATTGTACTGGTAAATAGAAAATCTTCTTTACAGGGATATTATACTGGTAAATAGAAAATCTTCTTCTTTACAGGGATATTGTACTGGTAAATAGAAAATCTTCTTTACAGGGATATTATACTGGTAAATAGAAAATCTTCTTCTTCACAGGGATATTATACTGGTAAATAGAAAATCTTCTTTTTCACAGGGATATTGTTCTGGTAAATAGAAAATCTTCTTCTTTACAGGGATATTGTACTGGTAAATAGAAAATCTTCTTTACAGGGATATTGTTCTGGTAAATGGAAAATCTTCTTCTTTACAGGGATATTGTTCTGGTAAATAGAAAATCTTCTTTTTCACAGGGATATTGTTCTGGTAAATAGAAAATCTTCTTTACAGGGATATTGTTCTGGTAAATGGAAAATCTTCTTCTTTACAGGGATATTGTTCTGGTAAATAGAAAATCTTCTTCTTTACAGGGATATTGTTCTGGTAAATAGAAAATCTTCTTTTTCACAGGGATATTGTTCTGGTAAATAGAAAATCTTCTTCTTCACAGGGATATTGTACTGGTAAATAGAAAATCTTTACAGGGATATTGTTCTGGTAAATAGAAAATCTTTACAGGGATATTGTTCTGGTAAATAGAAAATCTTCTTTACAGGGATATTGTTCTGGTAAATAGAAAATCTTCTTCTTTACAGGGATATTGTACTGGTAAATAGAGAATCTTCTTCTTTACAGGGATATTGTACTGGTAAATAGAAAATCTTCTTTTTCACAGGGATATTGTTCTGGTAAATAGAAAATCTTCTTTTTCACAGGGATATTGTTCTGGTAAATGGAAAATCTTCTTCTTTACAGGGATATTGTTCTGGTAAATGGAAAATCTTCTTCTTTACAGGGATATTGTTCTGGTAAATAGAAAATCTTCTTCTTTACAGGGATATTGTACTGGTAAATAGAAAATCTTCTTTACAGGGATATTGTACTGGTAAATAAAAAATCTTCTTTACAGGGATATTGTACTGGTAAATAGAAAATCTTCTTTTTCACAGGGATATTGTTCTGGTAAATGGAAAATCTTCTTATTTACAGGGATATTGTTCTGGTAAATGGAAAATCTTCTTCTTTACAGGGATATTGTACTGGCAAATAAAAAATCTTCTTCACAGGGATATTGTACTGGTAAATAGAAAATCTTCTTCTTTACAGGGATATTGTACTGGTAAATAGAAAATCTTCTTTACAGGGATATTATACTGGTAAATAGAAAATTTTCTTTACAGGGATATTATACTGGTAAATAGAAAATCTTCTTCTTTACAGGGATATTATACTGGTAAATAGAAAATCTTCTTTTTCACAGGGATATTGTTCTGGTAAATAGAAAATCTTCTTCTTTACAGGGATATTGTACTGGTAAATAGAAAATCTTCTTCACAGGGATATTGTTCTGGTAAATGGAAAATCTTCTACTTTACAGGGATATTGTACTGGTAAATAGAAAATCTTCTTTTTCACAGGGATATTGTTCTGGTAAATAGAAAATCTTCTTTTTCACAGGGATATTGTTCTGGTAAATAGAAAATCTTCTTTACAGGGATATTGTTCTGGTAAATGGAAAATCTTCTTCTTTACAGGGATATTGTACTGGTAAATAAAAAATCTTCTTTACAGGGATATTGTTCTGGTAAATAGAAAATCTTCTTTTTCACAGGGATATTGTTCTGGTAAATTGAAAATCTTCTTCTTCACAGGGATATTGTACTGGTAAATAGAAAATCTTCTTTACAGGGATATTGTTCTGGTAAATGGAAAATCTTCTTCTTTACATGGATATTGTTCTGGTAAATAAAAAATCTTCTTTACAGGGATATTGTACTGGTAAATAGAAAATCTTCTTCTTTACAGGGATATTGTACTGGTAAATAAAAAATCTTCTTTACAGGGATATTGTACTGGTAAATAGAAAATCTTCTTCTTTACAGGGATATTGTTCTGGTAAATAGAAAATCTTCTTCTTTACAGGGATATTGTTCTGGTAAATAGAAAATCTTCTTCTTCACAGGGATATTGTACTGGTAAATAGAAAATCTTCTTTACAGGGATATTGTTCTGGTAAATGGAAAATCTTCTTCTTTACATGGATATTGTTCTGGTAAATAAAAAATCTTCTTTACAGGGATATTGTACTGGTAAATAGAAAATCTTCTTCTTTACAGGGATATTGTGCTAGTAAATAGAAAATCTTCTTCTTTACAGGGATATTGTTCTGGTAAATAGAAAATCTTCTTCTTTACAGGGATATTGTGCTAGTAAATAGAAAATCTTCTTCTTTACAGGGATATTGTTCTGGTAAATAGAAAATCTTCTTATTTACAGGGATATTGTTCTGGTAAATGGAAAATCTTCTTCTTTACAGGGATATTGTACTGGTAAATAGAAAATCTTCTTCTTTACAGGGATATTATACTGGTAAATAGAAAATCTTCTTTACAGGGATATTATACTGGTAAATAGAAAATCTTCTTCTTTACAGGGATATTATACTGGTAAATAGAAAATCTTCTTCTTTACAGGGATATTGTTCTGGTAAATAGAAAATCTTCTTCTTTACAGGGATATTGTACTGGTAAATGGAAAATCTTCTTTACAGGGATATTATACTGGTAAATAGAAAATCTTCTTCACAGGGATATTGTTCTGGTAAATAGAAAATCTTCTTTACAGGGATATTGTTCTGGTAAATGGAAAATCTTCTTCTTCACAGGGATATTGTTCTGGTAAATAAAAAATCTTCTTTACAGGGATATTGTTCTGGTAAATGGAAAATCTTCTTCTTTACAGGGATATTGTACTGGTAAATAAAAAATCTTCTTCTTTACAGGGATATTATACTGGTAAATAGAAAATCTTCTTATTTACAGGGATATTGTTCTGGTAAATGGAAAATCTTCTTCTTTACAGGGATATTGTACTGGTAAATAAAAAATCTTCTTCTTTACAGGGATATTGTTCTGGTAAATAGAAAATCTTCTTATTTACAGGGATATTGTTCTGGTAAATGGAAAATCTTCTTCTTTACAGGGATATTGTTCTGGTAAATAGAAAATCTTCTTTACAGGGATATTATACTGGTAAATAGAAAATCTTCTTCTTTACAGGGATATTATACTGGTAAATAGAAAATCTTCTTTTTCACAGGGATATTGTTCTGGTAAATAGAAAATCTTCTTCTTTACAGGGATATTGTACTGGTAAATGGAAAATCTTCTTTACAGGGATATTGTACTGGTAAATGGAAAATCTTCTTCTTTACAGGGATATTGTACTGGTAAATAAAAAATCTTCTTCTTTACAGGGATATTATACTGGTAAATAGAAAATCTTCTTATTTACAGGGATATTGTTCTGGTAAATGGAAAATCTTCTTCTTTACAGGGATATTGTACTGGTAAATAAAAAATCTTCTTCTTTACAGGGATATTGTACTGGTAAATAGAAAATCTTCTTATTTACAGGGATATTGTTCTGGTAAATGGAAAATCTTCTTCTTTACAGGGATATTGTACTGGTAAATAAAAAATCTTCTTCTTTACAGGGATATTATACTGGTAAATAGAAAATCTTCTTATTTACAGGGATATTGTTCTGGTAAATGGAAAATCTTCTTCTTTACAGGGATATTGTACTGGTAAATAAAAAATCTTCTTCTTTACAGGGATATTGTACTGGTAAATAGAAAATCTTCTTATTTACAGGGATATTGTTCTGGTAAATGGAAAATCTTCTTCTTTACAGGGATATTGTACTGGTAAATAAAAAATCTTCTTCTTTACAGGGATATTGTTCTGGTAAATAGAAAATCTTCTTATTTACAGGGATATTGTTCTGGTAAATGGAAAATCTTCTTCTTTACAGGGATATTGTACTGGTAAATAGAAAATCTTCTTCTTTACAGGGATATTATACTGGTAAATAGAAAATCTTCTTCTTTACAGGGATATTATACTGGTAAATAGAAAATCTTCTTTTTCACAGGGATATTGTTCTGGTAAATAGAAAATCTTCTTCTTCACAGGGACATTGTACTGGTAAATAGAAAATCTTCTTTACAGGGATATTATACTGGTAAATAGAAAATCTTCTTCTTTACAGGGATATTATACTGGTAAATAGAAAATCTTCTTTTTCACAGGGATATTGTTCTGGTAAATAGAAAATCTTCTTCTTTACAGGGATATTGTACTGGTAAATGGAAAATCTTCTTTACAGGGATATTGTTCTGGTAAATGGAAAATCTTCTTCTTCACAGGGATATTGTTCTGGTAAATAGAAAATCTTCTTTACAGGGATATTGTTCTGGTAAATGGAAAATCTTCTTCTTTACAGGGATATTGTACTGGTAAATAAAAAATCTTCTTCTTCACAGGGATATTGTACTGGTAAATAAAAAATCTTCTTCTTTACAGGGATATTGTACTGGTAAATGGAAAATCTTCTTCTTCACAGGGATATTGTTCTGGTAAATAGAAAACCTTCTTCATTACAGGGATATTGTTCTGGTAAATGGAAAATCTTCTTCTTTACAGGGATATTGTTCTGGTAAATGGAAAATCTTCTTCTTCACAGGGATATTGTACTGGTAAGTAGAAAATCTTCTTCTTTACAGCGATATTGTACTGGTAAATAGAAATACATCTCTACATACTGATACAACATAAAAAAAGGAGAAAAAAAAAAGAAGCTGAAACAAAAGCTTTTTGAAACTACCAAAAGAATAACGTCTCAAAATAAAAAAATATTTGCTTTTGTTTGTAATACACTTTTATTAAACAGAAAAATCATAAAACAGCAAATAATATGGAAATATTTGGTATTCCTGTATTTTTTTTAACAACTTGCTACGGTATACCGAACGTGTATTTTATGGTGATTGGGTAATGGCATGTGTAAAAAAGGTGCTTTTAAAAAAAAAAAATGATTAACATAAAAAGTTCATATAAATATAACGCTTATATATGTGTTTGGTAAAATGATGCCTTAAAAATGACCGCTAATCTTGTAAAAAAAAAAAAAACCCAAATAACAACAAGAATTCTGGGCTGGCTGCCAATGGAAATTCTTACAGATGTTCAGGCGCCTTCCGTTTTGTTGGAGTTCATCGCCATCTTGTGGTTGTGTTATGTATAATTTTATACATTTTTTCTCTTTCAGCAGCAGCGCCATCTTGTGGTTGTGATATGTTTAATTTTATACATTTTTTCTCTTTCAGCAGCGCCATCTTGTGGTTGTGTTATGTATAATTTTATACATTTTTTCTCTTTCAGCAGCAGCGCCATCTTGTGGTGCTTTAGATAAGTGCCGATTACTGTTTTCTAATCCAATCTACAATAAATCATTTAATGATCCTTTGGTCACCTCCTGCTATAAAATGGATAAATAGGCAAAAATGTGATAAATAATTATGGGCTATTTTATGGCAATATAATTTATTAAGCAGATCTGAAATAATGGACATTTATTTGATAGTGGAGATAAATCCGGACACTTGTTTATGGGAATAAAAAAAAAAGTGATAATTTTTCATAGGTTCATATATAAGATTATAGCTATATTATATTATATGTTTATTATTATATCTATGTTTTTTTCTACCTGGGTAGGAGAGTGCCTGGTATCTAATCTGTACGGAGTCACAATATCGCATCCATAGAAATCTGCGGCAGCGGCCTGGAATGAGGCCAACTGCAGAAATGAGAAAAAACGAGAATCAGCTCCTCTGGGGTGAGGCCTGTTTTACTTTGGGACATCTGAGGTCTGTGTTTATTTAGGGACTCTATTACTTTATGGGCCTGGTTTGTGGTCTGCATTTTTTAGGGGGACTGGTCTGGGGTCTGAATTTGCTTAGGGAAGGGATGGTCAATTGATTTTTTCAAAGGGCCACATGAGAAGCTGGGACTGCTGTGGAGGGCTGAAACAATCGGCTAAACGTAAAGGGATTGTACACTGTTGTCTTCTTAATTACTATAATGGTTTAGTGCTCTCCATGTAGGGTCAGTAATTTTCATAGACACTACTTGGACAGAAAATATGCTCATGTGAACAAAGCCTTAGGTCAAGTTCTCATGTTGTGGATTTGTGGATGGACGAAAGTGTTGGCACCCTTCAAATTGCTCCTGAAAAGCTAGTATTTCTCCAAGACAATTATTGCAATTATTCACGTTTTGTTATACACATGTTTATTTCCTTTTGTGTGTATTGGAACAACACAAAAAAAAAAGAAAAAGTCAAATTGGGCATAATTTAACGCGAAATCCCCAAATTATTGGCAACTTTACAAAACTGTGGGTAAACAACTTTTGTGATGCTCGGTCAAACTCACCTGTGGCAAGTAACAGGTGTGGGCAATATGAAAATCACATCTGAGACCAGATAAAAAGGTGAGACGTTAGCTCAATCTTTGCATTGTGTGTCTGTGTGCGCCACACTAGGCATAGAGAACAGAAAGAGGAGAAGAGAACTGCCTGAGGACTTGAGAACCAAAATTGTTGAAATGTATTTACTACAGGGTATTTAATCATCATGTTTCTGTCTATGTTTTTTTCTGTTTAGTGGCTAGTGTGAACGTGTGCTTACACGCTGAATGCACACCAGTTTATATCCCCGTTCATACCTTTGGGTTTTTTTCAGTCTGTTTACATCATGTGCATATAAAAGTGTGGCTGCCTTTCCTTTGCGCTGGATATTATATTGATGTGGTCTCTCATGGCTGTGTGTCCACTATTTGGGCCCAGTCGTTGTCAGCCCTTATCCACATCCCTTATCCACATGCATGTCACTTGACAAATGGTAAGGTTTTTAATATTAGAGTTAGGATTGTCCCAATTACGGTCGTCGTGACGGGTTGGGATGGCATTTGCATTCTTTTAATAAAAAAAAACATGTTAATAAAGTATCGTATATTATTTTCATGCACTATGCTATTTATTTATTTACTGCAGGGTATTTAATTATTATGTTTCTGTCTTTGTTTTTTTTCAAGCTCTCCTGCAGGCTCACGGTGCATCAGAGTTAGCGTGAACTATCTACCAACATTTGAATGAAATTAAACACTATCGCAGGAGACCCAGGAAGACCCCACTGCTGACACAGAGACAAAAAAATAGACTTCAGTTTGCCAAAATGTACGTAAGCCAAAATCCTTCTAATAAACTGTCTTGTGGACAGATGAGACCAGATTTTTTTTTGTAAAGCACATCATTCTACGGTTTACCGAAACGGAATGAGGCCTATAAAGAAAAGAACACCATACCTACAGTCAAATATGGTGGCAGTTCAAAAATGATTTGGGGTTGTTTTGCTGCTCCTAGCACTGGGTGCCTTGACTGTGTGCAAAGCATCATGGAATCTGAAGATTAACAAAGGATTTTGGGTCGCAATATAGTGCTCAGTGTCAGAAAGCTGGGTTTGCGCCCTAGGTCATGGGTCTTGCAGCAGGACAATCACCCCAAAAATGCTTCAAGAAGACACCAGAAATGGATGGAAACAAAGCACTGGAGAGTTCTGAAGTGGCAGCAATGAGTTCCCATACTGTGTCCGCACCCATCCCATCGCCCTCACTCCCCATACTGTGTGAGGAGAAATGGGAAAACGTATGCAGATACTGTGTCCACATGAATGCCCCCACTCCTCATACTGTATCGACATCCATACATGCCCCTCATCTCACCCCTTCCTCCTCATATTGTGTCTTCAAATTTCTCCTGCTCCCCATATTGTGTCTGCACCTGTCCCTTCTTTGCTCTCTATACTTGTATCCTCAAATCTCCCCCAGCCCCATTACACTAATTAGCCCCATCACAATAAATCTCCCCTAGATCCGTTACAGTGAGTCTCCCCCACACTTAGTAAATACCCCCCAGGCAGTAAATACCTCTATTACCAATATTGCTTTTTACTTACTTACAGTAAGCTATATGTTCATTTTGTTTCTAACTTGGGTGTTGTCTGTTCAGTGGACAGTGTGACCATGCTCCTACACATTGCATGTGTACCAGCTTGTACTCCAGGACATTTCTTTAGCTCCCTCAGTGGGTAGCACCAAGTCTTTTTGAACCGACGGCCTCAGAGAGATTCTTACAGCAATGTTTCATTTGTCCTCTGGGGGGCGCTGCAGAAGATTTGAATACTTGCTGCTGGGTTTCCGCACACATTACAGCTGATCTCTGCTGCAGGAAACATTATGATCAGTTTTTATAGATCACTACATGTGCAGTGCAGATCCATGTATCTGTATCCATTATGGAGTCAAAGGGATTGTCCAGAATTTGAAAAACATGGCTGCTTTTTTTCCTGAAACAGCGCCACTTCTAACTATGGGTTATGCTTGGTATTGCACCTCAGCCTCATTGAAATAAAAAAGAGCTGAGCTGCAAAACCCATGGTCAGGGGTTGTCACTGTTTCTGAAAGAAAGCAGCCATGTTTTTTTCTAATTCTGGACAACCCCTTTAATAATTGATATGAGTAATTGTCATGTAGTGTTGGGTTTCCTTGTAAGAGGGAAACGATCAATCAGAAATGGCTGAACACAGAATGTAGAAATCAGGACGGCGAGTATCAGGAGGTTGTGTGACCGAGAAAGGATGGGAGACTGAGGGACTGTAAGTTTGGGGTATAATTAGGATTTATTTTTCTCTAGCCTGAAATAATTGTTGGTTCTGGTCTGGGGTGTAAATTAATTCTGGTGTCTTATTTGAATTAGTTTTGGGACCTTATCTGGACTAGTTTGGGGATTTAGTCTTGGAGTTTTCTTAGTTTGGGGATCAGATCTGGAGCCTGGATGAATTTTGGAGCCTGGTCTGGATTAGCTTGAGGGTGTAGTCTTGTGCCTGAATTCATGTTGGAGTTTGGGTCTAAATTAATTTTGGAATCCATTATGAATTCATTCATGAGAGTATGGTCTGACTGGGATGAATTCATTTTGGAGTCAGATTTTACTTTGGAGCTTGCAGGCTGAATTCGCTTTGGGCTCTGGCCTCATCTCCCCTTGTCCACATCCGGCATTTTCTTCTTCTCTGGCTGATCCTCTGATAACTTTCCTGGTCGTGCTGGATCCTTTCTATAGTGTCCAGCCTGTAATGTGCGGCCGATCTCCTGTATGGTCCTGGTTTCTGGCCACACAATATGGTGGTATTATGAGTTGTGTCGGTGCTTGTACACGGGTAGCGTGCACTCCTCCCTGACTGTGGGATTAGCTGTTCCTTCTTCTGATAGCGGTGCAGTTTCCCAATTTAAGGAAGTGACCAAACAAACAAATGTTGCCGCAGCGCTGAGAATTAACCCTGGAAGCACCGCGATCATTACTGAGATCTGCAATTTGGAAACCGACCTTTCACAAATTCCACCTTTGACCCTTGATCAGAGATCAGTGCAACCTGGGAGCTCAGAGGAGAATTACGTGGTGGCATGGGGCAGATGTTGCCTCATAATTGTTAATGTTAATACCTTAGCCTGAGGTGCGTCACCATCACTATTGGGCCCATTACCACCGTCACTATGTAGGCAACATGAGCCATAATAGAGGCACTAACGGAAGCCTTTGACACCACGCCGTTTGGCAGCAAGTACCTTATCGATGAGTCACTTTTCACCCCTGTTACAAGTGCCACCTTCGTCCCCTGAAGCGCAGCCCCAGTCCCCTGTGTACCGTATGTCTCCACCGGAAGTCGCAGTTAACAGGAATGTCCCTCTTCAATGGCTTGGTCGTCTCTCTAGGCTAAAGTTCTGCTCCCTTGGCTCTGGTCTCTCATCTTCGGTTCCGGCTACCCATCTCTGGTAGCTCACCGTCGATTGTGATTATTCGACTTTTCACTTGGGTCTGGTCACTCAACTCCACACTTTGGTCTGGTCACTCGATTCTTCACTCTGGTCTGGACACTCAACTCCACACTTTGGTCTGGACACTTGATTCTTCACTTGGGTCTGGTCACCCAACTCCACACTTTGGTCTGGTCACTCGATTCTTCACTCTGGTCTGGGCACCCAACTCCACACTTTGGTCTGGACACTTGATTCTTCACTTGGGTCTGGTCACCCAACTCCACACTTTGGTCTGGTCACTCGATTCTTCACTCTGGTCTGGGCACCCAACTCCACACTTTGGTCTGGACACTTGATTCTTCACTTGGGTCTGGTCACCCAACTCCACACTTTGGTCTGGTCACTCGATTCTTCACTTGGGTCTGGTCACCCAACTCCACACTTTGGTCTGGTCACTCGATTCTTCAGTCTGGTCTGGTCACCCAACTCCACACTTTGGTCTGGTCACTCGATTCTTCACTCGGGTCTGGTCACCCAACTCCACACTTTGGTCTGGACACTTGATTCTTCACTGGGGTCTGGTCACCCAACTCCCCACTTTGGTCTGGACACTCGATTCTTCACTCAGGTCTGGTCACCCAACTCCACACTTTGGTCTGGACACTCGATTCTTCACTCGGGTGTGGTCACCCAATACCACCACACTTTGGTCTGGTCACTCGATTCTTCACTCGGGTCTGGTCACTCAAAATGGCGGCCATAAGCCAACCATGCTGCACCATTCGTCCGTCCTACAGATTCATGTACCGACTCCTCTCCTTGACCTTTTATAATTATTCACTAGGCCAGAACTGTTAGCTGACCTGGTGTCTCCTACAATCTCTTCCCCTCAGGAATTAGGTGCTTCGTTATGTAGTTCCTTCTAATGCAATCCTTTCCATTTTTTCTTGACCTACAATCTTTCTCCAGTAAGTGGCGGCACTGACTTGAGGGCATCCTTTTAGACATTTTCTGTGGAAATCTTCCCTTGTCTGTCTCCTTGCATATGATCGTTTTCAGATTGCAAGTAAATCACATGCCGGACAAGAAGATGTGAAACAACTCTGTGCAGCAAATGGAATTCCACCCCAGCCCCCTCAATTGTGGAGTCTTCTTTTTTGCACTGGTGGTTTTATTTCCTCTACTTTATAATTATTTAATTCTTTTGGTATTGAGCAGAGCTGCAGTGTAAATGATGGTGAAGTGCAAAGCAGCACAAACCTGTAGAATCATAGGAAGATATCAGAGTTCCCTTTCCTATTGCAATGAAGCATATACGCTGCACAGTATTGCAAATTGCCGGCTTTCCACTCACAGCCTGAATTCAGACCCGCGTTCCCACGTAGGGTAAATGGTGCATTTTTTTCTGCTGCCATTTTTAGTGCAGAAAATCTGCTGTTAACAATTCAAGTAACATGGATGTGATTTCATGATAATTCGTGCCCGCGGGGCATATAAAGATGCTGGGGAACTGTCCATTTTTGGGTGTTTTTTTTTCCTATATGCTTCTGCTGGGAGCCTGAAAAAATTTGCTTTAAAAATAGAGTTTCATTTGTAATAATAGAGTCCCAGTGTTTCTGCACGAAAAAAAAAACTGTTTTAAATTTGCACCAAAATTTTGCAAAAAAAAAAATTGCAATAATCAGAGCAGATTGCTGCTGCATATTTTAGTGCGCACACCAGCCAAAAAGCACATGTGAAAAAAATCAGTGTTCCTGCACTTAGGAACATGACCACCTAGAAAAACAATGATAAAATATTTAAAAGGAAGCTTTTTAATACATTCATTGCTGAGTTACAATAACTTGAAGGTGCAGGCCCAAAGCCTGAGGCTGCACGACTGACAGGTTCTGTCCCTATATAAAGTTAGATCTGCTTCACTGCTGTGTCTACTCTGCTGCACCAATTTCCATGATTCCGACTCTGCTGCACCAGGTTTCACCGATGTTCTTGCTTATCAGACTGCTGCACCAACACCACCTGTCCACGCTACATAGGAACCTGGACCGAAGACTTCAAAAGTCCTCAGACTCATAACAAAGAATTTGCCATGATGAGGCATTCCCCTTAAGTAATAACCTCCTATAAATGCAATATATTCATCAGTGAAGCATTTGCAAACCCTGGCTTTATCACCTATGACTTTGGGAGCAACCCGACATGGTGAAGGTCAGGTTAGGAGGTGAATCCAGCTAGCTCTCCTGTCTGGTTGCTCTTTGTACCAAGCTCCATGAAGACGTGTATGGTGTCCATATGTTGCAGGGGCGCATTTGTGTAATAGGGTGCAAGGTTGAGTATGTCACCACGGAACAGACAGACCAACTGTTGGGGGGAATTTATTAACAGGGACAATATTCTCCTCGCAGGGAGAAAACAGGAGAATATGAACTGTAAAGATAACGGTGCAATATATGGGAGACAAACAGTGTAACAGAATTATGCGGGATTTCTTGAGAAAAAGAACACTTATCAGTCTGATCAGGACTTGCTTAAAGGGTCGTCTTGTCCAATGTAGGCGCCGAGAAACAGCGGCACATGTCGCCCCTCTGTTGTCCGTGGGCTGAGTAGTCTCTAGGAGCCCGCTGCCTGGGGTAAAGACCTCTATGAGACCTCTATGGTTACTGATCGCCGGTGGCTGTGAGCGCCACCCTGTGGTCGGCGCTCACAGCACACCTCCATTTCTGCTACATAGCAGCGATCAGCAGTTCGCTGCTATGTAGCAGAGGCGATCGAGTTGTGCCTGCTTCTAGCCTCCCATGGAGGCTATTGAAGCAGGGCAAAAGTGAAAAAAAAAAGTTAAAAAAAAATGTTAAAAAAAATAAAAAAAATATAAAAGTTTAAATCACCCCCCTTTCGCCCCAATCAAAATAAATCCATAAAAAAATCAAACCTACACATATTTGGAATCGCCGCGCTCAGAATCGCCCGATCTATCAATTAAAAAAAAGCATTAACCTGATCGCTAAACAGCGTAGCAGGAAAAAAATTCGAAACGCCAGAATTACGTTTTTTTGGTCGCCACGACATTGCATTAAAATGCAATAACAGGCGATAAAAAGAACGTATCTGCACTGAAATGCTATCATTAAAAATGTCATCTCGGCACACAAAAAATAAGCCCTCAACCGACCCCAGGTGATGAAAAATGGAGACGCTACAAGTATCAGAAAATGGCGCAATTTTTTTTTTTTTTTTTAGCAAAGTTTGGAATTTTTTTTCACCACTTAGATAAAAAATAACCTAGTCATGTTTGGTGTCTATGAACTCGTACTGACCTGGAGAATCATAATGGCAGGTCAGTTTTAGCATTTAGTGAACCTAGCAAAAAAGCCAAACAAAAAACCAATGTGGGATTGCACTTTTTTTGCAATTTCACCGCACTTGGAATTTTTTTCCCGTTTTCTAGTACACGACATGCTAAAACCAATGATGTTGTTCAAAAGTACAACTCGTCCCGCAAAAAATAAGCCCTCACATGGCCAAATTGACGGAAAAGTAAAAAAGTTATGGCTCTGGGAAGGAGGGGAGCGAAAAACGAACACGGAAAAAACAAAAAATCCCAAGGTCATGAAGGGGTTAAGTTTCTTAACAGGAATCAGGGGCTCTGCACTGATAGGGTGGGTACCAGGGGTCAGTCTCTGCACGGCCACTGTCTCTGCACGGGCCACTGTCTCTGCACGGGTGTCAAGGCGCCCCTCTCCAGTCACAGCAGAGTTCGCTTTCATGGTCTTTCTGGGCAATCTCCCTGCATTTGTCCTCTGACCGGGAGCCCTCTCTCTCCTCCCCGAAGCGCAGCTGCGTCCTGCCCTGACCGCTGCACACGCTGCTCTGCCACTTGCGCGTGCGCCTTTCCCGCTCTCTGCCCGGCTTCCTTCCTGTCCCAGTCTCTAAGTCTGCCCCCGGGGAACCTGTAGCACAGCTCAATGGTTCCAGGCACAGAGCCGAGAAGGTAACCGCCCCCGGACTCTTCTTGTGTTCCACCTGCTTACATTTACACTTCACGATTACCATACCTCCCAACTTTTGAAGAACAGAGAGAGGGAGAGATCGTGTGGCCTGTGCAGCTAATTTTGGCAACACCCTAATCCACGCCCATTTACCATTTCTTTCTCCCCTGCAGGAGGAGTTGTCAGAGGGGCGCTGGCAATGAGGGACACTCAGCAAACGCCCAAGACTGCAGGGTGTAGACCCAAATCCAGGAATGTCCTCAGTATCCGGGACAGTTGGGACTAGAGATGAGCGGATCGATTCACGGCATCTTGACGGAAGGCTGCAAATCTCTAACCTTCCGGCTTTTGATCATCACCTCGAGCTGGCCGGGCGTCATCCCAATGGATTTAATTTTTGTTCTTTCATTCACAGTTGGAGACGTCAGAACTTTCTCATCTTTATGTATCTTCACTTGACGATATCTGGTGTTTGCAGGCCGTGTTCACACATTGCAGAAATACTGTGTTTTTTTTTGTTTTCTTCAGATGTCCGCACCAAATGACATTATAACAAGCTTCTGCCACTTACTTAATGCATTTTTGGCACAGATTAGCGATGAGCGAACGCGCTCCGGTAAGGCGTTATCTGAGCATGCTCTTGTGTCTTCTGCTTGAAAAATATGTTCAACAGCCACAGCACATGCAGGGATTGCCTGTTTCTTAGGCTAACAGTGGCGAGATATGCAGGTGTGGGGACTCGAACATATTAATCAAGTACACCGAAGACACTCGGTTAGCATCTGAGCATGCTCAGATAACACCTTATCCCACCACCGTTTTTTACATGTGTTTTTTTTAGGCTCCATGTAGAAGACAAAAGAGAGAAAAAAAAGCACCAAAACCGCAGAGGTTTAGACCACAGGGAGCGCATTCCTCATGGAATCACATTCACTTTGCTTGGACCGTTAAACGCAGCAGAATTTTTTGAGCAAGAAAGCAGCAGAAAATAGGCAGAGTTTCCGGTACATGTGAATACGGTCAAAGTGGACGTGATTCCATGACATCTCCTCTCTCTGTGGTCTAATGCTGCGGTTTTGCTGACTTTTTTCTCTGTAGGCATCTTCTGAAAAAATGCATGAATAAAAAACTTGCACTGTTAAGCTTATAATTAAAGCTTTTCTGTACTATTAAAAAAGCGTTAAAAACTCTGCTTCATATCTGCACCAAAATACCATCAAATTAGCGGGAAAACGCATCAAAGAAATGCAGCAAATACGCAATAATCAGGTTTAATAGAGAAATAATATTAATAACGCCTTTTTTTTAAGTCTTTCACCAATGCCCGCAAATAATCTGATAGCTGTGTTGTGCGGGTCGCTACAATTACACTGATACCAAATATGCCCGTGTTATGTGCTGATTTGCAATGTTTATTATTATTATTATTATTATTATTTAAAACTCATTAAAATGACATTTTTTTTCATTATCAAGTGTTTTTCATTATTATTTTTTTTATAAATTATAAAACATAGCAGGGACACATTTATAAGATTATCTCAGCACATGAGCATTTAATTTAAGCAGATCCAATTGTGGAAATTATTACAGGATCTACTGATTAAAATTAACTTTTGTTAGTGGGAAGATCCTGCCTGTAATGTTAAGGTTGTGGGTTTGAGGTATTATTTTTTGATACTTTTATGGGAATAAAGAAAATCACTTCAATATACAGGGACCATAGAAATACATTGTTATATACAATGAATCTCTATGGACATGGATAACTTGTTTCTGGGTTCACTACCTGCAATAGAGGACAAGATTACCAAATTCTTCAATCTATGTCATTTTGGGTTGTGGCTTGAAGAAAACTGAATAATACAATTTAATTCACGCACTGAGCAGGCAGAAGCCCTTCGCCTGAGGAGAAGGAGCAATGGAGCGATGAAGACGTCGGACAGACGATAGGCGAGTATAGAAGCCGGGGCAAAAGCTCTGACGTGCAGGGACAGTCCCGCTGAATGCAGGATGGTTAGGAGCTATGCAATTACTTTTCCTAGCTCGTTTCATGATAATTGAGTGATCCAAACAATTTGCGATCACCCGACAATTGTGCAAAACGCTTGTTCGGTTGGTGAAATGATCTTTTGGTTTGCAGACAAGATCATTGTTCTCAGGAGCACATTGTCCAGGGTAAACCGAACTTGAGCTGCCAAGAATAATGTCAGTCTATGCGTGCCAAGCCGTCTATCATAGATTGTTCAGTGCGCTTCTGAAGAGGGGCAAACCTAAGCTAGATGGAATAATTGGCTATGTTTTCAAGCTAGTTAGCAAGAAAATAAAGGTGAAAAGGTTAAGGAAACAGCGATTATCTAGTCACTTACTAGACTGTCACCACTTCCTTTATCCGATTTCACTGTTGACTATTCTCTTCCCTGACTCATCCAGTGACTAGTCAGGCCGGTTATCTTGAAAGACCATAACAATGATGACTGTAACCACAGAACGCTCCATCACACAAGGATTACAGTATGTAAGAGGTATGGTAAACCTGCACCGTAATCCAAAACCTCAACAAAACTTGCAGGATGGCCCTGGCTGGGCATTACCCTCCTTGAGACAGCATGAAAGATGAGGCACTTGAAGGGGTGTAACGATTGTGGTCACAGAGGTGTGATTGGGCCCGTGAGGTGGGAGGCCGCCCCCCACCCCGCTCACACCAGCAGGGTGGGGTGTTGGATGTGCATGAAAGGATGCACATTCAGCTGAAATGTATTGTGGTGCAAAAGACCCACCTGGTGTTAGGTGTCGAGTTCCCACCGCTGCACAGGGGGAACCTCGAACCATGTCCACTGTGGTCTCCCATTCTCCTCCAGCCGCAGTGGAACCTGCTCAGCACCCTGAGTCTTGGGGCAGAGTTCTGTGACTCCTTGCTTGCGCTCTCTGTGCGGTATCGCGGCCCTGTGACACAACATGGTTTCGTTTCCTTCATACTGGGTGAAGCTAACCCGTGTGTGTGTCTTCTCTTAATACCGCCATATAGCCAATCATTACCAAGCAGCAGGTGTCTTTTCTGCACGGTGGACCCCGGACTGCGAACGCATTTTATATCGCCTCTTATTTATATTTGGTGCATTCTGCCAGTCCTAACATTATACTAGCACCAGGGTCTGGCTAGTAATGGCGGACAAACAGCGACTACAGCGGTACATCCAGAAGCTGGAGGGCAGATTGGCAGCTCTCGAGCGCACCACCTCAGCTGTGAATGTTAGCGCAGTAGCTGTTCAGGCTGCTAGCGTGGCTGCAGCTAGTTTGTCCACTGCCACCTCTGTTCCAATATTATCCCGTCTCCCGATGCCAGACAAGTTTGCTGGTGACAGTAAGCTGTGTAGGGGATTCGTGAGCCAGTGTGCTATAAATCTTGAGCTCCTGGCTGCACATTTTCCCACGGAGTGAGATAAGGTGGGATTTATTATATTCCTCCTGTCGGACAGGGTGTTGGAGTGGGCTACGCCACTGTGGGATTGCGACGATCATGTGGTGCAGAGTGCTCCGCGGTTCTTGAGCACTCTGAAGCAGGTCTTTTTGGGACCTCGTGTCACCCATGATACGGCGCTCAAACTGCTGGCATTGACACAGGGTTCGTCCATGGTCAGCCATTTTGCTTTCCACTTCCGGACTTTGGCATCTGAGCTGGAGTGGCCAGATAAAGTCCTCATCCCTGTATTCTGGAGGGGACTAGCTGACCATGTGAAGGACGCCTTAGCCACTAGGGAGATTCCTGCCACACTGGAGGAGCTAATAGCAATATCTACCCGCATCGACCTTCGTTTTAACGAGCGAAGGTTGGAGCGAGCCCAGTGTAGGCAGAGGTTTCGGCTGACTCTCAACTTCACCAAACCCCCGGAATCTCCGGTCCAGGCGTCTGAGCCACATGAGACCAAGGAGGTGACACTTGCGGGGTCTAAGTCCTGGATCGCTTGTGCACTCAAGGTGTGTCCTGTCTGCCAGCAGTCGGGACATTATGCCAGAAAATGTCCCCAGCGGTTGGGAAAACGCCAGCGTCTAGTGGTTGTAGGAGGAGGTACACTAGACATGGTGACCTTTTCCTCCAAATTGTCCTTCAAGGGGACAATTACCATAGGCCCATCCACTCATACGGTATAGCTTTGCGTGGATTCTGTGGCGGAGGGCAAGTTCATGTCTTTTGCCTTCGCTCAACGGCACGCAATACCCCTGGTGATGCTCGCCAAACCAGTGAACATACGAGTGGTGAATGGGTCGACACTGCCCTCACAGATAACACACCAGACCATCCCATTTACTCTTTCTATGTCGCCATCCCATCAGGAGATTATCTCCTTACTTGTCATTCTCGTGGGAATTGATGAGGACCTGTTAGGGATACCTTGGCTACGGTACCACTCCCCTCATATTGAGTGATCCATATGGAGAATCTTGGGATGGAGTGAATCTTGTGAGGGTAGATGTCAGAGGGAGTGTGTTCAGGTTGCTACTACTGAGGTACCCGCAGATCTTTCCTCCCTCCCCAAGCAATATTGGCCCTATGCGGATGTATTCTCCAAGAGGGCTGCAGAGACTCTTCCGCCTCACCGCCCCTATGACATTCCTATTGACCTCTTGCCTGGTGTTGAGCCTCCCCGGGGTCAAGTCTACCCGTTATCTCTCCCGGAGATGGAGGCAATGTGTCAATACATCCAGGAGAATCTGGCAAGAGGATTCATTAGGAAGTCAGTGTCACCCGCATGGGCTGGGTTCTTCTTCATGCAGAAGAAGAACGGAGAATTACGTACCTGCATAGACTACAGGGGTCTTAACGCCATAACCGTTAAGAATAAGTACCCTCTGCGACTTATATCTGAGCTCTTCGATAGGTTGCGGGGGGTGAGGGTATTTACTAAGCTTGATCTGCGGGGTGCTTACAGCCTGATTTGCATCAGTGAGTGGGACGAATGGAAGACGGCATTTAACACCAGGGACGGGCACTATGAATACCTGGTGATGCCCTTCGGGCTCTGTAATGCTCCTGCCGTTTTCCAAGACTTTGTGAACAATATCTTATGGGATATGCGCACCACCTCGGTCGTAGTTTATCTGGATGATATTCTCATCTACTCTCCAGATATAGACTCCCACCAGAGAGATGTTTGCAAAGTCTTTGACCTGTTACAGGCAAACTCCCTCTATGCCAAGTTGGAGAAGTGTGTGTTTGAGCAGGAGTCCTTGCCTTTCCTGGGCTATATAATCTCCGCCCGGGGGTTGGCCTTGGATCCTGCCAAGCTACAGGCTGTGATGGACTGGCAGGAACCCCATTTTTGTCAAAGCAGTGCAGCGCTTTATGGGATTCATCAACTAATAACGCCAGTTCATTCACCACTTCTCAACCTTGGTAGCTCCCCTGGTTGCCCTCACCAAGAAGGGAGCTAATCCCAAATTGTGGTCGGAGGAGGTCTCCAAGGCCTTCCTCTCTATCAAGTCACATTTCGCTAGTGCTCCCATTTTACATCGCCCCGATGTTGATAAACCATTTATCATGGAGGTGGATGCCTCTTCTGTCGGTGCTGGAGCAGTCCTATTCCAGACGGATGCTCAAGGTTGGAAGCATCCTTGCTTCTTTTTTTCCAATACCGTCTCATCGGCAGAGAGGAATTATTCCATCGGGGACAGGGAGTTGCTAGCCATGCAGCTGGCCTTTTCGGAGTGGAGACACCTCCTGGAGGGGGCTCGCTATCCCTTCCAATTATTCAGCGACCACAAAAATTTGGTATATTTACAAACCGTCCAGCGGCTAAACTCTCGCCAGGCCAGATAGTCCCTGTTCTTCTCCGGTTCCACTTCACCCTCCATTTTCTCTCCAGGGAGAAGAACACTCGTATTGGCGCGCTCTCCCGCTCCTTAATGTCATCAGAGAAGGAGGAGGAGCCTTGGCTTCTTGTCCCTTCTGAGAGCCTGAGAACTGTGGCCCCGGTTTGGCTAGAGTGTGTGCCTCCAGGCAAGACTTTTGTTCCACCTAATTTGCGACCGGAGGTTCTCTCTTGGGCCCACTCCTCCAGGGTGGGTGACATTTTGGGACTAAGGGGACATCTGAGCTCCTGGTGAGGACGTACTGGTGGCCACATATGGCCCGTGACAACGGAGACTATATTCGGGCGTGTGTCTCCTGCACCAAGAATAAGTCCCCTCGACAACGGCCTGCTAGGTTACTTTACCCCCTGCCGGTAGCGGACAGGCCCTGGGAAATGGTCGGGATGGACTTCATGGTGGGCTTACCCAAGTCCCGTAGCTGCACCATTATTTGGGAAGTCACCGACCACTTTTCCAAAATGGTGCACTTGGTGCCTCTACTTGGCTACCTTCTGCACGGGCCTTGGCGATGTTGTTTATTAACCTCGTTTTCTGCCTACACGATATGCCAGTCAAAATTGTCAGTGACCTGGGTCCCCAGTTTGCTCTCGGTTCTGGAGAGAGCTTTGTCATCTACTCAGCATCGAGCTGAATCTCTCTTCAGTATACCATCCTGAGATGAATGGGTTGGTAGAGAGGGCCAATCAGACCCTGGTCACATACCTGTAACATTTTGTTTCAGCCAGGCAGGATGACTGGGCATCCTTGCTACTATGGGCGGAGTTCGCGCTAAATAACGTCATAGCCAACTCCACTGGGCAGACCCCATTACCCCTTAACTACGGCCACCATTTGCGGATTCTGGTGCCAATGCCCGTGTTTTCCACCGACTCCAGGGTGGCAGACTGGAATGTGGAGGCACGTGACATTTAGGACCACACACAGGATGCCATCCTGGCCTCCAAGGAGAGAATGAGGGTCTCTGCCGATGCACATCGGCGCCCCGCTCTGACCTTTACTCCTGGCGACATAGTGTGGCTCTCCGCCCATAATATCAGGCTGTGAGTTGAGTCCACTAAGTTTGCACACTTTATGGAACTGGGGGATCGTGAGAAGAATCCGTTTTTATGTGTTAGAGAAGAGGGAACAATATTACAGGATGGGTTCAGGAGGGGGACATAATTACTGGAAGGGGCATTATACCAGGAAGGGGCCCCGGATGCGGAGCCTTACTACTGGAACAGGTCCAGGCTGACTGACATTTATACCAAGAAGGACAAGGATAATAATAATTTATAATAATTTTATTTATATAGCGCCAACATATTCCGCAGCGCTTTACAAATTATAGAGGGGACTTGTACAGACAATAAACATTACATCATAACAGAAATACAGTTCAAAACAGATACCAGGAGGAGTGAGGGCCCTGCTCGCAAGCTTACAAACTATGGGGAAAAGGGGAGACACGAGAGGTGGATGGTAACAATTGCTTTAGTTATTCGGACCAGCTATAGTGTAAGGCTCAGGTGTTCATGTAAAGCTGCATGAACCAGTTACCTGCCTAAGTATGTAGGATGGGGAGATTATTACAGGAAGGGGCTCAGGATGGGGGACATTTATACCAGGCTAATGTAAAAAGTATAAAAACAATGATTTACTCAGCTCTGCTGTCACTACTCCATCATGGTTAAACTAGGGGGGTTATCCCTAAATGTATTAATTTTTTTCAAGCTACCTGTAGTCTAATAACGGCTTTATAGCCACCCATCCGTGCCTTCAGATTCTCACTGGCTAATTTATTATATCATTTTCCGGCTCCAGCTCTTCCATAATTGTGTCTTTCTTCTCCGTGTGATGTGGAATGTCCTTCGGTGCCACTGTAAACTACATTTCCCACAGTCCTCTGCTTCTTTTCCAGGCTCCTGCTCTCCCACATGTACAGATAACATGCACCACTCTTCTAACTCTAGCTTTCTAATCCTCCATTCTTTAATTCTGTATCTATTTCATATATATTCCCCTTATGCATCCTCTTCTGGGTCCAAAAACTGTCGTTACCCATAGCAACCAATCACAGCTCAGCTTTCATTTTACTAGACCTGTTCAAAAAATGAAAGCTGCACTCTGATTGGTTGCTATGGGCGACATATATGTATTTACTGTATATGCAGGCGTCCATTTTATCAAATATGGACCGAAACATACACTGTAAACCATTGGTAGTTTAGTGACTGTTACTCCTGCTCTTCCTCTGCTTTGTCTGTCATGCAGCCGGGGCGCAGTCAGAGAGGAGCAGCGCTGTTTCCTCCTTTGGTATGAGCGGGTGCACACTGCCCATGGCCAGAACGGTGCGATCACACATGTAAAGTAAGAGAAGGATATTTGCTATGGTAAAATAGCCATTACTTACTGAGCATGTGCAAACTGTCAAGAAAGAACTACAGGACGTATCAATGGGCAACCAGATGTCACGCATGGCGATATCCAGAGAAGCGAGAATTGTTGGAAATAGATTGCATTTGACAACTTTATTTATTTGAGGATTTTAACCTGCTGAGCTTTGTATTTGTATATTATAGAAATAACCCTTTAATTCCTGGCTGACCAGGCTGTTGCAATGTCACTAACGCTACTTTCACACTTGCGTCAGTACGGGTCCGTCGCTATGCGTCGGGCCGACGTACCGACGCACGTTGTAAAATTTGTGCACGACATGGGCAGCGGATGCAGTTTTTCAACGCATCCGCTGCCCATTCTGAAGTCTGGGGAGGAGGGGGGCGGAGTTTCAGCAGCGCATGCGCGGTCGAAAATCGCGGACGCGACGGACAATAAAAAGGTTCACTTAAATGTTTTTTTGTGCCGATGGTCCGCCAAAACATGACGGATCCGTTGCACGACAGACGCAACATGTGGTCATCCGTCGCGATCCGTCGCTAATACAAGTCTATGGGCAAAAAACAGATCCTGCGGGCACATTTGCAGGATGCATTTTTTGCCCAAAACGACGGATTGCGACGGATTGCTAAAAACGCAAGTGTGAAAGTAGCCTAAGACTGAACAGACAATCGGAACAAGAATCTGAACTATCCACCTTTCCTGGCCATCAGAGACTACCTAAATGACATGCCTACAATGTTACAAGAGCTGGGCAGGGTAAACTGATAATACTGTGCATAAAGCAGGGAGGAGGGGGATGCAGCTGCAGATTTTTTTTTCCATGTGTGTGAGTAGAAAGAGTAGGCTGGGTATAATAAGCCTGTGTATCAATCCAGAAAGGGACAGATCCTTAGGGCTTATGCAGACGACCATAATCGGACGAGTACTGATAGATAGCACTTGTCTCCATATGGGGCCGTGCACACGTCCGATTTTTTGTTTTTCCTGGCCTGCGAAAAAAAAAAATCGCAGCATGCCCGAGTTTGATTCGATATCCGGATCGCACTCCGCCATGCAAGTCAATGAACGAGTGCAAACCATCGGACTGTATGATTAACATGGACTGACAAAATGGAGAAGATGGAGATAGTTTTCTCTCCCTCTTCTCAGCCTAGAGAATCAGATCGCACTATGATTCAACTGTGATCAGTGTGATTAACCTGATTTTCGGATGAGAGAATTTACGCTCGTGTGACCGTAGCCCAACAGAGCTGTATACTGATGAGAGAGACCTTCTTATGTGACTGTTTTTGATATTGCCTGATTATCATTATGATTAGGATTTTCATTAGGGCTCAGGAGCTTAAAGTCACCCCTCCGATTCTGTGACCTATAATAGAACTTTATACAGAGACTAGCTGAAGAGCCCGGCGTTGCCTGGGCATAGTAAATATCTGTGGTTAGTTATAGCACCTCACTTCTCTTATTTTCCCATCACGCCTCTCATTTTCCCAATCACATCTTTAATTTTCCCCCTCACATCTCTCATTTTCTCCCTCACACCTCTCATTTTCTCCCTCACTCCTCTCATTCCCCCCTAACACGTCATTTCGACCTCACATCTGTCATTTTCCGATCACTACACTATTTTCCCTCACTCCTCTCATTTTGCACTCACACCTTTTCATTTTCACCTCACACCTCTCATTTTCACCTCAGTATATACATGTTTGTCATCTCCCTTATATATAGTATACACCTGTATGTCATCTCCTGTATATAGTATATACCTGTATGTCATCTCCCCTGTATATAGTATATACCTGCTGTGTGTCATCTCCCCTGTATATAGTATATACCTGTATGTCATCTCATCCTATATATAGTATATACCTGTATGTCATCTCCTCCTATATATAGTATATACCTGTATGTCATCTCCTTCTATATATAGTATATACCTGTATGCCATCTCCTCCTGTATATAGTATATACCTGTGTGTCATCTCCCCTGCATATAGTATATATCTGTGTGTCATCTCCTCCTATATATAGTATATACCTGTATGTCATCTTCTATATATAGCATATACCTGTATGTCATCTCCTCCTGTATATAGTATATACCTGTAGGTAATCTGCTCCTGTATATAGTATATACCTGTGTGTCATCTCCTCCTGTATATAGTATATACCTGTATGTCATCTCCTCCTGTATATAGTATGTACCTGTATGTCATCTCCTCCTCTATATAGTATATACCTGTGTGTCATCTCTCCTGTATATAGTATATATCTGTGTGTCATCTCCCCTGTATATAGTATATACCTGTGTGATCTCCTGTATTAGACCTCGTTAAACCGTTATTTGCTCAGTATTTTTACCTCAGTATTTGTAAGATAAATTGGCAGCCTGATAAATCCCCAGCCAACAGGAAGCCCTCCCCCTGGCAGTATATATTAGCTCACACATACACATAATAGACAGGTCATGTGACTGACAGCTGCCGTATTTCCTATATGGTACATTTGTTGCTCTTGTAGTTTGTCTGCTTATTAATCAGATTTTTATTTTTGAAGGCTAATACCAGACTTGTGTGTGTTTTAGGGCGAGTTTCGTTTGTCAAGTTGTGTGTGTTGAGTTGTGTGTGGCGACATGCATGTAGCGACTTTTGTGAGCTGAGTTTTGTGTGGCAACATGCGTGTAGCAACTTTTTGTGTGTCGAGTTGCATGTGATAGGTTAGTGTAGCAAGTTGTGTGCAGCTAGTTTTGCGCATGGCGAGTTTTGCGCGTGGTGAGTTTTATATCTGGTGCCTTTTGAGTATGTGCAAGTTTTGTGTGAGGCAACTTTTGCATGTGTTGCAAATTTTGTGTATGTGGCAATTTTTCCGCGTGTGCAAGTTTTGCGTGTGGTGAGTTTTCCATGAGGTGAGTTTTGCACTTGTGGCGAGTTTTGCGTGAGCCTAGTTTTTGCATGTGGCGAGTTTTGCGCGTGGCGAGTTTTGAGCGGCGACTGTTGTGTTTCGACTTTTATGTGGCGAGGTTGGTGTATGTGTGGTGAAATGTGTGCTGAGGGTCGTCTATGTGTTCAAGCACGTGGTAGTGTGTGGCGCATTTTGTGTGTGTGTTCATATCCCCGTGTGTGGTGAGTATCCCATGTCGGGGCCCCACCTTAGCAACTGTACGGTATATACTCTTTGGCGCCATCGCTCTCATTCTTTAAGTCCCCCTTGTTCACATCTGGCAGCTGTCAATTTGCCTCCAACACTTTTCCTTTCACTTTTTTCCCCATTATGTAGATAGGGGCAAAATTGTTTGGTGAATTGGAACGCGCGGGGTTAAAATTTCGCCTCACAACATAGCCTATGACGCTCTCGGGGTCCAGACGTGTGACTGTGCAAAATTTTGTGGCTGTAGCTGCGACGGTGCAGATGCCAATCCCGGACATACACACATACACACATTCAGCTTTATATATTAGATAACCTTACTTTCTTTTTTTTCTGTAATTTACAGATGCTAAGTAGAATTTCTGGAGACTGGAATGAAATCTGTGAATGACTTGGGTATTTCCGAAGTCATATAAAGTTGACATTTGTAGTCATGTGGATGTTTGCTCATGATGCCCAGGTGATTTGTAGTCCCGCGCCCAGGTGTATCTTTAAGACAAAGGTCAACTTTTTTGGAATGCGATGGAAAATGTCTTATCCAGGTGCCACAGGTAGATCCATTCTTTTTTCTCTTATTGTATGGCGATGAGAATTTATTCTTGTTCTTAGCTTTTGCCCTGTGCCCCCCACATACAGACCCCCAGTTGGACATTTAGTACAAATAATTAGGTACACCACATTAGATGTGATGCAGCTGAAAGTACCTGGGATCTTATAGTCCTGATGTGAATTGGGGATCTTTATTTTGCCCGTGGTCATTATAAATGGGCAGGTTTTACATTTTTTCTGGTTGCAAGTGGAGCACTCCCACTGGGGTACTCAGTACCGGGTCCTTCGGTTCTCAGTGGGGATGTCACGGTGGCTGACCCGGTCCGTGGCCCTAGGGGACGTCCGTTAATAAATGAGGGAAAGGTCTTTAAAGGGGAAATGTTCGTGACGCCACCTGTGGTATTCGGTCAGGGTGACCGACGCTGCTTAGGGGTCCGCTGGGGTGATGTTATAGCAGCTAGATGGTATACCTTCCCACAGGTGAAGTGTGTTCCCAGGGCTTCCTAGAGTGTTGATGATGGATGGTGAGAGGCGCAGAGAAGAATGAGGACACAAGGTTGCAGTCTCTTTACCTTTACTGAAGGCTTCAGTGTCCACAGTCCAGGGCACCAGACCACAGGGCAGGCAGAGTCCGGCCGGTCTGAAGGCAAATCCAGAGTCCCCCTTTTCCAGGTGGAAATCAGTAGCCTTCCTCTAGCGCTTGAGTGTTGTAGTTCCTCCCTGCTGAGCTCCTCAGTGAGGTCCTCACAACTATCAAAAGGAGGCAGCCTATTGCAGGGCAGAACTCCCTCTGGATTCCTCTCCTTTGTTTCTCACTCTCAGCAACGCAATTCCCTTTGTGTCCTTTCTTAGGATGCTGCCGCACGTGGGGCAGGCGCAACTCCGTGAACCCTCGATCTCCACAGACCTCAGTCTGCATCTGGCTCCCTCTCACTCCAGTCAGCTTCTCTCTCACTTCCTATCCAGACTACCAGTTTTACCTAATTGTGAGGCGTGCCCCAATAGATAGAAGCATCGCTCCCCCTGGCTGCCTGGAGTGTGAAGTGTGTTGTGTGGTTTGTGATACCTGGTGAGGTGATCTCCTTTATTGCCTTCAGACGTAACATCACTCCGTCTGGTGGAAGAATGACATTACAGCAACGACCAGGACCCTGGAGAAAGGTTCCTGCAGCTGTTGGAGAGGACAGGGAGCTCTTGACAATGATGCTTCTTAGATTTGGGGGCTGCCTAAAACACAGTAGTGGGGGATCAGGAAAAATGGATTGTAAGCGGCATCTTTTTGTAGTAAAGGTTGTAATTTCCGTGCAGCTCCCCTCAGCACCTCCAGATTTGGATTGTAGGTGACCACTAGAGGTACCCGGTTATTTTCTTCTTTAGCTTTGTAATGTAGCAGGTGATTCCATAATATTCTAGTGGCTCTTGTGATTTGGTTTTCAATTGTTCTTGGATGGTAGCCCTGATTCAAAAAGGTCTTTCTGAGGCGACCAAGGTGTTCATCCCTATCCATGGGGGTGGAACATATACGATTGTATCTGATGGCTTGTGTTGTGAATTCTGTGGCAGAGCTCCCTCCTGTGGTCACAAGTGGTACTTCGGCTGATTCTCTCTGTGAGCTTCCGTTGGTGGAGGAAAGTGGTACTGTGGCTTCTGAGTTTCCTTCCTCAGGTGATGTGGTGAAGTCGTTAGGTGCTGCTCTATTTAACTCCACCTAGTGCTTTGATCCTGGCCTCCAGTCTATGTTCTAGTATTGGACCTGTTTCCTCCTGGATCGTTCCTGTGGCCTGCTGCTCTGCATAGCTAAGTTCCGCTTTGCTATTTTGTTTGCTGTTTTTTTCTGTCCAGCTTGTCTATTTGTTTTTTCCTGCTTGCTGGAAGCTCTGGGATGCAGAGGGTGTACCTCCGTGCCGTTAGTTCGGTACGGAGGGTCTTTTTGCCCCCTTTGCGTGGTTTTTGTAGGGTTTTGTGTTGACCGCAAAGTTACCTTTCCTATCCTCGCTCTGTTCAGAAAGTCAGGCCTCACTTTGCTTAATCTATTTCATCTCTACGTTTGTCTTTTCATCTTAACTCACAGTCATTATATGAGGGGGCTGCCTTTTCCTTTGGGGAATTTCTCTGAGGCAAGGTAGGCTTATTTTCTATCTTCAGGCTAGCTAGTTTCCCAGGCTGTGCCGAGTTGCATAGGTAGAGTTGGGCGCAATCCACGGCTGCCTCTAGTGTGGTTGGAGAGGATTAGGGATTGCGGTCAGCAGAGTTCCCACGTCTCAGAGCTCATTCTATGTTTTTGGGTTATTGTCAGATCACTGTATGTGTTCTGACCTCTATGTCCATTGTGGTACTGAATTACCTTTCACAACAGTACTGGAGGCCAAAAGTACTAATGATTCTCAATAGAGGGAAAAAAGAAGTTCTGAGACCATTTTTTTTCTCTGCACTGTGTTTTGCCTTTTTTTTCCCCTAGACATTTGGGTGGTTCAGGACACAGGTGTAGCGATGGACATTAAAGGTCTGTCTTCATGTGTGGATCAGCTCACGGCAAGAGTACAAAATATTCAAGACTTTGTGGTTCAGAATTCTATGTTAGAACCGAGAATTCCTATTCCTGATTTGTAGTGTTGAGCGATACCGTCCGATACTTGAAAGTATCGGTATCGGATAGTATCGGCCGATACCCGAAAAATATCGGATATCGCCGATACCGATATCCGATACCAATACAAGTCAATGAGACATCAAGTATCGGAAGGTATTCTCATGGTTCCCAGGGTCTGAAGGAGAGGAAACTCTCCTTCAGGCCCTGGGATCCATAGGGATGTGTAAAATAAAGAATTAAAATAAAAAATATTGATATGCTCACCTCTCCGGCGGCCCCTGGACATCACGCTGCTAACCGGGAGGCTTCTTTGTTTAAAATGCGCGCCTTTAGGACCTGCGAATGACGTCCCGGCTTCTGATTGGTCGCGTGCCGCCCATGTGACCGGCACGCGACCAATCAGAAGCCGCGACGTCATTCGCAGGTCCTCAATTCCTAGAATTAGGAGTTTTTGTGAATGAGAATGACGTCACGGCTTCTGATTGGTCGCGTGGCGGTCACATGGGCGGCACGCGACCAATCAGAAGCCGGGACGTCCTTCGCAGGTCCTGAAGGCGCGCATTTTAAACAAAGAAGCCTCCCGGTTAGCAGCGTGATGTCCAGGGGCCGCCGGAGAGGTGAGCATATCAATATTTTTTATTTTAATTCTTTATTTTACACATCCCTATTGATCCGATACCGATACCTGATATCACAAAAATATCGGATCTCGGTATCGGAATTCCGATACCGCAAGTATCGGCCGATACCCGATACTTGCGGTATCGGAATGCTCAACACTACTGATTTGTTTTTTGGAGATAGAACTAAATTTCTGAGTTTCAAAAATAATTGTAAACTATTTCTGGCTTTGAAACCTCGCTCCTCTGGTGACCCAGTTCAACAAGTTAGGATCATTATTTCTTTTTTACGTGGCGACCCTCAGGACTGGGCATTTTCTCTTGCGTCGGGAGATCCTGCATTAAGTAATATCGATGCGTTTTTCCTGGCGCTCGGATTGCTGTACGATGAACCTAATTCAGTGGATCAGGCAGAGAAAAATTTGCTGGCTCTGTGTCAGGGTCAGGATGAGATAGAGGAATATTGTCAGAAATTTAGGAAGTGGTCCGTACTCACTCAATGGAATGAAGGTGCGCTCGCAGCTATTTTCAGAAAAGGTCTCTCTGAAGCCCTTAAGGATGTCATGGTGGGATTTCCTATGCCTGCTGGTCTGAATGAGTCTATGTCTTTAGCCATTCAGATCGGTCGACGCTTGCGTGAGCGTAAATCTGTGCACCATTTGGCGGTATTACCTGAGCTTAAACCTGAGCCTATGCAGTGCGATAGGACTTTAACCAGAGTTGAACGGCAAGAACACAGACGTCTGAATGGGCTGTGTTTCTACTGTGGTGATTCCACTCATGCTATCTCTGATTGTCCTAAGCGCACTAAGCGGTTCGCTAGGTCTGCCACCATTGGTACGGTACAGTCAAAATTTCTTCTGTCCGTTACCTTGATCTGCTCTTTGTCATCGTATTCTGTCATGGCATTTGTGGATTCAGGCGCTGCCCTGAATTTGATGGACTTGGAGTATGCTAGGCGTTGTGGGTTTTTCATGGAGCCCTTGCAGTGTCCTATTCCATTGAGAGGAATTGATGCTACGCCTTTGGCCAAGAATAAGCCTCAGTACTGGACCCAGCTGACCATGTGCATGGCTCCTGCACATCAGGAGGTTATTCGCTTTCTGGTGTTGCATAATCTGCATGATGTGGTCGTGTTGGGGTTGCCATGGCTACAAGTCCCTAATCCAGTATTAGATTGGAAATCCATGTCTGTGTCCAGCTGGGGTTGTCAGGGGGTACATGGTGATGTCCCATTTCTGACTATTTCGTCATCCACCCCTTCTGAGGTTCCAGAGTTCTTGTCTGATTACCAGGATGTATTTGATGAGCCCAAGTCCGATACCCTACCTCCGCATAGGGATTGTGATTGTGCTATCGATTTGATTCCTGGTAGTAAATTCCCAAAAGGTTGACTGTTTAATTTATCTGTGCCTGAGCACGCCGCTATGCGGAGTTATGTGAAGGAGTCCTTGGAGAAGGGGCATATTCGCCCGTCATCGTCGCCATTAGAGCAGGGTTCTTTTTTGTAGCCAAGAAGGATGGTTCACTGAGACCTTGTATAGATTACTGCCTTCTAAATAAGATCATGGTTAAATTTCAGTACCCCTTGCCGTTGTTATCTGATTTGTTTGCTCGGATTAAGGGGGCTAGTTGGTTCACCAAGATAGATCTTCGTGGTGCGTATAATCTTGTGCGTATTAAGCGAGGCGATGAATGGAAAACTGCATTTAATACGCCCGAGGGCCATTTTGAGTATCTAGTAATGCCATTCGGACTTGCCAATGCTCCATCAGTGTTTCAGTCCTTTATGCATGACATCTTCCGAGAGTACCTGGATAAATTCCTGATTGTGTACTTGGATGACATTTTGATCTTCTCGGATGATTGGGAGTCTCATGTGAAGCAAGTCAGAACGGTGTTTCAGGTCCTGCGTGCTAATTCTTTGTTTGTGAAGGGATCAAAGTGTCTCTTTGGTGTTCAGAAGGTTTCATTTTTGGGGTTCATCTTTTCCCCTTCTACTATCGAGATGGACCCTGTTAAGGTCCAAGCCATCCATGATTGGACTCAGCCGACTTCTCTGAAAAGTCTGCAAAAGTTCCTGGGCTTTGCTAATTTTTATCGTCGCTTCATCTGCAATTTTTCTAGCATTGCTAAACCATTGACCGATTTGACCAAGAAGGGTGCTCATGTGGTCAATTGGTCTTCTGCTGCTGTGGAAGCTTTTCAAGAGTTGAAGCGTCGTTTTTCTTCTGCCCCTGTGTTGTGTCGACCAGATGTTTCACTTCCGTTCCAGGTCGAGGTTGATGCTTCTGAGATTGGAGCAGGGGCTGTTTTGTCGCAGAGAAGTTCTGATTGCTCGGTGATGAAACCATGCGCCTTCTTTTCCAGGAAGTTTTCGCCTGCTGAGCGAAATTATGATGTGGGCAATCGAGAGTTGCTGGCCATGAAGTGGGCAATCGAGGAGTGGCGTCATTGGCTTGAAGGAGCTAAGCATCGCGTGGTGGTCTTGACTGATCATAAGAACTTGACTTATCTCGAGTCTGCCAAGAGGTTGAATCCTAGACAGGCTCGTTGGTCGCTGTTTTTTGCCTGTTTTGACTTTGTGATTTCGTACCTTCCGGGCTCTAAAAATGTGAAGGCGGATGCTCTGTCTAGGAGTTTTGTGCCCGACTCTCCGGGTTTATCTGAGCCGGCGGGTATCCTCAAAGAGGGAGTAATTGTGTCTGCCATCTCCCCTGATTTGCAGCGGGTGCTGCAAAAATTTCAGGCTGATAGACCTGACCGTTGCCCAGCGGAGAAACTGTTTGTCCCTGATAGGTGGACGAATAAAGTTATCTCTGAGGTTCATTGTTCGGTGTTGGCTGGTCATCCTGGAATCTTTGGTACCAGAGAGTTAGTGGCTAGATCCTTTTGGTGGCCATCTCTGTCGCGGGATGTGCATACTTTTGTGCAGTCCTGTGGGATTTGTGCTCGGGCTAAGCCCTGCTGTTCTCGTGCCAGTGGGTTGCTTTTGCCCTTGCCGGTCCCGAAGAGGCCTTGGACACATATCTCTATGGATTTTATTTCAGATCTTCCCGTCTCTCAAAAGATGTCAGTCATTTGGGTGGTCTGTGATCGCTTCTCTAAGATGGTCCATTTGGTACCCTTGTCTAAATTACCTTCCTCCTCTGATTTGGTGCCATTGTTCTTCCAGCATGTGGTTCGTTTACATGGCATTCCAGAGAATATCGTTTCTGACAGAGGTTCCCAGTTTGTTTCGAGGTTTTGGCGAGCCTTTTGTGGTAGGATGGGCATTGACTTGTCTTTTTCCTCGGCTTTCCATCCTCAGACTAATGGCCAGACCGAACGAACCAATCAGACCTTGGAAACATATCTGAGATGCTTTGTTTCTGCTGATCAGGATGACTGGGTGTCCTTTTTGCGTTTGGCTGAGTTCGCCCTTAATAATCGGGCCAGCTCGGCTACCTTGGTTTCGCCATTTTTCTGCAACTCTGGGTTCCATCCTCGTTTCTCTTCAGGGCAGGTTGAGTCTTCGGACTGTCCTGGTGTGGATACTGTGGTGGACAGGTTGCAGCAGATTTGGACTCATGTAGTGGACAATTTGACCTTGTCCCAGGAGAAGGCTCAACGTTTCGCTAATCGCAGACGCTGTGTGGGTCCCCGACTTCGTGTTGGGGATTTGGTTTGGTTATCTTCTCGTCATATTCCTATGAAGGTTTCCTCTCCTAAGTTTAAACCTCGTTTCATTGGTCCGTATAGGATTTCTGAGGTTCTTAATCCTGTGTCTTTTCGTCTGACCCTTCCAGATTCTTTTTCCATACATAACGTATTCCATAGGTCATTGTTGCGGAGATACGTGGCACCTATGGTTCCATCTGTTGATCCTCCTGCCCTGGTTTTGGTGGAGGGGGAGTTGGAGTATATTGTGGAGAAGATTTTGGATTCTCGTGTTTCAAGATGGAAACTCCAGTATTTGGTTAAGTGGAAGGGTTATGCTCAGGAAGATAATTCCTTGGTCTTTGCCTCTGATGTCCATGCTCCCGATCTTGTTCGTGCCTTTCATATGGCTCATCCTGGTCGTCCTGGGGGCTCTGGTGAGGGTTCGGTGACCCCTCCTCAAGGGGGGGGTACTGTTGTGAATTCTGTGGCAGAGCTCCCTCCTGTGGTCACAAGTGGTACTTCGGCTGATTCTCTCTGTGAGCTTCCGTTGGTGGAGGAAAGTGGTACTGCGGCTTCTGAGTTTCCTTCCTCAGGTGATGTGGTGAAGTCGTTAGGTGCTGCTCTATTTAACTCCACCTAGTGCTTTGATCCTGGCCTCCAGTCTATGTTCTAGTATTGGACCTGTTTCCTCCTGGATCGCTCCTGTGGCCTGCTGCTCTGCATAGCTAAGTTCCGCTTTGCTATTTTGTTTGCTGTTTTTTTCTGTCCAGCTTGTCTATTTGTTTTTTCCTGCTTGCTGGAAGCTCTGGGACGCAGAGGGTGTACCTCCGTGCCGTTAGTTCGGTACGGAGGGTCTTTTTGCCCCCTTTGCGTGGTTTTTGTAGGGTTTTGTGTTGACCGCAAAGTTACCTTTCCTATCCTCGCTCTGTTCAGAAAGTTGGGCCTCACTTTGCTTAATCTATTTCATCTCTACGTTTGTCTTTTCATCTTAACTCACAGTCATTATATGTGGGGGCTGCCTTTTCCTTTGGGGTATTTCTCTGAGGCAAGGTAGGCTTATTTTCTATCTTCAGGTTAGCTAGTTTCTCAGGCTGTGCCGAGTTGCATAGGTAGAGTTAGGCGCAATCCACGGCTGCCTCTAGTGTGGTTGGAGAGGATTAGGGATTGCGGTCAGCAGAGTTCCCACGTCTCAGAGCTCGTTCTATGTTTTTGGGTTATTGTCAGGTCACTGTATGTGTTCTGACCTCTATGTCCATTGTGGTACTGAATTACCTTTCACAACAGGCTTGGCTGTAGACTGTAGAGTTTTTTATGTGTTTTGGATGGAAACTGTCCCATTTAAGGTATGTTGGACGGTCGATTGGCTTCTGATAGCGGGATGTCTCTATTTCATTGTTCTGCAGCTTAATGATATTTCCAAAAAGTTAATTTCAGTGCAGGAGTAGTTGAGTGTCAAGTTGATGGTGGGATGAAATTCATTAAACTGATCATGGAACGTCTTTAGCTGCGGCTCAGACTCCGTCCAGATGATTAAAATGTCATCAATGTAGCGGTAATACGCCAGAGGCCTGATGGGACATGAGGACAAAAAGTCGCTTCCAAGCTTGGCCATGAAAAGATTTGCATACTGTGGGGCCATTTTACTTCCCATTGCTGTGCCAGTCTCCTGTAGATAGATCTTGTTGTCAAATTCAAAGTAATTGTGGGTAAGGATGAATTTTATAAGTTTCACCACAAAATCTGCATCAGTCCCCGTGTTTTCAAGGAAAAATTTGCAGGCATTTAATCCATCCTGGTGTGGGATATTGGAGTACAAAGATTCCACATCCATGGTGGCCCGGATGGTTCCTTCTGGTAGAGTGAATGAAGCTGGGTGTATCCTTTACCAGGGGTTTAAGAATACCCTCTACCCATCCAGATACCTGCTCAGTAAGGTGCCCACACATGAAATAATTGGTCTTCCTGGATTTCCAGATTTGTGGATTTTGGGAAGCATGTAGAATGTCCCTGTTCTTGGACTTTCTGGTATCAGGTCATCGGCTCTAATGGATTCGTCGGGCAGACAAGATACCAACTTGTTTAGTTCCTTGTAATAGTCCTGTGTAGGATCCGATTCCAATTTTTTGTAGTAGCGTGTGTCCATAATTTGTCAGTTTGCTTCCTTCATAATGTCTGATGTGTTCATCATGACTATTGCACCTCCCTTGCCAGCAGGTTTAATGATGTTTTCTTTGTTGGTTTTCAAAGATTGTATGGCCTTTCTCTCTTGGGCACTGATGTTGGATGCTTGTCTCCTGTCGCAGTCAGACGAGACTAGTAAACAGGTAAAAGGTACTGAGAGTCCTGCTTCCCCCACTCCTAAAGAAAGCCTGAGAGTCCTGCTTCCCCACTCCTAAAGAAAGCCTGAGAGTCCTGCTTCCACTACTCATATAGAAAGCCTGAGAGTCCTGCTTCCCCACTCCTAAGGAAAGTATGAGAGTCCTGCTTCCCCACTCCTAAAGAAAGCCTGAGAGTACTGCTTCCTGATTCCACTACTCATATAGAAAGCCTGAGAGTCCTGCTTCCCCACTCCTAAAGAAAGTATGAGAGTCCTGCTTCCCCACTCCTAAAGAAAGCCTGAGAGTCCTGCTTCCCCCACTCATACAGAAAGCCTGAGAGTCCTGCTTCCCCACTCCTAAAGAAAGCCTGAGAGTCCTGCTTCCCCACTCCTAAAGAAAGCCTGAGAGTCCTGCTTCCCCACTCCTAAAGAAAGCCTGAGAGTCCTGTTTCCCCCACTCATACAGAAAGCCTGAGAGTCCTGCTTCCCCCACTCATACAGAAAGCCTGAGAGTCCTGCTTCCCCACTCCTAAAGAAAGCCTGAGAGTCCTGCTTCCCCTACTCATACAGAAATCCTGAGAGTCCTGCTTCTCCACTCCTAAAGAAAGCATGAGAGTCCTGCTTCCCCCACTCATACAGAAAGCATGAGAGTCCTGCTTCCCCCACTCCTAAAGAAAGCCAGAGAGTCCTGCTCCCCCACTCATACAGAAAGCCTGAGAGTCCTGCTTCCCCCACTCCTAAAGAAAGCCTGAGAGTCCTGCTTCCCCACTCCTAAAGAAAGCCTGAGAGTCCTGCTTCCCCACTCCTAAAAAAAGCCTGAGAGTCCTGCTTCCCCACTCCTAAAGAAAGCCTGAGAGTCCTGCTTCCCCACTCCTAAAGAAAGCCTGAGAGTCCTGCTTCCCCACTCCTAAACCTAAAGAAAGCCTGAGAGTCCTGCTTCCTCTACTCATACAGAAAGCCTGAGAGTCCTGCTTCCCCACTTCTAAAGAAAGCCTGAGAGTCCTGCTTCCCCAACTCATACAGAAAGCCTGAGAGTCCTGCTTCCCCCACTCATAAAGAAAGCCTGAGAGTCCTGCTTCCCCACTCCTAAAGAAAGCCTGAGAGTCCTGCTTCCCCTACTCCAAAAGAAAGCCTGAGAGTCCTGCTTCCCCTACTCCTAAAGAAAGCCTGAGAGTCCTGCTTCCACTACTTATATAGAAAGCCTGAGAGTCCTGCTTCCCCACTCCTAAAGAAAGTATGAGAGTCCTGCTTCCCCACTCCTAAAGAAAGCCTGAGAGTCCTGCTTCCACTACTCATATAGAAAGCCTGAGAGTCCTGCTTCCCCACTCCTAAAGAAAGTATGAGAGTCCTGCTTCCCCCACTCCTAAAGAAAGCCTGAGAGTACTGCTTCCTGCTTCCACTACTCATATAGAAAGCCTGAGAGTCCTGCTTCTCCACTCCTAAAGAAAGCATGAGAGTCCTGCTTCCCCCACTCATACAGAAAGCATGAGAGTCCTGCTTCCCCCACTCCTAAAGAAAGCCTGAGAGTCCTGCTCCCCCACTCATACAGAAAGCCTGAGAGTCCTGCTTCCCCCACTCCTAAAGAAAGCCTGAGAGTCCTGCTTCCCCACTCCTAAAGAAAGCCTGAGAGTCCTGCTTCCCCCACTCATAAAGAAAGCCTGAGAGTCCTGCTTCCCCACTCCTAAAGAAAGCCTGAGAGTCCTGCTTCCCCTACTCCTAAAAAAAGCCTGAGAGTCCTGCTTCCCCTACTCCTAAAGAAAGCCTGAGAGTCCTGCTTCCACTACTCATATAGAAAGCCTGAGAGTCCTGCTTCCCCACTCCTAAAGAAAGTATGAGAGTCCTGCTTCCCCACTCCTAAAGAAAGCCTGAGAGTCCTGCTTCCACTACTCATATAGAAAGCCTGAGAGTCCTGCTTCCCCACTCCTAAAGAAAGTATGAGAGTCCTGCTTCCCCCACTCCTAAAGAAAGCCTGAGAGTACTGCTTCCTGCTTCCACTACTCATATAGAAAGCCTGAGAGTCCTGCTTCCACTACTCATATAGAAAGCCTGAGAGTCCTGCATCCCCACTCCTAAAGAAAGTATGAGAGTCCTGCTTCCCCACTCCTAAAGAAAGCCTGAGAGTCCTGCTTCCCCACTCCTAAAGAAAGCCTGAGAGTCCTGCTTCCCCACTCCTAAAGAAAGCCTGAGAGTCCTGCTTCCCCACTCCAAAAGAAAGCCTGAGAGTCCTGTTTCCCCCACTCATACAGAAAGCCTGAGAGTCCTGCTTCCCCACTCCTAAAGAAAGCCTGAGAGTCCTGCTTCCCCTACTCATACAGAAATCCTGAGAGTCCTGCTTCTCCACTCCTAAAGAAAGCCTGAGAGTCCTGCTTCCCCCACTCATACCGAAAATCTCTGATTTAGTTAAAAATGTTCATATTAATGTTTTTCATATCCTCCGCAAAACACTAGAGTTACATGATAAATTCAGCCACCACTAGAGGGATCTCACCGCATACAGTTATATCAAAATATCAGAATGAAAACAAGTGGAATTCTGATTGCTCGGTATGAGTCAGTGATATGGAGCCGCGGACGTCCACATTACTCATAGTTACTGGCAGTCGCTGCTCTTAACAGAAGTGAAAGTGAGTCTTCCTCGTTTTTTACTTTTTATTGGTGATTCAGTCTATGAAGTTCATTTATTCTGTGCACATTTTGTTTTTCTGAACACGTCCTAGTACAGAGGATTTTTATTTGGGTGTTTCCTAGTAGCGTGATTTTTGCAAGACAAAGACAATCACAAAAATGGTGGCAGTGTTGGGGTATGTGCACACCTTGAGTATTTGCAGCAGAATGTTGGAAAAACATTGCATAAAATACACATTTCATTTATTCATTTTTGCATGGGCGAAAAACTCTGCAAAATCTCTTACAGATTTGACGTGATGCAGATTTGAAAAAATGTTCTGAAGGTTCAAATCTGCGAGAAAAAACGGAGCAGCTTCTGGTTGAGGATTCAGAAATCTCATTCACTACTGTAAAATGATGGGGGAAGGGGGGGGGGGGGGGTTTCCACGTCCGAGACGCATTTTCAAAATCTTAGCAAAAATGCAACTTGTGAACAAGCTCTTGTGATAAAAATCTGCACCCGCCCCTGAGGGAGATGTTGGGACCCTGCCGTTACTGCTGGTGCTGACTCCCCATTCCTTGCACGGTAATGCTCACTTATATAGCAGGGAATGGTCCTTCCTTTATTATGGATTTTTGAGTACGGTAAATATTTTTTATCTATTAGTAAAAAAAAAAGCTAAAATAGTGATTGATATTAACTAGATCTGATTGATTCGCAGGGACCTAGTCCATCAGTCACATCTGTACTCCATGGAAGCTCTGCGAAATGCTTCCGACCTCCCTAATTCTTCTTTGAATTAGTCAGACTGGCGCAATGTGACAAATTCATTATGCCACAACCAGGGCAGCGTCACCACCCGGCGCACTCAGGCAAGTTCCGGCACTGTGAGCAAGCAGGGGAGCCCACTCAACGTCGGGAACACCGGCACACAATGAGGCCTGTGAGACGATGGGTCCGGGGCCAGTCCAGGCGCTGACACCAGGTCCCCCCCTGTGTATGGAGCAATATATGGGGGCCCATTATTCTGTTTGGAGCATTATATGGGGATCATTATGGGGAGCATTATATGGGGTCCATTATTTTGTATTGAGCATCATATGGGGTCCATTATTCTGTATTGAGCATTATTTGAGGCCCGTTATTCTGTATGGAACATTATATGGAGTCCATTATTCTCTATGGAGAGCATTATATGGGGTCTATTATTCTGTATGGAGCATTATATGAGGCCCATTATTTTGTATGGAGCATTATATGGGACCCATTATACTGTATGGAGCATTATATGGGACCCATTATACTGTATGGAGCATTATATGGGGCCCGTTATTCTGTATGGAGCACTATGTGGTGCCCATAATACTATATGGAGCAATATATGGGGCCTGTTATTCTGTATGGAGCACTATGTGGTGCCCATAATACTATATGGAGCAATATATGGGGCCTGTTATTCTGTATAAAGCAGTGTATGAGGCTCATTATTCTGTATGGAGCATTATATGGGGCCCGTTACTCTGTATGGAGCACTATGTGGTGCCCATAATACTATATGGAGCAATATATGGGGCCTGTTATTCTGTATAAAGCAGTGTATGAGGCCCATTATTCTCTATGGAGAGCATTATATGGGGTCTATTATTCTGTATGGCACATTTTATGAGGCCCATTATTTTGTATGTAGCATTATATGGGACCCATTATACTGTATGGAGCAATATATGGGGCCCGTTATTCTGTATGGAGCATTATATGGGGCCCGTTATTCTGTATGGAGCAATATACGGGGCCTGTTATTCTGTATAAAGCAGTGTATGAGGCCCATTATTCTGTATGGAGCATTATATGGGGCTCATTATTCGGTACGGAGCAATATATGGGGCTCATTATTCTGTATGGAGCATTATATGAGGCTCATTATTCTGTATGGAGCATTATATGAGGCTCATTATTCTGTATGGAGCATTATATGGGGCTCATTATTCTGTACGGAGCATTATATGGGGCTGATTATTCTGTACGGAGCATTATATGGGTATCATTATTCTGTATGGAGCATTATATGGGGCTCATTATACTGTATGGAGCATTATATGGGGCTCATTATTCTGTACGGAGCACTATTAGGGGCTCATTATGATGTATGGAGGACTATGCAATGCTCATAATACTGTGTGGAGGATTATACTGTTCGGTCTGAGCTATTGTAGAATTTACAATAGATATCACTCATGTAATGTAAGAAGTAAATAAAATCTTTGTCATTGTACTATATCTATATTTCTTATCTGTGCATCATGAATATGTGTTAAAGGGCCCACTGAGACTGGATCTGGCCCTGGCCACAACGATGACAAACCACCAGGCTGGCTAATCAAAGGAGGATCGGGGATGCCGGCAGGAGGCTTTCTGCAGTGCTTCCATCCAGGGGCCATGGGGTACTGATATGGCCCCGCTGGACTAGCAACCTGCGAATCACTTCACTCATCTCTACTATTCCCAGTTAATTATTATGTTCTTTCGCACTTATAGTAATTTCCCTTGTTACGGACTCATTTACATTGATGAATGATATTTCTAGGTTTCGATAATTCTGCCATCATTAGAAATAGGTCCTACGTAGAGTTTGACCAGATGGGACTACCCCTTTAATAAATCTGCTCCTAATACTCCATGATTAATAATATTCAATAACTTAATCAGAAATGTGATCCTTACATTACACAGAATCGGGGGTCTGATGATAGAAACCATTGTCTCAATGTTAACGTTGGAGGAAGTTGGAGACTTTTTATCATTTTCAGTATTTTCGATAGAAATTCTGTGACGTTCACTATAATTTTATACTGTTTTGTATTTTATAAGGGGAACGGAAAGTGACAAAGAAGGAGGTTTTTTTTGTAAACATCATAGATCTGATGGAAAAGGTAAGAAGAGACCGACCAATCACATAAATCAGGTCACCAGAAGTCTGAAGACCAAAGAAGAAGACAGGACATCCAGGGAGTTCCTTGAAACTGAAGGGGATGGTCCAAACTTGGCAGACTTATTTTGTAAAAAAAAAAAGAAAAATCTGCCAGTGATCAGACTCGTGCCTGATTGCCAAAATCCCTGGTGATCAGTTGCAATCCCCAGGTGAAGCCGAGGAGGAGCCGTTGACCCAAACTGGAGACCCAACTGTTGGGTTTTCTGCTAGAGTATGGAAAGGTCTAGGAATGACGTAGACAATAAAAATGACCTCTTCCCACCTGATATTTGTAGAATTTATTTTAGGCTTTTCGTTAGATCCAGCCCTTGTAATCCCGCCATACACTACCCACTCAAATAAAAAATAGTCACTATACAAAAGAATACTTAAAAGAAAAGGAAAATATATACTCACCTATTGGACACTCAAAATTGCTTTGGTGGAAGCCGTGTTCTCCACCAGCCTTCATGCTTGCTCTTTTGGTGGTGGATGTTACATGACCACTGTAACCAATCAGATAGGCTGAAGTTCCATCCCAGCCAGAAGAGAGACCTAGGAGACTATTTCTTCCGATTCAGATGGAGCATCACTGCTGCAGTCAATCATTGGCTGCAGTGTTCACGGGATGTTCCCTGACAGAAGAGGAAGTAAGAAGTCCAGGGGAGGTCCAGCCAGCGAGGAGGAGGAACAGTGAGATTGTTTTTTAGTCCTTTTAAGACCATGATGGGTCCAATTGTAAACTATAATATCCAACACATGGCAGCATTTTCTGTATCAAAACATCATCAAGATTTCTTGTGTATGGAATGTTCCTCTGCTATCTTCAAGATTTTTTGTGTAGCATTGTATGTATCTCACTTTCTATTAAAATAACTATTACTCTATCAGATTATGTTAAAATACCAAACAAACACAATATATAATTAAGAAACAAACAAACAAAAAAATTTGGCATTATAGAAAAACAAATAGGGGGTATAAATTATCCTAATGCCCCCTATTGCTTACCGCTAGCTAACCAAGGAGGTTGGTACCCTAGTGGTAGACGCAACAGTGGCCCCCGCTCAGCCGCAGTGTCTCCCTGATTTTCTATATATCCATATTAATATGGAAAAAATACAAAAGAAAGCCATCACACAGGAAGGTCACCTCAATACATATAAAATAGACCAAGTCCTCAGATACAATGATATTTTTTTTTATAAAAACCAAAATAAATGCAATATAAATAGAGAAAAAATAGACTTATCTAAGTACACCTGTCCGTTCATTGTCACCAGTCCACAAGTGATGCATCGAAGCGTTTCACCTCTGAGCCGAGCTTCATCAGGAGTCAATTATTGCAACAAGGTCTGATATTTATTGACACTATCCCGCGCATGTGCACAAGTGCCGCTGTCATCTTGGATGAGATTTTTTCCTATATAACAGACGCACGTACAATCATACGTGTCTGTGTGCAGCGTAGTGAACATGGCGGGCAGTATATATTAATGTACAATGTACAAATAGCTACCTAATATGTATGGAGCTTTGGTAATCATATAAAGGTCCTTTTATAACATGTGTTTTTTTTATAATATATCACATATATGTCGATGTGTGACAATAATTCACCATAGACAACAAATAACAGTACAAAGTATTTATGAGCCAATATATATAAGAAGAGTAGTAGGCAAAAGGATATTAAGTCACAGGAAATGATCCCATATGAAACACAGAGGATGTATTACCAGTATGTTCTCATAACTATAAAAAGCAACCATAAGCGCCTTGATACCGTATTCATACCCCATGAAGTGTTACACATTTTTCCTGTTACACCACAAACTTAAATCTATTCTTAGTATGTGATATTAACATCAAGTAACAAGTATTTGTGAAGTGTAAAGGAAATGATGTCGGGTTTTCTAATTCTAATTTTCTTTTTTTTTTTTTAAATAAAAATCTGAAAATTGTGACTTCTAGTTATATTCAGCCCCTTGTAGTCTGATGCCCCTATATAAAATACTGAGTGACCAATTACCTCCAGAAATCACATAATTAGTACATTGAGTCCACCTGTGTGTAATTTTTTTCTCAGAATAACTACAGCTGTTCTGTGAAATCCTCAGAGGTTTGTGTGAGAACATTAGGGATCAAACAGCAGCATGAAAACCAAGGAGCCCACCAGACAGGTCAAGGATAAAGTTGTGGAGAAGAGTAAAGCAGGGTTATAAAAATCAGCCCAAGCTCTCAACATCTCACAAAGCACTGTTCAATCCATCATCCAAAAGTGGCACAACTGAAAACATACCAAGACATGGCTGTTCACCTAAACTGACATCCAAAGCAAGGAGAACACTAATTAGAGAAGCAGCCAAGAGGCCCATGTCATTGTGGAGGTGTAACAACCCTGCTGGCATCACTACATGGCCTCCCATCCCCCACCTGCATTACACTCAAACTCACTTACATCTCTGGGCCTTGTGGTGACTTCTCTCTGCTGCCAGCTCCATGCTGTGTGCCTCATGTCTGCTGTCTGCTCTGTCTGTGTGCATAGGGGGCGGCGCCGGCAACTCCTGTTTCTTATAGAGACTGTGTGCACCTTGCTAAGGTGTCCCTGGCCAATCGCCATGAGGCTTCCTGTATTTAAGACATCCCCACCCATTGGTCTGGGCCTGTGCAACGTACTCCCTCAGTCAGTTCTTAGCTGCTGAGGTGCCAGGTCCTGTCTCGGTTACTCTCTCTTGTCTGACACCCAGGGGGGCGTTGTACCCTGGTCTGTGTCCTGTGTAGCCACCCAGTGGGGCTTAGTACCCTGGCCTATGTTTTTGTGTAGCCACCCAGTGGGGCTTAGTACCCTGGCCTATGTTTTTGTGTAGCCACCCAGCGGGGCTTCGTACCCTGGCCTATGTCTGCCACCCAGAGGGGCTTCGTACCCTGGCTTGTGTCCATGTCTCTGTGTCTTGTCTTGTTCCTGACTCTGTCTTAGTCTAGTCCTATTCCGGTGTCTGTTTATATCTCTGTCTTGGTTTGCCTTTTCTGCTGTGCATTGTCTGTGTCTTGCTTTGCTCCGCTTTCGGCTCCGCTCTCTGCGACCTTGCTTTGCTCCTTGCTCTGCATTCTGTTACCTTGCTCTGCACTCTGTGGCTTTGCTCTCAGCTCTGCACTCTGTGTCTTGCTCTGCACTCTGTGGCTTCGCTCTGCAGCTCCGCTCTTTGCGGTTCTACCTTGCTCCGCTCTTTGCGGTTCTACCTGGCTCCGCTCTTTGCGGTTCTACCTGGCTCCGCTCTTTGCGGTTCTACCTGGCTCCGCTCGTTGCTGTTCTACTTCTCCTGCTCTTGGCTCCGCTTCCTGCATTTCTGCACTTGGCTCCACCTCCTGCTTTTGGCTCCGCCTCCGGCATCTCTGTTATTGGCTCTAGCTCCTGTGCTTTCGCTCTGCATCTGCTCTTGCAGTCTTCCCCTACCTTTTCTTAAGTCCTCCTGTCTGAACAGGTTCTTACCTGTTTTACATACCTGTCTGCAGACAGGTTCTTCCAGTGTACCAGCCTTGTCCGCCTGTCCGGCCAGAGAGCCAGCCGTACCTGCCTACCAGAGAGTCAGCTGTGCCCGCCTGCCTGCCAGTGTCTCTGTTGTACCCGTCTGCCTGTGTCCCAGCCGTGCCCGCCTGTCTGCCAGAGTGCCAGCCATGCCCGCTTGCCTGTCTATGTTCCGTTCCCCGGTGGGATCAGCATCCACAGCCAGACGCCACCCTGGAGTGGCACCTGGTAGCTTCCTATTGCACAAGTCTGACCTCACCATCAGAGGCTCCAGCAAACACCTAGGAAGCTACTTAGTTACGCCCCTTCCAGGCCAACCAGTCTGGGCGCGAGCGTGACAGGAGGAGATGCGGAGATCCACACCTCAGCTGGGAGAATTTGTCCACAGGACAACTGTTAGTTATATATTCCACAGATTTGGTCTTCATGGAGGAGTGGAAAAAAGAAAGCCATTACTGAAAGAGAGCCATAAGAAGTCCTGTTTGCAGTTTGCAAAAAGCCATGTGAGGGACACAGCGAGCATATGGAAGAAGGTGCTCCTGTCAGATGAGACCAAAGGAAAACTTTTCAGGCTAAATGCAAAATGCTATGTGTGGTGAAAAACTAACACTGCATACCGCCCTGTAACACCATCCCCACTGTCACACATAGTATTGGCAGTATCATGCTGTGGGGAGGCTTTTCTTCAGCAGGGGCAGGGAAGCTTGTCAGAGTTGATGAGAAGATGGATGAAGCTAAATACAGGACAATCATGGAGGAAAACCTGTTAGAGGCTACAAAAGTCTTGAGACTGGAGCATAGGTTCACCTTTTAACAGGACAACGCCCCTAAACATCTGTCCAGAGCTACAATGGAGGGTTTAGATCAATTCTTGTGTGGGAATGGCCCAGACACAGTCCAGACCTAAATCCCAGTGGTAATCTGTCACAAGGCATGGAAACTGCCTCTTCAGAGAAAAAGAGGACTTCAACTCTATAGCGCCACCTGTTGGAAGTAGGGATCCTACAAGTCACAATAAACTCTTTAACGAGTCTTGCAATATGACTTAGGATAAAAGGCAAATCAGTATCTCAATTCGCAGACACGGTGTTTCGGGCTGTTGGCCCTCGTCAATGCGAAGCATGAGAACTGATTTGGCTAGGGGAGAGGCTCTGGACTGAGGTCTAAGGCAAGAAAATTGCTTCTCACTAGGGTTGAGCGACCTTGACTTTTTTAGGGTCGAGCCAGGTTTCGCGAAACCCGACTATCTCAAAAGTCGAGTCGAGTGAAATCGGCCGATTATGGCGAAAAGTCGAGGATCCAATGCAAAGCCAATGGGAATTTTTTTTTTTTTTCTCTCTCTCTCTCTCTCTCTCTCTCAACTGAAAAGCTGGTGTTACACAGTGCAAATCGCTACAGCGCACAAGCGACAACATGGCGATAGGCGTCCACGCCCCTAAGACCTATGTCATCACTCTGCCCACGCCCCTTCATTGGCTGAAAAAAATGGCGCCAAGCGCGTCATACGAAACGCGACTTTGGCGCGAAAGTCGCGTACCGCATGGCCGACCCCACACAGGGATCGGGTCCGGTTTCATGAAACCCGACTTTGCCAAAAGTCGGCGACTTTTGAAAATGAACGATCCGTTTCGCTCAACCCTACTTCTCACAGAGGTCTCCATCCAGTCTCCCTAAGCAAGAGCGAGTGTGCAAAGAAGAAGGGGCAAAATGTCACCTCTAGACGTGCAAAGCTGGTAGAGACAGACCCTAAAAGACTGCAGCAATAATAGCAGCGAAAAGTGGTCTTACAAAGTATTGACTCAGCGGGGCTGAATACAAATGCACCTCACAATCTTCAGATTAATATTTTTCAAATAATTAATAAACCCTGTATCATTTCCTTTATACGTCACAAATACTCGCTACTTTGTGTTGGTGTCACATAGAATTCCAATAAAATACTTCTAAGTTTGTGGACATAATGTAAAAAAAGTGGAAAAGTTCACGGGGCATGAATACTTTCACAAGGCACCGTATACATCTCCTGACTTTTTCTCTCTCATCCCCCTTTCTTGGAGATGGAGCAATAACTTCAATGACAGCAAGAAACGTCCTACATATCCCCCTTATGACTATTTCTAATATGTCGACAGATGGACACACCCTTAGAATGTCTGACATCACTCATATGTTCTCTAATGTGTCTTCTATTTTCCTGAATTGGGCTGAGTTCTAGTGAAGAAGAAGCGTGCTAGATGTACGAGAACACTACGTGCTACCAACTGATGAGACATTTTGGAAAGTACCTTATTGAGTCAGAAGACTGACCGGACTGACCGGCACAGATCAATCAACAAACTGGTGAACGAAACACTGACTTTAAAGAGGACCTGATGGTGGGTGCACTTTTTTTTAAATTCCTGTTACTCCTTTTTTTTTTTTTTTTTGCTTTTTTTTAAATCCACCTGAAGATTACAGTAATATGAGCCATTTTTTTTAGTGCTAACTTTTATGATCTTTACCAAGGCGGTGGTGTTTGCAGGTTCATTATGCAGAGCCAACCATAGAATTCCGAGAGCCACTCCCCCTTGGAAAAGAACATAGAAATAATCACTAAATAAAAAGGCCCATATCGCTGGAATCGTATGGCAGATTTAAAAAAAAAAAAAAAACTCGGGAGCAGCCGTGATTAAAAAAAAGTAAAAAAAATAGGCCTCTTTTGACCTATTTTTTTAAACTTTTTTTTATCACGGCTGCTCCCGAGTATTAAGAGTGACAGTTCCTCTTTAAGACCAGTGTTAATAATCAATTTCAAACCAATTACCCTCTTAACCCCTTCCTGACATATGACGTACATTTACATAATATGTCATGTCCCTGCCTCCTTAAACCAAGCCCACGTCTTTCCCGCCAGGTGATGACTGATTAAATCAACCATCATGTGCCTTTAGCAGTAAAGTACAGTAAAAAAAAAAAAAGGTTATAAAAATATGAAAAAAAAAACAATAAAAAAAAACACAAAAGTTCAAAACTTCCCCCTATTAAAAATAAGACAGATTTTAACCCCTTCCCGACCTGTGACACAGCGTATGCGTCATGAAAGTCGGTGCCAATCCGACCTGTGACGCATATGCTGTGTCACAGAATGATCGCGTCCCTGCAGATCGGGTGAAAGGGTTAACTCCCATTTCACCCGATCTGCAGGGACAGGGGGAGTGGTAGTTTAGCCCAGGGGAGGTGGCTTCACCCCCCCCCCCCCCGTGGCTACGATCGCTCTGATTGGCTGTTGAAAGTGAAACTGCCAATCAGAGCGATTTGTAATATTTCACCTAAAAAACTGGTGAAATATTACAATCCAGCCATGGCCGATGCTGCAATATCATCGGCCATGGCTGGAAACACTTATGTGCACCCACCCCACCCCTCCGATCGCCCCCCCAGCCCCCTGTCCTGTGCTCCGCTCCCCTCCGTCCTGTGCTCCGCTCCCCCCGTGCTCCAATCACACCCCCCGTGCTCCAATCAAACCCCCCCACACTCCGATCACCCCCCCGCACAGCGATTTCCCCCCCCGTGCTCCGATCCACCCCCCTGCACAGCGATCCCCCACCCCGTGCTCCAATCCACCCCCCCGTGTTCCGATCCACCCCCCATGCTCCGATACACCCCCCCGTGCTCCGACGCCCCCCCGTGCCTAGATCTTCCCCCTCACCCTTATACTTACCTCCCGGGATCTGTCCGTCTTCTCCATGGGCACCGCCATCTTCCAAAATGGCGGGCGCATGTGCAGTGCGCCCGCCGAATCTGCCGGCTGGCAGATTCGTTCCAAAGTGAGTTTTGATCACTGAGATATAACCTATCTCAGTGATCAAAATAAAAAAAATAGTAAATGCCCCCCCCCCTTTGTCACCCCCATAGGTAGGGACAATTAAAAAAAAAAAAAAAAAATTTTTCCACTAAGGTTGGGGGTAAGAACTAGGGGTAGGGTTAGGGGTAGGGTTAGGGTTAGGGGTAGGGTTAGGGTTTCGGTATGTGCACACGTATTCTGGTCCTCTGCGGATTTTTCCGCTGCGGATTTGATAAATCCGCAGTGCTAAATCGCTGTGGATTTATCGCGGATTTACCACGGTTTTTCTGCGCCTTTCACTGCGGTTTTACAACTGCGATTTTCTATTGGAGCAGTTGTAAAACCGCTGCGGAATCCGCAGAAAGAAGTGACATGCTGCGGAATGTAAACCGCTGCGTTTCCGTGCAGTTTTTCTGCAGCATGTGTACAGCGATTTTTGTTTTCCATAGGTTTACATTGAACTGTAAACTCATGGGAAACTGCTGCGGATCCGCAGCGTTTTCCGCAGCGTGTGCACATACCTTTAGAATTAGGCTATGTGCACACGGTGCGGATTTGGCTGCGGATTCGCAGCAGTGTTCCATCAGGTTTACAGTACCATGTAAACATATGGAAAACTAAATCCGCTGTGCCCATGGTGCGGAAAATACCACGCGGAAATGCTGCGTTGTATTTTCCGCAGCATGTCAATTCTTTGTGCGGATTCCGCAGCGTTTTACACCTGTTCCTCAATAAGAATCCACAGGTGAAATCCGCACAAAAAACACTGGAAATCCGCGGTAAATCCGCAGGTAAAACGCAGTGCCTTTTACCCGCGGATTTTTCAAAAATGGTGCTGAAAAATCTCATACGAATCCGCAACGTTGGCACATAGCCTTAGGGTTAGGGTTGGGTTGGAATTAGGGTTGTGGTTAGGGTTAGGGGTGTGTTGGGGTTAGGGTTGTGGTTAGGGGTGTGTTGGGGTTATGGGTGTGATTAGGGTTATGGCTACAGTTGGGATTAGGGTTAGGGGTGTGTTGGGGTTAGTGTTGGAGTTAGAATTGAGGGGTTTCCACTGTTTAGGCACATCAGGGGTCTCCAAACGCAACATGGCGCCACCATTGATTCCAGCCAATCTTGTATTCATAAAGTCAAATGGTGCTCCCTCACTTCCGAGCCCCGACGTGTGCCCAAACAGTGGTTTACCCCCACATATGGGGTACCAGCATACTCAGGACAAACTGCGCAACAATTACTGGGGTCCAATTTCTCCTGTTACCCTTGTGAAAATAAAAAAAATGCTTGCTAAAACATCATTTTTGAGGAAAGAAAAATTATTTTTTATTTTCACGGCTCTGCGTTGTAAACGTCTGTGAAGCACTTGGGAGTTCAAAGTGCTCACCACATATCTAGATAAGTTCCTTGGGGGGTCTAGATTCTAAAATGGGGTCACTTGTGGGGGGTTTCTACTGTTTAGGCACACCAGGGGCTCTGCAAACGCAACATGACGTCCGCAGACCATTCCATCAAAGTCTGCATTTCAAAAGTCACTACTTCCCTTCTGAGCCCCGACGTGTGCCCAAACAGTGGTTTACCCCCACACATGGGGTATCAGCGTACTCAGGAGAAACTGGATAACAACTTTTAGGGTCCAATTTCTCCTGTAACCCTTGGGAAAATAAAAAATTCTGGGCTAAAAAATTATTTTTGAGGAAAGAAAACGTATTTATTATTTTCACGGCTCTGCGTTATAAACTTCTGTGAAGCACTTGGGGGTTCAAAGTGCTCACCACACATCTAGATAAGTTCCTTTTGGGGTCTAGTTTCCAAAATGGGGTCACTTGTGGGGGGTTTCTACTGTTTAGGCACACCAGGGGCTCTGCAAACGCAACGTGACGCCCGCAGACCATTCCATCAAAGTCTGCATTTCAAAAGTCACTACTTCCCTTCTGAGCCCCGACGTGTGCCCAAACAGTGGTTTACCCCCACACATGGGGTATCAGCGTACTCAGGAGAAACTGGACAACAACTTTTGGGGTCCAATTTCTCCTGTAACCCTTGGGAAAATAAAAAATTCTGGGCTAAAAAATTATTTTTGAGGAAAGAAAACGTATTTATTATTTTCACTGCTCTGTTTTATGAACTTCTGTGAAGCACTTGGGGGTTCAAAGTGCTCACCTCACATCTAGATAAGTTCCTTTCGGGGTCTAGTTTCCAAAATGGGGTCACTTGTGGGGGGTTTCTACTGTTTAGCCACATCAGGGGCTCTGCAAACGCAACGTGACGCCCGCAGAGCATTCCATCAAAGTCTGCATTTCAAAACGTCACTACTTCACTTCCGAGCCCCAGCATGTGCCTAAACAGTGGTTTACCCCCACACATGGGGTATCAGCGTACTCAGGAGAAACTGGACAACAACTTTTGGGGTCTCCTGTTACCCTTGAGAAAATAAAAAATAGCGGGCTAAAAAATCATTTTTGAGAAAAGAATTTTTTTTTTAAATTTTCATGGCTCTGCGTTATAAACTTCTGTGAAGCACTTGAGGGTTCAAAGTGCTCACCACACATCTAGATTAGTTCCTTTGGGGGTCTAGTTTCCAAAATGGGGTCATTTGTGGGGGATCTCCAATGTTTAGGCACACAGGGGTTCTCCAAACGCGACATGGTGTCCGCTAATGATTGGAGCTAATTTTCCATTTAAAAAGCCAAATGGCGTGCCTTCCCTTCTGAGCCCTGCCGTGCGCCCAAACAGTGGTTTACCCCCACATATGGGGTATCTGCGTACTCAGGTCAAACTGGACAACAACATTTGTGGTCCAATTTCTCCTATTACCATTGGCAAAATAGGAAATTCCAGGCTAAAAAATCATTTTTGAGAAAAGAAAAATTATTTTTTATTTTCATGGCTCTGCATTATAAACTTCTGTGAAGCACCTGGGGGTTTAAAGTGCTCAGTATGCATCTAGATAAGTTCCTTGGGGGGTCTAGTTTCCAAAATGGGGTCACTTGTGGGGGAGCTCCAATGCATAGGCACACAGGGGCTCTCCAAACGCGACATGGTGTCCGCTAACAATTGGAGCTAATTTTCCATTCAAAAAGTCAAAAGGCGTGCCATCCCTTCCGAGCCCTGCCGTGTGCCCAAACAGTGGTTTACCCCCACATATGAGGTATCGGCGTACTCGGGAGAAATTGCTCAACAAATTTTAGGATCCATTTTATCCTATTGCCCATGTGAAAATGAAAAAATTGAGGCGAAAAGAAATTTTTTGTGAAAAAAAAGTACTTTTTCATTTTTACGGATCAATTTGTGAAGCACCTGAGGGTTTAAAGTGCTCACTAGGCATCTAGATTAGTTCCTTGGGGGGTCCAGTTTCCAAAATGGGGTCACTTGTGGGGGAGCTCCAATGTTTAGGCACACAGGGTCTCTCCAAACGCGACATGGTGTCCGCTAACGATGGAGATAATTTTTCATTCAAAAAGTCAAATGGCGCTCCTTCCCTTCCGAGCCTTACCATGTGTCCAAACAGTGGTTTACCCCCACATGTGAGGTATCAGTGTACTCAGGAGAAATTGCCCAACAAATTTTAGGATCCATTTTATCCTGTTGTCCATGTGAAAATGAAAAAATTGAGGCTAAAATAATTTTTTTGTGAAAAAAACGTACTTTTTCATTTTTACGGATCAATTTGTGAAGCACCTGGGGGTTTAAAGGGCTCACTATGCATGTAGATAAGTTCCTTGGGGCGTCTAGTTTCCAAAATGGGGTCACTTGTGGGGGAGCTCCAATTTTTAGGCTCACGGGGGCTCTCCAAACGTGACATGGTGTCCGCTAAAGAGTGCAGCCAATTTTTCATTCAAAAAGTCAAATGGCGCTCCTTCCCTTCCAAGCCCTGCCGTGCGCCCAAACAGTGGTTTACCCCCACATATGAGGTATCAGCGTACTCAGGACAAATTGGACAACAACTTTCGTGGTTCAGTTTCTCCTTTTACCATTGGGAAAATAAAAAAATTGTTGCTGAAAAATCATTTTTGTGACTATAAAGTTAAATGTTCATTTTTTCCTTCCATGTTGCTTCTGCTGCTGTGAAGCACCTGAAGGGTTAATAAACTTCTTGAATGTGGTTTTGTGCACCTTGAGGGGTGCAGTTTTTAGAATGGTATCACTTTTGGGTATTTTAAGCCATATAGACCCCTCAAACTGACTTCAAATGTGAGGTGGTCCCTAAAAAAAATGGTTTTGTAAATTTCGTTGTAAAAATGAGAAATCACTGGTCAAATTTTAACCCTTATAACTTCCTAGCAAAAAAAAATTTTGTTTCCAAAATTGTGCTGATGTAAAGTAGACGTGTGGGAAATGTTATTTATTAACTATTTTGTGTCACATAACTCTCTGGTTTAACAGAATAAAAATTCAAAATGTGAAAATTGCGAAATTTTCAAAATTTTCGCCAAATTTCCGTTTTTATCACAAATAAACACAGAATTTATTGACCTAAATTTACCACTATCATGAAGCCCAATATGTCACGAAAAAACAATCTCAGAACCGCTAGGATCCGTTGAAGCGTTCCTGAGTTATTACCTCATAAAGGGACACTGGTCAGAATTGCAAAAAACGGCAAGGTCTTTAATGTCAAAATAGGCTGGGTCATGAAGGGGTTAAAAAAGTACACATATTTGGTGTCGTTGCATTCGTAAAAGTCCGATCTATCAAAATTTTAAATAAATTAATCTGATCGGTAAACGGTGGAACGAGAGAAAAAAATCTTTGACACCTGACAAAGGAAACAAGGCGGCCTCACGTGTTAATGGCAATTATAAAATTTCCCACTTTCCAAAGTGCTGAACTAGGAATCCCTTTTTTTTTTCCTCCTGATAGATGGAACCCCCCCCCCATCCCATATAGATTTATGGCACATATTATCGATCAGGCATAAATGTGTCACATGGAACAATCTCACAATATGGCCCTCAAATCCCAAAAAAGCTGAATTTTGAGGCTGACATCAATGTTGCCATATGGGATCATTGAAAGCTAATTTGTAAGACAGGACCTTGGTGCAGCATCCAATGGATTTTGTCATCTAGTGAATAGTTTAAGCCACTGTCACAAGAAAAGGATTTTAGTGCAGAACCCCTGAAGAAGCAAAAGCGAAACGTGCATCAAGTATTGGTTATTTCATGTATAGACACCTATTGATGTATTTATGTTTGTTCATAAGTCAAAAATACTTCATATATGCTATTGGATTGGTATTTTCATATTATACATCTTTGTGATCTGTACCTACTTATTGGGGTTACCACTTTAGCTCATGCACCAATATTTAGCCCTTGCCTGCATTGCTGGAGCTACCTGTATTTAACTTTTTTTTTTTTTGTACCCAATATATTTTATTAAATTCTTAATTTATCTGTGTTATTTACTCCGGCACAACTTTTTTTTTTTGGTCGTATTTAATGCAGAACTCTGCGGGATGATGTTTTTTTTTCCAATCCACTCTCTACGCGTTTCTTGCACATTATGACTCTGCTGATAAATAATATTTCCATACAGATGACGATATTCAAAGCAGTCACGCCGATGCTATAAATTCTGATTCTTCTTTGATGAACTTATCATCAACGTTTATAGATGTCATATAATCAACAAATTGCATAAAACCAGCTCCGGGAAACACAAGGGGGTTTTCAGGAGGTTGGAATAGGAAATATCTCGTTATGGGGGAAAGGGCACATTAGCATACTAGTCAAAAATTCTTCTTCCTTCCCATTTATTTTTTAACCCCTTTTCACCAAATTCTTATAGTTATTTGTTATGTTTTATGTATTTTAAAGACGACTTGTCGCGAAATGATAAGTGACCAGTTTTTGCTTTTATTTTACTTCTTCTGCTCCCCTGAGTAACTGTGTTTTTTCTTTTTTTATATCCATCCACCAGGCGGGAACAGACAACAAAACATTTATTACTTCTGATATGGCGGGAATGTGGGTAGCAGTTAAACAATATAAAAATGTGCAAACACTAATGGATCATACAATGCAGAACATATAATAAGTCTTAAAGTTCAATTTAAATAACAGGAAAGTTATGCTGGTGTGTCTCCGACAGTGGTGGTACAACCATTCCTGGGAGAGCTGCTACTCTGGCTTGCTTTGACACAACGGCCATAGCGGGGATTTTCCTGCTAGGCTGCAAGTCCTCCTAACGAAGTCTATCAATAAATTCTGAGTCTCCCTTGCCCCAGCTGACCCCACCTCACCACCTGTCCTAGCCCAGGTTGACCCCTGCACCGTACGTTGGTGCCGGAAATGATGGCCTGACTCACTCATAGTAACATAGTAACATAGTAACATAGTTAGTAAGGCCGAAAAAAGACATTTGTCCATCCAGTTCAGCCTATATTCCATCATAATAAATACCCAGATCTACGTCCTTCTACAGAACCTAATAATTGTATGATACAATATTGTTCTGCTCCAGGAAGACATCCAGGCCTCTCTTGTCTTCCTTCTATCGTCCTCCTCCCCTGTTCGAAGTCTCCTCTTGCATCTTTGGTGCTTGACTGATGGCGGGTGTCTTCTGGGACTGGGGGAAAGAGGGCTGGGCTTCGACTGTATCTAACGTTGTCTGGACTGTAGAACTTGACCAGTGTAAATCAAGAATTCTGACCTTGACTGTCGCAGTCTGGGCTTTAAGATCGAGTCCTTGGGTCTTGACTGGCATAGTCGGGTCCTTGAATCTCATTTGGCTGGCACATGCTTTCCACTGTGGCCTGGCACTCTGGCTTTATCGCCATCCACATCCGCACCTTTCTCTCAGCATCAAATTCTCCCTTTGGCGTGGATGACCTTTATTTTTGGGAACTTTGTCACCAAAGGCATCTGATCGAGTCCCGCATTTGAACTCGTCCCCCATGCATCTCTTCTTGTGAAGGTAAGTTCCTCATGATTCCATCCTGTCAGTAGATGGCAGCCTTCCCACACTAATGGTGCATTACACAAGGGCTCCTCAGAAGTATCCTTGATTCCTCTTACATAACTGCTAAAAGAGATGGTGGACCATACTGAAATTTGGACTGTACATATCTTGGTTCATGAAAAACTGATGTTTTAAAGCAGGTGTTGAAAATATCCATCATTTGCATCCAAGTACACCTACACTTGCCTTTCTATATTGTTGAATGCATTCCGTTGTATGTTCTCTCCGAGGACTTGTAGTATTCGTGGCTTGTTACTGTACACCTGACCCTTCAATTGGACCCAAAGGAAAAAATGCAGCAATAACTCATTCTTTCCTTTTGATCTGGCAATTTAAATTCCTGACCAACAGTGACTCTGTACCAGGGAACACAACCTTTCTTGACCGCTTGTTGACCTGTGGAATATGACTTGATTGTCTACTGGGAAAGCCCGTGCAATGATTTATGTGGAGATGCCAGAAATCGCTGTTTCACGTCTTGAATTGTTTCCTCAAACTTTTTCGGATGTCCTACATCATGCCTGTCCTTGTCCAGTAATGTTCCTGCACGTTCCAACTTGTTCACCGATGACAGAATACACAGTTTGGAAGGAGGATTTCGACCTCCAAGCTTCTTTAGAAACTCACTTTGGCACAACTTTAGGGACTCAGTTTACCAATTAAGGTTTCACGATGAAAACACGCTCCTCCAAACTATATCTTTACAAATGAAGAAAGAATTTGGCAGGAGTGAAATCCAAGCACCGCACATAAGCTACTGACATGCAGAAAGTAATGCAGCAAGTCTGTCTTGTAGGGGAGACAACCGATAGGCGAAAAGTCAACAAGACCTCTTGGCATGAGGATGTTTCTCATCTCTGGTGCTGAGGTTCATTCCATTCTCCCTTCTCATGAACCAATGTATGTACAGTCCAAATTTCAGTACGGTCGACTATCTTTTTTAGAAGTTACAGCAATTTTTCTGGATAAACAATAGAATGAATCACCTTGTACAATATGCCTAGTTTCATAGGAGGACAAATTAATGACCCAAGGGATTTAGTAGGCTACTATGACAGCCCATCAGCATCCCGTAAAATTTTTGAAGCGTGGACATGAGGTGACAGAAGTGTCCCACATCTGTAACTGCTTAGCTTCCGTGGTCGCCCCTACAGCATCTAAGGGGTTAGAGGCAAGAGCCAACTGTATAGCATAGTCCGCTGCTTGTGCAGTGTGCCGAGCTCCTGAGCCTTTGTGTAAAGCAAAATTTGTCAACGGTCCCAGGAAAAATTTGTAAAATTCCCAGCCTGGAAAAGAAGATGGGTTTTTAAAATCCTTGACCCAAAGTATGAATAAATTAGGAGCATTACCGGATGGGTCAAGGTATTGCCAGATGGACTGGAGAGAAGGGGAGTCATAAACATCTCTACACTTCCAACTCTGATGTCTAAAACTAGGGGCAGCATGATGGCTCAGTGGTTAGCACTTTTACTTTGCAGCAGTGGGGTTGTAAGTTCAAATCCCACCAATGTATGCTCTCCCCATGTTTGCGTAGGTTTCCTCCAATCTCTAAAGTCAAACTGATAGGGAATGGAGATTGTGACGACAATGTCTGTAAAGCGCTGCTGAATATGATGGCGCTATATAAGCATAACAAATAACTTATGTTGGGAAGGTAACGAAACACCAAAATAACAACAGAAAAGGTAAAGTCAACACACAGCGGTAACCATGATACCAGGCAGGGGATTTTCTCTGGTTATTCGAAGGAAAAGTTAGGAAACCGAAGGAAACCGGCTAAATAAGATTAAAATAGATAAATCTCCGGGTCCGGATGGCATACACCCACGAGTACTAAGAGAACTAAGTAATGTAATAGATAAACCATTATTTCTTATTTTTAGTGACTCTATAGCGACGGGGTCTGTTCCGCAGGACTGGCGCATAGCAAATGTGGTGCCAATATTCAAAAAGGGCTCTAAAAGTGAACCTGGAAATTATAGGCCAGTAAGTCTAACCTCTATTGTTGGTAAAATATTTGAAGGGTTTCTGAGGGATGTTATTCTGGATTATCTCAATGAGAATAACTGTTTAACTCCATATCAGCATGGGTTTATGAGAAATCGCTCCTGTCAAACCAATCTAATCAGTTTTTATGAAGAGGTAAGCTATAGACTGGACCACGGTGAGTCATTGGACGTGGTATATCTCGATTTTTCCAAAGCGTTTGATACCGTGCCGCACAAGAGGTTGGTACACAAAATGAGAATGCTTGGTCTGGGGGAAAATGTGTGTAAATGGGTTAGTAACTGGCTTAGTGATAGAAAGCAGAGGGTGGTTATAAATGGTATAGTCTCTAACTGGGTCGCTGTGACCAGTGGGGTACCGCAGGGGTCAGTATTGGGACCTGTTCTCTTCAACATATTCATTAATGATCTGGTAGAAGGTTTACACAGTAAAATATCGATATTTGCAGATGATACAAAACTATGTAAAGCAGTTAATACAAGAGAAGATAGTATTCTGCTACAGATGGATCTGGATAAGTTGGAAACTTGGGCTGAAAGGTGGCAGATGAGGTTTAACAATGATAAATGTAAGGTTATACACATGGGAAGAAGGAATCAATATCACCATTACACACTGAACGGGAAACCACTGGGTAAATCTGACAGGGAGAAGGACTTGGGGATCCTAGTTAATGATAAACTTACCTGGAGCAGCCAGTGCCAGGCAGCAGCTGCCAAGGCAAACAGGATCATGGGGTGCATTAAAAGAGGTCTGGATACACATGATGAGAGCATTATACTGCCTCTGTACAAATCCCTAGTTAGACCGCACATGGAGTACTGTGTCCAGTTTTGGGCACCGGTGCTCAGGAAGGATATAATGGAACTAGAGAGAGTACAAAGGAGGGCAACAAAATTAATAAAGGGGATGGGAGAACTACAATACCCAGATAGATTAGCGAAATTAGGATTATTTAGTCTAGAAAAAAGACGACTGAGGGGCGATCTAATAACCATGTATAAGTATATAAGGGGACAATACAAATATCTCGCTGAGGATCTGTTTATACCAAGGAAGGTGACGGGCACAAGGGGGCATTCTTTGCGTCTGGAGGAGAGAAGGTTTTTCCACCAACATAGAAGAGGATTCTTTACTGTTAGGGCAGTGAGAATCTGGAATTGCTTGCCTGAGGAGGTGGTGATGGCGAACTCAGTCGAGGGGTTCAAGAGAGGCCTGGATGTCTTCCTGGAGCAGAACAATATTGTATCATACAATTATTAGGTTCTGTAGAAGGACGTAGATCTGGGTATTTATTATGATGGAATATAGGCTGAACTGGATGGACAAATGTCTTTTTTCGGCCTTACTAACTATGTTACTATGTTATGTAATCGTTGATCTCACACCCAGGACTTACAGAATCTACTAAGACGAGAGAAGAATTATTGATTCACTAACAAAGGAGATTGTTTTTTACGAGTCCTCTTAGGAGATTGTTTTTTACGAGTCCTCTTAGGAGATTGTTTTTTACGAGTCCTCTTGCGGACAGGAGATGTCTAATACAGAAACCGAACCAGTCCACCCCTAATTAATGATTAAGGGAGCTTAGTCTCCAGAAACGCGTTGAGATTCCTACCTATATGGTTCGTGTTGAAGTCTGTATCCTCCATGTTTAAAGTTTGTGAATAAAGAAAACTCTTTTTTACGGATTCGGTGAAGCTGGACATTCCTTCTTTTTTTGACTTTACACGCCTGGACACAGCGGGTCTGTGCTCCCGAAGATTGGTTTATGCATCACGGGTGAGCTGGCTTATTTTTCCTCTTTCCCAATTTTTTTTTTTACCCCATCAGGAAATACTAGTCCAGCCCATGGAGCTGGAGGCCATACTGAGCCTCCTACAGGAAATGAAGATTGTGCTTTTATTGTCTTGGTACCCAATACGACAGGACATCTTCTCTTCAGAAGTCTTGTGAAGTCCGGGCTTCAAAGGATCAAAGCTTTTTCGGCAGAAAACAATGCAGTAAATAAGACATTGTACAGTGGCCATTCTTGGGTAATGCAGCTCAGCTCCCATCTACTTCAATGGGAGATCAGCAGCACTCAGGAATGGTCACTTTTGGGTGTTTTTTGGGATCCATATACTCTGTACTTCATGCCATCTGGGTAACTACTAACAGGTAACAAGTGGGGTATGTTGGACTCTCAAGAGCTCTGGACAACCCCTACGATAAAGCCTCCAAAAAGTAAAATAAAAAATATAATATAATAATGTAATGTAAAAAATAAATTCAATAATTATACACAGAAAAATAATATATAGCATCCCAAAAAAATAAAATAAAACATATAAATAATAATAATATATTGATGTATAATAAATCATAAACACAATAAATACAATAAAAACAGAGGTATATTAAGACGTTTCATGTTACTTAAATGTAAAAAAAAAATGTAATTTTTTTTTCCTGGCATAAATGTTTGCCTTACCACAGTCTAATGATTAAAGAGGATCTGCCACTTGCCGCAGATATGTGATTTTATTACCTGGTGTACATGCTAGTGTTCGGCAGAATCCGGAGTTGTTTTTCTTTTGTTTCCGCGCCTCTCCTTTCATGAGATATGGCCCACTTTTGCATGCATATAAATCTAGACTTGTTATCCAAGTGGGTGTCATCTTCAGTTGTGGTCTATACAATTTTTTATTGACAACCACACCCATTTGGATAAAAAAGACTGGATTTATATACAGGTAAAAAAAGGGTCATATTTCATTATCGGAGATGAGCAGGAACAAAATAAAGAGAAAGTTGGAATCAGGAGAGCAGTACTATGTACACCAGGCAAGAAAAATACAATTTTATGGCGAGTGGTGGGTCCTCTTTAACCATTAGACTGCGATAAGGCAAAAATGATAAACCTTTTCCAGTCCCTAAAGACGTAACTGCCTTTTAGTTGATATAGATGCTAAATACGAGCCTCTCTCTATATACTTGAAACCATAATTACAATCCTGCAATTACTTTTCTGGAGAAGTCCCCATTCATTGAATGTTGGAGCGTGAATTATGTCTTGTGACAATGTGCGTGACTGTCGAAGGCCATGAAAGACATTCCTGGGATTTTCCACAGTTTTCTTCTGTTTTAGGTATTGATGGAGCGTGCTATCAAACTAATAAAGTACACCTACTCACCACTGCTCTGTCCCTATGGCCGGGTGTAACGCCGGTCTGTTCTCTTGCTCTTCCGGTGTGGTCAGCTCGCGTAGGTCACTACTTTGGCCTCTAATTGGCAGTTGGAGTCATGCACCCACTGCATGGGAAGAGGAGCCCGAAGGGAGACCCAGCCACGGAGGAGCGGCGGTGGAGCAGCAGATGACATTAATATTTTGATTGCGCCCATGAGCCATACTAAAAATAAAAGAAAGGGGTGGAAAACATCTTTAAATTCTCCTCTTTCTTTAATGTACATCGAAATGACTCGCATCGAGAAAATATTCAGTGGTCTCCGAATTCACACAAATCCACAGTAGTAGATGTGACTCATCTCATTCATGAGCAACGTGACCTCGTTACATCAGACTCATGGGAGCACTTGCATCATTGTTATTGAAGAACTTGGTGGTGGAGACCTCTTGCCTTTCACATGTTACCCGTCATCATATAATAGAGAACTCCTCCATTATAGGCTTATGTTTATTCCCATGATATGCCATTATCAATACGGATTTAGTAGGAACATTTGGGTCTAAAAAAATTCAGGTCTTTTTGTGATCATGAAGCACTGCATAGGCAGCATCAATAGTAAAAAGTTGGTCACACAGGGTTAATAGCAGCGTTAACGGTGTGCGTTACCCGCGGCATAACGCGGTCCGTTAACGCTGTCATGAACCCTGTGTGAACGCTGACTGGAGGGGACTATAGAGCGGGCGCCGGGCACTGACTGGATGGGAGTAGGGAGGGACTAATTCTCGGCCCGTCGCTGATTGGTTGCGGCAGCCAGGACAGGCAGCTGGCGAGACCAATCAGCAACGCGGGATTTCCGTGACGGAAGTTGCAGACAGAAAGACGGAAGTACCCCTTAGACAATTATATAGTAGATGAGCTATGGAGAGCATTATACTGTATGGGCTATGGGGTGCATTATACTGTATGGACTACAGGAAGCATTATACTGTATGGGCTATGGGGTGCATTATACTGTATGGGCTATGGGGTGCATTATACTGTATGGGCTATGGGGTGCATTATACTGTATGGGCTATGGGGTGCATTATACTGTATGGACTACAGGAAGCATTATACTGTATGGGCTATGGGGTGCATTATACTGTATGGACTACAGGAAGCATTATACTGTATGGGCTAAGGGGTGCATTATACTGTATGGGCTATGGGGTGCATTATACTGTATGGGCTATGGGGAGCATTATACTGTATGGGCTAAGAGGTGCATTATACTGTATGGGCTATGGGGTGCATTATTCTGTATGTGCTATGGGGTGCATTATACTGTATGGACTACAGGAAGCATTATACTGTATGGGCTATGGGGTGCATTATAATGTATGGGCTATGGGGTGCATTATACTGTATGGGCTAAGGGGTGCATTATACTGTATGGGCTATGGGGAGCATTATAATGTATGGGCTATGGGGTGCATTATACTGTATGGGCTAAGGGGTGCATTATACTGTATGGGCTATGGGGTGCATTATTCTGTATGTGCTATGGGGTGCATTATACTGTATGGACTACAGGAAGCATTATACTGTATGGGCTATGGGGTGCATTATACTGTATGGGCTATGGGGAGCATTATACTGTATGGGCTATGGGGTGCATTATACTGTATGGGCTATGGGGTGCATTATACTGTATGGACTACAGGAAGCATTATACTGTATGGGCTATGGGGTGCATTATACTGTATGGGCTATGGGGTGCATTATACTGTATGGGCTATGGGGAGCATTATACTGTATGGGCTATGGGGTGCATTATTCTGTATGTGCTATAGGGTGCATTATACTGTATGGACTACAGGAAACATTATACTGTATGGGCTATGGGGTGCATTATACTGTATGGACAATAAGAAGCATTATACTGTATGGGCTATGGGGTTTATTATACTGTATGGACTAAAGGGAGCATTATAATGTATGGGCTATGGGGTGCATTATACTGTATGGGCTATGGGGAGCATTATACTGTATGGGCTATGGGGTGCATTACACTGTATGGGCTAAGGGGTGCATTATACTGTATGGGCTATGGGGTGCATTATTCTGTATGTGCTATGGGGTGCATTATACTGTATGGACTACAGGAAGCATTATACTGTATGGGCTATGGGGTGCATTATACTGTATGGGCTATGGGGAGCATTATACTGTATGGGCTAAGGGGTGCATTATACTGTATGGGCTATGGGGTGCATTATTCTGTATGTGCTATGGGGTGCATTATACTGTATGGACTACAGGAAGCATTATACTGTATGGGCTATGGGGTGCATTATACTGTATGGGCTATGGGGAGCATTATACTGTATGGGCTATGGGGTGCATTATACTGTATGGGCTATGGGGTGCATTATTCTGTATGTGCTATGGGGTGCATTATACTGTATGGACTACAGGAAGCATTATAATGTATGGGCTATGGGGTGCATTATACTGTATGGGCTAAGGGGTGCATTATACTGTATGGGCTATGGGGTGCATTATTCTGTATGTGCTATGGGGTGCATTATACTGTATGGACTACAGGAAGCATTATACTGTATGGGCTATGGGGTGCATTATAATGTATGGGCTATGGGGAGCATTATACTGTATGGGCTATGGGGTGCATTATACTGTATGGGCTATGGGGTGCATTATACTGTATGGACTACAGGAAGCATTATACTGTATGGGCTATGGGGTGCATTATACTGTATGGGCTATGGGGTGCATTATACTGTATGGGCTATGGGGAGCATTATACTGTATGGGCTATGGGGAGCATTATACTGTATGGGCTATGGGGAGAGCATTATACTGCATGGACTAAAGGGAGCATTATACTGTATGGGCTATGGGGTGCATTATACTGTATGGGCTATGGGGAGCATTATACTGTATGGGCTATGGGGTGCATTATACTGTATGGACTATGGGATGCATTATACTGTATGGGCTATGGGGGGAGCATTATACTGCATGGACTAAAGGGAGCATTATACTGTATGGACTATGGGGTGCATTATACTGTATGGGCTATGGGGAGCATTATACTGTATGGGCTATGGGGTGCATTATACTGTATTGGCTATGGGGAGCATTATACTGTATGGGCTATGGGGAGCATTATACTGTATGGGCTATGGGGTGCATTATACTGTATGGGCTATGGGGTGCATTATACTGCATGGGCTATGGGGTGCATTATACTATATGGGCTATGGGGTGCATTATACTGTATGGGCTATGGGGTGCATTATACTATATGGGCTATGGGGTGCATTATACTGTATGGGCTATGGGGAGCATTATGCTGTATGGGCTATGGGGTGCATTATACTATATGGGCTATGGGGTGCATTATACTGTATGGGCTATGGGGTGCATTATACTGTATGGGCTATGGGGTGCATTATACTGTATGGGCTATGGGGGGAGCATTATACTGCATGGACTAAAGGGAGCATTATACTGTATGGGCTATGGGGTGCATTATACTGTATGGGCTATGGGGAGCATTATACTGTATGGGCTATGGGGAGAGCATTATACTGCATGGACTAAAGGGAGCATTATACTGTATGGACTATGGGGTGCATTATACTGTATGGGCTATGGGGGGAGCATTATACTGCATGGACTAAAGGGAGCATTATACTGTATGGGCTATGGGGTGCATTATACTGTATGGGCTATGGGGAGCATTATACTGTATGGGATATGGGGTGCATTATACTGTATGGGCTATGGGGTGCATTATACTGCATGGACTAAAGGGAGCATTATACTGTATGGACTATGGGGAGAGCATTATACTGCATGGACTAAAGGGAGCATTATACTGTATGGACTATGGGGTGCATTATACTGTATGGGCTATGGGGAGCATTATACTGTATGGGCTATGGGGAGAGCATTATACTGCATGGACTAAAGGGAGCATTATACTGTATGGACTATGGGGTGCATTATACTGTATGGGCTATGGGGGGAGCATTATACTGCAAGGACTAAAGGGAGCATTATACTGTATGGGCTATGGGGTGCATTATACTGTATGGGCTATGGGGAGCATTATACTGTATGGGCTATGGGGAGCATTATACTGTATGGGATATGGGGTGCATTATACTGTATTGGCTATGGGGAGCATTATACTGTATGGGCTATGGGGTGCATTATACTGTATGGGCTATGGGGGGAGCATTATACTGCATGGACTAAAGGGAGCATTATACTGTATGGGCTATGGGGTGCATTATACTGTATGGGCTATGGGGAGCATTATACTGTATGGGCTATGGGGAGAGCATTATACTGCATGGACTAAAGGGAGCATTATACTGTATGGACTATGGGGTGCATTATACTGTATGGGCTATGGGGGGAGCATTATACTGCATGGACTAAAGGGAGCATTATACTGTATGGGCTATGGGGTGCATTATACTGTATGGGCTATGGGGAGCATTATACTGTATGGGATATGGGGTGCATTATACTGTATTGGCTATGGGGAGCATTATACTGTATGGGCTATGGGGAGAGCATTATACTGCATGGACTAAAGGGAGCATTATACTGTATGGGCTATGGGGAGCATTATACTGTATGGGCTATGGGGAGCATTATACTGTATGGGCTATGGGGTGCATTATACTGTATGGGCTATGGGGTGCATTATACTGCATGGACTAAAGGGAGCATTATACTGTATGGACTATGGGGTGCATTATACTGTATGGGCTATGGGGAGCATTATGCTGTATGGGCTATGGGGTGCATTATACTATATGAGCTATGGGGTGCATTATACTGTATGGGCTATGGGGTGCATTATACTGTATGGGCTATGGGGTGCATTATACTGTATGAACTT